>NW_027395959.1:0-600000 GCF_047715735.1 Aspergillus multicolor
GTGGTTTCTTCTTCCACAGGCGTGATTAACTGGTTTTATCAGAGCAGATGAATCAACAAAGTAGGATACATCCATTTGACAATGCAAACCGAGTCAAGCACGACGACTCGCTGGCCAAGCGCTCGGTACACCATGCGTGCACCCCAGCCAGCATGCAAACTTCGGCCCTCTGAGCTTGCCTGTTGTCAAGTTTTTTATTGATGGGGAAGCGAGCCCTGAAACGACAGGGCCGCCCTTGCACGAGCTTCGAGCTATTTTGCTATGTCAAGACGCTAGCTGAGCAGGGGTTCTGCGCTTTTGCTGCTGGTCGCGACTTCGCCCATGCCGAACGAACTTTGCAGCCTTCCGAAGCAATGCACGCTGCTGGCCGGTATGGTCACGGCTTCCCTCGTATCAATTCATCGCATCGAGTCTCGCGATGCCACTCCGCAATTGCGAGACACTTTCACGATCGTTCGAACTCGCTCTTTAGAGAATTGACCTTCAACCGAGCGGAGCGTACACTGTCCGTTTTCCGCTTCCCGTCGCTGTGTGCGGCCAGGGTCCAGAGGAAGGGTGCCTTTCCCAAAGAGATAAAATATCTTTCTCAATATCAATGTCATCGAGCCTGTATGCTCCTGTGACGGCTCAAGCAACCGGGTTCCTTCAAATGCATGCTTCAACAACAAGGGCGCCCGACAAGAAAGAAGGACCCAGGAATGTGTACCCGGTCACCTCGGTTCCGAGTACGGTGCATCTTATATCTTTCGGTCTATATCATCTCATTGATCGTGGAGCAGCTGGTCAGCGAGGCTAGAGTACGTATTCAGCGCGTGACAACCTCCCCGCGCTTGGCCGGAGGCTTTAGGGTTGCAGCGATTTTGCGAACCAGCATCCGCACGATCTAAGCTGTGCCGAAGATATGGCCACAAGAGCGAAGATCTGAGCAATTGTTCGGTCTTTGGAATGCGCTTCTCAGCGCGTAACGACCTCCCAGTGTATGGATGGCGGCTTCGTTGGGTTCCAGGAGCTGCAGGGATTTGCCAACAAGCACCCGCACTATGAAAGCTGCAAAACTCGACCATGGACACATGGGTGGGGTTAGTCCAAATGATCTGTTGGAATATGCTCTCACCGCGTTACGGGTCCGCGAGACAGCCTGGCAGCTGTACAACTTCTCGGGGGACCAACCGGAGTATACTCTGTCCGCAGTGAAATACAGCGCACGCTGCTCAAAAATGCCATTCGTGTGTAGCCTGAGAAGGATCTAGTTTCTTAGACCCTCTTCTTGGGGAAATGGCTTCGTTTGGTCCAGGGGTTTGCCAAAAGACACTCGGGCTATATGAGGTTGCGGCTTCACAGCATGCACATGAGAACAAAGATATTGTCCACTGCAACAGTCATTGGGTCAAGCCACTGCACAGGTCCTGTTTAATCTGAATGTATACTCCAAAGCAACGTTCAAGATGTGGACAGATGTGCTGTTCGCCAGTGTTTCCTCCAACCCGCACGGGGTTCTGACCAGAGAATGGTGCTGAGTCAAGAATTTCAGTGAACGTGGCTCTAGAACTACACAGCGGTTGTTCTTCTCTTTTGATAGCTAATGATGGCAAGTACGCGAACATGTGGATCTTCTAAGTCATGTCTATAAGCGATATTGCCCGATGTTCACACGAGAATTTTACAGGTGATCAGATCAGATTCACATTGCAGGACATGGGAGAGGCCACACTCGGCCAGTGCCACACTCGGCCAGTGCCACTATCTGTGATCTCATGAGCTTGAATACCAGGGGAGGATATTCAAAGAGCCTTGGTTCAAGATGTCGCAAGCTATAATCAATCGCTTGAGGAGTTTGTGCAGAAAACTCCTGTGGCCCTGGCCAAGTTCTCCAAATGCGCCCAGAGTCAAACAACAAGGCACGACATACAACTCATTTGAATCTGGAATTCCTCTCTGATCTCACCATGGCTGCGCTGGCATGGTAGCGACTCGGTTTCATCATCCAATTCACCACGGGACCATCGTGTCAGGCTTGTGCTGGTTCAGAATCTTGAACTAAGAGAAAAGTTGCCTCAGCCTCACACCCATTACGATATTCTTGTCGAGCTAGACTTGTTGACTATGATCAATACCAACTTCCACTTGGCTGCTGTGTCCATCTTCGGCCATTGGAAGGAACCAGAGGCAAAGAAGGATATGAAGGCTCTCGGAGAATTGATGGGAAACCGAGTCCTACCCTCAGGAACGGAACAACCCATATGGAGGGGATACATTATCTGCAAACATATACGCTGCTTCTCTGGTTAAGGGGATAGTAAGAGGACTATCCCGATCAATTCGACGTCGATTACAAGAAGCTCGCTGAAAAATGATGCGTTGTACGGGCAATGTCAGCAGCATAGACTAGCATGCTAGCGCAAGAGCTCTCGGATGCAGACTTTGCGCACGGGCTCTGGGATGTTGGTATGTCATGCAGCAAGCTTGGTGTAATGGGATCCTCGAACAGTCTACCAGCACCTGCAATGAAGGCTCCATCATCACACACTGCTACCACTTCGAAACGTCCAAGGGCGTTTCTCACCGTCCTGATCTGGGAGATTCGAGTTTGCCAATGTAGTCTTCTCTGACGATCGCATCGAGTCTCCCTAGCCCCGGGGGCCGTCGACTTCACCTCTCACCAACGGAACAGGGTACGAGACGCGTTCGCGGACTTCTATGGTTAGGCTGGCAGCGGCAAGTCTGCGGACTGGTGGTTGAGGGCCTGTTCCCATCAGAGACCGTCAACGAAATGATGCGGGTTAGGTGACTATTCCTGCCGATATTCAGGCCTGTCTACCTTTTGCTTTCCACTCTTTGACCATGGACGCCGGCGTATGGTTCATGCTTTCTATTGAGTCATCATGCCGTGATATACAGGGCCTACGCGCTCTTGCATGGCAGAGAAAAGCGTCCTTTCTGTACGATCGTATACACGATATGTCCGCTCTGCGGTCTTGCTTCAGCTCTCAAATTCAGGGCGTGCATATGCTACTCTTTTCGTTGAACGGCATGCCAACGGGACTTAGGAGCCGTCTGACTTTGATGGAGACAGGTCTGAATCAGATAAACCGATGGGGGTAAAGCCATGGTTTCTTCCTGATCAGATATTCTATCGCTCATGTGCGTTCGCGGGACCCCTATTAGGGTAGCACACGCACATTTCTTCAGCGTCAGACTTGTGGCGGTGGCTCAATTGCATCATCCTGCCCTCATCATGCTTTTCATTCGGCCTCAGTTCCGAAGAGCGTCAGAAGCCCACGACCACTAGGCGCCATATGCGGTTGTGGTCCTGTTGTGGATCATGATTGCCCAGCTAAGAGGATTGTCCTCAATATAAATGCTAGAGACGACATTTCTGTCAGACCTGCGCCCAAGTGTTGGTCGATGTCTCAGGACCTTTGAGAATGACGATATTCAAGCAGGGGCAAGAAAGTGTATTACTCGTGTACACAGGCCGATTCGCACCCCGTGATTCTAGCTGAAAGGGTAGAATAGCAATTCTCCCAGCGGGCGGTTATTAACAGCTCTTGATTTGCGTGAAGGAATTGGTATATGTAGCTTCTTAGACCTGTGCCTTTAAATCTGGAGGCTCACGAGGTTGAGTGTTTTGAGTTTATGATGCTTGACTGGTGATTTAATTATAACCTGGACATTATTCACCTTCGCTCGGGATTGCCAGGGTGAAAGAGTTGAACCCTGGTCTGTAGGGTAAGGCTTGGAAGGTTGCATTAAACTTAGTTTACTTCTTCCAAATATGGTAGTGATTCCCATTCAATTCAGGCAAATGCCAGCATTACTTTCTTTCACTCGGGGTTGAATCAAACCTTGTAAAGTGCTACTGAATCTTATGTGTTACTAGGGTATGTTTTGGTACAGACCCGAGCCGTATCAATCTGCATACCTTGCTATCCAACGGGGACATCGAGATCATCTCTACAACACTTTCACACTGTCATTACAGCCTTGCCTTTCATTTGTAACTCCCCGCCTACTGCCTGGTGGGCACCCCAGCAAAGAGGGGCGCATTCTACATCTTCGCCATACCAAGAGTTTGCCTTGGGCAGCGAAGGCACACTGGACGATCGAGGTCCGAGGCCTGAGGCCTCATTGACGGCTTTCCATTCCTTGGCTGTCCGTTTATACGACATCCCTGGGAACCATTTGGGGAGAGGAAGACGATCAATCGCAAGAATGACGTTGATAAGCCACGAGCAAGGAACAAATGCGAGCGAGAGGTGGTCCATTGCATGCTCGATCAAGTCGACCAGGGGATCGGGGTTCTCGCGGTCAACCGAGTAGCCGTATGTGATCTTGAGGATGATGGCTGCCGCTAGGCTACACCAAGTCAGAAGGTGACCATGTCCGATCTGTAGTACTTACCTTTTCTAGTGTCCCAGTGTCGCTTCCGGATTATTGAGGACCTTTACCTGGAAGAATAGAACCTCTTCCTCTTGCACCGGACTAAACCTCTCCGACAACGCCCTCGTCCCCATTTCACCGTGCACCATCCTGCGATGTCTCTTATAGACATCGTTAAACTGATGCGTGATGAGGAAGTTTTCAAACCCACACAGGGTAGCAAAATTCAGCTGCGACCTTTCCGATGTCTTGTGCGCTTTCTTACCCAGAATGAACTGGGCGTCGTCCTTGTCGTGGATGATGGTGAGCGTCAAACCAAGGACTTTGATGGATGAGATAAGCCCATATATGTCCTTGTGTTTGAGCCAGTGCTGATACTCGGGAACCCCACTGGGTGGAAGGTCCAGGACATTTCCAAAAAGGGGGAGAGAGATTGGGCCAGGGGGCACAGGAAGGTGAGCTTTATGCTTGTACTTCCGGTGGATGATGAGAAAGACTAGCACCACGAGGAAGGTGCAAGGGAGTAGAGGTATGACCATGTTGGGCAAGAGCAGGTCAATCCGAGATGTCTTCAGCTCTTCGTTTCAATAAAGATGGAGATATATGAAAGCCTGCTCAGGTTTCTTCTCAGACAACATCCCTCACTTTATACTTGATCTCGTGCCCCGGTTAAGCGCCACCAACAGCCCACGGCTGGACTTATCACCAGCCTGTCTGCTCCATCACCGCTGCCAATGGACCATGGCCCAACACCGGAGACAACACTATTGGACAACAATGCGTCAGCTGGGTAGCAGCGGCCATGTGCGCTCGGCCACCGTAACGGTTAACAGCAGGGATGCTCCCATATCACCACCCTCCATCATGGATGTCTGTCTGTGCCTTACTCCTTGCCGCGTGGCCGTCTTTGGGTCTATTACGAGACCCGCCAATTAAGCGATGATTGTATAACGGCATGTCAGTTGAATTGCAGCGCTAGACAGTCTGTTGGTGTTGGTTTCTTGGACCTGATAGCCATGGACGGGAAGTAGGGCTATAAAAGAGGAATGCTGCACCGAGATGCTATCGCATCACAACAGCGCGCCGGACATGGACGGATGCTTTTTGCCGGGTGCTCTTCAGTTCGAGTTCCTGAAAACCCTCTACCTCTTCGGCAAATCTGACGTTTTCGCCGCCGTGCTGCCCTCGGTGCGTCTTGCCTGACCCTCGTATACTCAGCCCTAACTTACAGAACTTATTGATCAGATGGCTGTTTCCTTTGTCCCTACGGACTCAGTATACCGCAGTCCTCTCTCGATTTTCAAAGCATTTCTCTGGATTGAAATCCATTTGCTTACCTTCAACGTCAAAAACAAGGTTGGTTCGCGTCTGCATTTCAAACATCTGCCATAGCCGATATGACTTAATGATGGAACAAATCATCGGCATTACTGAAGACACAATATCCAAGCCTTATCGCCCGATTCCATCGGGCCGTATCTCGGTTCATAATGCCAGGCGTCTTTACGCCGTTCTTTTTGTGCTTATGTGGAGTATCTCGCTGTACACAAGAAGAGAACTGTGTACCCTGATATACACGACGGTAATCCTCATCTATAATGAGGGAGGACTGGCAAGGCTAGCGCTCTTGAAGAATGTTCTCGGAGGGATAGGACTGAGCTGCTACTGCTGGGGCGCAACGGCCATCCTAGGTGAGATTGGGACATGGTCTTTACTGCTTTATAATCCTTCATTGTACGCTACTCTACTGATTACGAGGATGTTCACCCAATCCAAAATTGAATCTCGCGAATCAAGCATCTAAGTCCATTGCCATCTTCACAATAGGAGCTATATTCGCTACAACGGTATGCACTTCTTTATCTGTCGGCTCAAGTCCACCCCTGTCACCATGATATTTACCCCGAAGCCCGCTTATATTCCATTAATTCATACGCAGGGCTGCGCCCAAGACTTCCGCGACCACAGGGGTGACGCTCTAATGAACAGGAAAACGCTGCCCTTGCTACTACCCCCTCGAGTAGCGCGGTGATCCCTCGCAATGTCAATCATGTTGTGGACGATAGCACTGGTATGGTTTTGGAAGCCACCAAGCTTGGCTAGCGCATTATTTACGATTATAGCCGTGGTTTGTGCCGGTGTGTTTCTAGGCAGCTGGGAGGAGAGGGATGATGATAGGAGTTACAAGGTTTATGGGGTTAGTACATCTACTCTACTCACATTGATATTCTCACTGGACATATGCTAATGACATCAAAATACAATGCAAATCTGGCTGATGGGAGCGAATATACTTCCTCTTTTTGCCCGGATGAGGGGCGAGCTTTAGGCCATGGTCCAGAGTCTACAGAGAACTGGCTGGTTTTGTTGAGCCGAGTGAGGCTTTCATAATCTATTCTTGAGCCCATATGGAATGAATTGGTAACAATAGAATCCGCTATCCCTACAACTATCCAGACGCCCGTCATCAATGAGTATCCTTAGCTAACTACCAACATAACATAACCGAACAAGCGCCACATAAACCATTCACCGCATACCAACCAGAAGAGTTAGGCTCGAATCCAAATTACTCCACCAGAACCGTATCAACCCCAAAGCCTATCAGCCCATCTACAGAGCACCGCCACCCAGCCCACCAGTAAGTCCACCAAGCGCACTACCAAGAACAGGCAGCCCCTCAAGCATATTCTTCTTCTTCTGCGCCGCAGGCGAGCTCGCAGCCGCCGACGGTGAAGCAGCAGCGTCATTCACCTTCTTATCCTCAACGTCCTCATCGTCGTCGTCGTCCTCCTCGTCGTCGTCTGCAGCAGCAGGAGACGGCGTGGGCGAGGGCGACGCCGCAGCCGGGGACGGGGACGGCAAAGCCGCAGCGTCCTTGGAGGCCTTGGAACGCGTGGAACCCTGTGTGCCGTCGGCGGCAGGGAAGTTGGCCATGCTGTTGGGAGTCATGTTGGCGGGCATGTTTGTGCCGACGTCTGGCTCGTTCGCCTTGGACTTGGCGGCGGCTTTGGCCCCGGCTGCGGTTTCATCGTCGGTTGCCTCACCGTTCTCTCGGCTGTAGAGGTCCATCATTTCGGCGGCGGACTAGGGTGGGTGTTAGTTTGTTTCTCTTTGCCTTTGCTTGAGGGTGTGAGGGTGGGTTTGGGCTTTGGGATGGGATTGAACTGGTGGACGTACCATGAGCGAGCCGTAGGCGATCTTGTCTGTCATGTCTGCCGACGGGGCGTCGCCATTAGCGCGCTTGAGGGCGAGGGTTGGCGCCGCGGCGGCGAGGAGGGAGAGGTGCAGGGCGACTGCGAGGGAGAGCTTCATTTTGATGGATTGGTGGGTGGGTTGGAGGTTGGATAGAGGGGGCTAGATGGGCAGGTGGACTGAGGAGTAGATGGATGGGGTGAAGAGCAAGAGGTGCAGATGGCCCCGAGAGGCCAGCGGTGATTTATACTCGTCAACAAGCAAGCAAGCTTCGACCGCTATGGGTGGACATTCCTGCCGCGTACGCCAGGCTGCTCACTGCCCCGTGTGGGAATTTTTATCCGCCGCAGAATGGGCATCCGGGGTCCTGTCAGTCCTGCCCTGGGGTGCCTGTGCCGGGCTGGCGGGCGCGGGCATTGTCAAGCAAGGGAAGGGTAGCGCGCGGGTGGCATAACGCCCTGGCAAGGGATACAAGGAGCCTACGAGGTTTCAAGCCATAGACGACAACATTCCGAACGTTGATTACGCAACTAAGCCTACATACCTAGCACTAAACGACTAAGAGAGAAGAATGTAGCTCCTTCTGATTGACACGAACCGCGCCATTCGATATTGACAGCGGCCGCAACACGAGGGAGGGTGTGGAGAGAAGAAATGATTCGACTTCCGCTTACTATCGGCACGACATTTGACCTCAAATATCATAGGTGTGACAGACGAGACTTCGAAGGTGCCAAGAGCTATAAGTATCAAGTAGGTTAGTCGGAGACTGCTGTGGTTAGTTGCATTGTGTCGGTGATCGAGATAATGACAGGGGAAGGGACACATGAATCCCTTCTCCCTTCGGCCGTCACTGAGGCCGAGAGGTTGGTCATTCCAGGGGTCCTCGACCCCGTTAAACAAGTCCTGAAACAGGACTCAATGGCATGCAAATCATGGCTTGAAAGCAACTGCAGGGAGTGTATGCTCAAAAGCGAACCCAACAACCTCGTGTTGGTGGCAGGCGTCGGGATTAGAATGAGCGGTTTGCTCTCGGTCCCGTTCTATAATTTGTCTATAGGAATAGAGTATTTCCACGACAAGGGTATGTTGGAGACCTGGATATGTATGAGGAAGAAAAAGGAAGAGAAAGAATTTTGTCGGCGAGATTTTGTTGTGGCAGAGTGCTTAGTCAGAGTCTGTGCTCGGCAGAAAGTCTGGCCGAGCCGAGGTGGTGGAATATAGAAAGCTTGGCGCCATCTGGACATGTCTAACTACCTTGTGTCAACCCATCCAGAGATAAACAAGTAGGGACGGACAAATATGACAGGGCTTTTGTTATTTCAAATCCCTATTCTCCGCTGTGACTACACATTCTGAAGGCCACAGGCATTCCAAGTCTAGAGATCGCTGAATTGTACAGTCATGAGGTATATACAAAGAGGAAATAAACGTCAATCAGAAACGAGCAATAACCCTATCTTGTGCATCGCCCAAGGCAAACGAATCTGACGCTGTCTTGCTAAGAACCTTTTTAGCCTGCTCTGCCGTGAAGCCTTTGGCCTCAACAGCAGGGTTGTAGCCGAGACCGGTGATCTTTGCAACATCCGCTGATGACACGGGCTTCGCGACCTTTCCATCAGCCCTTTTGTAGACGGTCACGACGACTGCACCACCCAGTCCCAAATTGTGTTGCAGGCAAGCGTCGGTTCCGTCGATCAAGCGGTTGTTGGCCCAGCCACGCAGGTGCCAGACCAGCTCGGTACATTGCGCCAGACCAGTTGCGCCGAGCGGATGACCCTTGGAGATAAGGCCACCTGATGGGTTGATGACCATCTTGCCGCCGTATGTGATGTCTCCCTTGGCAACCATCTCGTGGGCTTTCCCTGGCTCGGAGAGCTCAAGAGCATCGATCGTGATCATTTCATTTGCGGAGAAGCAGTCGTGCAGTTCACACACCTTGATGTCCTTGATATTCACACCAGCCTCCGAAACGGCAGCGCGGCAAGCAGCCCGGGACATGCCGAATCCCATGAGATCGATTGAGCTCTTGTTGTATAGCGTGCTGTTATCCGTGGCGAGCTGCTGGCCAGCAATGAGAACGGCCTGGTCCTTCAGGTGAGGGCGGGCATCCAAGAAAGCCTGCGAAACGATGACAGCGGCCGCAGCTCCATCCGAAGTGGGACAACACTGGAGCTTAGTGAGCGGCTCGTGAATCATTGGAGCCTTCAAGATCTGCTCAAGGGTGTATTCATCTTGGAACTGGGAGTAGGGGTTCCGCTTCGAGTGTTCGTGGTTGACTCGGGCGATCTCGGCAAAGTGTTCGGCTTTGGCGCCGTACCTAGACCAGTTAATTAGCTAATTTCGGCCAGTACCGAATACAAACAACTCACTTTTCCATGTACTCGCGACCAGCGTTGCCGAACATCTGTGCGGCACCGGGGGCGTTGGTGACACCGCGGGTCTCGGCCATCATCATACCGAAAAGACCGGTGGGGTTCGCTCGGTCATTGTACACCGATTGGAGCGAGCCGGGGCTCATCTTTTCAAAGCCGACGACCATAACACAGTCGGCAGCGCCGTGAGAGACAAGGGTGCGCGCCATGGCAAGGCCAGTCGATCCGGTTGAGCAATTGTTGTTCACGTTGTAGATAGGGATTTGGGTAAGGCCGAATTGGTAAAAGACACGCTGTCCGCAGGTGCTGTCGCCGTAGACGTAGCAGGCTACGCCCTGTTCGACATCGTCGTAGTTAATCTTGGCATCCAGCATTGCCTTGACGCCGGCCTCGAAGCCGAGCTCATGGTAGTCGACTTTGCCTCGGGGCTTGATGAACTTGGTCATGCCCACGCCGAGGACGTAGGCGGGAGAAGCTGCTTTCTTGCCCATTTTGATCGTGTACGGTGAATGTACCGGAATCTTTTTGGATCGATAGCCAGCGAGCAAAAAGGTTCAGGGCCAGCCTTTAAATGCGGTTCAGGAGGACATGTGGGGTCCGCGGCCGTGGCTTGTTGCGGAGGCTAATTTGCGGGGATGCCGTGGCCGAGGTCCCGAGGATAAGAGATATCAAAGCTCTGACAAATGCGGTTAGCGTGATCATATGACAGGCACAGTACAGTGGCTGCCAACTTGGCAACCACTCACGGGCCAGGACCGTGGATAATGCGGACAATGGCAGCCGAGAGTGACCATATGGCATATCTGTATCTCTCGGGACGAGGGTATCTTCGCCATGTGAAGTCAAACGAAGCGCAGTTGCTGAGAAAGTGAGCTGGTTGACGGTCCGAGGGCCAATGGAGATGGCTGGCATGTTATCGGCACTGAAAGTCAAGGGCCGTCCTCGCCATACCAGTGTCTCAGCCGACGGTCTCGAAGATACACCCTCTGGCCTGCATTTAAAGGAAGATCCACCTGGCGGAGTGTCCACGGTATAAGCAATATGCTATTGAGCAAGTCCACACTATACAGTAGCTACTATGACTTAAACATGGTCCAAAACCTATAAGCCATGGAAGTTTTAGTGCCTTTTATGATCACACCAAGCACTCAAGATACTCGTCACTTCGCTGATGACGAGTATTATAGACCATGGCCGCAATATCTGGACAGGTGGATTTCCACTATATGCAGGCCAGAGGATGTAGATCGAAGAAGAGCACCGGGCCGGAAAAAGTGAACGATTCGCCTTCAAAGGCTCCCTGGCACTGGTTAACAGGGCATCCCCGCCATCCAGATTTGAGCTTGACATGGGCGCGGACGCTATTCGATTCCCAAGTCAGCCTTATCTTTGTTCCCGCAAGATATGGTAGGTTACGACACCATCTTGCGACCACCATGGCACAAGTGCAGCTTCCATGGATAATTGTTCCTCGCTTCGATTGCAGTTTGACCTAACTTACCCAGCCAGCCCAGGCATTCACATGCCCTGCGGAACCAGCTCAACCTAAACAGGCAATTACCTGCACGACCTCTTTGCTAGTGGCTCGGCTATCGAGACAGAACCCTGTCTTGAGCCTGGAGGTAGCACCTCGTGGACTCATACGTCCATATCAGTCGGATAATTTATACTTGAGCAATTGCAACGAATCTCTATGGCCAGTTTGACAAGCATCGGCTCTTCAGCACGGAAGGATTTGGCGGGGTAGAATGCTCAAGCTTGCGGACTGGTTTAGTCCGTCTCGCCACCTAGGCCCGTTTGGGTTAGCGCTTTTTGATAGATCGCGCCTCCGTCCCTGTAGGCTTTTAACAAGAGAAGGAGACGAGAGCAAAAGAAAAGCTACTTCTCCGGCACTGTAAAGGTCAGTCTACTGCTCGAATCTATCATCCTCGCTCTGATATCAAGACATATTTCAAAGTCCGTAGAGTTGGACGAATGCTTCACCGAGACGTCACTGAGCTGCTAAGCCTAATCTAGCTTAGACTGTACAGTCCTAAGTGGCTCTCGCTGCTCTCTGTGGGTCGCCCAATTCGCCCAATTCAAACCACGAGCTCAAGAGTTCGCTCCTCCTCCCCGTTCTCCCTCTTCATTGAACTTGGACTGTACCGGCGCGGTGACCTACTTGTATGTACTCTCTCAGCTGGATATACCTGCTTCAAACTGACCACTGTCTGTCTAGCTCCCTCAGTCTATCGTCCGAGTTCGATTTGTACATACCCATCGCCCTGTGAAGCGCACCCTCCTCGAACCGATCAACTTCCTTTATCTTCTTTCATAGAAGAGTGGAAGAGCTGTACACTGGTCCAAGCATACTTCATGGACAATTGTGGGACGCTGAACGGTCTGCTCACACCTTGAGAGACTGGTTTGCGTTCCATAGGGTTCCCCAGCCTACCTGCCGAGAGTGAATTGACTCACTTTGAGACTGAACGACTAAGCGCTGAAGAAACACATCTGCCCTCAATGGGAAGCCTACCGGGATGACTGACAACAAACACTCTGAACATGCGCCCTTTGCTCATCCCTCACAACCAACACCTGCAATAATGCCGTCGGGAAATAACTGGACTATGGATGAATCTACTCGCAACAGACTGCTCAAGAAGTACAAAACTCAGGTGGCCTCTGGGACTTCCACGGTCTGCGCTACTCTAGCTGTGGTACGTCCCGCGCAGAGTCAGAGACCCTGGAACACTGCTAATGTCGTAGACTCCTCTTGAGAATGTCAAAACTCGTATGCAAACGTACGTTCTTCCAGTCTTCCTCTGAGGCGCCGCTGACTTCCTTAGGCACAACTTTCAAAATGTCTTCCAGTGTGTCCAATACCTCTGGCGAACCGAAGGACCCCGTGGCTTTTTTGCTGGTATGTCCCCTCTCATCATTCTTTGCTCGAGACTGACGGATTAGGTGCTCTGCCTCCTCTTGCCAGTGTCACGGCGGTCCGGGTTGTGAATTTTACTACCTACAATTCTGCAAAACACCGTATTTCTGATTTTATCGAGCGTATGACGGGGTCGTCACCTCTGGAACATTACAATAAACCGGGAAGCGCGCCCAACGTTTCGACTATTTTTACATTCATCACCGCGGGATGTTTCGCTGGAGTGATTACCTCTCCGCTGGCCTGTGAGTGTGTCCCTTTGACATCAAACATAAAGGCTAATTGAATAGGTCCGTTTGAGCTGGCCAAGAACGTTGTTCAGACGTCTGTACTTGTATCGAATCGCTCCCAGGCCGCACCTGGTGCTGTAAGAGATCCCTCGTTGCGCCACAAGCCGCGCATCGGAACCATCGAAGCGATCCGGCAGATTGTACAACGGTATGGGTTCAGGGGCCTTTACACGGGATTCGGACTACATGCCATGCGTGATACCGTTGGATCTGGCCTGTATTTTGCGGTCTACGAAACGGTCAAGCAAGTTGCAGCCAGAGAGCTCGGACCGGATAAGTCGCCGTTCGGTGCTCCTATGATTGCTGGAGCAATTTGTAGCACGGTGCCGTGGTTCTGCGTACGTTCTCTCTCACGAACTCTCGGGGAAATACTAATTGTTACAGACCTACCCGCTTGACACTCGCAAGACGCGCGCGCAAAGCGTGCTTTTAGGGAAGACGAAAGAAGTCGGCGAAGCTTCCGCCGCAGTCGCACGGTCCAGCATGTATAAGGGACTGTCGATTATCTTGATCCGCACTGGAGTAAACAACATGATCCTACTCAGCATCTTTGAGTACATCAAGATGCGCATCAACGAGCTGGACGGATGAACATTGATGTCAATGACTGGGAGTCCAGGAGTATTGTATTATCTGAATATAGCAATAAATAACAACCCGTCCAATGCGCTCTTTTAACGGCTTAAGAGTATCTCCATCGTAGTTTGTGGCCAGATCGCGGCCTCAGGCACCACAACGTCATCTGGCTGGGCTTGGTTGCCGTGGGGTCGGCGGGACAGTTTTCAATCCGATCAACAACAATCCTCCCTTCAGGCGCAACGCCGCGCATCGTCAAAATGACCTCGTACGTTCGTCCGATCTCCTAATATGCAATCTGGTGCTAAGTCCAGTAGAAATATTCTCCAGATCCCCTTCCGTCGCTCGCATACCGTCTCCCTTTCAGCCGCCCTGACCCAATACATCTCCTCCAAATATGACCAGCGCCCGGACATGTTCGCAGACGACCTGCTCATCATCGACCGGTTACGAAGCGAAGCGATAAACGTCCAGGAGCCGCACGTGAGCGGAATCAGTCGACTGGTCACATATGCGGCGCAACTGAAATGGCTTGGGGGAAAGTTCCCGGTTGATGTACGTACTGGCGGCGATACTAGAATGGCGGAGAATTGACAGTTACAGGTTGGAGTCGAGTTCCCTTGGTATCCCGCTTTTGGGTTTAATACCAGCCGGCCAAGTACGCTTCCTTCCAGTAACTCGATTGACTTACTCGGAGACTGCATGGGCTAATTTACGGGCAGTCTCGCAGAATAACATCCGGTTCGAGCTCGCAAACGTCATTTTCAACCTCGCAGCATTGTACTCGCAGCTCGCGTTTGCTGTAAACCGCACGACATCTGACGGCCTGAAACAAGCATGCAACTACTTCTGCCAGGCAGCTGGTATCCTAGCACACTTACGAACCGACATCGTCCCCGACATGCGCTCGGCTCCGCCGGAAGACATGGACGAGATGACGCTACAAAGCTTGGAAGAACTGCTCCTCGCACAAGCACAGGAATGTTTCTGGCAGAAGGCCGTCAAGGATGGGCTGAAGGATGCGTCAATCGCACGACTTGCAGGCAAAGTGTCGGATTATTATGGAGATGCGTGCGATCACGCCGTCAAGTCCAATGCGATAAGCCCGGAATGGATTCACCATATGACGGCCAAGCAGCACCACTTTGCGGCTGCGGCGCAGTATAGGCAATCGCTTGATTGCTTAGAGAAGCGAAAGTACGGCGAGGAAGTGGCACGGTTACGGGATGCCGTGGCTTGTGTGAACGAGGCGCTTAAAGAGAGTCGGTGGATTAATCGTACCGTACTGGGGGATTTGCAGGGGTTGAAGAACCGGGTATCTGATGATTTGAAGCGAGCTGAAAAGGACAACGATATGATTTATCTCAATCCTGTGCCGCCCAAGTCGGAGCTGAAGCTTATTGACCGCGCGAGCATGGTTGCAGCCAAGGCACCACCGCAGGTGACGGATGCGATCTCCATGCTGGGAGACAATGGCCCCTTGGGTCAGCCATTGTTTTCGAAGCTAGTGCCGTATGCTGTGCATATTGCGGCCAGCATCTACTCAGATCGGAGAGATCGTCTTGTCAACGAGCGGATCATCGGCGAGTTGGAGAACATGACTGACAAGTTACGCGAGTATGTCCACCTTCATTTTTCTTTCACGCATGATTGCTAATTAGCCAGCCTCCTATCGTCTCTCAACCTTCCCGGCTCATTACAAGCCCTCGAGAAACCACTTGGCCTTCCACCGAGCCTCGTGTCTCATGCTGAAGAAATTCGCCAGCAAGACGGTCTTAACCGCCTCCGCAAATCCCTCCTAGACATCGCCAAAGTAAAATCTAACGACTGCGCTGTCTACAACGAAGGCGTTGAACTTCTGGCTGCGGAGAAGGCAGAAGACGACGCATCGCGTCGCAAATTTGGCACAGACCGCTGGTCGCGTCAGCCCTCGGACGTCGCCGCTTCAAAGCTATACACCACCTCGCAGGAAATCAACGGCTACTTTACCTCTGCCGAGAGCAGCGATAGGCTTGTCGAGCAGAAATTGCACGACTCCGAAGCTGTCTTCCGCGTTTTGACCGGTACGAATCGCGACCTCGAGGCTTTCGTTCCCAGCAGCAGACGCGCAGCGATACCGCCCGAAGTCGAGCGTGAGGTTAGCAGGCTCCGCAGCTGTATCAGCGAAGTCAACCGTCTCGAAAGCCGTCGCAAGCGCAAAGCTCAAGCCGTCAAGGATAAAGCTCGTGCAGACGACATCAGCTCTGCGCTTGTTCGTGAAGCAGCACGGTTAGAGCGCGAGCTCCCAATGCAAACCATCCAGGCTAGTCAATTCGAGGACCTCTTTGACTCGCGGCTGCGCGATTACGACATCGACCTGGATATGGTTGCGCAGGAGATGCACGACCAGGACCAGATCTCCGCGCAGGTGCGTGAGGCGAACCGTGCTTTTACAAGGGCTCACACGGGAGACGCTTCCACTAAGGAGCGCGAGAAGGCCCTTCAGGAGTTGGAGAATGGATACCTCAAGTACAAGGAGATTATCTCAAATATTGAAGTCGGTCGCAAGTTCTACAATGATCTCGCGAAAATTGTAGGACGGTTCAGAGATGATGTCAAGGCCTTCGTGCATAAGAGGCGCATGGAGGCCAGTCAGCTTGAGCAGTGCGTGCCCACTTTTTCTTTCTCTAGAATGCATGATTTGAGAGTACTAACTTGATGTAGGGATATTTCCAGCGTCGCAGCGATGGCTTCCCTCAACATCTCGCCTATCCGCCAACCTCCGCCGCAATTAGCACCCGCCCCGGTCTCTGCTCCGGCACCGGCTCCAGCAGCGACACGTTTCCAACCAGCCCACCCGCAGCCTCAAACCATTCCACCGCCGCAGCAACTACAGCCTCCTCGAGAGCCGCTTACAGCTCCTCAACCAACTCGCAGTGTCCCGCAGATGACGCCCGGAATGTGGTCTCCTGAGATGGGCATTCGATTCGGGGCAGGCAGCGCGTCGTCGGGACAGTCGCAGCAGACGTGGGATCCATCCAAGGGGATGAAGTTCTCGTGATACCTCTCTAAGTCTTCTGTCTAGAATTGCTTCTTCTCTTATACAATCTTGGTTCAGCTTATTGCCGTTAGACATGTACATACAAGACTTCGCTTCGTTCTTGCACATAGCACCTATATATGCACCCGTTATCCAAGCTTCGCCGATACGCGGCACGGTCCTTCTAAGTAGGTCATCCAGCTGGCCTCGGTATATGCAAGCCCTCTATATATTCGCATAGCTCCTCAGCCAATTCACGCCTTATTAAACCCTCCTCATAACAGCCGCCGCCTCAGCCGCCTGCTCACGCGCATGGATCTCCAGTTCCTGCCTCATAGAAAGAAACTGCAGCCTTGAGGTCCAGGTCTCCCACTCCTGGATTGTTATCGCGCTGAGCTCCGGCCACGGACCTGTATCCGTACCTCCGACACTCTGCTCACCGTACGCAGGCTCGTCGTCGTCGTCTAGCAGTGATACAGCTCTCCCTTTCCCCTTCACACTTCGATACGACGTCTGCGTTTGCCCCATTTTACTCTGCGCCCGCGCCCGCGCATATAACTCCTCACCCATAATAATCAGCCACAGCGAGATCGCCGTAATAGGCACCTCATCCCCGCGCTTTTTGCCCGAAGTCCCGCCAAACCAGAGCTCGTGCCCCGTCGGCGCAACAGTCGGGTGCTCCAGTGTCTCGGTAATCATTTCGATTGCGATGCGCTCGCCGATTCCGGGGTGTAAGAGGAGTCCTTCTTTTGTGAGGAAGGAGAGGAAGGAGAGCGTGTTGAAGAGGTGTTTTTGGGCGCCGCTGTTTCGGCGTTGCCTTGTGTTCTGGCTTGAGGGGGAATTTGTGTTGGGTCTTGATCCTGAGCCTGACGCTGATGCTGGCTCTGCCTCTGAGGATGAGGTGAATACGTCTTCCTCGTTTGTATGCGTGTCGGTCTCGGTGTCGATGAGGATATCGCGCTGCTCAACTTTATATCCACCAGCGCTGGTCCCGTCCAGCTCGAACAACAGCGACCCGATGTCCAGTGCTCTTCTCAGCCCATTATATCCCATGCGCTCAGATCCAAGGTGTCCTTGTAATTTTCGGACAAGATGTAATAGTCTCTCCTGCGCCGGACTCGGCAGATCGGGCGTTGGCGTTGTCGGATCGGTGTCGATCTGGCGTGGGAGGGATCTGCTTTCTTTTAGGACGGCGGAGAGAATGCTTTGTGGATCTGTTTGGGACGCTATGGACTATCAATCAGGTACTGGTTTGATTTGAACGTCAAGGGAGTTGGATAGTATCATCGTACCTGATTCAATGGCTGACTCTAGAGGTAATTTGCCCGCGAGGTAGAGGGGTATTATGTCTTCGATCCTTGACGGTGTGGGAGTCGTCATTTCGCAATGCTGCTTCTCTGTTTTTGTTCTTGAGCCAGTGTATCTCTAAATACTGTGATTCGGATGCCCCGGAGGTCGGGGAAGTATATACCTCCAAGCTTGTCATGACGTCAGGGTATATATATAACCGTGTGATGCGCTCAGCGCCAGCGAACAACAGACCTCGAATGATTATGTTCAAAGCTTTGCCTATTTTATATTTCTGCGCCATCATAATTGCGCCTGGTATGTACGGTGTGTTTAGAGCATCCATGTTTTCGCCGAATCCATCTCAATCCCGCTCGCTATTTATATCGCAAATACCACCAACCAAATCACCGCTAAATCCGCACAAGATAAACAACCATCCAAATGAACCCATTTCCTTAGCCAGTAACCCATTGATTACCCAGTCAGACGCCTATATCTCCCTTATGCAGCCTGCACCTTCCCCTCTCCCTCCCCAGCATCCTGCTCCAACCCCTCAAGGAAGAAATCCAGCTCACTGGGTCCACCGGGGTTATGCTCGTTCTCAGCGATCTGCTCAAGAAGGCTGAGGAAGGGATCTTTCTCTTCATTCGCGCCTGCTGGTCCCGCCGTCGCAGACGACGGCTGCGACTGCGCCGTGGACTCAGGTGATTCGACGGGGACCGGCACGGGGGTGGACTCGAAGGGGAATGTAGCATATTGGATTTGGGAGTGCAGGTAGGAGTGTGGTTGTGAGGGGGTTGCAGCTTGGGGTTGCGTATGCGAATGCGGGTTGAAGTGTGTTGATGTGCCGAGAGCGGGGGAGAAAATGTTGGATGGGCCTGCGTTGGGGAGGCCGTTGGCGCCGGGGGAGTGGTTGAGGAGTTCGGGGTCTGTGGGAATCTCGGGCCATGTGGAGGAGGGGGAGAAGGGAAGGGAGTGGGAAGCTGATGCTGAAGATGTGGAGTGGTGGCGGGCGTGGGTATGGATGCCGTTTGGTTGGGAAGGGAGTATTGGTGTCGCTGCTGCTTGGGCCGAGGCCGGTCCGTAGAGGAGTTGAGGGTCGAGTTCGATTCTAGCCAGCATCAGTACAAGTCCCCGCAAGTCTTGTCTCGACGGAAAAGACTATAAGGTTGGAAGACTTACTGCTCATCATCAACAAGCCTAACATGGCTCCCATCAACCCCAACTCCACCACCAATGGACAACCCAGGATATCGATCCAAAAAGTCCTCGAGATGGAAGACAGGCGCAAACCGCACCGGCCTTGCCGCTAACGTCCTCACAAGCTCGGCATGGCAGACCGAGAGCGTCTGCAGCAGATCGCGATGATGCTGCACGCCAGACCAGAACCCACCCAGCCATTCGAGCTGCGCCATCTCGCGGTTCAAAAAGTCCGGCGACGAGGCGAACACCTCGCCCTCTCGGCGGCCGTTGTAATGTACACCGTGGATGTGCACTGTTCCTGCAACGGTGAGGCAGTAAGCTACTAGATCAGGCCATTCAATGCGCGGTGCGTGGCGGGCAAGCTCAACGAGCTCAGCAATGGCATTTGCATGGCTGAAGCAGAGAGTTGTTGCTTCGATTTGCCAACTTTGGTGCTGGCCAGAACCGCGAAGTTCGGCGAGGTCGATTGGGAGGAAGGGGCGGTAGAGGAGGCAGTGAACGAGGTGGTAGATCAGTTTCGAGAGCAATAAGAGTGTGCTCTCAGGATGTCCGAAAAGAGCCTCGATGCTTGCAAAAAGATCATGGGTTCCCGCAGCCCATAAATCTAGCTCCTGACGAATTTTAGAGAGATTGCTTAGTGCGTGCCAGGGGAAATGAGAGTCGCCTTTTACGCCGCCGGCGGCGAGATAGCGATGCGTTACGCCTAGGATGCGCGAGATGTCAACAAGAAGAGACGAGCAGGCTCCTGAGCCTGCGCCAGAGCTGGCTGTTTTGCGGCGGTCTGAGGAGTAAGGAATGTTTGGGCCGACGGGGTTGAAGATATCCCCTGGGTCCTGGCCGGACGGGTTGGATGCCGGGAGGCGGACGAGGATGGAGTGGTCAGCGATGAGGCATGGCCGCTTTGACCCGCAGGTGAGAAACCGGTCCATTATGTAGACGGACCAGAAGAGGCGGCGGCGGGTCTCTCGCTCTGGCGGGAGTAGGGGATGGGTGTGAGCGTGAGTGGTTGGTGGTTCTCGGTAGAGATCGAGCGCTAGGACCATTGAGACAGCATTGCCTGCGAAAATACCTAGTTAGTTGGAAGTAGCAAGACCGTGGGAGAAGAGCGGTATACCTAGTGTCATGTATGCCTTCTTCCCGCAGCCATACGCGTAAAACGTCTGAGACAAAAGCAAAAGCGTCTGAAGATTCTCAATCGAGGGCTGGTCGATATCAACCATGCGCCGGGCCTGTCGTGCATACTCTAAGCTCCCCGGAGGCGGGTTTACAGTCGTGTACCTGCAAGCCATCAGCCAACAGATCCAATAAAACAGTAGGAGACGCGTACCGCAAGGTCAAAGCATAAACAGCCATAGATAAAGCAGCCGGCAACTGCTCACCCGCATGTCTCTGCCTCGTCGATGCCTCGTCTAAAATAAAAAACGGTTTCCCATGCAATCGAGCAAAATACGCGTCCAGCATCCCATCCGGAACGCGACCGGGATGAGGGTGCCCATGACCATGTCCCTGCGTATGCCCATGCGTATACGGAGCAGGAGGAGGCGCTAGCGGGAACGCAGCTGGATGCGATTGCGAATGCGTATGCGAAGCATGAGAATGAGAATGAGATATCGAATTATTCGATGGAAGCGGAATATCCGGCTTCACAGGCGAAGCAGGCGAGAGCGGATGCGTCCCATCATCCTGTAGGCGTTTCTCAAGCCCATCGACTCGTTTGAGCAGGGCTTCCAGGACATCCGTTTTGGGGCCTCGCTTTTTGGGAACGGCGTCTGCGTTAAACCAATTAGTCGGATTCGAAGATGAGAGAAGAAAGAAAGTAGGCAGCACCGTAAATGCAGGGACATTGGAAAACCTTGCATGCTTCGCAGCTGGGACGTAGGCGGTTGCATTTGATCTGGAGAGGGCGAGGCCGAGGATTAGCCGCGGCCGTACCTATAATACGGAATACGAGAAGGAAAAAGAAAAGAAACCTTTCGTTTCCTGCAGGACTTGCAGTTCATCGACTCGCGGGGTTCAGCCGTGACTCGGCGCGGCGTCAGCCGGTCGATGCTGACCGTTGGGCGCGACATGACACCGACAGAGAGAGAGGTACAAGAAGATAGACAGACGAGGTCCAGAGCGGAGATTTGTTGAGCAGGAAGGTGGAGGGTTATATTGGAAACGTGGAGCCCCGGACCCCAGCATCAACGAGACACGGCATCAAATGATCAAACGACAGCGGGCTAAGCAGAACAAGACTAGAAGGCACGCTAGCCACGGACTTGCAACCGATGCGGGGATGGTCACATCCGGGGTCTCTGCACGCTCAGCACTCGCACCGTCGGTTAATTCGTCGGGATTTTCCCAAAGGCAGAACGGACCACTGTCCGAGCACAGGGACTGGTGTACTGGTACTGCAGAGATATTGAATACTTCAGCTAAACTAGACTATACGACGCCATGCGCACAAAATCAAACGGCACGTTCTGGCCCACCAGCAGCCGCAGCATCTCGACTGTCGTCCACGCATTCACATCCTCAATCCCATACGCCGTCCATCCCGATCTCTCTGCCACGCCAACAGGGTCCCCCGTGCGCTCGCCCCTCGTAAGATCGAGGTACACCTTACCCCTGGTCGACGGTGGCGACGCCCGGCCGGTACTGCGATAGTGACGCAGCAACGGCTGCACAAGGAGCGACTTCTCTGGTGGCAGCGCCGAAACAATCACAAACGGCTGTTCTACTAATTTGACAGACTGGATAGATGTAAATGGCTCCAGCCCGTCTGCCAAGGGCCCTGCGGCTCGGAAGCCGACCGTGTAAATAGCGCCCACGCCGAGACTGCGAAGAGCGAAAATGCTGGCTGATGCTTCGCTTTCGGAACCGGCCAGGATAATGGCTGCCCGGCCGCGGTATGCCGACGGAACGTAATCACGAGTTAAGGTTGCGCGGATGCCTTTCCACGTGGCGTTCTCGCCAACCAGGGATCCTGGGCTTGTTGCCACGATTGTATCTACAAGACCGATCGCTCGCGCTGCATCGCTGATGGCTGGTAAGTGTAATGTGCCGCTGAGTGGAGGGTGCAGTGCCGCACCACCAAAACTGGGCTGTGAAAGTACTCGCTCGAGCGAGCCCGCTGGCCCCCGATCCATAGAGGTCAAAGTATGCGGTAGACTAAGCTCATTGAAACACTTCTCCATGAACATGGACTGCGGCGTCGCTCGAAACGAACCAATCGCGTATAGATCGCGCTTCGGCAGCTGCCCCATGATATGTAGCGCCTCGTTGATTTCTGCAGCGGTCAACTGACCGGGCGCTGCAATCATAGGAAGTAATGGGTGTGTTATAGGTGAGAACACTGTATTCAGAGCACGCGATAACTGCCCCAGCTGTCCCATGTTAACTGCCGATAACAACGGATACGTCCCGTGTGTCTGCTTGACCGTCGAACGAAAATATTCAAGCTCATAGTTCGCCTCGACGCTATCCACCATCGCAATCATCTTGACAATATCCGCGTACCTGGCGCTCTCTTCAAAGATCCGTGGCGCCTCAGGCGACGTCCACTTCCACTCGCCGGAAAAGTCGTGGAAAGCAGACATAATCACGCTGTTACCTTTGACTTCGGCCAGCTTGCGCCGGATATCTTCTGGGAGCCATAGCTCCACGTCGATGTACTCCACTCCCCACTGTATTGCTCGTCGGAGATATCGGTAGAACAATGCGGGGTCGTCCATGGGAAACTTTCCGTTCTCCTTCATGCATCGCGTTGTAAAGATAATCGGCATTTCTGTATGCTGCCGTAGTAGCATCAACTGCTGCCCGACATATCGCAAACTAGGCACCATAGGCCGTCCCGTATCTTGGGGCACAGGTTCCGGGTCCACCAGCAGATCAACGCGGATCTCAACAGCATCAGAACCCACCGATAGAATATCTAGATTCGGCAGCGCTGCATGCACATCGGGGAAAGTGGTAGATATGAAATTCGTCCGGTTCTTGGTCTTCAGATCTTCATGCGGCCGGGTCTGCCCCAGGATCAACGAGAGAAATCGCGTAAGGTCCCGCCGAAAGAACGGACTCCGCAACGAATATAAAAACTCATAGTCGCATAAATCTGTGAGTCCCTCCTCGGGAAACGACCCGTCGTCCACGCAGTGGAGGTTGACCAGAATGCACACCGACTTATCGCACCCTTCCAGGTCTCCCGAGAGATCTGCCGACCGAATCCCAACGACAACCGCGCTACTTCCTCGCCCAATGGTCGAAAGCGACGTCTCCGTGGTCCATGGTTTTCCCAGAATATCCGCAACTACCTGCACGATGCCATCCTGCCCGGGTCCGTATATCGTGACGACTGTACCAGAAGGCTCCTGCGGAAGCGCTTGCACTTGCGGGAAGGGAAGGACAGTAGAAGCTGATGTTCCTTTCAGAGTCGTCGAGGCGGCGGTGACCGGCGAATCGGCTCTGAGGGTGGTGGCCACAGGTTGATGGTGGAGGGCGGTTTGCATCATCTTTCACGGCATGCTTGGGTCGCAGGATCGAAGGGTATAAGGGGTCGCAGGCGGCCACCGAGACGTCAATGTCAGAAACGGGCAGCAAGGCAGCGATTTACGAGGACGGATAATTTGGAGGCCGGAGCGAGTCGCATCGATGATCACCGGGAACCGATTTCCTTTCAGAATCAGTACGGAGAGCAACCAGACGGGCCAAGTTCGAAGAGTATATAAAGAGGGCCAGGCAGACTTACAGCAGTAATCCGTCAAGTAATAATAATCCAACCTGAGGAATGGGGCGGCCGGATCAGGATAAGAGAGCGCGCCGACCGGGACTAGTCCGAGACGATGGCGATGGCGAGAGGCGACTGGCAGCAGGAGACCAGGAGGGCACGGGGAGGGGCATTTCTCAGTTCCCGCGAGTCGGCTCTCAGTCAGTGATGCGGATGAGGTCTGGATGGAGATCGATGGATCCGGGGAGGTGCAGTTGGCGGCAGGCTTGGGGCCAAATGGAGGGACTTTTCCGGGGCCGACGGCTAAATTTCCCCGGCCTGGACGCGGAGGCAGTTCTTCCGCCAATCAGACAGCAGGATACGCTATACTCTGATACAGGAAAGAAAGCCAGGAGAGGACCAGGGCCAGGGTCAGATCAGGATAAATTGGATAATAGCACGATAAGATGTAGGTGGACCGATGCTGAAGAGTTGAAACACGGAAGCCTGCATCGCACGCTTTCCTGACAATGCCTCAGAACAAGCATCACAATCAACATGATACTACAAGACAAGGCACTGCTGCTTTGCAGAAGAGCAGCAATGATACGAGGAAAAACCCACCGATATCCACCTACCACGTTCGTTCTAATTGTCCGTCGGCTTCGTCCGCAAGCGATCAGGAACCGTGCTGACTAGGCTATACACTACCATACTGGTTAAACCCTGTGGCTGAGCTGGCTTAGACGGGGCGTACTTCCGTCTTCCGAGCTCTAGTATATGTCTTCGTAAGCAGAAAGCCTGAATCTGAATTGACGTCTCAGCAACAAGAGATGTATCAAGGGTATAAAAAGAAAAAGCAAGCAGATCCAACAGCCAAATAACATGATACACAGCCTATCCTGCAATAAATTTCAAATCCCGTTCCCGTGCCACAACGGGCGATTAGTATGTCTATAATGCATGTATGTGCCAATAACTGTACAGGGATTGGAGTTGGAGGTGCGGATGGACCAGGGAAAGCAAGTCATAGCGAAAGCTCATGAGACCACAAGCTGCAGATGTCGATCATTGAGCTTGAAGCTGCCTCGGCATTTCGTGCAGAGCTGCAGATCTCCGCTGACAGGTCCAAGAAACAAGTACGTAAACGTACTAAAAATGAGAAACGAAATTGTCCCGACCCCAAGTCTATGAACTTTTATGTGGTGATTGGCGCCAGACCTTCTGCAGTCAATGCAGAATATGCCGTGGTAGGCGAAGACAGGGTACCGAGTGTTTCAAATCGACCGAGCAACCACTCATGGGAACGAGATGTGTTCTTCGTAGCGCAGGGCGCGGAGCAGCCGACCCGCAATTGGTCTGGGAATGCCAGATAGGAAGAAACGTGGCGGAGTGATAAGATCCCAAGATGAGACTGTCGGGATGACACACTCCACCAACCATCGTCCGACACTCTTATGGAGGCGAGATCGCAAGGCCATTCATGAGCTTGGGAAGGGGCTTGCGCCGGGCATTGTTGGCAGTCTTCGATACCCGGGGCGCCCCATGAATCATGCGGGGCTCTTTCATGAGACTGGCGTCGAGTTTCGCGGGGGCTATTCAGGGTCAGTGCCATTACATCAGTTTTGGGGCTCTAGGTGGTTGCAGACCTCGTGTGACCACTCGGGTGTAGTCCCCGGAGATACTCTGCTGCGGCCTACCCGCGGCAAATGAGGCGGCACTTGCTGTCCTCCAGAGATGGTTCGAGGTATCAGACAGAAAGTCTGTCGTGGACCGGCCGGAGAAGATGGACGACCGGCCTCTGTTACGCTTCGACAAGACAATCTCATCAAAGAGCGTTATTCTCGGGTCTCTCGCCTTGGGGTTTACACGTTCCCTGTCACTAATGAACTCGTTGAACCCTATCCATGTTAGCACACTTTCATCCAGAACCAAACGGAATTAGCTTACCTTGGGTTTGTGATAGGACACCGATGTATTCAGCATGCTCGCTTGGCAAGCTCTTGCAGAATGCATCCATGTCAAAACTGTAAGTAAGGCCTGCTTTCTTCTTATCACCGCTCGCTGGCTTGAGATACTTTTTGTATGTGTAGAACAAGCTGGCAAAGCATCGGACGAACGCAGCCCGCACCTGCTCGGGGTAAAAGGCGACGGGACAAACAATGCAAATCTGGTGTGCGCATCTGTTGTGTACCTGCGTCTTACAGGATACACACTTGAACATGTTCTCATCTGCCCGTTCGTCGCAGATCGTGCACACCGCCTTGTCATCCCAAGGTTGAAGCTGCAGGCAATGACCCTCCACCCAAGACGTTCCGTCGTTGTTATGAATTGGCTGGACTGCGGGCTGGGGAACAATAGTGGATGCAGCGACAGTAGACTGCGCGTAGACCGAGGGGGCATATGTAGACTGAAAATCGGTGTTCGACGTGCTGACAGACAAGTTCGGTGCATGGCCAAGGAAAGGTGCACTGGGCCGCCGAGGAACCTGGCGCATGTCCATTCCAAAAGACGAGCTGCGCCGAGATGCAGCGTCAAAGTGGCCAGATCGCTTCTCACGAAGGGAAGCTTGAAGCGCCATGCCTGAGTCGTTGCGTGGAGTCGCTGGTGGCGGCGGGAAGTGACCAGAGATGGGCGAGCTATCCCTTGGAGACGGAGGAGATCCGGGCTTGAAGGTCGACCCGGTTCCCGGTCGGTCCGAGCTTTTGGATGAATATCCTCGTGATGGTGCTTGTTCGTTACGGGCATGCAGAAAGGCATTGAAAATAAGCGGCAAATGCGAGTTCGGGGAAACAGCAGTCTGACCGAAAGCATTCGAGTTGAGACTGACGTACTTGGACAATTGTGTTGGCTGTGCTCTGGAAGAGTAGATGGAGGCATTCTCGGACATGAATGCGTCGTATGGGAAGGTCTCGACAGCGTAGGCAGGAGGGCCTGTAGGCACTCCGTATCGACTGTGATGAGGAGCGGCGAGTTGCAGCAGAGAGTGAAGCTTTCGTCGCTGGTGACGGGGGAGCGGGGTCGGCTTGACCGTGCTCTCAATGATATCTTGATCTAGGTCCACCAGAACAAAGTCATCGGAAGGAAGCTCTACCTTTTCGTACCGCCGCTCGATACCAACAATATACGGGCAGGGCGCCTCCAAAGCTTGGATCAGTCGCGCAGGGAGGATGGGAATCAGCACGCCGGACCACGGGATAGGGAACAAGAGGTCCACCAAAGCTCGAGTAGCAAGGTACAACATGGACGTGTGCGAGGACAGAAAGATGATGCGGGATTCGGTCAGAGCATACTCAAACAGTATCATGATGTTCGACAATGACAGTGTTCGGAACAGGGCGTAGATATCCGTGTTTCGAGACCCGGGCAGCTCATTGGTGGCTTCCTTACGAGCGAATAGCCGCAAGTCACGTACGGCCAGTTCCACTTGGGTTTTAGAGGTGTTGGGAGCGAATGCCTCCGTGCATAGGTTCATCACGTATCGTTCCAAAGGCTGCCAGGAACCCATTCGAGGAGAAGCCGGCGGAATGCGTTGGATGCTGTTGTCAGTCATGGGGACGATGACCGCCTTCAGCCATTCCTTCCAAAAGCTAGTCATGTTCTCCTCTCGTCCCAGAATGCCATAGGCACGTGGAATCCAGAAACCAGTATCTCCATCAGTCAGTCCCTCGATTTTCGATGCCGCTCCGTGACGCACTGGGCGCAGGAGATCGGTCATCAATCCGATCTTCTCTTCGACGGCACTGATTTCGTCTTCCAGTTGTTCTCTTGACTCGGATCCGGAGGGCACGGTAGGAAGCTGAGCCAAAAGTCGGGAGAGCTTAGCTCGCTCCTGAGCCAACCGTTCCCCTAGGCTTGCCGCCAATTCACGTTCTTCGTCCGTCATATTATCTTTTCGCCACTCCTCGCAGCACTTTTCTAACTGGTCCGCCGCTTCATGGTTCAATGGGATCCAGACAATGGCGCAGATAGCATGCAGACGTGAACCGTTGTCGCTCGTCATCACGAAACCATGCCAAGTTGACCGCGGTCTCTGATCGGACGAAACGATATTGACGTCGTTTGGGAATGCAAACATCGGCACATAGTCAGGGAAGTTGGCACGCTGTTTCGAGTCTTCGGGCATGCCCTTCGGGGGGTAGCGGTCGAGGAGGACGGGTTCGAATCTGCGCTTTAACGGATGCATGGTAGGGGAGATTTCTAACGGCTGAGGAGCTGGAATTACGGAGTTGTAGTTACTAAGGCGTCGCGAGGTTCGAATTGATGCTGTCCAACATTAGCAGGTTAACATAGAGCCCACAATTGAAAAACGTACCTTGACGAGCAACTGACGGCTGTCTCTTCATACTGTTCATGTCGCGAAAAGACATGTGCCGTCGCACACTCCCAATGCTCGATCGAAGCAATCCCGACTGGGGCGGCTCCTCGGAGATGATTTTCTGAGTGCGTAATCTGGACCGAGGCCGCGAGGTGGCCGGCGTGATCGCGCCTGCGCTCAGGCTCAGGTCCGTCAGAAACGTCTCTCTCTCCGAGGCAAACTTGACCAAAGCTTTGTCAAAGTCGAATTCCTCCAAGCCCAGAAATTGGGAGGCCCGCGGTGACGGTGCACCTCCGCTTACACCGCCGCTGTTACCACCCTTGATTGTCATGCTGCTGCGGTTGCTGTGCGTGCCGTTTGCGTTGCCATTGGCATTGGGGTCTGAGTCTTCGGAGCGAAAAGAGAGGCGTTGGAAGGAGCCACGAGGGCCGATAACGGAGGAGCTTCGAGAAAGAAACCCGTCGAAGCGATCGTGGGCAGCTTCGGCGTCGGCATCTTCTTCGATAATATCGGTAACCGCAGGGCCGGGCGCGGTGTTACTGGCAATCCGGTATTCATCGCCTAGCTTGCGAAAGGTTTCAAGTATCTCCGAGCCGTCGACACCGGCGATCCAGAAGTAGTCTGCGAGCGGGGTGGTGGGCGTCTCGGTAGAGGAGGAGGAAGTGGAAAAGGGCATGTTGGTGTGAGGTCGGGTCGGTTCTGCGGGGTTGAGATCATGAATCGTTCAAGGAAAGTCGTGGGCTTCGTCACAACATTGAGTCGGAGATCAATCAGTAGACGACTCGAGCGGCTCAGCAGCGACAGAGCGGAGGGGAGAGGTTCGCGAGGGAATTCAGCGATCAGGGGCGAAAAGAACGGACAGGACTAGCATAAGTGTGGGATTTGCGACGGGATCGCGCAGTCGGGCTGGCGGCTGGTGGCTGGTGGCTGAAAGTCTGCAAGGCAGGACGAGATATTGAAAGGAGAGAAGAGTAAAAATATGAACGAGACGAGAAGGATAGGACAGCCGCAGAGATAAGGGCGGAGGGGCGAGGAGTGGTGGTGGAGGAGAAGAAGAGACGTTCGTGGGCGCCGATCTGGATGGAGAGAAAAAGGAGGTGGAGGGCTCTTACCAGCGGAGCAGAGCACATACACAACCTAGAAGAGACATTCACCCTAGGGAATTATAGCTCATGATTTTCTTCAGACTTTCTTTACTTTGCGTCTGTTCTTCTGTTCCCTGTTTACATTGAGTTTTGGCTTTTGATCTTTTATTCTGATGGTATTTGCTTTTTCTCGCGTTGCGTGGAAGGGGCAGCAGTGCAGTGTGCAGTCCAGCGACAGCCCTGTCCAGGTCGCACGAGCAAGGACCTCCCGGCGGCCAGTCTTTTATTCTTCAAAGCACCTCTCCTTGCAAAATCGACTGTGCGACAGTTTCAGACACGGAAGAAAAAGCGACAGTCCCAATGTGCCAGCACAATGGGTCGCGGACGGGGTAGCAAAAGCAAAGTGTCTACCTAAAGAGAGTCTGGACATCGGTAGAAGCAGACTACTGCAAGTGTGCGTCCCTAGCTGCAGCCACCACCCCCCTCCTCTGGCCAGGAACCTGCCTCCGCCTTCCACCACGTTGAGACGTGACTTATAGTTGGTGAGTTATAACTCCTGAGCTGGGAGAGTGCTACGGATGAGGACCGTGAACCTCCAAGTGGGGACCAACTGCTAGAGTGGGCTCTGGAGAACGACTGTTCGAGACAACCATGGATCGCTGGCTCCCAGAAATGGTCCTCACGAAAGCAACACTCGGGCGCTCCAACAATGACGATTATGTTCAAGGGTCAATCTATTCGACAGTATGTGGTTAGTGCTGACTCTGGCATGAACTCCTCAGCCGTTCCTTCAGAGTCAAGAATCCAGAGTCAAGGCTCAGCTGCCGAGGCAACCCGACAATCTGGCCAGTCTGGACTCCATCGCCCACCCGTGACTCCAATCGATGCCTGTCATTAACGGCCGCTTATATATAACCTCTTGGCGACTGCGCTTACACCCGCTGCGCTCCCTGAGTTTCTACCTCTCTTGGGCTTCTATCTCATCCCCTCATACATACTTTGGAGCACAGAGCAACCATCTTAGACCCGAGTTGGCGATCTGTGGATCTGGAGTCGGAGTCCCGAGCCAGACTGGGCAAATCAACCAGCGATCACTGGGGCTCGCGATTCATGAAACGATCGTGCACTGGTAGAGACCCCTTCACAGGGAGAACCGCCTCTATTTGTAGACCGGTTCCTATACCAAGCAACCAGCATTCCCCTATCTGCCTCTACCCATCTCCTCCCAGCAACCACCCGATGATTGCACAAGAGAGCAAGTAATACAGGCCCCCTTCTGGCTACACCGTACAACAACGCTAGCCTATGAGCAGATCGTGCAACCACCGATGATTAAACTTTATACCAAGGGTGCTTGGCTGTCGTTCCCGCAGTCAAGAGTCCCGGAAGTCTACGGTTTGAAACCTGAGTGGCTTGCAGTCTGCGCGGCTCAGTTATATATATCCGAACCGGATCCCGATGTTTCAACTATAAACAGCACCGTCACACGTAGTGCATAGACCTTCTGGAAACTCAGGGATACTTAGGCGACGTATGACAGAAACACCAAAAGATAAAGTAAATCGATCAACCACATTATAACCTAGGTGTCAAGGTGAAAACCGTAAACCATACAAACAGGGCAGTATGACAATGGGGCTTGGTATCTCGGAGTCACTCCGATCTCTCGGCAGCGGAGCGGGACCTCTACAAAAAGTCCATCCAATGACTCAGTCCATTAAATCCATCCATACCAACCCATATAAACACTCAACTTCCATACCACCAAGATCAAATAAACAAAAAGAAAAAGAACAATCCAAGATGTCCCCAAAACTCCTGATCTTCGACTTCGACGGCACGCTCTTCGACTCCCTCGCCGCAATAACCACCTCGGTGGAACTAACCTTCAACAAACTCCTCCCCTCCTACACCCCAGACGCCACCGAACTAAACAGACTGATCTCAATCGGCGCACCGCCAGAGATAACATTCAAAGCGTTGCAGCCCGCAGATGAGAGAAACGCCTCATTCGACGAAGAAACCTGGGTAACGACGTACCGCAAAATCTATGCGGAGCACGGCCACCCGCTTACGAAGCCGTACCCCGGCGCAAAAGAGGTTCTTGTTAAGTTGCGTGATACCGGGGCTCAGCTTGCGATTATCAGCAACAAGGCTGTGGCTGCTATCCACTCTGCGCTAACGGGCCATGGGCTCTCTGGGCTCATTCATGAGGATCTGATTATCGGGGAGCCGATGTTTACTGGTGGGAAGAGGAAGCCGCATCCTGAAGGTTTCAGTGAGGTGTTGCTGCCCAGGCTCAAGGCGGTTTATGGGGAGGAGGCTTGTGTGTATGGTCAGGGGGAGGTGCTGATGGTGGGCGATACGATTACGGATATCCTGTTTGCGAGGAATATTGGGGCGAAGGTTGTTTGGTGTCGGTTTGGGCAGGGCAATGCAGCTGATTGCGAGAGGGAGAAGCCGGATTATGCGATTGATCGGTTGGTAGATGTTCTTGGGGTTGCGGATGGGATGGAGATTGTATAGATGCATGAGCTTAAGATTTCTAGATGTGTATATAAGTGTTCAAGACCATACATATGTCGACGATTTGTTGGAAAGCACTAAGCAGAATCGAGCAATTTTGGTCAGTCTCCATATTTTATCCACCACATATACTCGGAGAGTCACGACAAGAAGATGAGGCAATCCAATTGCACAACTGCAGGCTTTCAGCTCACTCCAAATCAAGCATCATACTGCATATTCATGATGCCTTGAACATCCAGTTGCTCCGCCAGATCGAACAATTCCTGTGGCTCGAGACCGACAGTGCTGTCAACGGCGAATATATCCCAGTCAAGCTCTTGTTCCGGTACTGTCCCTACCACTGGCGTCGTTCCTGACCCTTCCATTATGTTCGTTGCTTCCATAGTCTCCCCACTTGGAACAGGAAAAGAGTTGGAACCCGCATTCCCCAGCGTAAGCGGCCTGACAACCCTTCTCAAACAATCCAGCTCAACCTTCCTCAACGGCGCCGCCAGATTCCCCTTCTGTACAAGCACATCCATAACAAAATCCGCATTCTCGAGCCAGGTCTGTTCGGGCGCAAGGCTCGGCGCGATAACACTGATAATGTGTAATAAGAAGGTTGATGCGAACGCGTCTTCAATCTGGAAAGGCAGAAAGGCTTCGATTCGGTCTGAGTCGGCCAGTGTCCGGAGCGTCTGAAGAACTGTTTGGGCTGACTCGACGCAACAGTGCAGCAGGGAAGAGACAACAGGAGAGAGCGGGATGGCTAGGGGTGTCGGCGTCGAATGGGTGGGAGTTTGCGGCTGGCTCTGGGCATGTTCGATGTGAGCGTGAAGGGCACACATCACAAGTGGACGGGTTGTAAGGACGACGCACTGCTAAGAGTCAGGTCCTGAAATCAAAAATGACAAGGCGACTTACATGATGGTACGCAAGGATCAATCGCGTTGCTGCACGAGACGCCCGGCTTAATGAGCCATAAAAGTGTGTCCTCAACAAATCATTCAGATCCTGTGAAAGTTCTGCTAGATTACGGAAGATAGACTGCGTGTCTTTAAGAAGAGTTCCGTCAAACTCGGCGCCGACACCGTATACAGCTGGAGTCATTAGACTCAACCAGCCAAATGCAGGAAGAGCTTACTGGTGAGAATGCGTGCACTTAGCCTGGCAAGCTGGACATGTAATGTAAGCATCTTCTCCTCCACGCTCCCTTCGGCAAAGAGCTTGACAGTAATATCCTCGTCGCGAATGGAGCTCGGTGCCCCAATAAGCGCAGAGAAATCCCTATCGAGCATATACACCATCCAAAAGAGAGTCTTGCAGCGGCGGGTTAACACCTCGCCATCTAAATGCTCCGGGACATGGCGGTGAATGCCTTCAATAATGCAGACGCGAAGAGCAAACCCTATCTATGGCTGGTTTAGTAAATTTGAAACACAAGCATAGAAATGTCTTACATGTTGGAAAGCAGCAACTCGCATATCGACAGACTGAAGATACAGTGCTGCTAATGTAAGCGCTTGGATACACTGCATCTGTTCCGCATGTAGCCCAGACATGCCTGGCATGAGCGCCATAGCCCGTGACGCATACTGGTAGCCATCTGGAGGGGCATTCACTTGCCGACTCGGCGCCAGAAACGCTTTGCCGAATGCTATGATGAGTAGGTACTGCGCGAACCAAATACGCATCTGCCCTACGCGCTCCTCCGGCTTGCTATAGAAAGTATGCAAGTCCCGAACAAATGTGGTCTCATCTATTATATAGAACAATGGACCGAAATGGAAACGCACCGTGTGAAGTAAGTACAGACCGTAATCCATGGGAGGTAAGTCGGACAGATCTGGTACTTCTTCGGCGGGTAGCGGATGCCATTTCAACATAAAGGCTGTGCCGTCTATGTTCCAGGGATCTGGTGGGTTGTTTGCGTCTGGGACCTGCTTTCCTAGCAGAGCGAGGACACGCCGGCAGAAGGACCATGAGGACGACGGGCCCATGTACCAAAACCTTCCGTCAGGCGACCTTGCGAACGAGTATTCCGTCTCAGTTAATGGGTTCTGTGTGAATAACGAACGGGATCGATATTGTACCAGCGGTTGGTTGTCTGTCTCCAGCACATTCTCAGAGAGAGTCTGGCGCGACCTGCTATATAGTGCGGGCGAATTGCGGCGCTCTAACTCGCGGAGGTAACTGCACTCTTAGCAAGCAGACCCTTGTCGTGAAGTTATGGTATTTACCTCTCTGGCACTGAGACGCGGGAGTCATCGACGTAGTGACATCGGCGCTTTCTTTTGGCGCAGCGCATACATGGGTTTGTCCCCGAACACTTCACCTTCATAGTCCGACATCGCTCGCATCTGGGGAGGTCCGGTTAGGTCTGACAGCGATAGACTATAGCGAGACTCACGCCTTCTGGACCTTTTTGGCCCTTGAGGGCTCAGCGGTCGTCATATTCCCAACCCAGCGGGCTCATGATGTTGCGGAGATAAGAGACGAAAATGTCGGAACGGGATGCCGACAGTCGGATCGATTAGTAAGAGCCATTGTAATTGGTTCATGACGGACTATATTCATTAGTACTGCAGTACTTATTGCATGATAATTAGAAGATTTAAAGGACAATTGATAGTAATTTGGTAAATGATTGGAACTGAGGTCATGGTGGCTCCGAGGCGAGCAAGGACTGGAAGGCACATGGTTCCTCCCAAATACGGACGGACACCACACAACCAGTGGGTAGGAACAGACTTCCGGCAGGAAGAGTCATTCTGTCACAACTTTGATGTTCGAGTCAAGAAACGCTTCTCAAGTCACAAAAAGCTCGTTTCAACATCTCCGCGCTCTAGTTCTGCTATTCATTACAACGCATTTGCTAGCCATCGCCAACCGCCGCTATGCCCGAGTACACTACACTTCCTACCCTGCGAGGGTGCTTGAACGCGCTTCTCTCGTGGTTACCACATAAATGTAGCCCCCGACAACACGAATTCATCCAAGCCGAAGAGGAGTTTCTCACCTTCTGCGGAATAACATCGAGAGCCGGCCGGAGAAGCAAGATATGGCGCATCGAGTCGACAGACAACACGTCCGAGATTCCATCTTACCTCTTGACCTTGATCGAAGACTATAGCATCGCTATGAGGCCGATTGAAAGTGCTGCTACGGCTGTAGACAATCCCATCCCAAGCCGTCCCCGAATTGACGCGATTCTGAATCACGTCCTGGCCTCCGTCAAGCGCAGGGTCCTGGCAAACCTCACAGAACAAGAGCAATCCGAGGCCTGTGGAAGACTACAAAGAATTTTCTGGAGCTATGAGCAGGTCGTCCATCTGGCAGATACGGCTCAGAGGCAGGGTAATATTTTGGACTGCGCGGTGGACTATGTACTGTGGCATGGAAACCAACCTGGGCTGGAAACTAATCTCATTGTCGTTCGAGCCAGCAAGCCGGTCGGCACCAATGGAGATGAACAATGTCGCCCAGTTCTTGCTGCCATGTGTACGTCCCTTCTTCATATCAAATGCCGTACTAACTAGACGCAGCGTTGATACAGCATAATCGAACGAAACACAGCGCCAACAAAGAGACATATGGGGTATTGACTGATGGTTATGAATGGGTATTCTTGCATATAGACAAGAAATACAAGGTTAGTAGTCCGCGGCCTTGACGCACAACAATATACTGACAAAAATGTTCTCGTAGCTTTCATCATTGAAATTGAGCTGGACCATGGACCACCAAGCAGTCGTCAATCAGTTCAGCAAGGTGATCCACAAGGCATTCGAACTCAAGCTATCATGCCCCGAGGATGAACTGCCGGATTTGGTGTGGAACAAAGAAGCAAGGGAAACAGCCACAATTTGGAATTCACCCAAATGGAAAAAAGATTACCGGGATGAGGAGAGCTCTGACGAGGAACCTGAACAGGAATGCCCTGGTACGTATTAATCTTGTTGGACTGTTGTGAGCCTCCTGACCCGAGTTGCATAACAGACTTCAAAACTCTACAAACCAAATGGTTCGCCGACCTCGAAACGCAGTTCCGTCGTTTCAAAAACTCCAACGTCGATAATAATACACCTGATGCCTCTCGCCGACTTCATGCTCATATCCACCCAGAGAAGCTCAGTTCGACCTTTAACGATTAGGCGTCTTCCTTCTGGACATGATGCCAGTGTTCGACGTGATGCTTCAGCAAGTGGGCGCTCAGAATGCCCAAACGCATATGGTCACCACGTGTGACAGGCCGACTGCCGGGTCAATGCCAGCAAGAATTGATGAAGAATTCTTTTTGGTCTTTTCGGTTATTTCCTAGAGGCAAGGTAGGAAACTCGTTGATTTCCTTGACACGATGAACATGAACTGAAAGCGCCAGGTATATTCTACTACAGTAAACCACAGCTTCAATGCTAGATTGGATCTATACAATCTTTGTCAGCAAGCTACGAAGTCTCATTCGTCTTGCTCAACAACCCTGGCAGTAGATGGCGGGAGGAAATAGAGTGACGGGGAGAAGGAGCGTGGCCGGGGTATCGTTGAACGAAAGACTTATATTCAGATTGTTTTGGATCAACCATCCTGAGGTTTTGTTCTTTGTGCTTTTCCATCAGCGAGTCTCGTAGAGTCAATCCCAGAGACTTTACAGGGTATATATACTCTTCAACAAAATAAGAAAATTGTCGGATGGAATTCCGATGGAGTCGGGAGAGATTAGTCATGCGGGGTTGACCTTGACTCATTGTGAAAGGTCAAGAGACCTTTCTCCAACATCTAAACTGATACTGCAATCGTGCAGCAAGTGTCCAATCTTACCAATTCTTCCTAAATCTCTCGTTTTTGAGCTACTGCCGTAGTAGCTCGTCACCACCATGGCCTTCAATCTAACCCTAACATTCATCGGATGCGGTATGCCCCTCTCAGTCCTCCCACCCAAAGGCCTTCTCTGACCTATTGACACAGGAAACATGGGCTCCGCAATTCTTAGCGGCGTTCTCGATGCATCAACCTCACCAGAAATACCTTGCCCGTTCAATCGTATAATAGCCTGCACGAAGACCCAAAAATCCGCGGAAACTCTTGCAGCGCGGTACAAGGGCCACAAATCACCTATCGAGCTTTCTTACCTCGCAGATTCCAACTCCACGGCTGCATCGCAGTCTGATGTCATCATCCTCGGCTGCAAGCCGTATCTCGTTGACGCGGTTCTTGCTGAGCCGGGTCTGGCTGATGCATTGGCCGGGAGGTTAGTGATTAGTATTATTGCAGGCAAGACGATAGAGGTCCTCTCTGAAACGATATCCAAGAACAAAAGTCAGAACTCATCAACGGCAGCCGTCGTCGCACGCGCAATACCCAACGTCGCAGCTAGTATCCGCGAAAGCATGACAGTCATCGAGCTCCCCGCCGCGCCCTCACCAACGAAGGAACACAGCGACATCATCACGTGGATATTCTCGCGGATCGGACAGACGAAGATCATTAGCCCGGATCTGTTCGACTGCGGATCTATGCTCATGGCCTCCATCGCGACGATGTCGGTTGCCGTCGATGGAATCCTGGACGGGTGTGTGGCGGAGGGGATGAAGAGGTCTGAGGCGAACGAGATGACGGCGCAGTGTTTGCTTGGGCTTGCGAAGTTGTTGCAGGAGGGCCACCATCCTGCTGTGCTGCGCGAGAGTATTTCGAGTCCGAGGGGGTGCACGATTCAGGGGTTGCTTGCTGTTGAGAAGGCGGGGGTGAGGAGTGCGTTTGCGGACAGTGTGATTGCGGGGACGCAGCATCTGAAGAAGTTACAAGGGAAGGAGTAGACAGGTTGTATCTGTTGGATGTGACTTGACTATGGATAGTTATTTGGCTACATAGAGCATATAGACGGAATCTTTTCAGGAAATCACATATCCTTCTTGGGGCTTCGCGTTAGCAAGAAATATGCAATAGCTAAGTGGGTGGGCAGTAACCCACGCATTCGGCATACACATATTAACATACTAAGACCCCGGGCAGCTCGGTCAAGCTTACACACACCGCAATACATCCATATCTACGCTCTCGGGGCTAGAACATCCGACATCGGGTCTATCACTATTCCACAAGCCCAACTTGCTCATACGCTCTTCGCCCAGTGACAAATTGATGCAAGCTTTTGACAGTGAGCTCTAGCATGGCAGTGCCAAGCAGAGCTCTAGGCAAACATCGAGACAGCCGGCTTCATCTCAATAAGGATCCCTATAAAGGCCGACGGAATCGGAGAATCAGCTCGCATTCGGCCAAGCAAGGAAATCCCAGCACCGCTCGATCGATCTTATCGGCGATGTTCTGCTGAGTTCGGTTGTGGCTTTGATATTGGTACTGAATACTCCGTGTTTATGCGCCTCAAATTTAGCGAGATGTATTTGCTTCTGTTCGCAAAAGCAATATCGGTTAGGTGGTAAGGCTTTAGCGGGGATCGGCACAGAGGTTTCCTCCAGCAAAACCAATACCATATATTGACGCCTGTGCGCAGTATCCGTACGGACCTGTGAGCTGATTCTCTGCGGTCAGATTGACGTTTCAAGACGGCGAATCTTGCCCAGATAGCCAGCCATTGAGCAAGCGAGTCGAGGTGAAGCCATTGCGGTACCTGGGGCACATTGAGGATGATATGCTGCCATCATTCACCATGCTGACTAGTCAAGTACACAAGCCATGCTCGCACCCAGAGCCTTTCAGGCAAAGCTTTGTTCCTAGAAATCTTCCCCAGGTTATTATTATTTTGATGATTATTGCTGACGATCGCCATTAGACCTGACATCAGCTTACAGGGAAATAATTCCGTTCCCACTCATAGAGACCTAGCCGAGCGACAGCTGTATGGTGCATAACTTACGGCCTACTAGTTTTCTACGCTTTGTCGAGTGCATGTTTGCCGGCGAGCCTTGTGGGGATATATAGCGACGTCTACCGCAGAGGCAGGTCGCGGTTTCCTCATCCATTTTCCTTTGAGCAGCAGTCGGGATGAAGATTCTCACGACTCTAGCGTACGGGCTGGCCACCTTGCGGCTTGTGACTGGCACGCCTGCCGACATTCCCAATGTCTTTTCATCGTCCCACATTACTCGCCAGCATCTGAGCTCACTTCAAGTCCAACGGGAGCTGGGCGGCATTGTCTCTGCGGAGACCACTATATTCGGTCCTGATGATGAACGCTACGAGAATGCTACAGAGCCCTGGAATACCGTCGCCAGCCCGCGTATCCAGGTCGTCATCCAGCCGGGCGAAGAAGCTGATGTGTCTGCCATTGTACGCCTGCATCCTCTTCTTCCTTCCATTCCGTACAAATGCATAGTGCCATTCGGCTGACTTCTAGCAATTGTAGGTCCAATATTGCAACGACAACAGCCTCGCCTTCCTCGCCCGCAACCGCGCCCACGGCGGCGCCTCAACGCTCAATTCCTTCAACGGCGTACAAATCGATCTCTCGCCCTTCTCAAACATTTCCATAAACCCCTGCGGCGAATCAGCCTGGTTCGGCGGCGGCGTATTCGATGGCCAAGCTGTAGCATATCTCTGGGAAAGGGGATACGTTACGCCAACAGGTGCCTGTGACTGTGTCTCTATGATGGGGCCGGGTCTAGGCGGAGGGCATGGCCGACTTGAAGGTCTATACGGGATGATCAGTGACAATATCCTGCAGCTGAACTTTGTGCTCGGCAACGGGACAGCAATTACCGTGAACTCAACCTCGCATCCGGATCTGCTCTGGGCTATGAGAGGTGCTGGACATAATTTTGGCATCGTCACGAGCTTCGAGAGTAAGATCTACCCGCGCGGACCGGAGACATGGCATTACCATCACTATGTTTGGGACGGTGAGAAGCTGGAAATCCTGTTTGAGGCGCTGAATGCGTTACATGGGAATGGGTCGACGCCCGTGGATATGGCGCAGAATTGGGGCAGCTTCTTTATGGACTCTACTCTCGACGCACACAATCCATTGATACAGTGGTCCTTTGCATACCGAGGCTCTGCAGAGGAAGCAGCGCCCCTTCTAGTCCCGTTCAATGCTATCCCTTCGCTGTCCGAGGAATACGGCGACCTACCCTACCCAGGTATCGCAGCAACGCAGGGCCTCGACGCGGACAGCATTGTCTGCCAGCATGGCAACAGGATCATTTCTGCTACGGCTGGGTTACAGGTGTACAACGTCACCGCAGAGCGACAGATATTCGAGAGTTTCCGCCGCCAGATTTCAAGCAACCCGCAACTTGCAGCAGGCGGCGTCATCGAGCATGATGGATACAGCACTGCCGCAGTGGATGCACACGACCCAGCGGACTCGGCGTACCCATTCCGGTCGGATCATCATCTCATGCTTATAAACATCGGCCTTCTGCCAAACAATACGGACCCTGACTTGGAGAGGGATGCGTGGGAGTGGGCTGCTGAAGTCCGGGATCTTTGGAACGCGGGCCAGCCGGAGCGAAAGGCGCATGCGTACGTCAACTATGCGAATGGAATGGAGTCTGTGGAGGAGAAATATGGACATGAAGCTTGGAGATTGAAGAGGCTGAGGGCGTTGAAAGAGGCGTACGATCCGGACAACAGATTCCGGTTCTATAATCCGATTGTGCAGCCGTAACCCTAAGTCGATCTCAATCTACATGGATGATCCAGTGCAGACGATGGGTATATCTAAACCAACAATATAATGTATAATACACCTTCATAGTGACTAGTTGAATATATTTACTTGGGTAATAACTGAAAGATGTTCCCGTTGTCCCTATCGGCGTATCTTTCGAGGTTACGGAGTGCTGCCAGAAGGTGAGTTCTTCATTGCTTCATTATATAACACGAAACCTGGTATCTAGAAGGTCTGCATAGATTGCCTTCACTAATTATACCCAAAAGATCGAAACCTTAACTCCAAACCCAGCCCATTCCCAACCACAACATCCAACCCTAAATCCGATACCGAAAATGCCGGTTCTCCCTATCCGTCAAATCCTCAAAGCCCTCCATCGCAACCTCCGCCGCATTCACGGCCGCCTCATCTAGTAGCCCCACGCGGCGCTTCCGCCGATTCTCCCAGGCACAATACACCGTGTAGATAACCTGCAATCCCATTGCGCCGGCATAGGATCCCGCAAGGCCCTTGATTGCTGTCGGGTACCGCGGTGTCTCGGCGTGGAGGAAGAGGTGTGGACCGGCAATGTTGCCGGCGCAGTAGAGGCTATCCGTTCTCACTGTCAGTGTCTAGATCAAAGTTGAAAGAGGAGTGGGAATGGGGATCATACACAAAATATATACCCAGTACGGTACTCCTCTTCGTATGCCCCGCTGTATTAAGGCCCGGCAACGTCCAGTTGAGGATTATGGGGGCGCCCAGGATCCCCTGGAGCCAGCACATTGCAACGAGGGCGAAGCGGTGACGCTCGATGCTGATTTTCATTATACCAATTAGACCGGCTAGGCCGGGGATGCAGGATACTGTCATGGCGGTTGGTTAGCCAAAAAATCTTTATGCGGAACGGCAGTGCAGGTATTCTAGGATGGGCAATACGTACGGACAATCGTGACGCCTAGCATATTCGGCACCTTGGAGAGATACCCAAATGCAATGACCATGACGAGCTCGAACGCCCCAACGGGAGTCTGCAGCAGACTCGTGCGCAACGGGCTATATCCGAAGCCTTTGATAATGGCAGCCAGGAAGTTCGCTACGCCGCCGTTAAGAATGCCGTAGCAGATGGCCATTAGGTACAGTAGCCACTGCCGCGGGTCGACCAGGGCCTCTTTGATCTGGGATGTATTGATCCGCGGCTGCTTGAGGCCCGTCTGGTTCCGCGAGATGCGCCATACTGCGACGATGCGCTCATACTCGGAAAGCATTTTTGCGTTGTGTGGGCCGTCGGGGAGGTACGCGTAGATCACGAAGCCCCAGGCTATTGTCATCGAGCCGACGATCTATTATATATATTAGTGGTTATTGATTAAGTCTAACCGGAAGGAGGGCGTCGAAGTCTCGTACCAGGTATATAAGCTTCCACTGCGGAACCGCCAGTCCTTCTGCATGTCCGGCGCCGTATGCGAGCAATGCACCAACTATAGCGGAGATGCCGTTCATAGAAAGCCAGTACGAGCTCCGTAGACTCTGCTCCTCGCGCGTCCATAGCATGGACGTGAGGATAATGAATGCGGGGGAGACAACAGCCTCTAACAGACCGAGGAAGAAGCGGATCGCGAAGAAGCCGGCGAAGTTAAAGACGGCGGCCTAATGTATCATACTCGTTAGGTCTCGCTAGCATAAACGTCAAAGGTGGCTTACCTGCAGCATACACACGCCGCCCCAGACAAAGAGCATCACCCCGATCAACCGTCCAACTGGGTAGCGCTGCAAAAGCAGCTGCCAGGGATAGGCGCCCACCAGCCAGCCGATGTATAGCGCGGACGAAACCCAGGAGTAGTCGTCACCTGTCATGTTGGTATCTTCTTGCAGGCCATATGCGTTGGAGTAATTGAGTCTAGATGAACTGTGTCAACAACCTCGCGTTCCTCTTCGCGGCGTCGTGTAGCAAGTACTTACGTCTGCTTGTCGAGGAAACTCAACATGTATGTAACCATCATCTACTGCATCATTAGCCCTAACTGCCAAAAAGAGTGGTTACACTGCTGCGTACCAACGGCAAAACATAAAAGTCAAGTTTCCTGCGGACCTTCACAGCGTCCCTTTCTAGCTGGGCCTCATCATACTGCAGAGCCCGCTGGAAGTAATCCCTGCCAACCTCATTCAAGTCCATGTTCATGTTCTTGCCAGTGAAGCGCTCCAGCCAGCTGACAGGTATAGACCTGCTACTTCCGTAGCCATGGTCGTGATCAGACGCCGATATGATGGCCTCATCGACCTCTTTGGGAACAGACATATTGCTGTTGGCGGTGTCGAATTGAGAATCTGTCTGTTGTTACGGGAAGTAGATCTTACAGCGTAGAGGAGACGATTTTATAATTCGACCCTGCAGCAAGCAAGGGTTATGTGATGGGACTTGCTGTTGGGGCAGGAGTTAGGGCTATCTCGCCCAATCGCGGTTCGATCTGATATCTCGCTAGCGCTGTGTACCGTGATGCTGGCTGCGGGGTACTTCGCGCTGATAGCATGGCGATAGCTTAAATGATAGCGTTTGATAGTGAGAGCTATTTCATTGGATGAGCTATCATCTCGCTGCGGAGCTTCTGGTACGTTAGTACCATTGGATACCTCGAAGTCTACATGTGTATAAAAGCAGGCCTAAATAATTCAACTGCTACCATAAACACTCACTGCAATTCAATTCATGATGGGCTCCATTAGCATGACTGAGACCATCGCCCCCATGTCGCAGTTCCCTCCGCCTGCCAAATTATGGCAAACTATCCGAGACGAAAAGCGCGCTGAACAGCTGTCGAGGATCCCCCATGACTGGAGACTGCAGCCATCGCAGTACCCGGCAAAAAACCGGGCCGATGTACGGCCCATCGCCACTACATCCGGGATCCTTTCCGAAAGAGAACTCGAAATCACAGGCGAAAAGTACGATGCAACGTCCCTCGCCGCAGAGATCGCCAAGGGCACGTACACGGCTGTTGAAACAGTGACGGCATTCTGCAAACGCGCTGCAATCTGCCAGCAGCTTTGTCAAGCATTGACGGAGATCTGTTTCAGCGAAGCGATTGAAAAGGCAAAAAAGCTAGATGAGTACTTCGAGAGAACTGGCGGGAAGACGGTGGGCCCTCTACATGGTTTGCCCATGACTTTCAAGGTACGTCGCGGGAATCATATCTCGAACCATAGAGCTAATGCGTCCTTGCTACAGGAGTGCTTCCACGTCAAAGGATACGATGCGTCCAATGGGTATATCTCGCGCTGCTTCGACCCTTCCACCACGACAACCCCGATCATCCAGCTGGTCGAGGACGCCGGTGCAGTCGTCATTGCAAAAACCAACGTCCCGCAGACGATGCTCGTAGCCGAGTGCGAAAACAATGTCTTTGGGCGCACAAAAAACCCCATCGTCAACCACCTATCGTGCGGTGGAAGCAGTGGCGGCGAAGGGGCACTTTCAGCATTTAGAGGAAACGCCTTGGGTATAGGAACCGATGTGGGTGGTTCCATCAGGTATGTTCACAGAGCCGTTAACTGTGGCAATGACACAATATTGATTGAGTGGGTGCAGACTTCCCGCCGCGTTCAACAGCGTATATGGTTACAAACCATCAGTTGGTATCCTTCCCTTCATCGGATACGCCGCCTCCGGCTGGACCGGTGTCAATACCGGCATTCCTGCTGTCCTTGGGCCCATCGGACACTCCATTCGAGACCTCAGGCTGCTCACTAAAGCCGTTCGCGAGCGGAAACCATGGCTCTTTGACCCAGCCGTTATCCATGGCGTCATGGAATCCCCTGATCCCGCACTCGAGACGAAGCCTATCGTTGGTATCCTTCACGAGTCAGGCGTCACGCCTCATCCTCCCATCCGCCGTGCTCTCCGCGAGGCCCAGCTCAAAGTTGAGGCCGCCGGCTACGAAGTTAGAGACTTCACTCCTGTCTGCCCAGACTTTGCCGAGTTAAGAGAGATCAGTAGTCAGTTGTTTACCGTTGATGGAGCTTCGTACGCGAAGCGAGAACTGGCCAGGGCAGGCGAACCCGTTGTACCTTCAGTAACCAATTTCGGCTTCTTCGACATGCCCAGAAAGACGCACGAGGAGATGTGGCAGTGGAATACTAAAAAGGGACAAATGCAGAAGGAAATGCTGGATGCGTGGCAGCAACTAGGTATTGACGTGCTCATTGCGCCCGCTGCACCGCACACTCCGATCCCTCCGGAACATTGCACTTCGGAGCTGTACACAGTTGCATGGAACGCTGTAGATGTGAGGTTGCCTTTTCATACCATATGGTACTCGCTAACAGTGGTTCCAGTATCCCGCGATAATCATTCCGTTCACGAAGGCGGTTCCTCAACTGGAACCCAAGAATAACGCATTCCAGCCAAAGCATGACTTAGACCAGAGGGTCCAGGCACTGTGTAAGTCCGGTGATCAGGTGAAAATCGTTCCTTGGGGCTAATAATGGCAGATGACCCAGAGCTCATGGCTGGGGCGCCAGTCTCCCTTCAATTTGTCGCCCCGAGACTGCAAGACGCGGCTTTGCTCAGGTACGCCGAAGAGCTGGATAAGGTGCTGAATGAGACCAAGATAGCATAGATTGAGAACAATGCCGAACCGTAGCAACGATGGTTATCATAGCCAGTAGTTCTTCCTCTTCCTTATCTATGCTATCGCATCCCACCGCTCGACCCACAGCGTATCTCGGGTCTGGCCCGTCTGGGGTACATGCGAAAGACTCCACCTACTGCTGTGTATAAAGTGAACCAGTGGCTAGCACGATAAGACTGGAGAGTCAAGAGATCTTTGCTTGTAAAAGGTATAAGTTGAAACCAGAGCTTACACGGCCATGGACTCGGAAGTTCAATTGCAACGGCACTATCAAGTCTGCCTCATAGGCTCCGGGGGAGTCGGCACCATCGCATCTGTTGTTCTCAAAAAATCCGACCGGGCCCACCTTACTTGCGTCCTTCGATCCAAATACAGCTATGTCGCCAAGCACGGATGGGATATCGACTCCATCGACCACGGGAAGCTTTCAGGGTGGAAGCCTCATCGCATAGTGTGCTCTGCCGTCGACGCTGCAACAGATGAAAATGGAGAGCGGGTGGAATACGACTACGTCGTTGTGTGCACAAAGCAGTTGCCGAGTTTGAATCCTGTCATTGGCATGATAGCTCCCGTGATGACGCCAGGAAGAACAACAGTCGTCATGATCCAGAACGGAATGGGGATTGAGGAGGAAATCATCAAGGCCTGGCCGGGAAATGTGGTAATGAGCAGTGTCAGCCATATCGGGAGCTCGATCCAGGAGCCCAATGTCGTGGTACAAGTCGGCAAAGATGTATCTAAGATGGGCCCACATCTCCACGCGGGTGTCGATGATTTGAGAAGCATTGAAAAAGCCAGGGAGTTTGTTGATATGTACCTAAGTGGGGGCGCTAGCGTGTGTGAACTGATTGAGGATATCCAGGTCGCGAGATGGGAAAAATTGTTGTGGAACGGAACTTTCAACACTGTCTGCGCGCTGATGAGAATGGACGTCGGCGAGCTGCAGAGAAGCAAAGGGAGAGAGTCCATGCTTGTGCCGATGATGTGGGAGATTTGGAACATTGCCAAAGCGGCCGGCCATCCTTTGCCAGAGTCAATTGTGCAGTGGATGGCGTATAGGTTGCCGGATGACTGTGACTATCGACCAAGTATGTTGCTCGATCTGGAAAACGGACGGCCAATGGAGCTGGAGGTCATTCTGGGAAACGCATTGACGAAAGCTGAAGAGCTCGGGGTGAACACGCCACACATGATAACAGTCCACAAGTTGCTAAAGCTGGAAGAGTGGAGATGCCAGGAAAGACACAGTCTTTAGTTGTCACTACAATGGTATAGGCGCATTTGGCCAACGCATCCAGTCCCAGGTCCCTCCAGCATCGCGAGCTGGCCAGATCTGGTCAACGCAAAAGGACCTGGTGCACCTTGCAGTTACTATAGGTCGAGCGTAGCAGATATCGTCAAACAAACGAGTCGCATGGCTCCGGTCCTCCAGCTTCTCTAGTTCGCACGCCGCAATAAACAAAGGCCATAGCGAGAGTTTGGTTTCTTGAGGCGATCCGGAAATGTGAGCTATGACCTCGTACGCCATGCTCAGGGCCTCCATATCCGCTTCCATCGAGGTTCCCGGGCGGTTGAATAGGCGAAACAGATAGAGTAGTGCAGCTGCTCTCCAAGTGTATGCATGAGACAAAAGTTTTCGCGATATTTGCAGTGACAAGGAACGGTCCCGTATGGGGCGCCAACTCTCTAATTGTGCCCTTATGCAAGCTTCTCTTTCAAGTAGGTCATTGTCTTCCGCCGCGAGGCTATGAGACTCAATGAGTCTCCATTCGCCGGATTTCACGTCTTGGGCGAGCGCGGCGAGCTTCGAAAGAATCGGAGACAAGGAGGCCGTGAGCCCCATCAGCCGGTCAGCATGGCACATGGTGTATTCATCAAGCCAGACTGACGAGTCAATCTTGGGGCGCTTCATTTGTGAGAGTGAAATCAGGAGATCTTGCCGGGCCATCCCTCTAACAAAATACTTGGCCATGCCGCTCAGCGCGTTTCTCTCCTGCGTGTGATAAGCCAGAATCATGGCGACATTGTCAATAAGTGCAGACAGCACAGCTCCATCGCCATCCGATTGAGGGTCCACGAGCTGCCACTTCGTCAGCTGGGTAGTGATACATATCTCCGGTTCTAACATACCTCCACTCCACAAAGAGCAAGCAAAATCATCAATGCCAGCTCTGGGTCGTTTTCTTCCTCGTTAATCAAGCGTAAGCGACTGACAAGACGTAGCTTGCGATTTGACACCAGGGCAGAGTCCACAGCGCCTTTGAGATAGTTTTCTCCTATAGCAGCTAACGCATCACCCACTGCTGTAGGGCTCTGCTGCAGAAGGGACATGACAGCTCCGTTCATCTCGCGGATAAAGCAGTCATCGCTCATCACCATCTCTGAAGGATGTCTCATAAAGTAAACCTCGATCAGTGGTCTATCCGCCGCGAGGATCTCGCTCAAACAGATCGGCGCGGGTCCTTTCTGTGGATATCGCGACCTGGTTGAAACTTCCATAATCACTGATCTCATGTAATCATCGGCGCTATTTCTTGAGCTCGTTATGAGCCAAGTATCCCTAGCCATCTGATCCATCATTCTCTTGCATCCTCTGGGAATCTCGCTTGGTGCCCATTGAAGGGGCATGCGCTGACTCAAGTAGGCAGACGCTTGGTGGTCCGTTGCCACCGAGTCGGGCGAGGCACTGGGGCGTCTAGACGGGCCTTCGTACGTAGAGTAGCCGCTGCATTGGCGGCGTCGACGAGCGCAAGTCCCACATGACGGATGCACCTCGTCGCACTTGATCTTGGCCTGCTTGCAGTCCTTGCAACCTCTGCGAGATCGGGCCATGTTGCTATCCCAAATACACTTGTAGTAGACTCGGGACTTGAGCTAGAAGCAGTTGAGAGCTTCGATATGGGTCAGATTGAGCTATCAGACTGATGAATGTCTTATTCTCAGGGGTCTTGAGAAGAGATAGCGCGAAAGAACCCCGCTTTATGCTATCGGTATCAGATAGCCTCCGCGAAGTCTGATTTGGAGTTGCCAAGGCGATCCTTTAATGTACCAATCTCGATCATACGCTAGTACAGATACCCTTCAGCACTCACTCGAAATGGCCCGGTGTGACTTCTGGGAAAAATGGAGCCGGCATCACTTCGCAGACATACACAACGCGGAACATATGACATTGACTCCGCAAAGGCAGTCTTTGACGACTGTTTTGCCGCCCATGTATCTTACGTCGATAAAGGCCTTCCACAGTGCCTGCCTATGATTGCTTTAGTAATGAAAGAGAAAACTGAAGAAGCTGAGGGCTTAGAGCATGGTCCTGCACCTCAGCTTGGTGAAGATGGTAGCACTGTCGTATACCTGCATGGACATCCAGGTACCAGGGTAGTAGAGTTGACGAGGGAAGGTACCTTGAATCCGGTCAAAGTGTGCATCGTAGCCACGAAAGGTAACATCCCTCAAGTCTGAATCGAACAATTACTGAATCTTCCCAGTGGATGGTCTCGTCCTCTCCTCAGCATCTAACGGTCATACGTTCAACTACCGCTCTGCGGTGATCCACGGAACATGTAGCCTTGTCAAAAGCAAGGCCATTAAGCGCGCGGTGATGCGTGCGGTCACCAACCACATTGTTCCCAACAGATGGGAGAAAGTGAACCCAGTGGCTTCCTATCGAATCAGCTTGGTTTCCGTGATCAAGGTCAGCATTGATAGTTTGTCCGTCAAAGCCCGCACTGGTCCACCCGGGAATCAACCAAGAGACAGAGAAATTGACGGACCGGACAACGAGAGTCCTCCGTGGGTGGGTATCGTTCCGGTGTGGGAACAATTAGGAGATCTAGCAAGATCCGGATTGATTCCTGGAGGGAGGGTATCCGAAAGCCTTACAGGATACATTGGGAGAAGAAACAATAGGCAGCAAGCTTATTTGAAGTTAGCAGCGGGTTAATATGTACATGACCGTTGTTCAGGGTAGAGAATCCTGTACTTACTACCCCCTAGTGTCAATCACCTAAATGCTATGCTCCGTCACCACCACCGCTCGGATAGTTTCGGAATCAAATTAGCAAGTCGAGCGCGTCCGTAGCGTCAAGCTCGTGGCTAATATCGCTGTCGAAGCTTCATGCCGCGAACGCCCTCCCCGTTCCCTTTTTAAAGCAGTCTTCGCACTTTTTCCGACGCAGCTTCGGGGCTGGAACATCACCATCATCAGCATGTCTCACTGTATATACATGTAGTTGCAAGCCAAAACGACTGGTGTTGTCATCCCGGAGTGTAGAGGTAAGGACGTTGCTCGTGGTTTCCCAATTTCTGACAGCGGTACCGGTACCTTAAAGCGGCGGCATCCCTCCCAGATATATTTCCGCTTCCCCGCATAAGTCTTGAACACCGATCCATCCGCAGCAGTTGGAGGAAAGCTCCCATTTCAGTTGAGAATTCCTCACTGGTATTGATGATGCATCGTGCATAATAGACTGCTTTAGTCCTCCGAGTCACCTCTTTCATACGTCGCCAAAAATTTGACACCGCAATGAACCTCCTCTCCCTTCTCCCCAAATCGAAGACTCCAAATGAATCCTCAGCCCTCTACGGTCTCGATCATGCGGTTCTCAACGTTCCCGTTCCACCGTCCTCTATGTGGATGAATCTCGGCTATTGGAAGGTTCTTCCCCTATTGCACCCAACGATCCTGACGTGATCGACGTATTCCCGAAGCCACGGCGACGAAAGAGACCTGACCGAGACCAGGACACAACCGACTTTCCGACCGCCTGCGCCGCCCTCCTAGACCAAGTCTTGATTACAGCATCGCTGCTAGACGAGAATGGAGATGCGACTTCACATTCGGTGGGAAAAAAGCTTGGGTTGCTCGACGTTGGAATCGGGTGCGGGGATCAGTCTGTGCGGATTCTGGGATACAAACGGAGGATGCGCGGCGGGTTAGCTGCAAATGACATTGCAGATGTTGATGGAAAGGTCAGCGATGCAACAAAGCCGCTGTTTGATTCCTACGTCGGCATCACATCCATTCCTATCCAGGCCCAGTTCGCCAAGCAACGAATCGAAGGCGAGCAATCGCTATTAAAGCCGCGGGCTCAAATCTTCTGCGCAGACGCCGCGAATCCTTTATCTTGGGACACCAATATGAAAGCATCCCTACCCCCTTCTTCATCTGCCCAAGAAGCAGAAGAGAACTGGCTCTTAGCCCTTGACACCCTCTACCACTTCTCTCCCTCCCGCGCCCCTCTCTTCAAATACACCCATTCTACGCTGCACGCCTCTATAATGGCTTTCGACCTCCTCCTCCCGACTCCCAAGCCCTCATTCTGGGCACGCCTGATGCTCCGTATCCTATGCCTATTCGCAGGGACGCCCTATACGAACTTCCTCACGCAGGATGAGTACACCGCACTCCTGGTTGATGCCGGATACGATCTATCGAAAATTACCTTTAGAGACATATCGGATGACGTGTTCCACGGGATTGCAGGATATATTAACTCTCGGGAAGAGGTGTTGAAGGCCTACGGGCTGGGTGGGAGCAAGGGGATGAAGAAGTATGGAGGCGCTGGGAAGCTCTTTGGGTGGTGGGCTAGGACGGGAGTTGTCAAGGGGTTTATCATTGTTGCTAGAGCTTGAGCGTTTGGGGTCTGGTTAGGAGAGATATGCGCATCTGAAAGTTGGCTAGAAGTTGCAGGTCTTCGCAACCTTGGCGGCCCGCCGGACATGCGGGCTCAGCTCTGCCCTGCATATTTATCATGATCCACCTGCTTTGATCGCCAAGGTATTTGTATCTTCTTTACAGATGGCGTGGCTACAGAGACAGGTGGCCCGGGGATCGTGCGCATACCAGCGGTCCAGTTTTGAACCAGTATGGCTGATCGACAAGATGAACATAAGTAACCACATTTAGACATCATACGTGTCTGCGTATATTAACGTAATCATCACCGACCCACCATCCCTCCCATCCGGTCACCATGAGACGCCTCTCACTAAAAGCAAAGAGATATAAACATAGAGATCAAGATATACAACAGAAGACAATAAATCAGACGCTTAACTTCAATTTAGGTGAGACCTAAAAAGTGCCGACGCCGATCTTAGAGTTGCCGTTACTTCGCTCGCCCTCGGTCTTCTGTGCAGCAAGGAACTTTTTGAACATATCCGTGATGTCGTTTTCTGCTTTCCTGCCTTCCTCCGCGGACTTGCCATTCTTCTCGGTGATCAAGTTCTTAAGCCATTGGTTCTCAAGCTCGAGCGCGGTGACGCGGGCTTCCAGCGCAGCGTTCTTCTCCGTTGTGTCCTTCACGGTCTTCTCTAGAGCTTGCTCGCGCATCTTCTTCTTAACTCGGAAGCGTGCACTGGCGGCAGTGTTGCGACGGCGCTTGTCCTCATCGGCGGCAACCCGCGCAGCCTCCTCGACACTGATTGGCGGGGCCTTCTGGGTGTTCTTGCGCTTAGGGCCGGGGGCGGGAGCTGCGGGGGAGGTAACGCTCGTGGGACTTGGGGCGACAACGGACGATTGGGATGGGGAGGTTATGGTCGGCGAGGTAGCAGGCTGGTTCACCTGAGGATGAACATTAGGCAGCGCGCTCGGGATTTGCGGTTGCGGCACGGCGTGGAACTGGGCATTCTGCACGGGCATGGGCTGGTTGTTCATGGAGTTCATCTGAGGGGCATAGTCATTGACGTTGCCAAACCCATCTGGGACAATTAGCGGATGTCACATCGCTGCGCCAATGGGTTGCAAATGCAAATGCAAAAAAACGAAAACAGCAAGGTCATGGATGAGTGCATCGAGGCTCAACAAGCCAAGACAATATCACGTGAAATGACGCCATCACGGGCCATTTTCGCGATATCGCCAAAGTGCCTGAGCTTGCAGTAGCCCTGACGCGCTAATCTAGTTTTGACGCACATTCGAGCGATCCACAGAGGGAAAGCACCAATAGTGGCCAGCATAGATTGCGAAAGCGTGGGATGGCGGATGGCGCGCCTCGTGCAGGGACCAGTCATCAAAGCCGCCAGCCCAAGCTCAGTACCATAATGGACAGACGTCCGAGCGCCATCAAAGAAAGCACAAAAAAAATTGAGAACTGGATGAACAAGCCAAAGAGAACCCTTTGAAAAGCTTCCATGGTTCATTTGACAAGGCCATCCAGAACGCTCGATATCGAACACCGAGAAGCCATGTAGGAAAATCGGCACTCACCACCACCCAAAATATCCAAGAATTCCATGTCAGAGTTCTGGTTCCCATTGCGCTTGTTCTCTTCAACGGGTTCGAACGATGGTAGGTTTAGGTCGAAGTCGAAGAACTCGGTGTTGGTGAAAAGCGACAGGTCCTGGTCGAGGTTGAACCCATCCTGCTGTTGTTGTTGCACCGCAACATCGTAGGGCGAGGGAATGGCATTCAGATCGTCTAGGTATTGCGAAAAGTTGGGCGCACGGCGGCCATTGTATTCAGCCATGGTGAAGCGTGAGGCGTATCGGCCTCAGAAAGTGTAGTCCACCAAAACCCTTGTCTTGCTCAATATCTCGAGTATTCCTTCTGTAAGCGTAATGACGACTGGAGGGGCACGGCGTAGAGATGCCGGCGGTGAGTCGTCGAGACCACGGTCGTTGTAAGTCGCAGAGTGTCGATGAATTGGCGGATCGTGGAGGCCGGGGTCGAGGGTCGACGTTGAAGATGGAGACAGGAGAGAAAGTGGGAAAGAGGGAGAAGAAGAGGGGATCCAGAGTGGGTGAGTCGGAGACGAGGGACGGGAGATTTTGCGTCGGATTGAGGTAAGTGTGGGGTGGCATGGAACGCTGATTAATCCTCGCAACAAATCCCGACCGATTCCCGGGCGCTTTCCGTCCGCTACGGAGCGCATACATCCACTGCTGGAACCCTTTCTTGTTGCTTTTTCTTCTGATCATACAAAGAGTTTACAAATAAATCTCTTGATCTTGCTCCTCAGTTTGCCCTTACAGATAGCTCAAGCTGTCTCGCTTGACAGTGTTTCTTATTTGTCCCTGGCCTAGAATTGGAGTCACTCGCCACCGGCTCCGAAGCCGGCATCTCCAACCGTGGCTGAACCACTGAACCCAGCCTGCATCCGGTTTTTCCCTCCTTGACCCGCTGGATGAACGGAGCAATTTCGCGACACGAACAACATTCAAGATCAAGGGCTCAGCATCTTGTTGCACCAATTCAGCCTGATACTCCTGTGATGCACATCGTCAGGATTCATCATATGTCTATAGGCTCCTGAAGGATCGACCCCTGCTCGTAATGCCTGTCTCTGATCACTCCTTGTTGGCCAGCCTTGCGTTCAGTCCTCTTCCGCAAGCTTCCTGGTTGGCTGCGGCTGGCCTTATTTTTTATCGCTGGCGCGGTTTGCGAAGAATATCTACAACTGCAGCGACTTCGTTTTGAAGGAGCTCTCCCCCGCATTGAACATATGGTGTGCTTCGAACTTTGTGCAACCGCAAGATGCGAGCGATGGCTCATAAAGTATCTCAATTGCAAAATGGTCATAAGGTATTCATGCATCGTTAGACCTTGAGACGCGCATGCAAGCGTTGGAGAATTGATTAGAAGAAGGTATTGCCTGATCGTTGAGCTGCGCCGGTTCAAGGACCAAGCACGACATCTGCATAATAGAAGGTAAAGAGGGGTTGAGTATGTTGCTGTTCATAACTTGACTCTACACCCCCTATAGGTGACTCCTTCCGCAGCTTTGTGGTATTCATTTCCACCTGATGCTTCGTAAACTTATTGTAGAAAGTGGCTCATGAGGCACCAATTGCCCGTATCACCACGTGACCCAATATATTGAGCTTGGCGGCTTTGAACGATCTCAAAACAAACAGCCGCCGGTATTTGACCTTTCCATCGTATGCAAGGAAGAGGCTCTATCAATATGAACTTTCGAAACCTCAAAGATTGACAATGCCGCGTCCAAAATCTATCCGCGCGCCAACAACAGCCAGTCTCCCAAACAATTTGCGCATACCCTCCACCACCCCTTCGCTCGTGAAGACCTTGGGAAAGCTCCCCCGCCAATCGCTTCTAGATCTTGTCTTCCAATGGCTCGACGACCGGAACGTACAGCAGTTTCCTCCTTTCTTGGAAGCAGATGAGGAAGAATCCCCTGATGACGAAGGTTTACGCCCGTACCCAGCTGAGCGCACGCTCAACGACGTGCGCAATGCCTATCAAGAGCTACAATTTCGGAAGGGCGGAAAACGAGAGGTGATCGATCGCATATTAGATGGAGATTGGAGGCATGGCATCACACTGCGACAGGTCGCGATGGTCGATCTCCGCTACGTAGACGACCACCCGGCGAGTTTGCGATGGACGGCGCTAGAACTCACGCGCATCGGCGTCTCAAGCACCGAGGCGGAAGAGACCTCCATCGCAGACATCTCAGCCTGCATACCGCGCATCCATGCCTCAACTTTCCTTAGCAAACTCCAAGAGCAGGTCTCGCCGCTCGTAAAAGCGCACTTCTACCTCGCTCGCTCAACAACCCATCCGCTCACCTTCCTCCGCATCTTCGTTACACATTCGCCCTACCAGAACCCGCGCCAGGCTCCGGACAGCCTCACCGATTCATCGCGGGTAATGTATGTCGCCTTCCCAGACAGCTGTCCTTATGTATACACATCTCTCGCTTCTGCCACCGGAGCCAAACCAACCGCCGGAACTGCCCTCGCGACGGACGCGCGAAGCCTCCAACGCATCGTTCGAGATGCCGTTCCCAAGGCCCTTTCCCTCCCTCACCAACGTTACGCCCTCAAGTCGACCTCTCTCACAGCAAAGAACCTCCAAGCGCTCCTCTCCCTCCGTGGCCCCGGCCGCTCGAACAAGGCGAACGGCGCATTCAGCATTTTCGCCGACGCTGTACTCGAGGGAAGTCCGCTAGACCCGCGGCCGTCCAACACAGTATCACCCGAAGAGCACCAGAAGCAAACCTACTACTCTCAACCCGACCAAGAGAAGGAAAACAAGACCACAGATACCGACAGGGACAAGAACGCCGAGGAGCCAACCCCTCAACAAAACGCCCCCCCCCGCCGAATCAGAGAACGCGAACTAGACTCGCGCACGGCTAAGAAGCGCAAACGAACTGTCCAATCGCGCTTCGGTATTTCTGGGACTTCACTCTCAGCTGCGCCTCTCGACCGGCTCGACGCCCGACTTCTTGATATTCCAGGCGCGGATTTCAGTGCGGATGATGAAGATGATGATGCTTCCCGTCCTGCCCTTGCTCTCACCTTCACCGGTACGGATGTCATATCCGGTATCCGCAAGCTCGCTGAGCTTGGAATTGTAGATGCCGAGCGCATGCCGTCCTGGATGACGGGCGAAGAGGGCATCAGCGTGGCCGTTGTGAAGAAAAGACGCGTGATCAATGACGGGGGCTGAAGCATAGTCTTGCGCTTGGATGACCCTACAAATCCCACTACGATGGCCTGGGCTTCTTTGAGACTTCCTACGGTAGTACCCGGGTCGATGGCTTTCGCTTACCATACCCGGAGCTTTGGAGGTTCTGCCTGATACAGGATTAACCTCATATTTTTTTTTCCCGACTACAACTCGTTTTTGAACGATATATAGACGTCTGCGCGGGATGTCTGCGTGAGCTTCTACTCCCCAAGTCCTTGGGCCCGTCATTGCATTATTGCACCCATCACCGCCGTCGGAATCCAGAACAGCAAGCTATCGGCCTTGGAAGTTAAACAGACTCGGGCTACGACAGGGGCCTAGATGTGTTACTAGATCCGCGAGAGGATAGGGGCGTGCCCCAAGCGTCTATACATGGGCAAGATGCTGTTGCTCTTATTATTACGAGCTGCGCAAACGCGATAAGACTGAACTACTCGCCTCACCATACCTACGACGCGACCTATAGTGGCTCGACACATTTCAACGAGAATCGATTAAACGAAGTGAAAGAACTCCGAACAACTAGGTGGGGTATGAGGCAGCCGGACACGAAAGATCCTTAGGTAGACCCAATACAAACTCCTTATGATAACCGAGCAACCTTGATCCAACTCCAAATCAAACGCCGAGGATGTAGGTGTGCCGAAATCTTTATGGCGTGGTAATGGCCTGATACCGAACGCCAGACTAGGCGTATTCATCGTAGTCGAAGCCGTCGTCATCGGTGCTACGCCAGCCAGAATAGTATAAGCGCCGGCGCGCCCAACGCTGATAGTACGTTGAAGAGTCTAGGATATTGTTAGTATTGAGGCACCGAGATAGAGTTAGGGGCTTCTACAGGGACGGATGCGTACCACGTTCACCTGATAAACCCATCTGACGTGCCACATTGATGTACCCGTCTGCTCCGACTCGTCCTTGACTGACGAGTTCATCCAGCGTAACGTCGACTTTGCCGTCGGCGTCTTGATTCTGCCAGGGAGAGCGACTGCGATGTTTAGTTGCTGCTCAGGAAGTTAAGGCCAAGAGCGCAGACGTACCAGTAAACACAACGGACTCCCTGCTGGTTCGACGAAGCGGCCCATTTCTGGAAGCAGGCTTTGTGGATGTTGTTCCCGCATGCAGCGCGACACCAAACAATGTCTTCCTTGTCCGGCTCGAATTCCATAAAACAGATTGGGCAGTCGCCGTCGATCGGTTTACGTTTTCCATCCGTGTCGTGGTCTTCGGCTTTGTCTTTGACTTGACGCAGTGTGGACTTTTCGTATATCTCGCGGATTTCCTGGATGATGCGTTAACTTGTGATTCGTAGCTTCAGTAGAGCTTCTCACGGATGTTAGGAATGCGAGTTGATATTGCAGGTGCGAGGGAGCGTTTAGGACTTTGACTAGAACTGCATTGGCCATTAGTGATAGGTATAAAGATGTCAAAGATAACAATAGAATAATGAAAGAATAACCCATTGAAGCGTAAGTATAGGATGACAATTGCTTACCGTAGCAAATATGCTTGCATTGATTGCCTTTAATTGCGTCAGGGCAGTTGCAGGTTGGCACCTTCCCGATGGTCGTTTTGTAAATGTTGCCCGTTGAGCCGACAATATCGAATTTCAGCTCGGGAGCTTCGTCTGTTCCAGCTACGGTTTGCCCAACAACAAACATACTAGTAGCGTACTGTTAGCAGGCCACAGATTTCCAGGGCCACGAATCCTTGGGGTTGATCGCTTACCGCTGAGTGACTGCACGTTCGAGGCGTTGCTGAAAGCTAATCGGAGGATGATCGCGAAACCTCCTCAAGCGACGCTCATCCGTTGCGTCTTCGCTTTTGGAAGCTTTTGCCTTTCCAGAAGAGCGAGTAGGAGATCCAGTGGCTTTCTTTGCTTTCCTAGGAGGCTTAACGGGTGTGTTCTTTGCGGGCGTCTTCTTCTGACGCGGGCTCTTGGTGGCGACCATGGTTGAATCTTGTTGCTTTTTCTTGGAGGAGCGCGTAGACGTAGCGCTAGAGGCCGTACGCGCAGAAGCCACTCGAGCCATCTTGATGTTCGGTTGCACCACTAATGTGAGATGCCAGGCTTCTGTTCTGGATGAAATGACTGAGGAGGCAGGAAGCAGTGTTGCTCCGTAGTGGCGCGAAGCGAAAGTGCGAATTCCGCCCACTTCCTTCAACCTGCAATCGCCGAGCCAGAGAGTTCGCAGCCCCAGTCTGATTGGTAAAGGATAGTATGTAGCCAGCACGTTGAAAAGTAAATACTGTAGACTCTGAAGGGAGCGTTGTATATAATTGCAAGTCGAGAGGGTCGAGCATTTACATCATTTCTTATCGGCCAGCGATAACCCAGAAGCTAGCCAGATTTGGACTAGTGCTGGAAGGTCCACGCGGAGCTTGCATCGGTGTTTGCTCGGTTTGTCTCAACTCCGCGATAACGTCCAGCTCTCCACCTGAAGCACTCCAGATTTATCGTCAACAATGGCTCGCCCTCGTGCTCATTCGGGCGCTGACACCCCGAAAGAGCCTCACTCGGTCTCGCTTAAAGGTATGTAAGTCGTCGGCTTCTTCGGACCTCATCTGACAGCCCAGTGTTGCGGTAAGCACCGACCGGCCTGTCCCGCAGCCCCTCTGACCTCGCAGCCTCTCACGACCCTCTTTATCATACCAATATCCGCTCCCCGCTGCGAATACGAAGATCTCCAGCAAAGCGTCCCTAAGTTCCTCGGCCGAGAATGTCGACAACCAATTCATACTCACCCCTCATGTAAAGCCCCGTTGAGATAAATGCCGAGGCTCGGATCCAGCAGGCTGATGAAGATAGCTTACACTTCCGCCTACGTTCGGGTCCGCATATGTCGGCGAAACATTTGCTTGCACCCTCAGCGCGAACAATGAGCTTCCAGAAGATACAGCCCGTGTGATAACGTCCGTCCGAATAGTTGCCGAGATGCAAACTCCATCACAAGTCTCCTCTTTAGACCTTGAGCCCTCCGATACAAACCCGAACGATGGCCTGCAGAAAGGTCAGTCGTTACAGAAGATTGTACGATTTGACTTGAAAGAGGAAGGCAATCATATTCTAGCCGTCAGCGTCAGCTATACCGAGACCTTGATGGGGAACGATTTGCAGGCCGCCAGCGGACGAGTGAGGACTTTCCGCAAGTTATACCAATTTGTCGCTCAGCCGTGTCTTAGCGTTCGGACTAAATCATCGGAGCTGGCTCCATTGGAGGTCGATAATAAGTCGCTGGGCCCGTACGGGAAGACCCGTCTGCTTCGGTTCGCTCTCGAGGCTCAGCTGGGGAACGTTGGAGATGGAGCTGTCGTTATCAAGGTGCTTTGCCCACCTCATATATAGCATACTCAACTAACGTGCACAGAAAACACACCTAAACCCTAAGCCGCCATTCAAAGCAATGTCCCTTAACTGGGATCTCGAGCGACCAGATGGGGCAGACACCCCGCCACCGACACTGAACCCACGAGATGTATTGCAGGTTGCGTTTCTTGTTGAGCAAGAAGAGGGACAGCAGGAGGGATTGGAGGCCTTACAGAAAGACTTGAGACGGGATAGTCGCGCAGTGCTGGGCCAGCTCTCGATTGAATGGAGAAGCTCCATGGGTGACAAGGGATTCTTGACGACGGGCAACTTGTTAACGCGGAAACGGGTGTGAGATCTTGGCAAACCATCTGCACAGTAAGGACTGTTCGCCTCATCACCCTTACGCCCACCGGACATCAGTTGGTCTCGGGCCCTTGGATGGCCGACAGCAGCAAGATAGAACTGCGTATTTTGTGCGTAACGTCGCGCTCGCATTCGCTGTGGTGCTGATTAGAGTTTGAAGGGCTACCATACTCCTCACTATTATGGAGAAGCTCTAGCAGGCTGACTTACACAGCCCTGGTAATGGAGCTTGTTGCGGAGGGTCATGGGCGTGCCGCGCAAGCGGGATCATGTCCACTGAACCACTCCAGCGCGGTCTCTGCTGATTACTAGGTATACCAGTTAGGTCTATGAATATATCTCCGGCCTAACATTGCAACGTGGGACCTCAAACCCCCTCGGTACCTTCTAGCTGTCTCAGAGCATTTCTCGAATCGTATCGATAGGGACGATTTACAAAGACGATTTTATTACGCGACTCCATGATAAAAATACCTTAATCTATCGTGCACCAGCACAAATTCCGTGTTTCATCGTTAGAGCTTCAATCTCATATGTTTCTCCAAGTGTTGTGATTACAAGACGCCGAAAATTCTAAAAACAACCCTAGCGCTGCGCCTGTCATATCAAGATATGATCGTGCTATCTCACGAGCAGATGGACAAACCCCCACCCAACTAAAAAGGCATAAACGCCCGACAAAGCCTCCCCTCGAAATCCTGCACCCAGTCCTCACTCCCCACACACTGCCGACACCACAGCAGTCCATCCGGGTCAACTCGCGCCTTGATACTACGCAGACGCGCATAATGCTCCCCGTAGAACGACCACTGCCAGCCTGGCTCGAGCGCATTCGCCTCGTTCAGGTACGCCCCGCTCGCGGGCTCCAGTTCCCGCAGGGCATTCAGCTTGCTGTACGTCATGTCCGCCACCATGGCGGCTTTCTGCGCCGGCGTGTACGAGTCGTCCATCTGGCGGGATGTGATCAGGTGCACGGTTGCGGAGCGCCAGGCGGGCGGTAGGGCGTTGGCCACGGGCTTCGAGCTCAGCGTCATTGTGCCGGAGATGGAGGGGTTGGGGAGGCCGTCCTTCAAATACGATTACTTAGCGTTCCGTTCCCATTGCACTCAATGCAGCTAGGGGCAGGGCGGGGAAGGGGAAGGAGAAGGGGTACATACCGTCGGCGCAACAGCCCGCGGCCCTACCTCCTGCAGCGTGCGCGCAAGGAGCCCGCGCTTCGACGCATCCCGCAGCGTCTGCTTGGTGAGGAGTCTTGACGCGGTGATCCCGTTGACCGTGCCGACGGTCTCGAACGCAGGCAGGATGGCCGTGAGGTCTGCGAAGCGGTCGAACCGGAAACACGCGTCGCTGGCGGCGGCCTTGACGGTGCCGTTGTGCCTGGCTAGGAACTGGCGCAGCGGGTGCAGGATCGCCGTTGCTTTTTCTGTAGTGGCATTGGCGCCGTACATGAAGAACGAGCCTCCGTACCCCAGCGCCGCGGAGTCAGGAGGCCCCTTGATCGTGTAGTACCCGCTGAGCCCAGCTTCCAGGACATCCGGTAGGAGGCTGTGGAGTTCGGCGATGAGATCCCACCACTTGGCCTCGGATGTGGTGTTGCGGGCCGTGAAGTCCAGGCCGCAGAGCACGACCGCGGGGTCTGGGTATGCCTTGAGGGTGAGCTCGGTCACGACGCCGAAGGTGCCGCCGCCGCCGCCGCGGATCGCCCAGAAGAGATCTTGGTTCTGGAAGGCGTTGGCGGTTAGGGTTGAGCCTGTTGGTGTGACGACTGTTGCTTGGAGGATGTTGTCTGCGCCGTTGCCGTAGTGGCCTGTCATTAGCCCGTGGCCGCCGCCGAGGGCCCAGCCGGTGACGCCGACGTCCTGGCGGGTCGTGATATTAGCCGGATATGCTAGAACCTAGGCCTCGCCGAGGGCTGGGGTGTGTACCTACCTTGTTTGTTCCGCCGACGGCAATGATGCCGTACTTGGCAGCGGCCTCGAAGAGCTCGCCGTCTTGCACGCCGGCGCCGATCGTCAATGCCATCTGGCCTTGACTGTGGCCTTGGGCTGTAGCTGTACCGTTGGCGTTGTGGCTTCCGACAGGTGTAAAGTCCGAATGGTACGTGATGCCCTTCATGTTGTGCGTCCAGATCCTGTATTGTCAGTCCAGATCCATATCCAAACATACGATCATCCGGCCGTATGTATAGGTACTAGAGTACTCACGACAAGCTCCCAGCAGCCGTATTCCTATCCCAAGAAACCCTCATTAGCAATAGATCTTCTCATCCCACCTTCCGGTAAAGAGAAAGAGCAAGAGAGAAGGGAAAAACCAACCTCCCCGCCCCATTATGCCCCGTATTCTTAACAACAACCCTAACCCCCGCCTCCGCCGCAAACCCCATCGCCGCAGCAACATGCCCCGCCTCCGTCGCATTGACCACATAAACAGGGTAGAATCCCAGACTACACCCCTTTTCGCCGGCACGCACATCCCCCGCTACGCTCGTCCCGTTGCCGTAGATCGGGTTGCAGCTGCTGTTCGCCCACACGGGGGAGTCGATGCTGACGGGGTCGGAGGAGTGGAAGGAGGCGGAGGTCCAGCTTGACCGGACGGTTGCGCAGGCGGTTGCGTTGTAGCTGGGATCGGACGGGTAGCAGACCGAGCCTGGGGGCGTGGATTTGAGCAGTCGGCCCGAGAGCGTGGCGTTTAGGGTCGCCCAGGCGGGAGGGGAGGGCCAGCAGGGGTCGTCTGGGAGCTGCGGCTGTTAGCTTGGGTGGATGAAGAAGGGGAGGGAAGGGGACTTGCGCATTTGCATGAGGCTGTTGCCGTGGCCGTGGCTAGCGGGGTGGCTAGGGCTAGAGCGGACGCCAGCTGGGTGAGAGAGGGCGCGCGCATCTCGCTTTGGATAAGATTAAAGATGTGACAAGGGTTACTGTGCAGGGAAAGAGTTCGGAAAAGGAAGCAGCTTCAGCTTTATATAGGGCGCATTTGCTTCGTCCGTACTCGTATACGGTATCCCATACCTCGTGGCCTTGGGTGGATCATGATGCACTGGTGGAACACTACCCAGGACATTCTTAAAATTGGAACAGGGCCGTCTCCACATTTATCGTACTCTAGTTCTACAGTACCTCGTCCGTCCTGTAGTTTGCATTACATGCATCTTATTATGGTTACCTAGATATTTTCCAAAAACCCAACCGGCCACTCCATCAACCCCCTAAACCCCTCTATCTCCCTAAGAACCCCCCACACCCCCCGAACAACCTGCCCCATCCACCCCTCCATAAACCAAACCCCCTCAACAGTCCGAAACAAAACAGCATAATACGCCAGAATCAACAACGCTGCCGGTCGTCGGCGGTGCAGGCACGCCAGATACTCCGCCGGCAGTCGGTACAGCCACCCGAAGACATGGGCGTTGGTTTCCGGCCCGGTATAGGAACCGTTCCTGTCGCCGTACGTAGCGGTGTAGATATCCGCGAGGCTTTCGAGGGCGCGTAGGTAGATTGGGACGTCGGGGTCAGGATGACGGTCCGCATCCGCATGCGATACGATGAAGCCCCGGAGCTTGCTCAGGGGTTCCTCCCATTCTACCCGTGGGAACCCATCGCGGCGGCAGGTCGATACAGTAGCTTGTCTGGATCCAGTGGGCCGTAGCGGCTCTAGGAGACCGGTAAACAATGTCGCTGGGTTGATGATTTCTCGGATGATCCGGACGCCGTTGATGGGGAGCTGGAGGTGCTGCTGGACTCTCGGCGTAGCTTCGCCTTCGCTCTGGGCGTCATTTACATTGCAGATCAAAAGGTCTCCTGGCCCCGTTGGCCCTGCCGCAAATGTGCAGTAGCAGACTAGGAGCGCAGAAACGTAGAGCGCGCCGGCATCCGCCGGACAGGGGTTCGCGAGCGCGGCGTTGAACCCGCGGAGCCCCTGGGAAGCGTGGGCTGCAGCGAGGGCGGAGTACTGTTGGGCTTGGGCTTGGGCGTTTGCGTCTGGGGGTAGTGTCCGATGTGGCGCCGTCTGGTCTGCAGGGGTATTGGGGGCGTTGATGGGGCGATGCTGGTGCCGGCGCTGGTAGGCCAAGTGGTGCCCCGCCACCGCGAGGAGCAGGTGCATGACGAAATGGTGTTTCAGGGCGAGCTGTGGCACGTTGTGGCCCCAGAAGCGGTGCATCGGGTCTCGGGTCTGGGTCTGGGTCTGGGTCTGGGACAAGTCGTGGTCGGACGCTGTGCTGGGGGCTGGGCCCGAGAACGTGCGCGATGTCGAGGCGATGTAATGCAAGAGGAGCTCGGTATCCGGTGTATCCAGGGGACAGCAGGCACCTGCCCTGCGGCTGTCACTACCGGTGTTGGCTGCTGTCCCCAGTGTTGTGGTAGGGTCATTTGCAGTCTGGCTGCTGGCGCTCCAATCCTTCCGCGGGCGACCTCGACGAGCAGGGCCAGGCTTGGGGGCAGTGGCAGAAGCATCCTGATCTCCGGGTTCCCTGCCAAGTCTCAGAGATGCCGCAACAGCTCCACTGCCAGGCCCAAGGCTACAGAGGGCGCCAAACCTCACGCAGCTCCGGCAAGCGGGCTTCTCCATCGTACACTGTATGCATCACGTCAGCCCACATTGGTCCAATAGCCCATGCCTCCCTGTTTGCAACAAGTTTACGGATTGCCGGCTCAGCGTACCTTGACCTTGCGGATCTTGCACATCGAGCAGCCATTTCCTTGGTCGTCATACTTAGAATGATCTCACGCACTGGGGCAGGGAGAAATGGTCGTACGTGATTTGCGGTGCGGCCGGCGCCGCCTCGTCTGGGCCGGGTCTAGGCTGGACGGAGGTTGTTCGGACAGATTCGTCATGTTGTTGATGATGAAGAACGTGTTCGAAAGAGCGAGAGTACGAAAAAGCGGAATGTAGATGGTTGAAGCGAGGAATATTCGGACAGAGTACGAAAAGGGCGGGGCGCTAGGTAAGTGATCGGCGGCCTACTACTAGGCTTCTATCTGACCCCATCATCCTTAGGGCACAGCCAAGCAGCCCTAAGCCAAGACCCAAGCCAGCGCCACGCGAAACGCCATGCAGGCTTCACGCGCCTCGTTCTTCAGCAGCACAAGGGCTATAGAATGTCGTCTTGGGAGCAAAAAAAAAAAACCAAAAAACAAAAACATACAACAGCTGGGATTCGCATGTGGTCACCCACCATACTACTAACCAGCCGGCGTGTGGCTTAAGTACGGCTGAGCGGACGGGAAGCCCTGTTCTCCACACCCTGTGGTCGTATGTACTTATGTTTCGTAATGAGTGGTTTCTATAGAACGGTTTTTGACCAGATAGACTCACTGTAGCGACCCTAAGTAGAAAGCTGCAAGGCTGATCAGCTGTGACGAACCTGAGAGCTGCCCCAAACATCGCCATAAATACCCTACCTACCATAACCAGAGACGATTCAGGAAGTATTGAGATGTCCGTGCCATTGCCATATACACCTTAGCTCCAATCCTATATGCATACGCTACCATTATTGCTCCCTACCCCTCCAGGTAAAGCCCGCCCAGTACCCTCCCAACTCCGTCGCAATCCAAACAAGCAGCCTCCAGCACTGATCTAGGCAACCGACTACTCCTTCTTCCACCCCTCCCACCTCTCAAACTCCGCCGTATCAAGCCCAAACAAATCCAACACCCGGCCAACCGTATGGTCCACCAAATCCCCCACACTAGACGGACGAATATAAAACGCCGGAACAGGGGGAAACACAACCGCCCCCGCCTGGGTGACAGTAACCATATTGCCCAAATGAATCGAACTAAGCGGCGTCTCGCGCACAGCAAGGACAAGCCTCCGCCGCTCTTTAAGAACCACATCCGCAGCCCGAGAAATCAAGTCGTCGCAGATCCCGTTCGCTATGGATGCGAGTGTCTTGACACTGCATGGTATAATCAGCATCCCCAGATCCACACGGAACGACCCGCTTGCGATGGGCGCCGCCATATCGCTGTTGCTGTAGACGTGGTCTGCCAGGGCGCGGACGTTGGACACGGTATAGTCGGTTTCGTATTTCAGGGTTGCTTCGGCCCATTTGCTCAGGATTAGGTGGACTTCGATGTTTAGGCGGCGGAGGGTCAGGATTGTTTGGATTCCGAGGATTGAGCCTGTGGCGCCGGTGAGGGCGATTATTATTCTGGGGCGGCGGGTTGCAACTGAAGTGGTTGTAGTTGTGTTAGGGCTTTGTTGGGTCGGTTGCGGTTTTGTGGAATTGGTGGTTGGTTGGGAGGTAAAGAAGTCCATGTTGATGATGGTTGCGATCAGCAAAAGCAGATTCGAGGAGAGATCTGGTAATGAGCAAGAAATAACTGCAAGGAAAAAGCCTCGCAAAATATTAGGGAATCGACAAGTATAGGGAGCAGGGAGCTACCGAGATCTCCAAGTTGGGGAAGCTCTGCAGGGCTGGAATTGGTGGGCAGGAGCTGGTCGTACCCGCACCGGGAACCCTCCCGAGACTCGCCCCGAATTGGGGAAGCTTGCGTTCTATAGCTTCATGACAAACATAAATATAACGGTGGGTGGGCTGATTGCTTTTGTGTCTCAGATTCCGCGAGTCTCTTCTCTCTCTTTGTGAAGTAATTAGTTTCCTCTATCATGGCTATCTCGAAGCATTCCGCTGCGGCGGGAGACCTCCGTCAGTTCCTCAAGGAACTCGAAGAGGAGAATGACCTCCTGGTCATCAAGGAGGAGGTCGACCCCGCTATGGAGCTTGCTGCAATCACTCGTCGTGTGTATGAGACCGAGGAGAAGGCGCCCCTTTTCGAAAACATCAAGGGCCGCCAAGGGGATGGTCTCTTCCGCGTTCTCGGAGCCCCAGTTGGACTAAGCCGAGTCCCCGGGCAGCGACTGGGCCGTATTGCAAAGTCGCTGGGTCTTCCTTCCACTGCCTCAGGACAGGAAATCATCGACAAGATCAACTCCGCCAGAAGCCTGCAGCCGCTTGACCCGAAAGAAGTTACAACCGGGCCAGTCAAAGAGCACAAGCTCTTCGAAGACGAGATCGACCTGACCACCCTCCCAACTCCCCTCCTACACCAACACGACGGAGGAAAATTCATCGAGACCTTCGGCATGCATATCGTGCAGACACCCGATGGCTCCTGGACGAACTGGTCGATCACCCGCGCCATGACCCACGACAAGCGCCACCTCGTTGGCCCCATCATCCCGAAGCAGGACATCGGGGTGATCTACCAGATGTGGAAGGACAAGGGGCAGGATATGCCGTGGGCTCTGTGCTTCGGCGTGCCCCCCGCAGCGATTATGGTCGGCGGGATGCCGATACCCAAAGGCGTTGACGAGGCTGGGTTCATTGGTGCATTGGTCGGGAAGCCCGTTGATGTCGTAAAGTGCGAGACAAACAACATCCGTGTCCCTGCTAATGCGGAGATTATCTTTGAGGGGACGGTCTCCATCTCTGAGACGGCGCCGGAAGGTCCCATGATGGAGTATCACGGGCACGTCTGGCCGGGGCAGGCAAAGCAATGTCCGCTATTCAAGGTCAACGCCATCACCTACCGCACTAACCCCATCCTGCCAATCTGCATTACCGGCCGAGCTACTGAAGAAAGCCACACCCTGTGGGCGCTGATGATCGCCGCCGAGGTCCTCCACCTCTGCCAGTCCGCAGGCCTCCCAATCAACATGGCCTGGTGTCCCTTCGAGTCTCACGCCATCTGGTACGTCATCCAAGTCGACCGACAGAAGCTGCGAACGCTGAAGACCAACATGGTCGACTTCTGCACCAAGCTCGGGCACGTGGTCTTCGGCTCCAAGCCCGGCTGGTACATGGGCAAAGTGTTTTTGGTCGGCGAGGACGTCGACCCCACGAATCTGCGCGATGTCATCTGGGCGGAGTCGACGCGCTGCGAGCCCGGGACGAGCGAGTTCCTATTTGACGAGTACGGCAATATCCCGTTGATTCCGTACGTTGGACATGGTATTCAGCCTGGTGCCGGGCGGAATCATAAGAAGGTTGTCAAGTGCTGCATGCTCTCTTGCGAGTTTGAGGATGAGGAGCTGGCGTGGAAGGTTGGCTCGTTCCGGGGCTCTTATCCGGCTGATGTGCAGACGTTGGTGGAGCGGAAGTGGAAGAAGTATGGCTTTCAGTCGGTTTAAGATTGATTCTCGAGTCGAAATGTAGTGAGTGTACCATTAGGTAGTATCTAGAAAAGCCCATGTGGCATATCACCCACGTTCTGCTGTTTTCCTGACTTACCTTATACTCCACATTTCAATAATAGCAGGTTCGAAGCTAGATTTGTAGGCACTTCTTAGTGGTTGTGGTGAGATAGCTCACGCAGAATGTGCTGTATTGCTGAATGCGTGGGTAAGGAGATCTGGGAGCAGTTCCACTTGCTGCGGTGTTGTTGGAAAACTTCAGATTATTGTTCCAACGTTGTCATGCCAATGGCTGCACCTGTCCGGTGTGAGAGTTGGGTTTGGAAAATCGGAGAAGAGAGCTTGAAGAGTATGAGAGGTAGTGAGGTAGATCAAGAGATTGAGGAGCCAATAGGTACTGATGTGATAAACTTAAAGATCCAGGAGGGACCACCTCTTCCGACCTGCAAGCGAGCTCCCGCAACAGCAACGCCGTCGGTACCATTACCATCTAACACAATTCATATCTTGGAATGCATGCCTCTCACTTTCCAACTGCCCATATAAACAAGATCTTAAGAGAGCCGAATAAATCTGAGGCAACTTATCTTCAACGGCCGTATGCCCTTCGCTTTACCCGCCATCTTGCACAAAAACAAGGGGCGTTTGCCGTATCCAGGACTACGGGTGCTAATACGGCCATCCATCCCTCATTCACGATGGCCACAGCGACTCTAAAGCCCGCATAGTCAGATGGGAGTAAGTACACTAGAAGCCTTCCTCTCGGTTTCACTTCTGACCTCCCGTCCACTTGGATGTTTGCCGCAGAGCGTATGCTATCAGTAGCCCATCTCATCTCAATTGTCCCCGCCAACCATGACAGTTCATAACCACCCGTCCTACCTTAAGCCTCACCCCCTCAGAACTTCCCGGATCCCTTCCGCAAACAACAACCCGGAATAGAGCACATGAAACCAGACAAACCAGGTCGGTAGCGACTTCCCGCCAGTCGCCGGGTTACTCCTAACGTGCGAAAAGGTGATGACGGCAAACTCGACCTCTTCCTCACCGACGTGCTCCTGCTCTCGCTCCCGCTCCCGCGTGACTTCAAAGCGGTGCGAGGCAGCAAGCCCGCGCGACCGGGTCCGCCCTGCGTATTCTGCAAAGGCAAAGGTGGGACGGGGGACGTTCGCGGAGGCAGGGAAGACGGCGGTGCGATGGGCGTCGGTGCAGGCGCTTGTGTCGAACAGGGTGAGGAGTCCGAAGAGGGTCGTTCCGAGGGGTGGGAGCGTGGTTTGGGAGAGAGCGTCCAGGTCCCAGAGGGGCGGTGGTATTGATGAGTCCCGGCCTGTCGCGGCGATGACTATTTTGAGGGGGTCAGATGCCGTAGAGTATCCTGATAAGAATTCCAAGACAAGACAAGACAGGGTGGTAATGTTACGTACCATCTTCATCAATGCACCGCTGCATAATGGGTGCAATCCATCTCTCGGGAGTGAAGATCCGGCCGCCGAAGACTCCATTTGAGAATCTTGCGAGAAGTTGTTCGTTGGTGATGCCGGCTGGGAGGTTCGTGTTGGGATGCGGAGACTGTAGCTCTCTTGATCCACGGGGCAGACATTTGAGTTGAGAGCCGTGGAAGAGAAGGAGCTGGTGTGACCGGGCGTCGCCTTGAGAGTGAAGGTCATGGCGCGACATGGGTAAGTGAGCTTGTGTAGGTACATTATACTACCCCCACGGGAGAGCAGCAAGGATAGCCGGGTTGGTGCGATCACCCTCGACCCCATGGTGTGTGACCAGAGGAACCTGCCGGGGTATGGTATAGAAATCAAATCGAACGTTCATCTTATATGGACGATAAAATCCACCACTCGGAGAAAGAATCGGATTGAGCTTGTGCATGGAATGGCAATCCACGAGGCTACAACTCCGTTGTGGTATGGACACTCCATGCTCCACTGGAGGTCTGTTGCTGCTCCTACTCGAGCAATCCTCGACTCCGTTTACTATCTACTCGTCCATGCCCCCCGGCCTCAACTCGACTTTCTCTTCACTTTTTCTATGCTTTATCGTGTATATACCCGTAGAGCTTTGGCCCGCCACATGATAAAAACCTTGACTCCTAAATATACATCAACTCTGGTTAAACCTTACCGACCCACTGTAATCTCCTAATGCCGGACTGTCTACCTGATTCTCTCCCCAAGCAAAAGTATAAAGACCTCGCACCTACTCACCTAACAGCCCAGCAGCAGTCAGCAGTCCAGCAGTCCAGCAGTCCAGCAATCAAGACCCCTCAAAACAATAGGGTACCAACCACCTAGATAATGAAGCTCTATGACGCTTCCGCCCCAAAGCCCATGGCCGTGCGCCTCTTCATCCTCGAACGCGGCGACCTCACCCTAACAACCGAGACCGTCGACATCATGACCCTCCAAAACCGCCGCCCAGCCTACTGCGCAATCAACCCCCGCGGCGAGCTCCCAGCCCTCCAACTCGACGACAGCACGGGCACAGTCCTGACCGAAACCACCGCAATCTGCGAATACCTCGACGAGGTCGCGACTAGCGGGCCCTCCCTCTTCGGAGACTCACCCGCACAGCGCGCCGAAACCCGCATGTGGCTGCGCCGCATGGACCTCGAAATCTGCCAGCCGGTCATCGCGTGGTTCAGGAACGATCCGGCAATGGTGAACTTCTACCGGGGTCACCGGCTGCCGACGCCCGAGGCGCGCGTGAACCAGAAGGTGCTGATTAACCAGGCGCTGAACCTGCTGGACGAGCAGTTGGTGGGGAAGACGTGGCTGTGTGGGGAGAGGTTCTCGGCGGCCGATGTGCACTTCTATGGACTGATGAAGATGATGAGCTTGCAGGTTTGCGGGTGGTTGCTGTTGCCTGGGAGGGAAATTTTCTGGCGTACTGGGAGAGGTTGGATGGGAGGGAGGCTGGCCAGAAGGCGTTGCAGGTTTTTCCGGCTGAGGTTTTTGTGTGATGTTCTTGCTTATATCTTTGGTTTAGCTCGACTTGTTGTGTTGAGAACATGGGTTGTAATGTTGGAGTGCAGACCTTTAGATACTAGATTCACTCATGTACGGCGATGCGTCAAAGCAGGAACAACATGTGTCTGGAAAAGATTCATACTCAGCTGTTGGTGTCTTTAGATAAAGTGCAATAGGACTTTATTCATAATATGGTATGATGCCATCTGGCCGTGTCTGAGAAAAGAAAACCGTAACGCCGTGACCACAATAACCCATCTATCCCATCCCATTAGTCATAAAGAACCGCAGAAACACCACCGTAGCCAAGCGACCCTTTGGAACATTAGTGCTCCTCAATCTTCCCGGTCTCTCTAACCCCAGTGCCGGTCTTCTCATCATCGCTCTCCTCGTCCTCGCCACAGATTTCTCCCCATCCTGAGCTGCGACGGCTGATCCGTCCTGGCTGGATAGATTGGGGCGCAGTACCAGCGATACTGGCGGCATTGCTGTCCTGGCGCGCATGCGAGTGTGCGCCGCTGCGGATGCTCGCTCCATCACCCGCTACTGCGCTTTGCTTGGCGTAAAGGCTGCTGCGTTCTCCGCTTGGCGCTACGCCAGACGACGAGTAGACACTCGCTCGTTCGGCACTTGCTAGACCAACGAGGCTGGGTCGGCTCAAAACTCCAGGGGCGTTCAAGATGGATGTATTTGATGCTTCGCCGACGCCGCTCAGGACGCTCAAGGGAAGACTCTCGCGGCTGCCGCCGAATACGGAGGACGGGGCGAGCGCGCGGACAGATGCATTGGTATCTAAGGAGTTTCGGCGGCGTCGCTTAGACGAGGAAGCAAGAGTTAAAATCGACGCGTTGTCGGTGAGAATATTGTTTGCGGTCGCGACGCTGTAGGTGACCGAGTGCCCGTGCGGGGCAAGATGAGGTGGTACGGCGGTGGCGGGAGATGGAGGGAATTGGTGTGAAAACTGCACTTGCTGTGTGCTAGTCGTAGAATGCCCGTGATGGTGCTGAGGCGTATGGTTTTGCGTGTTGTATATGTTCGACGGTGCCGCTGATTGCACGGTCGTCAGCGTCGTAGTCAGCGACCGTACAGACGGCGCTGGTGACGAAAATGTGCTCCCTTCTCCGCCTCCGTTTGTGCTCACACCTCCTCCGACCGTCGCTGTCGTCCCAGCCTTCGAGTATGCAGCCTCAGATACTGCCGTCTCGCCGTTTGTGGAGATAGTCGGAGCCGCCGACTTCGCGCTCGTTGCGGGAACGTTCGTTTCATAGCCGGAGTATGCAATGAACGGTTCGCTCTGAGAGTGAGATCGAGGTCTTGAAGGGTCTTCGCTGCTATGGGAGGAGGCGCGGTCGCTGATGGATTGCTCGAGGGCTTGCGGGTGGCCGGACAAGGGATAAGGATTGTTCTTGATGTTGCAGTTCTTGGTTTTGTTCGTGCCGTGGCGCTTGTTCGACCATCGAATGGTGCTAGAGTCGTTGGAGCTTTTGAGGCTCGCCAGGCGCTTCATCCAGCTTGCAAATGGGCGGCGGCGGCCATTGCGGTCTATACGGAGGATTGTGAGTAGTGTTCGGGCGGGTAAAAGAGGGGCCGCCATACCATGCGCCCGAGCAGGGCCATCGGTTGTGGCCATCAGTTTGATTAATAGGATATTCTTTCCGCAAGGGTTGTAGAAGGTCTGCTCCGATGTAGTCTATGGAGCTCGTCTTTATAGCTGCAATCGTGGAGCGGTAATTGGCGAGGAAGTGTTTACCGAGCTTGGGTCGCGATCGATAGGCGCCAGGCAGCGAACAGCGAGCGATGAAATCGGGGAGCCGAAGAGACAGTGAAAAGAACAGTCGCTGAAAGTAAGCGCAATGGGGGTATCAAGAAATGATGATTGTGAGCAGTTTCGTCGAGATGTCGTGAGAAGGAAGTGAGTTGCTGAAGAAGTTCTCCAGGAGTTCTCCAGGAGTTGACTCTGTAGCTCCTTTCACCTATGATTTCACGTGATCTGCTCCCTTTCCGGCCCAAAAACAGTGCCTGCTATTCTTATTCCCAACCTCTTTCATGGCGGCAAGCCATTGGAAGCTTGGGCGAGGAAATACTCCGAGAGATGCAGCCTTCCGATCGGACGCGTAGTCGCGTACTCCCTGAGCCTGCAGCGGTGGGCTTGTCCTACTCAGTTCTGATGCAGTTTGCAGTGCAGCGTAGCTACGGTGTGGAAGCTGGAAATTCAGCCGGCGAGCTACACCAATGCAGCTTTTCTATCATCAAATGAAATACGCAAGCTGTACTTTGTACCTAGAAATGATCTCGCAATGAACATGTTTGTGGCGCGCTACTATACTTTATAGTCACGTGACTCGGCCGACATCATCGCCTGCTGCAGCTTCCTCGATTTCTCAACAACTACTACCATAGCCATGTCGAGCAAAATGGAAGCGACCTCTGGCGAATGTTCTGATGCGCTCATACTGACTTAGACAATATCTCAGCTTGGGTATCTTGGCCTGATGTTACTCGATGCTTAGGTGGCAAATTGGGTCACGAGCTGTAAATATGTTTTGGACACTTTCATGATGAATGACCGCCAAATTCAACCACTCCCACGAGAAGTGGCGGCCAAGATCAAGTCATCGACGTCAATCACGCACTTGAATGCCGTCATTCTAGACCTGGTCAAGAATGCCTTGGATGCAAACGCGCAGAGCATCTTTGTTACCGTCGACTACCGACGCGGAGGATGCGTGGTCGAGGACGATGGAGCCGGAATCCTTCCTATTGAATTCGAGCTAGAGGGAGGCTTAGGGAAGTCTTATCGTATGCTTTCTTCTGCTTGCTTTCTGGCTCGTGCTTACGATACCAGATACGTCGAGATTCCAGTCGGAGTCGAATGCGTACGGCAGGAAGGGCTGCTTTCTGGCATCGCTATCCGCACTCTCATTGTTGACTATCACATCGCATCATCGTCATCATGCGAGCACAAATACTATCATGTTCCACCACTCCGTGCCTGTTGCCCGGCTCTGTCCAGCCCCAAGACATCACGGACTAAGGTTCAGCGACCGTGGAACACGGGTCACTGTCAACGACCTCTTTGGAAACATGCCAGTTCGCGTGAAGAGCCGCGCTCTGGCTCTACAAAAACCAGATGAGCTAGACCGTCAATGGGATGACTTGAAACATCTACTGGTTGCACTTATGGTCGCTAGCGGTGGCCTTCCAAAGCTGACCGTCTCGGACGTGGATAAAGAACGGAAGCTGACCATTCGTCCTCGCCAAGGCTCTCGAGTTGATGGATTAGATCTGGCACGACTTGGCTCAATTCTCTCGCAGGCCGGTTTTATTGATACCGCAAGTCCGAAAAAATGGCATGCTGTGTCTGCAGCCGTTCCGCATCTGACGATCAACGCTGCACTATCTCTCGTCCCAAGCCCGTCAAAAAAGGTTCAGTTTATCTCCATGGGAGTTGAGCCTATGTTCGCACAAAACCAAGCGAATATAATCTACAATGAGGTCAACCGTTTGTTCTCGCATTCTGATTTTGGCGCGATTTGGAGCGTGCGCTCAAGCTACGGATACGGCATTGAGGACCGTGGGCCTGTAGCTGTGAGCAAGTGGCCCATGTTTTATATTCGCATCGATTCGGTTGACACTATAAGCAGCGATGGGGAATTACCCGAGTCGGACAAGTCGCTACAACGTATCCTGGATATTCTCGGACTCATGATCAATGAATTCCTAAAGGAGCACGGAATGCGTCCGAGGGGAGGACGGAGGCAGCGCCAGAATCCTGCTCAAGTAGAATCCCGCTCGCGCTCCAAGGTAGCCCGCAACCTGATTTTGAGCACAGAGCTTTTAGGAGAGCAGGTGAAACTTCCGTCGTTCTCTCGCCCAGGTATGGATGGCCATTTTGGAAATTGGTCTCGTGTCAAAAGCGGAAACAGCCACTCTAATGGATCGATGCAATCGAAGACCGTGTCCTCTCCCTTACCAGGTGACGATGTGAGAACAAGTACCCCAGAATTGGTACAAGATGGTCTACTCTTGGAGTCTACGGTGGACGATACTGTCAAACCACCGCCTCAGGTACCACTTGAAAGTCCGACTCAGAACGGTGATGGGTTGATTCCTTGGGTGAATCCATACACAGGAATAAAACACTGGGTCAATTCAAGGACTGGCCAGTCCGTCAACGTTCGACCATCCGTTGCCTCGGCGCTGGCCAAACACTCGAGGACAACGGGGTCTCTACTCACCGGGGTCTTGGATAGCCGGAAGCGGCCAGTATCTGCCACCCCAGAGTCGCAGAATACGTGGTTGGAACATCTTTTTGATAATTGGAAGAGCCCTGTTTTTGGTCGGTCTGAAAGGCCGATAAGTGCTCTGGATACGGATTCTGACTACGACGGCATGGAGGCGCCTAGCTTTCACAAACATTGCGGACTGGATAGTTTTGGAGTAACTAAATACCGTGGAAAACTACGCAAGCAAGAGTTGAAGACAGCAAGAGTGATTGGCCAGGTCGACCAAAAGTTTATCCTGGTAGAAGTCACCCATATGGACTCATCATCCCTTATCCTTGTCGACCAACATGCGGCAGACGAGCGGTGTCGAATAGAACGCCTGTCTGAGGACTTCTTCAATGGCTTTGATGTGCAGACGATTGAGGTGGAGCCGATCGAGCTTGCCATCCCAGCTGCTGAAGCTTCGCTGTTCAGACGGCAGGTGGAATTTTTCCGGTCTTGGGGCATTGAATATGCGGTCCATCAAACTACAAGGAGTGACAAGACATCGTTATTGGTATCAGTACTCCCCACTCTCATTGCAGAACGCTGCCGAGCAGAACCAGACCAGCTTATGAGTATTCTCCGTGCGGAGATTTGGAAACGGACCGAGGGTACTTCGCGTCCATTGACGCCTGTTTCGGCAAGAACAGAATCTGGGCAAGATTGGGTCCGGCGAATGGCAGGATGTCCTCAGGGGATTCTCGACATGCTCAACTCGCGAGCGTGTCGAACTGCAATTATGTTCAACGACGTCTTGACTGTTGATGAGTGCCGGAATCTCGTCAGTCGCTTGGCAGACTGTGTTTTCCCTTTTCAGTGCGCGCATGGGCGGCCGTCGATGGTTCCACTGGTGGACTTGCGTGAGGGTGTTGGGGGTATGGAGAATTCAGACAGAGGTGTGGCTGGCGTCGGGTTAACTGAGGCTTTCAAACAATGGAAGTCGGCATAAGCCACCAAAAGACCCATTTGATTCTCGAGTAGCGACCCTGTCGGTGATAGTTATATTTAGACTTTTAGATCTATACTTTGCTTTCCATACCTATAGCATTCTACCTAGCCTTATTCTGATCTCATTCCAGCTTACTCAGGTTGCGGCAGACGCCAACGACCGCGTACACAACAAGGACAAAAGACCTCTCATCCACCTGTTGGCGTCCACTATGGTCAGAATACTGCGAGTTTGGACATCGAAAGATAAGAGCCATGCATCGCATCCTACACAAAAAGCTCGACTGCATAAACGGCGCTACTATGCGGGACAGCTAAACATGTAAGTTGGCTCCATATGATGTCCCTCGTCAGAGAACTCACTTGGACAAAGCTTCTAGAAACATCAAGGTTCGCCACCTGTTCTTGTCGAATAAACACCTTCAAAAAATGAAACTATGTCCCCTCAACCCACTCGCTGGACGTCCCATCCTTCTCCGCCCCTTCTTGAGATTGAGAACGCTGCGTCTCCACCTCCATCGGCATGCCAACTGCACGGGCAGCTGCAGTCTCAGCACCCATCTTCTCAAAGAGGCCATCAACCTCCTCCAACGACAACCCGCCCGTCTCCACATGAAACATCGAGACTAGCGGGACGAACGTGAAGTTCAAAAAGGCATAGATGAGATAGTACCGCCACGACATACTCTGCATCCCGACGGGCGTCGCCAGCACCACCGCGTAGTTGCATATCCAGTTCGTGGCTGTCGCAACTCCTGCACCCCGGTTCCGCCACTGCTGCGTGTTCACTTCCGCTGGGTACATCCACGGCACAGCGATCCAGGTCAGCCCGAAGACAGTGAAGAAGACGAAGACGAATGTGATGGCGACTTTCGACCACTGCTGCTGCGAGCTTGTGGTTGGGTCTGCGCCTGCGGCACCCAGAGACCCGGCTACCAATGCGAAGCAGATACCCTGGCCCAGGGCGCCGAGGAGCATGAGTCTTTTGCGTCCGATGGAGTCGATGAAGAGGGCGCCTAGGCAGGTCGAGAACATCAGGTTCATGGAGTTGCAGCAGGAGAGGACGAGTGAGAAGGTGCGGGAGACGCTCAGCGAGGCGAAGATGGCAGGGAGATAGTAGTTGATGACGTTTATGCCGCCCCACTACTGCATGAACTGGGTGCCCGCGCCGAGGAGGACGCGGCGGCCTGTGTGTAGTCTGTCTTTGTGGAAGAGGACGCGCCAGTTGAGGGCTGCGGCGAGCTCGAGTTCGTGGTGGACGGAGCGGACGGCGGTATCGTGCAGCGTTGCTATGAGGGGATCATTCGGGTTTGAGGCTTTGTTGTAGAGGCGGGCGAGGACGGCACGGGCTTCAGTCTCGCGGTTACGCTGGATGAGCCAACGGGGAGAGTCGGGGAGCCAGGGAATGGCGGCGGCAGCGAGAAGGGCGTAAAAGATCTGGAAGGCGAGCGGGAAGCGCCAGGAGACACTGCGGTGGTCGATGAAGCCCAGACCGAAGTTGGGCCACTGGGCAGTGACGTTGCCGAGCTGGTTAAGGGCCAGCTGGAGAACGATGAGCCTGCCGCGGTGGTGAGGCTTGGACATCTCGGACTGCCACACCGGGATGGTGGTTGTGTTGATGCCGTTGCCTACGCCTGAGATGAGCCGGCCGACGAGCATCTGGCCTGAGTGGTATGAGCTGAAGGATGGCGCCCACACTCAGAATGAGGCAGCCTAGGGCAATAGACAGACAGCGGCCAAAGTAATCACCCAGGCCCATACAGGCGATGGCCCCGAGAAAGCAGCCCAGGTCATAGGTGGCGGTGATCTGGCCAACCATTACGGATCTGGGGCTGTAGAAGGTGGTCTGGAAACTGCGGTTCTCGATCAGGCCCCCCCAAGACGCCTTAGTCGTAGCCAAAGAGGAGGAAGCCACAGCCCTGGCAAAAGTCACGCCCGCGGGTGAGGCGGTTCCCCTGGAGAGTGCCTAGCATGGCTGGAAGTGGGCTCATTCATGAATGAAGACTTCTGAGACCGGATCGTGGAGAGAAAGCCGGTCTTTATATACCATGTGATATCTGCTTATACCTGGGCTTGGTACTCAGCCTTCCCCACGGGGTCAAACCCCCACTTTGGACAGCTCCATTGCATCAGGTGTCGAATCTCGCGCCCCAGTCTGGGATTCGAGATTCGGTGGCGCTCCGAAATCACTTTGCCAGCACTGATATATCATGGTGGAACGGATCAGCTGCGGAATTGCCGAGTCCTTCATTCCCAAGCACCTACAGCATGTCTGAAACGATCAATTCGCTCATGAGCCTAGCCGGCCGCACTATCATTGTGATGGGTACGGAATTGCCGACTATCATGCAGATACAAAGACAGATCAGCTGACGTCAGTTAGGAGGGGGCCGTGGGATCGGCTTGTCCCTTGCTCAGGCCTGCGTCGAAGCTGAAGCTGTCGTTGCAGTGACCAACATTGTCTCAGAGCCTGACCAGGGTTTCTGAGTCTTCAGGCAAAGATTCCTGGTCGTCTGCATTACTACTCGTATGCAAATGCCCAGCTCAACTGGGAGAATCACAGTTGACGGTTAGTAGTTGCGACGTGACGAGCAAAGAGCAACTGTTGCAGGTATTTGACCGGATCTTCGAGGACCACAAAGGTGTGCATGGGATGTAAGTTCGTTGAGTCCTAGGTAGTCAGCCTGCTAATTGTGCTTACACATTATAGAATCACCGCGGCTGGAATCTGCATCGACAAGCCTTTCCTCGAGCACACATGGGAGGATATCCAGCGGCAGCAGGCCGTGAATGTATGCTCATCCACTTCCTACCATATCTAGACATGGTGCTAAAGATTGAGGCCCAGGAAGCTGGAACTTTCTTCGCAGTCCAGCACACTGTCCGCAAGATGAAGGAGCAGGGCACCAAGGGTAGCGTGGTCATGATCTGCTCGCAGACCGCGCAGCATGTCTCGCCGGGCCACCAGCTCACTGCGTATGCCGGAAATGAGGGTTTCGTCTGGTCGCTTGCGCGTAACCTCGCGCATGAGCTTGCTGCCCATGGGATCCGAGTCAATACCATCTCTCCTGGGTTCGCGCCCGTTTTTATAATATTTCTAGGCGGCAGGCTAACCAGATCAGGTACATTGCTACGACGATGAATTTGAGCATCGCGGCCCGCCGTCCCGATCTTCATCGTATCTTCAACGAGGCGCCGCCGATGGGGAGAGTATGGAAGCCGGAGGACCTGAAGATGGCCGCGCTGTATCTGCTGAGTGATGGGTCCGCTTACGTTACTGGTTTGGACCTGGTGGTGGACGGGGGTATGGGCGTCAGTTCTGGTGGTTTCAAGTCTACTCTATAGCTGCCTAGGTCTCTCAGGGATGCGTTGAGAGTGACCCTCCGCTCCCCCTTCTCGTCAAATTCAATCTTCTTCACGGTGACCAGACTCTCCTGCAACGCCTGCGCAATGTTCAACCCCGTCACCGCAGCGTCCAGTTTCAGCGGCAACTCCTTGCCCTCAAGAATTGACTCAATGAAGACCTCCATCTCCGTCACAAACGCATCCTGGTACTGGTCCATCCAGCTGGGCAGCACCTCCGCTACAAGCCCATCTCTCCCGAAACCGTCACTTTATTCATCGTCGGGACCAAGTCAATCCCAATCTTCCCCTCACTCCCCACAACCTCCGTACATTTATCATATCCATGCATCGTCGTCCGCGAGTGGTAATAATACGCAATCCGCCCGTGTCAGAACTCCACGACGCCCACGGCATTGTCGACATCATTAAACTCAACCATCTCAGTATGATGCGAGATGAGTCCAGTCGCATAGCACGATCTCGGTACTGCGTCGTCCCCAAAGAACGAGAGCGTCAAGTCGATATCGTGCATGGCTGTATCGACGAAAATCCCCCCACTCACACGCGCATACTCGATGAAGAACCCGGACTTATCGAGCTTCTCGGTCCCTTGAGACCGGATTACCAGCGGACGCCCGATGAGTCCCGCTTCGATCTTCCGCCGCGCATCGAGGTAGTTTCTTTCGAAGCACCGCACAAATCCGACCATTAGCTTAGTCGTTGGGTTTGCCTTGGCTTTCTGGACGACGGATTCCAGCTGCTTGCTTGTTAGCTCAACATCCTTACTCAGACAGAAGAGGGGGCAGTTACCTCCTTAACATCCGTACTAACCGGCTTCTCACAAAGAACATGAACCCCCCCCCTCTCAAGGGCAGCCAGCGTATGCGCCACGTGCATCTTGGTCGGGGACGCAACCACAACCGCCTGGATCCCCAGATCCGCAGCACTCATCAGCTCCTCGAAGTCCGCAAAGGCGCGCACGCCCTCGGGGGCTAGATGTTCCTCAGCCCAGGCTACCTCGTGCGGCGCGGGCGTGCAGATTGCGACGAGTCGGGTTCTGGGCACGCCGTGGAGGAGGTTCAGGGCGTGGCGCTGGCCCATGCGGTCGAGGCCGATGACGGCGATGTTTAGCTTAGCGGTGGTCATGGTGCGGTTTGGTGCTGTTTGCTGAAGCGGATCGGAGAGGGCTGGTGGTCAAGGGATTGAAGGTCGAATGCTTTGATTGATTTGATTGCTGTTATATAGATATAGAGCACTGGATCACCAATTGCTGGCCGGGATATGAATCCCGGGTGTTTCTCTAAATACGGTACCTAATGGTCTTGGTATCGGTAGGCCATATTGAAAGGAACATTGAAGGTGGGCCTGCGGTAGTTGGTAAGTGGCACTGAAAATTGGAGGTAGTGGCTAGTTTAATCAACATTGATGCTCGATGCTCCCTTTTTGGATGTGCCTATATATCCCTGGCCTCAACAGCATCAAGACTCGTATGAAGTATACGTGCAACTATTTGAAAAACTTTTTTGTAAAATATAAGTGCAAAGGTCAAACTTTCTTATTACATAATGCTCCTATAGCTCAGTGGTAGAGCGCTTCACTTGTATGTGCGAAATGAAGAGGTCAGCGGTTCAATCCCGCTTGGGAGCATTTTATTTTTTTCTTACTCCCAACCGGATGGACAGCTGCGACTCTTGTTCTCCCGCAAGTGGTGCTATATTCTACTGGGGTTGCCATCAAAAGGTATCCAAGAGGCAGGTACCCAGGTTCTTTTGTTGATTGATGATCAAAATTCAAAAGGCCTGTGGTATTTAGAGCTATTTAATATTCTCATCTTCCATTCGCTTTCCGGTCTATGGTACACCTAAAAGGCACTAAACAAGCCGGGCTATATACTCCCAGAACGCACCAAATGTATGACGGACTCCCCCGAGCCCAGCCCGAGCCAAAGCCACCCCCAGAAGGAGCAACCCTCCACAACCAGCCACCTTCACACCCCACCTCCTCACGACCCTTCTGCACCAAAATACCGGCCAGAACGCACTCCCGTCCTTGAACCTGAAAGCACTCCAATCCGGAAATTGTGCACGTAAGTGCCTAGGTATGCCTGTGCGCTACGGCTCTCGGCCCACTGTTTACTCAACGAGATCCCGCGTCTCCTTGTGATTTCCATCGGGCTAGAAACTGCGAGGCCTGAAAGCCCGTCGCCAGGACGATGATGTCAAAGGAGCCCTCTGTCCCCGAAGAGCCAATCAAACCTGACTCGGTAGACTCTTGGATACCCTCGTTGCGGAGGGCTACAGTGTCGCTCTGCAGACTGTCCAGGTAGCTCGGGTCGAATATGCGGCGTTTGCAGCCTGGCCCGCGATATCATTAGCTTCCCTTTCAAGTATGGCAGATAATAACGGGTGGAAGCATACCAAGCGGGAAGTCCGGCACAATAAACTTCTTGTACTTCTCCGGTGTGCGAGAAAGTATATACCGCTTCGACTCCTCCTCTGCCGCAAGTCGAGCCTTCACGCCTTCTGGGCTCGGAAAATACGTGATGGACTCGTGCTCCGCCGGCATGAAGATGCGCAGGCGTAGCCACCGCTGCAACAGCGGGACCCAGCGGAAAGCCCATTTCTCGGTTGCTGTGAAGTGGTGGTTTGGCTAGTATACTCGTCAGCTGCGCCTGTTCACTATGTAAACGGGGCGGCAGGGCATACTCGTGGGTGATACCACTGCGCGCTGCGAGCGTACTGCTGCACAAAGGCAGCTTTGTCAGCGAGGGCGGGCACCACCTGTGCAGCGCTGCAGCCGTTGCCGATGACAGCCTGGCTAATCGATCCAGTTAGGAGAGTTTATTTGAACTGGGAGCGGGACTGGACATACCACGCGCTTCCCCGAATACTCAACTGAATGGTCCCACCTCGCCGTGTGCACAATTGGCCCTTTGAACCGTTCCATACCCTTGAATGGGATCTCGCGGGGCAAGGAGATCGCCCCCGACGGCCGAGACAAAGATGGAGGCGTGCCGGTCGAAGGAAAGGCCCGTCTGGACGTCGCGGAGGTGGACGGTCCAGGTCTCGCTAGGCTCGTCCCAGGTTGCGCCAGTGCATTCGACCGAGGGGATGACGTGCTTGCGGAGGTCGAATTTGTTGACGGTGTCTTCAATGTCTACGTCTCTCTCAGTACTGTACTGCCTATGGTAGTTGAGGGGCAACGGGTCGAAGGACGCACACTGCAGGATCTCGGGCTGCTCGCACAGCTCCTTCGACCAGTTGGGGTTGAGGTTGAAGCTGAATGAGTAGAGGTGCGAGGGGATATCGCAACCGCTAAAAGATGGATATGTCAGTACCTCGACACGACAGAATAGAGCGAGGTGAATACCAGCCAGGATAGGTGTTGGTCCTCCAGGTTCCTCCCACCCCGTCCAGCTTGTCGTAGATCTACCGTACCCGTTCGCTAATCTCGCAACATTCCATATTCTCGCAAGCAATGCTTACCACAAAGTCGTCGAATCCGAGTTCATGTCTCAGTCGGTACGCCAGAGCGATGCCTCCGGGTCCGGCGCCGAGGATGATGGCGTTGGGAGAGTCCGCTGCAGCCATCGTTACTTCCAAGCAACCCGGAAGAAGGTACCAATTTGGATCTCGACGTTCAGCCGAGATTATTACAATCGAACTTAAGCTGTTCCGAGACGTGAGGAGGTCCAAAACACAATTAGGTAGCCCCGGGACTACAATCCCGCTATCCTCACCAGTGATGGGACGACATCACTCTACAGTGTCTATACCCATTTCCGGCCCGGAATTGATTTCGCGCTGCATCCTGAACAAGAATGCTTGTACTTGCTGCGTTTGTGTCCGGGTCCACGTCCGCTAGTTACTCATTTCCCCATATCATAGAGTTCTACTATAGCACCATACCAAGCGCCCACCATACCAAGCGCCCACCATGCCCGCCACCAGCAAAGGTCAATACTGCACGGCCCCAAAATCCTCCAGCTAGAGGAACGCCCGCTCCCACCTCCAGCGACGAATGAAGTGCAAATCGCCATCCGCTCCACAACACTCCGCGGCTCCGACGCGCACTACTACGCCCATCACCGCAACGGTTCTATAACGGTCAAGGAGCCCCTCTGCGGCGGACATGAAGCTGCCGGCGTGATTGTTGCTGTGGGATCCGACACTGCAGACTCCAAGGTGAAAGTTGGTGATAAAGTCGCTATCGAAAGTGGCGTCCCCTGTTCGCTTCAGGACTGCAGCAAATGCAGCAAGGGGCAGTATAATGTCTGCCCCAACCTGCGATTCCGGAGTAGCGGGGCAGCATTTCCGCATTTCCAGGGAACCCTGCAAGAATACGTGAATTACCCTGCTGCTTGGGTGCATAAGTTGCCGGACTCGTTTGGGTTTGATGAGGGGGCGCTGCTGGAGCCGTTGGCTGTTTGTATTCATGCTGCAAGGCGGGCGAGGATAGAGCAGGAGCAAAGTGTATTGATGTTTGGGGCGGGAGCCGTGGGAATGCTTGCTGCTGCGGTTGTGAAGATCGAGTATGGGGCTCGAGTTGTTATTGTTGATGTTGATTCAGGCCGCGTGGATTTTGCGGTTGCTGAGGGGTTTGCGGATGTTGGGTATACTGTGCCGCCGCGGCCGAGGGGCGAGACGGTAGAGGAAACGCTCGGACGGCGAAGGATTTGTCGGCGGAGATCGGACACTTGCAATGGGCAGACGGTGGTGAGGTAGGCCGGTTTGATGTGGTCCTTGAGTGCAATGGCGTGGAGAGCTGTGTGCAGGCTTCCATCTATGTACGGCTCCTTTCCCGACAGTCCCTCTCAGCATGCTAATTATTCATGGTATGTAACAGGCAGCAGCCAGCGGCGGCAAGGTTGTGCTTATCGGAATGGGAACGGCAACGCAGACTTGGCCGATTCCGAACTCACGGCTCGAGAGATAGATAGCGTCTCGGTCTGGCGATATGCCCATTGCTATCCCCGGGCGATTGAGATTATGTGTTCTGTGGCTTGTCAAGGTCTTAAGCCGGACATACGAAAGCTCATCGTCCATCGGTTTAAGGGGCTTGAGGCTATCCCCGAGGCGTATGACACGGCGGCAAAGACGAGGGATGCCGCGTCTCAGTTGGTTAGCAAGGTCGTAGTAAACTTGTAGTCTTAGGCCAAGCATGACAAGGGATACGAGTGAAATGTTCAAGAAGCATTGACCGAACCGACTTGGCTATTGGGTCAGAGCAATAGTCGCGATTCTATGGCGCGAGATACTTCGATACTTGCATTCCGTAGCGAGAGGAGAGTTGGGCATTAGTTGACCCAACTGCCTGCATCGAAAAAACAAGAGAGCATCCATACAGGTAGTTACTAAGAGATGAAGATGGAGATCATGGGGATTCTGAAGGCGATGATAGCAATTCCAAATGAGGCAGGCGCGGAGGCTACCCGGATTAAGCGAGGGCGAGAAGTCAGGAATTCCAACACCCACAATCTACTTGACTGCACAGGATCAAAGTCCATCTTCCTATCACCATGCCCTTTGGTCCAGAAGACACCCACATTCATTTTTGGAAAGAGAGAGAGTTTTCGACATCTTCTATATTCGCACCCTTCCACAACATGGACACCGGGAATGGAATCCCGGACCCATGTACAGTGGAGTGGAGGTCGGACTGACTACCGAGATGTCCTAAGGAACTGGTAGGTATATATCCTTGAGTAATCTCTTGCTAGAGCTCAGCAGTCTTCCATTCAGTGTCCTGATATCCTATACGGTCACTATGTCTCTCTCCGCTAAAACCCCCCAACTAGATGGCGACGCCTTGGCCGTTTTCACCCTACGCAACCTGCTCTTCGACATATGCAACCAGAACGGCGGCGGGCACGGCGGGTCAGCCGTCGGCATGGCGGCCATCGGCGTCGCCCTTTGGAAGTACGTGATGCGGTATAACCCCTCGAATCCCAACTGGTTTGACCGGGACCGGTTCGTGCTTTCGAATGGTATGCGCCTCTTCCTTATTACAATATATTGAGGCACCATGCTAACAAGATCTTGCGCCAGGCCACTGCGCAATGTTCCTCTATTCCCTCAACCACCTAACCGGGTACGACGCCTAGACAATGGCCGAGCTAAAGGGGTACGGCGACGCCAAGGTCAATGGGTTTGAAACGCTCGCACACGGGCACCCCGAGATCGAGTGTCCAGGCGTTGAGGTTACGACGGGGCCGCTGGGTCAGGGGATTGCAAATGCGGTTGGGCTGGCCATTGCATCGAAGAACCTTGGGGCGTGCTTCCACGAGCCTGGTTTCGAGGTCGTGCGGTCGAGGATCTGGTGTATGACGGGTGATAGATGTTTGATGGAGGGCGTTGCGCTGGAGGGTGCGTTATACGTTCCATACCTTAAACTATCATAAGGAACTCATAGCTGATCTTACTGCAAAAGCGATCTCCCTAGCCGGGCACCTAAAACTCGATAACCTCGTCCTCCTCTACGACAACAACGGCGTGACATGCGACGGCCCGCTGAACTGGATCAACGCCGAGGACGTCAATTCCAAGATGCGCGCGCCTGGCTGGCACGTCCTCGACGTGCTCGACGGCTCCCATGACGTCGTAGCCATCCAGCGAGCCCTGCAGCATGCGACCGACCTCAAAGGCAAACCGGTCTTTGTCAACATCCGCACCTTCATCGGGGTGGGCGCCGGCACCGCCGGCACCGCAAAGGCACATCATGGCGCTTTTGACGCCGAAAGTGTTGCCGCGTGTAATGTTCTCGCTGGTCAGGCTCCATCTACTACGCACTCCCCCTCTGAGCAGGGTGTCGCTTTCTTCCGGGAAAGAAAAGCAGCTGGGGAGACCCTAGAGACTGAATGGGATGCCCTGCTCACCCAATACAATGAGGCCCATCCAGACAAAGCAACGAAATTTGCTGCCCGGCGCGCAGGGAGTCTCAACACAGACTCCATCATAAACACCCTCAAACACTCAACTCCTCACAGTTTGACGGCCTGGCAACGCGCGAGTCGAACGGACTAATCTTGCAAAAGCTCTGGGAAGCATGCCCCGCGCTCTGCGGCGGTGGCGCAGACCTCATCACCTCGAACAAGTTTCTGTACTCAGAAACCGACGTCTTTGAGCCCAATTCATCTACAGGGTTCAAGGGCCGGTATATTCGCTATGGGATTCGCGAGCATGCGATGGCCACCATTTCGAATGGGTTGGCGGCGTATCACCCCTGCACGTTCCTGCCTGTTACAGCGACTTTTTTCATCTTTTATTCTTATGTATGTGTGACCTATCGTATAAGCCTCGAGAATGTATAATGCTAACAAGCCATACCCTAGGCCGCCCCGGGAGTCCGCATGGGCGCCCTCAGCCACCTCCCCACCGTCCATATCGCTACCCACGACTCATTTGGTACGTAAAGCCTCCTACCTATCTGTGTCTATCTCAGTGCTACCCAGCAAAGCATCACAAGCACCGCAATCCCATCGCTAACCTAACCTCTCCCATTAGCCGAAGGCCAAAACGGCCCCACCCACCAACCCGTCAAACTCAACAGCCTCTTCCGCGCAATGCCAAACCTCACGCTCATCCGCCCCAGCACAGCCGAAGAGATAGTAGGAGCGTGGCTCTATGCCTTAACAAGCCCATCTGTAAAAACAGGGCCAATAATAATCTGTCTTGCGCGGGACCTGGCTCTGTTCGCTGTCCCTGATACAGACCGGCTTAACATATCGCGCGGCGCATATGTAATTCATGAAGATGACAATGCAGATGTTACGCTCGTAAGCTGCGGGAGCAGTCTATCGCATGTGGTTCGTGCCACAGAGGCCCTGAATGGCGAAGGCGTGAAATGCCGGGTCGTCAGCGCGCCGAGTCTCGAGCTTTTCGATAAGCAGGACGACATCTACAAAGAGTCCATTTTCCCGCTGAATGGGAAGCCGATTATCAGCGTGGAGGAATATGTCGCTACTGTCTGGGCGCGCTGCGTCACGGCGAGTATTGGTGTAAGCGGGTTTGGGTACTCGGCTTCGGGATCGAGTAACTATGTCCGCTTCGGGCTTGATGCGGGTGGTATTGTGGGGAGGGTCAAGAAGTATTTGGAGTTCTTGGGCGAGAAGGATGCGAGAAGTCTAGGGTGGAGGTGTATCTAGTTCTGTTGACTCCAGGTCAGACATGGAGGGTTGAAATTGGTATATGGTATCGTAGGTTTGGGATATGTTTATGATAGGGACACTATACGAACGCACAAGGAATACCCTCGCTCAGCAGAATATTACACAGATCGGGCTCCATAAAGTCGATGCCCTCAATATCAACATTCACACCTACGCCGACGTCTGCCGTAGACCCAACACCAACACCAGTACCAACTCCATCTCGAATTCCCCCAGCGGCAGCGGCACCAGAACTGTTGTCCCCAGGCCATCCCGAGAACGTCGACGCCAAAGACCCCTGCCCATTATGCGCCTGCACTGTCCCAAATCCAACCCCAAACGCATCATGACTATGACCAAGACCACCGGCCCAAGCCTCCCTCGCAGCCCCGCCCCCAACCGCACCCGTGCAGTTACAATCGCCATGTCCAAACTTCCTCTTCACGCCGCGCGCCATCCTCGACCGTCTCGTCTGCTACTCACGCTGCAACATGCCAAGAAACGAACTCGTACGCTTCGCGCTCTCAAACTGTGTGCTTAGCTCATCGAGCGCCCGGAAGCACGTACCCAGATGGGTGACGAGGCTGATATCGCGGTGCTGATTCCCGCTGTATTACGAATGCGGACAGCGACGACTATTCGGAACAATAGCGAAGAACAGAATGAGCGCCGCAGAGAAAACAAACGAGACCATCTGGAAGTTTGCCCGGCGGAGGCTGTAGTGGCGCTCGTAGAGGGCTAAAGCCTTTGCGGTCGCGATAGCGGAGTCTAGGCATGTTGTGCGGGCGTGAGAGGAGCCCGGGCCTTACGGAGGCTGCGGCTGAATGTGATGGCGGGAGATGTAGGGGCGGTGACAGTGTATCATCAGCTGATGGTCTTGCATGCTGCACTGCTATGTTAGCGTGTTGGTGGTAATAAGGTTCATGGCGGTGGGTGCGGTACGTACTGGAGAGCCAGGACGTGCGAGAGAGGTTGTGAGTCAGTCCTGTCGTGGATGGTCAGCTCCGGCGGGAGACTGGCTTTCCAGAGACGCAGCTTCTCGACTGTGCTGGAGGTTAGCTCTTGCAGCTGGTGCTTCGAGATCTCGGCGCAGCCGTAGCTGTTTTGCTTGTTAGCTTGCTTGTCGTTGGTTCGGTTGATACCGTAAGGTAAGCGAGGAAGGGTACACACAGAACATTGGTAAGCGGCAGCATGTACTCGTAGAGCACGACCCAATGGTGACAAATCAACCCCAGTGGATTCGGGAGACTGGGCATGTTTTGAGATGGGTACGGCGAGCCGTATTGCTTCCATCTAGGCGGAGGGGAGTAGCTGCCTTAATCTGGCTTTGGGACCGTGACACCATCCATCAGGCTGCGCGTCGGCCGGCCAAGATAGTAGTCCCAGAATCTGCGTAGCGTCAGCGGCTGTCAAAAGCAAGTAATTCAGGTAGCTGGTGCATACTGCTCACTCAGGTAGACAGCCCAGAAGGTCATGCGGCAAATTTCATAGTTCTCGTGCAGAATTATGCCTCTTGCCACATAGGGTGCCATGCCCAAGTGCAGTCCAAGATCAAAGGCAAGCCGCATTGCCATTGCTGTGCTTGTTAGCAGACATCAACTTTGGAATTTAGCCTGCTATCATATGATACCATGGTAAGCTATAGACATACCACTATACAGCCAGCCTCGTATCCCTCGTGCAAGAGGCCTCATATGTACTTAAAATAATCAGCATCTGACCCGTCGCGAGCGAGGGGCTCTCCAGCTCGGCCTCGAGCAGGATCTTTGCCCGGTCGCTAAAGAATTCGGCCAAGGAGCGAGGAAAAGTCACCAGGTCTGGGTGGTATTTTGACTCATACGTAGCACCGACTGCGCACCTGGATACTTTGTCAATGGCGACCTCGAGCGACGCTTCAGGCTACGGACTCGCATTGCATCAGACAGCGTACGCGAATAGTACGGCGAATCCCGCCCCTCAGCCCTCTTCTGCGCCCTCGCCCGCCAAAAGACCTCCTCCTTCACGGCATGTAGGCACGGATCATGCCAGGTAAAGTACAACTGGAGAAGGTGGGTCTCGAAAGTTTCGTCAACGTGTAGTCCCAGCCCTACGTTCTCGAGCACCTCCCTGCGTCGCGCGCTGCGACGAGACCTGGCAGGAGGGCGCAACCCCAACCAGGATGTCCAGCAGAGTCAAGTTTGACGTCGACCAAAAGTACCGCAGCAGCCCGTCATGCGTGACCTGCAGCTTCCCAAGTCGGCATGAGACTTGGGTCGTGACTTCATCCTCGTCCTCCTCATCCTCTTCGGCGGCATTTTGTGGAGGTGCAGCTGCGGCTGTAGTGTATTATGGTAGAGGCCCGCATCCGCAAGCTCAAGTAGTGCAGTCGCAACGTTCGAAGACGAGCCCAGACCGGTCGGGTCTGCTGTTGAGGAAAGATTCATTGCGGGGTCCAGGACTGCGACGAGTCCAGCTCCCACGACCCGACCGGCGGCAGCCCAGACAGCTCTTGCGAATTTACAGCACCAGTCAACGGTGTCTGCAGACCGGAAACGGCATCAGAGTCCAAAGCCTCATCGTCTCTGTCGCTGCTCTCCCGGCCGAGACAAGTATTCTTATCGTCGTCCCCGCGACGCGACGACGTAGGCCCAGACGTATCTTCCATTTCCAGCTCAATCGTCTCGAAAACACTCCTAATCATCAAGTATTCTCCCTCTTCCATTCCCGGGGCCACCAGCCCCTGGTCCCGGGTATACCGCGCGAGGCGGTTGATGCGCTGCGCCAGGACATGGATCGTCGCCCGCAGAGGTACCCTAATGAGTGAAACTAGTCATCAGCACGCTGCCCTTTTGCAATTGTAATTGATGCTTACTTGCGTTTATCGTCGGTTTGCCGATAGCTGCAGCTCTTTCCCTTGGCGCGGCAGTTCCGGCAGATCGGGGTAATACCGTCACATTTGACTTTACCCTCACGGCAGGGATTGCAGGCGGTTGTGACGTGCTTGCGAGCAGCGGCTTGGAGGAGGTAGAGGGTCGTGTTGGCATAATGTTGATTTGGCTGAAAGAGGGAGTTGCCCAGATTGAATCGACGGGAGGGGAAGGAGCGTGCTTCGGGGTTTGAATCCCGGGCCCCGTGGGGAAGGTCGGAGTTGGCCCGGCCTTCAACAATTATACCAACACATCTTCAAATTTCACCCTTCCAGAGAAATCTTCTGTTGCATCTCTCGGATTGGGATCCGCAATTACAGACCCCGACTGAGTTTAATATCGTAGGCTTCAAGTCCTAGGCCGGACTCGAATTGTCCATTGAGCGAGAGCCATTACCAAGTGGCATACAGCATGTTATATCCGGAGCCTGTGTCCTTAGGGCCGCCAAGACGTGGGAATGACGGACTGCCAAAGCGGAGTCTGGGGTGAAGCAAGTGGCATTGGCTAAGATATTTATGCGGCCCTCATCTCGGCGACGTCTCCGGTGATCTGGATCTGACGGAAGAGGATCCGAGCCTCCTAGTATGATGTTTTGGGCCCTTAGAATGCGGGAATCTCAACTCGGACATTCTGACTCGATTAAAAACAATGGACAGCTGGGGCAAGAGGGGGCTCTAGCATTGCGAGGGTCTCCGTCCCTGGCTCTCCGCGGGGTAGGTACCTGCTTATCACCGGGAAGCCTCCCGTGGTGGCACTGAGGCGGGGCATACTGATACCTACCAGGTATGAAGAAGACCACGCCTACGCATTCTCATCTTCACCGCATCTACACTTATCACACTCCACCATGCCTATCAAACGTACCCTCAACGTCGTGGGCGCCCACTGCGCCGGCGAAGTCTGCGATGTCATCGTCGGCGGCGTCCTCCCGCCCCGCAACAGCAAAAGCATGTACGAAGCGCTCGTGCACTTCCGCGACAACGCAGATGACATCCGACAGCTCCTTCTCAATGAACCTCGCGGTCGACCGGCAATGTGCACGAATCTGATCCTCCCACCCTACAACCCCGCCGCAGACGCCGGGTTTCTCATCATGGAGAGCGAGGAGTATCCACCCATGTCTGGGGGCAACACAATTGCGGTCGCGACGGTTCTGCTCGAAACGGGAATGGTGGAGATGAAGACACCTATTACAGAACTGGCGCTAGATACACCAGCCGGGTTGGTCACTATTACGGCGGAGTGCGATGAGGGGAAATGCAAGAGCGTCTCGTTTGATAATATTCCCGCATTTGTGTTCAAGCTGGATCTGGAGGTTGATGTTCCAGGGCTAGGGGTGATCAAGGTCGACGTCGCCTGGGGCGGAATGATTTACGTACTTGTCGACGTGGCGGCTATCGGGCTGAGCATCGAGAACAAGCACGGACCAAAACTCATCGAGATCGGGGAGCGAATAAAACAGGCTGTCCAACGGATATATACGCCCGTGCACCCAGAGAACCCAGGTATTCAGGGAGTGAGCATTCTCGAGTTTACCGAGCCGATTCAGCAGCAAAACGGTCACAAGTACGCCGTCAACACCGTCGTCGTCTCCCCCGGACGCTTCGACCGCTGTCCCTGCGGCACCGGCAGCTGTGCGCGGATGGCTGTTTTGCATGCGAGGGGTCAGCTGGATGTTGGCGAAGTCTTCCAGCACCGCAGTATTATTGGGAGTACCTTTGACTGCCATATTCGGGGTACGGCCAAGGTGGGCGAGTACGATGCTGTCCTCCCCACGGTCAAGGGGAGTGCGTGGATCAAGGAGTATAAGCAGGTGGTGCTGGACTCGACGGATCCGTTTCCGCTGGGCTTTAGGGTTGGCGATCAGTGGCATGTTGGGGATGGGAATTGATACTTTCTTCTGCCAGCGGGCTTCTAATATAATAAATCTACCAGCTTGCTGCTTTCAACCATGATCCGTATTGAACTGTATAAGCGGCTGCTGCTGATTAGAATTTCGAATCAGGGCAATGTCATGGCTCCTTTATTTACCGTGGCCTGCCGACCAGTCAGTTATCACAGTGCCAATAACTGCGTTGGACAGCTCTATAACCTCTACTAGTGCAATCTTGCCGCGGTCCAAGCCATTTCTTCCACCTTCCCCTTCAGCACCAACCACACAAATGCTTCTATGGTATCTCTCAAAGTCCTACGACTCCTGACCCCTCTCCCTCCTCTCCAATTCCCTCAAAAGCTCACTCGTCTCCACCTCCTCCACCCACCTCGTCCTCGGCCTCTCAAAAACAGACGTAATCCGCCCATACGCAATACCACCCAACTGCGCCACAGGCCTCAACTCCTCAAGCTCAATATGACTAAACCCCTCATCCGCAGCCCCCTCCTTAACCCAGAACCTGCTTGCCCGGATAAGCACCACGCCCCCACCACTCATCCCGTCCACATGCGGCGCAAACTCCTTGATCTCCACAACCTTCCCTTCAACAGAGAACACGGACTCTCGCACGCGCGCCGGAACAACAGTCGAACTAGGTGCTTTTGTGAGACCCGAGATCTCCCACTCCGATATACCAACTGGCGCATCGATAGACGTTGCATTAACGGCTTCAATCATCCCCTCTGAGACGGTGTTGATCACGCATTCGCCTGTTTCTTTGAGGTTGCGGAATGTATCCTTTTCGCGGCCGGGGCGGCCTGAGAAGCCTAGCACAAATGTGGGCGGGTCGTGCTCGATGAGCTGGAAGTAGCTGAAGGGCGCGAGATTCTCTACTCTTTTTCCGTTGGAATCTGGCAAGGAAATCGTGCTCACGAATCCAATTAGCCGTGGTGCAACGGCGGATATGAGCAGGCGGTAGTTCGAGACTGGCTCCCTGGTGGCAGCGTAGGGGTCGATCTCGTGGTGGGTGTTGCTGGCGCTTTTCCCGCCGTCTGGGACGCCTTGTCCGTACTTCCAGTTTGGGTAGGGGGATTTTGTGATGCTGATGGGGGCGGAGTGGGTGAAATCTGGTCGGGTGGATTCTGTTTCAGGGAAGTTGGTGGTATCTGGGATGATTTTGTAGGTTGGTGCTGTGGAGAAGGTCATTCTTGTTCCGGTTATTGACTTTGGGAGGATGAAGGGTCTGAGTATGTTAGCTTGAGTCCAGTTTGTATTTTCGAGGTAGGAGATTACCGTGTTCTGGTGGACAGTCTTAGACTGGCGCTGGAGATGGCGTTGAAGCTCCTCCTCGTAGCAGAAAACATGGCGGACAACTGTTAGGTTATTTTTGGTCTATAGTAGAGTTGAATAAGTCAGAGCACGAGTCTTGACTCTTAAACCCGCTCTTTTCTGTGTCTTCTCTTACAAATCCATCTCCATCACCAACTCTACCGGGGCGCTCGGTGGGCGGGGCCGACATTCGGAGCCCTAACTCCAACGTCGGAACGGCCCTCCGACGGTAGCTCCATCAAGGTACGCTCATATACCTCGACACCAAGCTTGAGAATCTCTTATATCACTTTTTCCATATCATCATGTTTACCCGCACCGCCCTTGTTACTGCCCGCTCTTCCCTCATCGCCGGGCACCTCCACAGCCCAGTAGCAGCTTCAGTTCGGACAGCGCGAGAGACAATGGGCTCCAATTTGCAAGCACCAGCAAAGAGGAGCGTTTCGTCATCTCCTTCCCCTATCAGCGTAATCCACACTGAGAAAACATATGCTCGTGAGACCTGTCCCCGCTCCATCTTGTACCATTCCCTAAAGTACTATGAGATGGCACCCCTATGAGCATGGCTAATTCAATCAGCATTCGCACACTACGTACTTCACCTATCTAGAGCCCCATACGCATTGTTAGAATGATTATGAGACTAACAAACCCAGTCCCAAGCCATAAGAGTCGCCCCCAGCTGCAGCACAGTCTACCTCTCGGGCCAAATCCCCGCCCACACAAACGGAACCCTGATTCAGGGCTCCATGGCGGAAAAGACGGCGGTCATAATCAACAACACGAAGATCATCCTTGAAGAAGTAGGCTCGGGTCTTGGGAACGTTGTCAAAGTTGTAGTATGTCACCATAGTTGACCCCTGCTTTGCCTTTTATCCGCGGCCAGTGGTAGGGTACCGTGGGTAGGGATGGGGGGATGACTGATTTGTGGCGCAGGTCTATCTTAGAGATGCGCGCACCATGCCCGAATTCGCAAAAGTATATGACGCAGCATTCCCGCATAAACCGGCTAGATCTATGGTCGAAGTATCGGCGTTGCCGGCGGGGGTGGATGTTCAGGTGGATTTTGTGGCTGTGGGAGAACCCTGATTGTACCTCAACTATGCGGTATGAGGCGCGAGGTGACTAGCTTGGAAGGACTCAAAGTGCATTGAAGCTGAGGCTGAGCCTAGTGCAGGCTCGTTTCTAATCCTGAGATTGATCATTGCGCTACCGCAGTCGGCGTCGCCGGATCCAGTGTACGGGGGCTTGCTATACTTACCTTTAATTGGGTAGGATCATACTTTAATCAATGCAATGCAAATGCCGGTCCATTATAGACCATCTTACCACTACAATTTGACCCAGTGCTTTACCGGTGCTGTCGATCCCGAACGTCTTTTCATCGCCCCCTGAGCGGCAAATTCCGAACGCTTCCATTTCCCGAGCCCTAAGCAGCCAGCAGTATGCCCGCTAAAAATAGTCGGCTTTATGGAACTGTCTGTACAACAGAAAAGCGCCGGGCCCATTAAATGCAGCTCGGTGCCCGAGTCCATCTATAGTAGCTTGTTCTTGAATCCATTGTTATCCTGACCAGGGCAATAACAAAGTCACTCGTTTACCCATTGAACCGATCCTGACATTCTTCGCTCTCTCCATTTTATTATACCATTATCGACAAAGTACCTTACATTCTTTCCAGATCCAGTCATCTATCAACATATCAAAATGTCCACAACAACCTCAACCTCCCCCCTGCCCTCCTCAACATGCACCGGCCCGACAATGTACGAACTCCCCATCAAAGACGCCGCATGCGGGATTCCCAACGACCCATCCTACAAATCCACCTTCGAGAGCTGCGCATACCCAGCAACCGTACAAGCCTACCACTCCGACTGCGCGCTCTACGCGCCGGCCTTGGACCAATCTGTTCAGGACCTCATTGACTGTCTTTATGGTGCCGATGTCGACTGGGAGGATGTTTGGTGCACGGGCGGGAATAATGCTACGGCGACGGGGAGGTATGAGACTGCGACGGTTGAGCCTACGGCGACGGCTACGGGGACGGAGAAGGAGAGCTCTAAGGCGACGGCTACGAAGGATGCGGATGGGGCGGAGGAGACGGGGTTTGAGGATAAGAATGGTGATGGGAATGATGATGATGATACGAATGGGGCTGTATTGTCTCGCGGGCCGGGCCTTGTGGCTTGGGGACTGTGCGGGTTGCTTCTTACGGGTGCTTTTGGTGGTTTGGTGTAGGATAGTCCTGGGTCGAGGTAAAGGGGGTGGGTAGGGGATGGGTGTACATTTATTTTATAGTCCTTCGCTCACTCTTTAAGTTCGACAATATGGTGTTTCCAGATACCTTGATATTATAGTGCTTAGTATTATTAGCAAAAAAGCACCCGCAATCAGTGAATGGCGCGTTTAAAATAGTAGTCCTGGACTGGATATGGAAACATCTACTTTCTCTGTCAAGCTGGTGATACCGGGCGCGAGCGTCAAACGCAGCTCATGAACAAGTAATCTCTTTATAGCTATGTTACAATCCAAACTCCAACTCCTTCGCAAACGCCCCCTTCTCATAATACTCGGGCGCCGGCTCCTCGAGTTCAGCAGAAGCCTCGGGCGCGATCTTTGTCTCGACCCTCGAACCAGCGAGGGCAACAAGCTGAACGGGAAACTGAAACTCGATGATCCTCACCTGGTCAAAAATAGTCAGTTTTGATACTACCAAAAGGCCAGAAAAGGATGACTCACGTTATTCCCTCTGAACCCAATACCCAGCCGGACTTCGAGCTTATAGCTGCGGCTGATATTGCACGTCTCGAACGTCGGTGTCAGCGAAGAAGATACGCAGTGCTGGGCCCAGAGGCTCTGATCGATCGTGAGTGCCGACGCTCCGTTCCAGCCGTCCCCTTCACCAGCTGCAGGGACAAATGGATGCCGCAGGTTAGCCATTGTCTGCACGACCCAGAATAGGGTCTGAGAGTCTACCGCGCCGCGCGCTCGGGTCTCGGTCGTTTCAACGAGCATGGTTTGGAAGTCGTGCAGCGTTATTGGTAAGGGTGTCAGGGTGTGCGATTGCCGGCGGGGGGTTGTGCTCGGGCTCGGACTCATGTTGAAGACCTCCACGGATAAAGGTATTGGTTGTCCGACAACCAGAAATGGGCCGTTCAAGAGCTTTGCTTTGACTTCGCATATTACTGGTGGTGAGAGGAAGGCTGAGCTGGCACCAGCACTGCAAGTGATCCTCTGCGTTTCTGTATGGATGTCTTGGGCGTTCAGGGGTGGAACTAGTATTGATGTTGGTTGAAAATGGATGTCGCGTATCTATTCCAAGGTTAACGTTAGGTCGATACTCATCTGGAGTTAGGGTGAGGTACGTACAGCTTTCCTCGTTGTCCGGATGATACCGTCCTGTCGGACGGATGCTTCCACGACATATCTGATCTCCTCCGGTGATGAGCCATTTCCTGTCGATGGGGGCAGCTTGCGTAGAAGATGGTGTGTTCTTCTACTTGTACCGATGCTACTCCGCTGCTCGTTTCGCTCAAATGGGGTCTTCGAGCATTGTGTTGTTTGCGGGAACTGGCTTGTTAGCAGTGCTTAGGAGCCCTGGTAATGGGAACCCACCTTGATTGAAAAAGCGAAGACATGTCTTCCTGCTGGAATAGTTGCAGACCGGGATGTGAAAGCACTTGCGCAGTTACTAGGCGGGAAGAGCTGCTCTCTTGTGTTGACGATCTGCCCATACTTAAGTCACAAATTTTTGAATTATAGCATAGAAACTGAGACATACTTGATGTGTTTCGAGAAGTTTCCCAGAACGTAGTCTAGTTGTCGCCAGTCCTGAGAGCTTAATTGACACCGCAGAAATGTCCGCTTGTGATTCTGTAGTGAGGATGACGTGACCTGAGACCTCGTCTGCGGCTGTGTAGACGGGCGGCTCCCTGCGGAGTTGGACTCTGATCTCCATTCGAGGTGGCCCAAAGAATCGCTCCACTTGAGATAGCATGAATGAGACTGTTCTTTGCTTTTCTTCTTTCTCAATATCCTAGATCCTGGCGCAAAGAGGCGGAAATAGTATGGATTTGCAAGGGACATTTGTAGGGCTGTCGGGCCGCATCTCGTACGGGTTTTTCGCCGCACATCCTCACTCTTCAGCTTGCCACAACTCTTAGGCCGAGAACGACTCGGCTTAGCAGACTTTTCTTCAGATCAACAGTTCAGGGTCTACAGCGAGAGTCTTTTCTTGTCCGATTCTCTTCGACGATCGCCGTGATTGGCTCGGTCTAACAGCGGGGTATCACAGGCCCACTTATTTCCCCATACGGATCTCTCTACTACAGGCACCGTGAGAGAGCAACTCATCCTCCTCCTCCATCTCTTCCAGCCTCATCTGAGACATCCACCGACTAGATGTGTCTGGAGGTGTCTCACTTTGCTGCTGACCTGGGTTGGACCACGTGGACGGTCGGTTGTCCTCTGTCCTCCCAGATTATTCTGATCTTCATCTCACTACTATCCCGCCATCACCCAACACCATGGACCGAGACCGCCGTAACTGGTACGAGGAGGAGTATCCTCTTCGCTCCGGCGAGCTGCTTGACAGCGATGACACGATGCCGCTAGGTCATCGAGAAACAGAGCATTCAGTAAGACCCCTTTTATTCACTCTCCATCAAAAAGAAAGCAGCAGTCTGATGTATTTTTAGCCACTGTTTCACAGCAGCAATGAACCTGTTTTCTATCCCCCACGACCACTCTCGCCGCTCCCTGCTCCTGACCCTGACGACCTTTCCACCTCTTCCACCCCGCCGAGCCACGGGCTTTCGCACACGCACACGTACTCTAGGCCCCAGAGCCAACATCAGTACTTCCCAGAAATGTCCTATCCCAATCCCACGTCAGAAGCCGGCAGCGGCAGCATCACCTCCTGGCAGAAGCGACAAGCAGGGGGCTTGCGTCGATACCCTACTCGTCGAGTCAAGCTTGTCAAGGGGACGGTGCTCAGCGTCGATCATCCGGTTCCCAGTGCCATCTTGAACTCGGTGGAGTCGCAGTATCGCGATTCGGCAGCTAGCTCGGAGGAATTCACCCACCTGCGTTGTACGTGCTTACCCCTATTTAACATAAGCATTGAGCCGGACTTGACTGACTGATGATGTGTTGCTTAGATACCGCTGCCACCTGCGACCCCGACGACTTCACCCTCCGCAATGGCTACAATCTGCGTGCCTCCATGTACAATCGGTACACCGAACTTCTCATCGCGATCACATACTACAATGAAGACAAGGTCCTCACGGCACGAACGCTGCACGGAGTCATGCAGAATATCCGCGATATCGTCAGCTTGAAAAAGACACAGTTCTGGAATAAAGGTGGCCCGGCGTGGCAGAAGATCGTGGTCTGTCTGGTGTTCGACGGGATCAGTCCTTGCGACAAAGAGACCCTTGATCTGCTAGCGACGGTAGGGATCTACCAAGACGGAATTATGAAGCACGATATCGACGGCAAAGAGACCGCCGCACATATTGTGAGTTGGCACCGGTTTCAATTGATGTGTTCTCACTAACCTGCCCAGTTCGAATACACGACACAGTTATCAATTACACCCAACCTGCAACTAGTCCGCCCCCAGCGCGACGACCCAACGAATCTGCCTCCTGTCCAGATGATCTTCTGTTTGAAACAGAAAAACAGCAAGAAAATCAACTCCCATCGCTGGCTCTTCAACGCCTTCGGACGCATTCTAAACCCAGAGGTCTGTGTTCTGATCGACGCGGGGACGAAACCAGGGCACAAATCGCTCCTAGCCCTATGGGAGGCGTTTTATAACAACAAGAGCCTTGGTGGAGCTTGCGGCGAGATCCATGCTCTTCTAGGGCCCCGCTGGGAAAAGCTCGCGAACCCTCTTGTCGCAGCCCAGAATTTTGAATACAAAATATCCAATATCCTCGACAAGCCGCTCGAAAGTATGTTTGGGTACGTGAGTGTCTTGCCTGGAGCGTTCTCTGCGTACCGCTATAGGGCTATCATGGGAAGACCGCTCGAACAGTATTTCCATGGAGATCATACATTGTCGAAGAGGTTGGGGAAGAAAGGTATTGAGGGCATGAATATCTTCAAGAAGAACATGTTCTTGGCCGAGGATCGCATCTTGTGTTTTGAGCTTGTGGCCAAAGCAGGGCAGAAGTGGACGTTAAGCTATGTGAAAGCGTCGAAAGGAGAGACCGACGTTCCGGAGGGTAAGTACCGCCTAGTTTCGTTTGGAGGCAGTTACTGATGTGGACAGCTCCCGCCGAGTTCTTGAGTCAACGACGCAGATGGCTCAACGGGTCGTTTGCAGCGAGTCTTTACTCGGTCATGCACTTTGCACGCATCTACAAGAGCGGGCATAATATAATTCGACTTTTCTTTCTACACGTGCAGCTGCTTTATAATGTTTGTCAGCTTGTTATGACGTGGTTCTCGCTCGGTACGTTATTTCCTACTTCGATGTCCACACGCTAACAAGCTTCCAGCATCGTACTGGCTTACCACGTCGGTCATCATGGACATTGTCGGGACCCCGAGTGCGACAAATAAGAACAAAGGATGGCCGTTTGGAAACGACGTCTCGCCGATTTTCAACAACGTCCTCAAGGTTCTATATCTCGTTTTCCTCATGCATCAATTCTTTCTTGCTCTCGGAAACAGACCGAAGGGGTAAGCGGCACCATCTACCTATTGGACAAGGCTAACAAACTAGGTCACAATTTGCTTATATTCTCTCTTTCCTGTACTTCTCACTCATTCAGATCTACATCCTAGTTCTATCATTCTATCTCGTCGCCCAGGCTTTCTCCGGCAACAACATTGACCTGGAACTCCACAATGGCGTAGGCGGCTTCGTCGCCTCCTTCTTCACCTCCACCACGGGTCTCGTCCTCATCGCCCTCGCCTCAACCTACGGCACGTACCTAATCGGCAGCATCCTCTACTGCGACCCCTGGCACCTCGTCACATCCTCATGGGCGTACTTCATCGGCATGCCCAGCACAATCAACATTCTCAATGTGTACGCCTTTTGCAACTGGCATGACGTCTCATGGGGTACAAAGGGTTCCGACAATGCCGCATCTTCTTTGCCATCCGCACAAACCAAGAAGACAACAGGCGGTGGAGACAGCGACGCAAAAGGGACATTCGTCGAAGAACTTGATAAGCCGCAGGCCGACATTGATACGGAATTTGAATTGACTGTCCGACGTGCGCTTGCCGAGTACAAGGAGCCGGCGCCCGATAAGTCAGTTTCCCTGGACGACAGTTACAAGACGTTCCGGACGAACCTGGTGCTTACTTGGACGTTGAGTAATTCGCTGCTGGTTCTACTAATCACTAATGCGGGGGTTAGCACGTTGTGCTTAACGGTAAGCCTGTCTTTTTTTGGGTTTGTACTTGGTGCATTAACTGACCTCTGTGGCAGACTACCTCCACGGTCCGTACGGCGTGGTACTTCAAGTGTCTACTATGGGCAACGTCCGCGCTGTCGATCTTCAGATTCTGCGGGGCGCTCTACTTCCTGGCGAAGACGGGGTTGCTGTGTTGTTTCGTGCGGAGGTGATGACTGACTTTTTTCGAAGATACCTTCTACGTACTTTTCTAGACTGTTTTCTGCGTGATTTGCTTTCTTTTCGTGGTTTTCATACTTTCATTGCACGTCATGTCCTCAGATCGTTTCGGCATATGATATATAATCTAATATCAGCACATGGGCACCATGTTGAGGACAGCTTCTGAATTATTCATGGCTATCTATAGTAGTACCACAGCTTCACTCTGCAAATCCTTTCAAGGCCGTTCCCTCGTCTCTTCACCTCGCTCTATACCTAGTCCACTATTGCTTACCAAGCCTCCCCAGGATCCGCTCCGCCAAGAATACCGCATCTGTGGGATGCTTCCAGGCTGGGCGACTAGCAAAGAAGTTCTCGGGGTCCGCGCATCCCGAAAAACCGAACCAAAATATAGGCGTCTGTGACGTTGGGCTCAGCTGGGAAAGGGAAGCCATGGGGTGCTCCATAGTAGTGGCGTGATGTGATTGGCCGGAGTATATTCGGATCATGGCGCAGCTTAGGAGGTCTTGGCGCCCACTCGCAGTCTCCAAGCGTTGCAAGTTAAAGTTATGGTTTTTCAATTTCTTTTCTTCCTGATTTTTTGGCTCCAGTTTCCCTTTCTTCATTGCGTCCTTTACATACTGTTTTATTTTTCCGGAGGTCGTCTCCCCTCGATCGTTGTTCGTTGACTAGAGTTTTCTCGCCCCGGACGGCAAGCCTCGTGGAACCGGTCGGGCTACGCTCGGCATAAGGTACCGGCACTCGTAGGGCTGGCTGGCTCGCTGTGTTGCACCTGCCGCCGCCATGGCAGAGCGCCGCGTAGTAAGCCCCCTTACCTTACTTCCGCAACCCCCACGTCTATCCCGAAATCCATCTAACTTCATCACAGTGTGACGCGTGCAATGCCAGAAAGGTATTTTCTATTGTGATTCTACCTGCTGTCATTGAATGACCTAACAGCTTATGCTTAGGTCCGATGCGACAGGGACGATCCCTGCGGCAACTGCGTGGACCAGAACACCAGCTGCACTCGGAGCCGGCGCATGAGGCGTCTTCCCAAGCGAGATCGCTCGCAAGTTCAGAGAGAGGCCGGAGGCCGTCATATTGAATCACATTCGAACCGGCCTCTGGCTCGGGGTCAGAGTCACGCCAGGAGCCGGGTCCAGACACCGTTCAACGGCCCTCCCGAGTCCAGCCTTCAGCGATTGGGAAATGACGATGACGGGCTCTTCCACGGTATGCTGGATGACCAGCAGCTTATGCTCCTCGGGCAATTCGACGTCAACATGAACATGACTGTGGGGTATGGCCTGCATAGCTGGATGTCGATCGTCCCTTTGACAGAAGCCCAGATGATCAATCGGAAGCAGCTTGATCATTTGCAGGATCTTAATTGGACTAAACAGCAGGCACTGGAGAGTGCCTTGTCCGCAGCGGGTCGAGTATTGGGGAGTATGGAGATGCGGTCGGAGTTGGCTGCTGGCGAGGGCAACGGGCAGCGGCATATTCCGTCGCTGGAATTTTTGTCATGGATGCTAAATGGTACTCTTGTCCTTTGAAAGGTCCAGCTTAGTATGGTTATGCTCATTGCGTCTAGACATCGGCAGCGACAAATTCGGCCCGTTCATCTCAGACTACTTCAGACATATCGGCAACGAGGATCTCAAGTCCATGGGGTTGGCCCTTCTGTTCAATACGGCCTCTTCGGTCGACACTACGATATTTACCGTCTGCGTCAACTCAATAGCCTTCAAGTTTCTCAACGCAACTCTCGGCGCCGGAGCTGACAATAACGACGAATTCGCCCAGCGGCTCAGTCACAACGCCCTCCTCTACCGCGAGACAGCAAAGGCCGCGCTACAAAAGATACCCATACTCGCCAAACCCTCGTTTCACCTACTCCAAGCCCTACTCTGCGGAATCTTCTTGTACCAGGGGTCAGGCGATACGACGGCCTGTCGCGAGCTGGCCAAAACCGCGTGCCGCGTTTGTATGGATATAGGCCTACATCCGGGTGCGACGAATCTGCAAACCGTCAGCGAGGCAGAGTACTATTGCTTCATGTGGTGCTATAAGTTAGATCGGAACTACGCTTGGAAGTTTGGCGGCCCTCGCATCTTGATTGTTGAGCCGGAGGTAGATATCCGCCCTCCAACACCGACCATCACCATCTCAGCCCTTATGCACATTTACCTCGACCTTGCCAAAGTCCAGGACGCGATGATTCCATTCTTAAATGACCCTACGAAGGCAGCAAGGGATAATGCATTCCAACCGGGGACCGGCGTCGGAACACTCTTTTTGCGGAAGATGGAGCGTATCCGGCGCGATATTGATCAGGTACGTTCCCATTTCTTGCTCATAAAGCCCGGGCTCTTGCTGAGTGTCGATAGATCAAAGACCCTTCTCCGAACTGGAAAGGCCTCGACCCAGCCAGCGAAATCGCAACCCTCAACTTCGCCTACCACTGCATCCTCACAAACCTCCTCCACCTCCGCCAAATCGCCATCGGCGAACCCTCTACAGCTAGATCTACAACCACAAACACAGATACAGATACCTACCTTGACTCGGCTCGCCGCGGCCTCCAAGCACTCATCACCTTATGCGCATCAGGCGATAGACATAAGACAGTCGCTTATTTACATTGGTATATCCTCCCCTTCTTATTATCTCAACGTGGCTGACTCATGAAGGACCCTCCTCTTCTACCCTATAACAACCTGCATTGCACTCTTCTGCAACACAATCGCGACCTCGCATACGGGTGACTTTGCAATCCTCACAACTGTCTCGCACTGTCTAGCCCAAACCGGCCCATTAAGTCCACCGATTGCCGCGATGCAAAGTCTGCTACAGGAGTTCGTGGCGCTGAGCCGGTGTTTCTTTTTCACTGTCGGGAGCGGCGATGGCAGTGGCAATGCCGGTAGGGATATGAATATGTCGGGGCAGGGAATTGCTGCACTACAACTGCAACTGCCAGCTTCGACTTCTCTGCCCACAGGAACAGACCTCAATGATGACCCGAGAATGCCGATGCCGATGTCGACAACGGACGGGCTGGATTCCCTTGCACTGACGGCTACTGATGTAATGGACTTTGGTTTGTCGCTGGACGATGGAAATGTTGCACTACACTGTCCAGAAGAAGGGCAGCGGGAGTATGGCCTCGAGGCCGGGACTGCGGGCTTCTCGATCGACTTTGCTTGATTACTGTCGGACCGGGTGACTTGCCTTCTTCTGGTCTAGGATAGTAAGAAGAAAGGCCGTCTATATGTATATAAATATCTATTTAGTAAACTAGTGCAGGGCTTAACTTTGCCGGTCAAAGTGTAACCCTACCCAACTATCTATCCAATCCTTGCAAGATATGCTCCGCTTCCCTTGTTCATCGGCAAGGATAGAGGTAGAACCGCCGCGGTTGATGAGTACAGTTTCCATCTGTCGACGTTGAGACAAGGATCTTCAATGTTCCGTCCATAGTCCTGGTATTTTACACATGCATCCCATCAACTGCCCGTGATTTGACTGTTGACATCGGACACTGGCCGGTTACCCAGCTCGGTGAAGGTGGTGACATGGCCCAGACACGACGAGTAACCATTTACTCAGTAAATACAGCAACAGCTGGTCAGTACCTGGTTAATGAGCGAGCATGTCAATTCTCTCCATCAGATGGATGTCGCAAACGGGCGACACCGTCATCGTTTTGGCCCCGGCCGCGGTAGGTAGTCCTATTGCAGTCTGCGGCTCTACCTTGTTGTGTGTATAGGTCCTCAACGCATCTACCTACCTGTGGCATTCCTAGTTTAGGTCTCGCTCATATCCGGCGTTCCTCTCTGCTGTCTGGACAACCTAGCCCTATAGCGGGCCCCTAGGGGAGAAGAAAAAAAAAGATGGTCCCAGAGGGGGTCGAACCCTCGACTTTGGCGTAACAATCGGATAATTGATTATCCGGCCAGGCGGCTAATATTAGCACCACACTCTAACCAACTGAGTTATGGAACCGACTTGTTGAATTGATTAAAATAATTTAGTTTTATATTTCAAATGCTGTACGAAAACGGCAACAAAATCCGCTTCAGCCTTTATACCTGCAAGTGTGGCACGTATTATTTTGATAGTGGTCGGAGGGCTTAGATGTAGATATAGCGTGGCTAATGACCTTATCTGTATTATCTTCTTTGATCTGGGGGGCTTTGTTGCAAGATAAGGGGGGCGAGCATTGATTGTGGATGATAACATACGTAGGCTGCGGTTATATATAATATTCCTCCCATCAGATTCGCGGGGCCAATGTCATGCCGTATATGAGCAATGCCCTCCCCAATGCACGCTATCGCAGCACACTGATAAGGCCAGGCCTATTGTCAGACCACTCTACTACACTTCTAGACATATATCGATAGCCCAACCTTACCAGGGATTAGCCAGTGAGGGCGCCCATTGACCGTGCCACCTGTTCTGTATAGTGCAGCACGAGAACCAGAGTAGGACGATTAGTGAACAAGTACCATGAAAGTCACAGGCTCATAAACCCAATCTCAAAGCACTATTTAGAGAGTTAGGCTTGATAGCCTAGTCGATTAGATCATGTCCCAAAACCGTGCCAGATTGGTTCTATCCCACTGTAACCCGCGCCCACCAGGGCGCCCCATAAGCCCACGAAGAAAGAGGCGCAAAAGACCAAACGAACCCCCAAACGCGACGAGTTGACCCTGCCAGTAAATCGAGAAGTGACAACAGGGCTTGGCCTGTATAGATATGACTAGCAGGTGGATGTGCTCGCTAGCTGCACAATGTTGCTGGACGCGAAAGCAAAGCCACCGCACATGTCAAGACCGGCGAATTCCAAAGAGCGTAAGCTTCCCTGACAGCTGAATGACCAAAATTGAGGCAATATCAGGACAGAGTTCGTCCGTCATAAACCTAGAATAGCACAGTCTGTACATCAGTGCGCGTGAGGAATACCCATATCTGTGAGATGCAAGAGCCCCATGCGTCCCACAAAGAACATATTCACCGAGGCGTCGTTAAATTGCACCCACCACCCTGAGCTTGGAATTAGGACGGCAAACCCATTTGAACACTATGTCACCAAATCCGAGAATGTCCAACAGCATCTCTTGGAAAGCAGCATCATCGCCACGAGGACTGAGGCACCATTTCAAAATCATCCGATGAGATCATCCACAGTTGAGGAAAGATCGTCCTTCGCTCGTAACTCGTACTCTTCTCATAGCTCGTCCTCGGCGACTCTCTTCGCAAATGCCTTCCCCGGAGGGTCGACGTGTACTGCCTCTGGCGCTGCTCCGAAGCTGAGTAGCAGATTGGCAACTCCATTTTGTCGATAATCCCACGCACAATCTAAACTCGCCCAGCCGCCACGGGCGCCCTTCTTAATGAGCGTATAAGCGATACTCTAGTGTGTCATACTGATGGCAAAGTTTAGTGATCTGGAGTCGGGGACAGCAATGGTGCCCAATAACGTATTTACCGCTTCGATAGCCCTAGACCCGGCGGCAACTGCCAGAAGAATCTGTGAAGCAAGGTAGCCAGACATGTCAACTCCCCGGACGATGTACCTGGCCAGTGTCTCGTTGTGACGTAGCAAGGTTGAGACGACAATCTTTCCGTCAAGGCTATATTTTCCGACAAGAGCGGCAACGACCTCTAAAAGATCTCGCAGACAGGACAAAGTGACTGCCTCTAAGCAAGCCATAGTAGGATTATTGGTCACCTGGGTACATCCATGGGGTTCTCCTACTAGAAAATTACCGTCTCCGACAAGTGAGTCCACGGCATCTAAATGACCTAGCTGCGCAACCTGAAGAATCAACCTGTACTCCATGGCTGCTCCGTGTATCCGTAAAACTCGAATGACATCGCCGCTTTTCTGATAGCAAGCCAATGACATCGGAGTGTGCTGCGTTACGGGGTCATAATTGTTGATGGCAGCCCCAGCTTCAAATAGTAACTCCAGAATGGTGCAAACACCTTTTTTCACAACGGTTATTATGGGAAGCATGTTAGCGTTATCATCTCCATTCGGATCTGCCCCAAGCTGCAGGAGGCAGCTAACAACCCTCTGATTGTTATCCTCGATCGCCTGGACCAGAGCGGGAGTTGCCTTCGCAGCTATATCAACGTCGGCACCGGTTCGAAGGTAAGAGGACACAACGACGTGGAGCGCCTGGCACTCAAGATTATCCCGAATATACACATCAGCGCCCCAATGGATCAATAATTCCAGAGCTTCGAATCTCAATAATTCTGCTGCATCAAATACTGGAGTCCTCCCCTTCGTATCCTTTAGATTGACAAAGGCGCATTTCTCCAGCAAGGCTTGCATCATGGCTTTGTCTGACCTCTCCACGGCATGAAAAAGCGGCGTCCTGCCCTCCTTGTCCAATGTATTGACCTTGATGATACGGGTTCCTAGCAAGGTCACGGTAGCGGCAATAGAGTTGTTGCCGGTGGCAAGATGGAGAGGTGTGTAACCATCACAGTCCTGAGCATTGATGTATTCGTCTATCCCGGGGGTGTGGTTCAGAAGATACTTCAATACCTCGATGGATCCTGCTCCAGCTGCATGATGAATAGCTAGCCTGTCTTTATGATCTAGCAAACGAGGCTTGGAACGCGTCAACAACTCCCGGAACCCCGGTAAAAAGTTCGTTCGCGCAGCGAGATGTATTAATGGGATGTTGTTATAGTGATAGAGAGGGATGTTGAATACTTCCGACCGTAACTTACGCACGTCTTGATGGGCCAGAAACGAGAAGAGCGGCAGATGCTTGTTCGCAATAGCCCAACCCAACATCCCGACAACATGAGATTCGTGCGAGTCGCCGATCGATTCCCAGGGGTGCACCCTCCAAGCAAAGTTGGTATTCAATGCGACCGCCCTGAACTCGGGCCAGAGCGACTATATGTCCTCTTTTTTGTCCAACAAACGTGCCCAATTCTCCCTTGCAAAGCCTAAAAATGCTGGTGGCTCCGTTGCGACGAATTGAACATTAGGTGGCCACGGTATCTTCAAAGGCCTTGATGCCTTTACTCCGAAGATCTGGGCATATGGTACGTGACTCTCGATCGCTCGTAGCGCGCTCGGTCCATCAACTAGCCCATTCGACTTTCTGTTCTTCGCCAGAGAACGCTCATATATCGGTGACAAAAGGTGATTGATACAAAGTTGGCCGAGCTCCTCCTTAGCTGTCGCGGGGGTCCTACCCGCCCATAAGGTACTCCTCCCTGATGATGTTTCTGCAATAAATTGGTAAACCGAGGAATGAGTGAGACGGAGCCTATCCATTGCATCTCGGATAATGAGATGTGAGCCCAACTTGAGGATTTCCTTAGCAGGCATTTTCTTCTTGGGGTCGACCAGCCCCGTTGTCTCGTCCATGGCGAGTGCTTCTTGCATCTGCGATATGTCGAACGGATAGATGGCAAACACAGACCCAAGACAACATCTTATATGCCAAAACACTATACCTTCGGTTAATCCGATCAACGCACCGATCGTAAGTCTCGCGTAGGTCTCTTGGTAGATTATCAAGACTGTGTTGTATACCGGCTTCGTTGTAGCATTCATCCCACAACATGTCCAACTGGAGGCTCACCCACAGAAACCTTGTCCTTTGTTAGCAAGAAGCTCACTTGCCCAATTAGTCAGCACCTACATTCGGTCTGCTCTTTGCGCAAGGCTATGCTTGATAATCCAAAGCACGGCTGGATCGTCCGTTAATGAGCGATCCCGCATCTTTTCCTCAACCTTCCAGTCGATGAACTTTACGATGTCGTTGCCATTGCCATGATTAGCAATAAAAAGCGTCCTTGAACCTGCGATTGCCTGGGGCACGTCTATTTCCTCACGGCCAGATATCAGTATTCTCGATTTGTTCCCCAAGGCAATGGTCCGAAAGACCGCGAGGGCTTGGATAACTTCATGCCGTTCGCACTCATCAAGGCCGCCCACAATATAATTGACATCAGGGACCAACCGGCAAAGAGGTAAGAATACTTCATCAATCAGTTTCTGTAGCGACAAAGGCCATTTGCCTGGGCCATAAAGTCGCTTGAGGTTGGCGATCACCCTTCCAGGACATGGTTTATGGATCAGAGCTAGATATCCGAGTACCTGCTTGGTGTAGCTTTCGAACAAGTGCATTGATTTCAGCCTTGTCCGATCTCCATGGTAGTAGAAGAAGAAGTGAGCGACCAAGCCAGTGAAATTTTGCGAAGATGTTTCAAGAAACTGAATAACCGAACTCCTATTTCGTTATTAGAGGCGACATTCGAGGAAGTCTGTAGAGGTGTTTACGTACGTGACAAATGTTTTCCCACATCCAACTTATGTATGTTAGCATTTGGAGACCTCTTGGAACGATGTTACGGATATGTACTTTTACCGGTGAGCCACAGGCAGGGATGTCCGCTATGAGATAGCCAATCTTTGAAGGTGGCGCTGCTCAAGACCCAGCTGGCAATATCAGGGCATTTCTGAGCCCAGAAGCTACGACAAGTTCGATACTGGTCGTAGCTCGATAAGCGCTCAAAGATGTTGTAAGGAGTAACTCCATCTGGTTGAGAACGTCCATCGATCAACGCTGGCAACGATAATCGGGCTGCTGGGCCGCCGAAACTCACCACATTGGACGATTTGCCATTCAGCTCGCCGGGAAAGGGACTCGAATCTTGAGGCCTCATCGAGGGAGTCGTCATTTGTAGGTTTTATTAGGCCTAGTTACACACAAAGATATGTTGTTGCAAGCACAAACCTGAATACTTATTCAGATCTCTGACATAGTCATAAATTGAATCATTATTCTGCAAGATAGCCAGTAACTCTTTTGCATAAGCAGCAGCTGTCAATGCGGCATAGCCTTGCCATTCCTTGCATTTGTGGGAACCGGCATAATCGCATATCTCTCGGATGACCAAGCAGGGCGAGCTATCCATCAGCCCGGCTGCTTCCATCTCGAAACATATGATGCCGTGCTCTTTTGCAAGACGATATCTGGAAAAGGCATCCTTCATGACCTGATTTCCCGACGCGATCAGGCCGTAATGAATTTGCGGAGTTTGCGACGGCCGGGGCCGCCTCACAACCAGATTTCTCTGATCGCAGAAGGAGCACGGAAGGTTTTCCTCTTGGTGGTTGTAATCGGCCCGGAACAGATAGTCGCCAGCAGCCGGCGATGCGAAGTCGGTCATGGCAGGGTATTTTGTTTGCGCCTCAAGGAGAAACTCTGGTAAGCGATTCGTCCCCATCATATGCTCCGACTGCAGGTCCGAAACTGCAGTAAGAAGCCTCTGAGGTGGCCTGTTGAGGGAACCTGTATGTATAAACCGGCCGTTTGCCATAGTCTTGCCGTGGTCATACTGGACAATTCCGCCGAAGTTTCCCGTAGGTTTGCTAACAACAACGCCCCCCAGCCTTATGTCAATCGTTGTTGGAACCCCCGCGCCAATTCCTACCACCAGTGTGGACTCAATCGACGGAAAACTAGACAGCATCTGGGCAGACACCGTCGCTGCAGAATTGATTCCATACTGACCCGACGGAAGACATGCGATCACGACGTTATGGCCGAATACTTCTCCCAGAGCGTAATTGTTGCTATCGCGTTTGGATTGGGGCAACGGCTCGTGTCGTTCGTCCAGCATTGCCTTCGCGGCCGCCATCTCCAACGATAGCGCGCAGATCCAGCCGACCGCGTATGCCTCGTGCGGAAGACGTTTCGATGGAGCCATTGCGCTGACGTGCGGACACCTCGTCCCGTTTGATCTCGGCGTTGAGCATTATCTGGAACGTCAACTGTCTGAATGGGTAGATGGCATAGAAGAGTTCATGTCGACTCTCGCACCACGTCATGTTGCGCGGTGCGAGAAATAGGAATTGTGATGGCGAGGCTGAACGCGGGGTTGAGCCGGGTTGGTTTAGGCACTGACTAATCGTCTATGAGGCTCAGCCTAGTGTCATCGTGTCTTTTAGTTGTCTCGCTATCCGGAATCCAGTCTGATGTTCAGGCTCGCTAGTGATGGCGGTCGTGATGGTGCAAGGGAATTGTGACTATTCCAGGACTCTCATTTGCCCGAAGAAGTAAGAGCATCAGCCAGCGGGAACGGGTCGCTCCTTCCCTCACAAGAGTTTCGAACGTGTCCCGAGATGGCAATGACTGACTCTGCAACAGCGTTATGGACACTATCATCAACCATTATGAATATGATTATATATTCCAAGAGCGAGGTTTTAAAGAGAAAGCGATGCTGTCTCAGCAGAAGGTAACTGGGTGGGATGCTGCGCTAGTCCGAACAAGGGAAACTGATGCCTGAGACACGAAAGGGCCACAGCCTTCCATCTCGACGAAGCTCAACTCGACTCAATTCAACCTTGAGCTGGTTCCAGTGACCGCTCGACGGCGCCTAGGCAGGCCTTCTATTGCCACCTGAGGCAGCTACACGATTACTCTATCTATGACCATTTGTCCTGACACAGAGATCGAACTTCGCGGCAACTATTCGTCAGCGCCAGACATATCTTTACTCGCACGAGTATGAGTCCTGACGCACCTTTTGAGAAGTGGAAGCCTGCAAACAGTCTGACCGCTAAAACCTTGGGGGCAGTGGCAGACACTAGTCTTATCGAACTTGGACTAGAATATCAACCCCAACTTCGGTCTCCATACTCGCGCGAGTCTCGCGCGGACACGACCCTCGAGATGGGAAGGTACGACCACCTTCCCCACGGAGAAGGCTTTATAGCTCATAAATGCCCTGCTAATGGTACTGGAAGCTCAGTTCTTAAGATCTGCCGTGCACACCGCACTTTGGGGGAGATGGAATTGGATAGACCTCGCTGTCAACCTCTTGCCCTGACCCAACCGATCTGAGTCTGCAGATGCTTATCGCCACGATCTAGAGATTGTGCTCTCAAGGAACTGCCGAGCTTCCTGCCTATCAGCTCTGCGGACTTCCGACGCTTACGCCCTTGGGCTCGGACCGTCCGATGCATGCATATCTACCTATCTACGTCCTGATCTGGGCACGCATACATCATCCAAAAGTTGGGGTAATATGAATGCGGGGAGGGTTTCCGGTAATTGAGCAGATAGCCTCTTAAGGGCTCGAGATAAGAGTGCTAGCTTCATGCTCTAGACCACTCAAGAGCGCCAAATGCCCACCTGATCCTCCCGTTGGAACTTCGAATGATAAGATACACCTGTCTTTCCTCGCAGGAAATTGTTCTTCTTCAGAGGCCCTAAATCGGCTGGGCTAAGGATAGATACGCAACTGCACTTGCCCGGTATCCAGAGATAAGCGTATAAATACCTGGACAAGTCGACCATGCATGCCCCGGCCCCACGCTCCAGCTCCCTCCTACCCACTACGCGGAGGCATCTTGCGTGCTCTTCATACTCGCAGAGTCTCCAAGACCTGTCGTTCACGAGCGATACAATCGGACCAAGATGCTTGAAGCACTCTCCAAAGCAGGCGCCTCTTCGGAGATCACCAAGCCGCTTCTCTTGGTCTGCATCTATGCATCTGTATGCTTTCTCCCAGAGTCTCTATCAAGCACCTTCCTGACTAGCAATCCAGCTTGGAGGAATAGGTTTCGGAATGGGTATACCCAACACCTTGCCCCAACTCCATTCTTAGACTGATGAGCGTCTGCAGACTACAACTACTGGTCCGGCTTTTTGGGCATGACACAGTTCGCCAAAGACTTCGGTGTATACAACGAATCCACCGGGCAATGGTACATTCCGTCTACATGGCAGTCGGCAGCAACAGGAACGCCAACAGCCGGGCTCGCTCTCGGAGCCCTAGTCTCTGGCGTGATTGGGAATAGGATCGGTCGCGTGAAGACATTCCTTGTGTCAGCTGTTATTGGCGTCGTCGGTATATTGATTCAGGCGTGTAGCTTTGGCAGCTACTGGCAGTTCATGGTCGGCAGGATCGTGAACGCCGTTTCATTGGGAATCGTCTGCAAGTACGTCTACACCTACCACATCTGACCATACAACGGCCATCACCTGGTAAAGCCGGGCCTTGAGGCAAACTAACATACATGCGTAGTGTTGTCCCAGCCTACCAAAGCGAATGCGCCCCCGTCAAAATCCGCGGCTCGCTAATAAACACATACCAATTCTCCCTCCTGGTGGGCGGGACCCTCATCCAAACCGCAAACTGGGGACTCCACGAACGAACAGACCAATGGGCCTACCGTGTCGTCATAATCCTACAGTTCATCGTGCCCATAGTTCTGCTCATCGGCGCATTTGTCCTCCCCGAATCCCCGCGCTGGCTAGTAGGTAAAGGGCGGCGCGACGACGCCGCTGAAGTCTTGCACCTGCTACGCCGCGGGACACCGCACGAGCTCATCGAACAGGAGGCGGACTTACTCTACCTCTCTGAGCAAGAGCAGCAGGCATTACACGGGTCTGTGTCATGGATCGACTGCTTCAAGGGACCCAATCTCCGACGCACCGCGATTGCGACGGGGATGCAGTGCATGCAGCAGACGCAGGGGAGCGGGTTCATGTCCAACTACCTTGTCGTTTTCCTGCAGGGGATCGGGATCACGAACGAGTATCGAACGAGCGTGCTCATGACCTTCACGAATATGATGTCGTGCGCGTTTGCTTTCTACTTCGTTGATCGGTTAGGTCGGAGACCGCTTGTGCTCGTTTCGACGGTCGTCATGGGGGCATCTATGTTTGCCATCGCCGGCGTGACGGGGTACGGCGACCAGCAGGCAAATGCGAGCGGTGCATTGGCGGGGTTGTTCCTTTGGCAGATATTCCAGGCTATCGGATGGTCCTCTTGGTATGCCAGTCCCCTACAACCTCCTCCATCCAACCCGTCCTTCTCTAGTAACTAACAGAGCAACAGCGTCTGGATCATAACAGCCGAAGTCCCAACCCTCCAACTCCGCGAGAAAACAATAACCATCGCCTCCTTCTCCGGCTTCGTCGTCAACGTGCTAGTAACCTACATAAGCCCCTTCATCCAAGACACAGAGTACGCGGGCCTCGAAGGCCGCATCGGGTTCATCTACGGCGGATTCTCGGTGCTTGCGCTGGTGTGGGCGTTCTTCGTTGTTCCCGAGCTCAAGGGGCGCAGTCTGGAGGAGCTAGACGAGCTCTTTGAGAATCAGGTCTCCACGCTCAAGTTCCAGAAGTATCAATGTCAGGGGTATGGGTCGCGGTTGACGAGGGCGGAGAATGTGGCAAGGGATGAGAGTGCCAGGAAGGAGTTTCTTAAGGTTGAGGGGGTGGAGGTTGAGGTGTAGGAAGGTACTGTCGTAGGTGTTTAGGAGTGGAAGAAAGGCACAGGCTGGATCTTGGTGAGAAAGGAGAAGTTGCAATGTCATGCCCAGGTGGATTGCCCCTTAAGGACCCCAGTCAGTTCCACCATCGTGGTAGAAAAGTGGCTCTTGATCAACGGAGATATGCAAATATAGAAAGAGAGCACCAAGCTCCATTTATGGGGGCGAAGAGGAAACAATCGTACCTGTGGAGGACGCTTGGTGGATTCGGCGCAAGTGGTTGTGGTACTAAGGCGTCTACTCCGTATGAGCACTGCCATCAAAGCGACCTCAGCTAGAGACATATAGATACTGATTAATTTTCCAAATCATTTCTACATAGCTATAATGTGCTCATATGACTAGCCTAAGTGATTACTATGGTATGTCGTGAATGAAGTGCGGATATATACCGAGTGCACTAAACCTAGGTATCCCACAGGGTGTCCATTTCCATCGAGATATGGCAGGCCAACCAGAGGTGGAGGTCACTGCTATTCGAGCGCAACGCACTAGGGTGACTGACTGAGAGGGATCTTGCTTACGGAGTATCAGCCCTTGTCCCCTAACTCGCTAAACGACCAGAGACTGACAAATACTTGAAGAGACCTACCCATCCACGAAGTAGGAAAAGCGCATACGTCACGACTCGCGAGAACTTCAGATCCCAACTACCTTGCAGCTGCAATGCAAGCGCGCCCTAATCCAAAGACTGGTTTGACAGCTGTCGCCGTCGTAGTCGAGCGCCTGGCCGGAATGTCAACGCTGCATGGTGATGTTTGCTAAGACGACTTCCCCGCGCAGCAAACATCGCAGCGACGCTGCCTTACCCTACTAGGGCAAGGGCATGGCAGTGTGTACGTCTGTATCGGTAGTTAGTAGTAGAATGAGATTGAATCCTTCACGACCACGATCACAAGACCGATCCTTGGAGACTGGAGTCGCCCGTTCACCGTCCATTGAGAGCATCCTTTCATCCAACAATATATTGATATCGTCAGATCGCTCGCCGCCGCGAACTAAAAAAGGAATAAGGCCGGAGGCTATGCCAAGTGAGGATGTGACGAATTTAGCTGCGCGCTCAATCACATCGCACGTGAAGCCAATCGCCAGGCCGGCTGTCAGTGTCAACTGGAACATGCAGCTTGCGTCTGTGATTGGCTGGGGGAGAGAAAAGCGCGGTGAAAACCGATGGAGAATCCACGAGTCACGGGTCGGAGTTGTGTAGCGGAGGAGAGGGAAAAAATGGAATCCTCGAAAAAGCAAATATTTCTGCAAGATTCGATTTTGATTTTCTCCGGGTGCACATACCGATTTTGGCAGGGAACGTGAAGTTTTCGGTCTGCGACAGGCCCTGCAGGTTCGGTGCTTCTGCGGACTTTTTCTTATTGTGGCAGAAGCAGAATTGTGACCTAGAAAGGATGAGATTGGTCAATTGGGAGCATTGTTTGCTGGGCTACGCACAACGCAGAAATGCGACGACGACTTCTCGGACAGAATTGTGGCACAGCTCTCCGACCTCGGTAGACTCATCTTTTCTTTTTTTCCTTCTCCCGGTGGGTTCGCTTTACCGATAGTTTCTCCTCGAGGAAGCAGATGTCGTGCATCGCGTCCGAAGGAATAAGCTTGCGGAGTTCAAGTCCGAATCGGTCAACCCGAGCTCGAAGACCACCTTGAGCTGGGGAGGGGTAGAGGATACTGCATGGGCTTGCATCTGCAGCAGCATTCACACATTTTCGATTGTTTGCCAGGTTAGGCTCTCGGCCTCGGACCGACCACGGTGAGGTTGACATGGCTACCTGCTTACAAGGTACAGGGTTACCTTGCCCTAGGCAACCTGCAGTGCAACGGATGCGGGACGAAACCCCTGTCTATCCTATATGTGCAGTCTTTATTCGTCCGTTGAGAAGGAATCCTCGCCGCTAGCAGGGAACGTCAGAGAAGGAATGGTAGGGCGCTTAAGCTTGACAAACTAGCTGAAAGCCCAGGCTCTTCAACGACGAAGGGGTTGGGTTGGAGACTGACAATCGAGAAAGATCTGGCTCATTCTGCGGCCCTTTCAATAATGATTGTACGTCGACCAGAGCATACGGTGTCGGGTCGTAATTGGTCGGATGCAATCCGTTGCTGCGATGCCAATGGTGAATGGTGATGCGGACTGTCGTGAAAAAGTCATGATTATACTGTACACCCCGGCGCGCATGTGTAGTCGAGGCGGACCTGTTATAATAACCGATTTGTACTGCCATGGTTATAGCGCGGATAACAAGACAGGTTCCACCTTGGGCAAATGCAGGCCAGAAATGTGCACTGGGTCATGCGTGCTTGCTAATCAGATGGCTCTAGCCAGGGAGATTCCCAGCCATGCGGTCCAGTTTCAACTCGGGCTGCCGGTCAGGAGACGTCAGACTGGAGTCATAGAGGAGTAGTCTAGGTACTCCGTATAGCACACGACCAACAAACTGGGTATTTGGAATGGTTGGCCTGCATAAATTCCTGACTGAAGTATTTTCAACCAATGAAAGGAAACCAGAGACTGTTTTGTTGATTTGTGGACCCTTGGTGCTGTGTTCTCGTAATCCGTAAATTCCGAGAGACCTTACTCTATACGCCGGTGTACTATCTAGAGCGGGCTCATCCGCCATATCGCCCCAGTCAACCATTCTTCAGGGATGATGGTCCTGCTAATAGCGGCGCAAGTCCCGCTCGATGATTTATTCACGGATCTTGGGTATAACACGGGTGCGCTACTGGCTCGTGGGACAGTGGGTAGGTAGGCAGCTTGCAGAAGGTCCACCATAACCCACACCGTGGGGTTTTCTTGATCTGTCAGGTTGTCATTTGAGCCAGCTCAACGAAGATTCGAAGTAAGGCGAGGACTTGCGTGCTTGTCTTGACTTCGCGGTTGGTGGCTCAGGCAGTAAATGCCTCCTCGGCTTTCATATCAAAGGCGCATAGCCCTAAGTCCAGCGACGGGTCCTGTATACGCGCCGAGGATGAAATCGTGCGGGCCGGGGCCTGAATGGAACGCTATAGGACATAAGTCACAGAGAGAGACCAAGCGGGCGAGCCATCGCCATCGGCAGCGGCAGCGGCAGCGGCGCAAAGATATTGACTTCGTAAAAGGACGAAGCGTCGACGATCAAGAGGTCCCCGATTCCCCGGCGTCCGATTCACATGGGCAACTGCGGGATATCGACGAACCATGTGCTTGGAACCCACCGTTCGTCCAATCGAACAATTTCTGATCTGGGTGCCATAGCAAAACTGGATCTTGGGCCAATGGCTTCCCAGCAAAGCCCCCTTTCTTCCGAGCTCTTGTGGGCCATGTGGCGAAGAATGAAACGCGCCGTCAGTGGATTTCCCCATCCACCGCTGGAAAAGGGTGATCGACTGATCGTATCGCGGAAGTAGTAAGCTGGACGAGGAACGGAGGTTTTCCGGATGATCGAGTCTGGACTCATGTGTTTCGTATTCAGACACAGTACTTCGTATGTATGACGATAATTGACGTTGAGGAGAGTGATAGAAACTTGGTGGTGGTGATTGTCAACGGCCACTTCCCAATCGGACTGCTGTGGCACGTGCACTTCATGCCTGATTTTTGCCATGATGCCTGCCTGCCTTAGTGCCTGTCTTTGCCTGGGTGCCTGAACGGCCTGCCTCGAGGATGCCGACCCCTGGCGGCCGTTGGACCCCAATGCAACCACCGACCAGGGCCGCACGTCCATTACATCAATTTAGATTATCGTCAACGCGTCCTGGGGCAAACACGGCACAAGGCGACAGAAAGCCGTCCGGTCGTCTCTCTGCCTTCGCTTCATCGCATTCCTGATTTCATCATGGCAACGTCGCGAGTCGTGACTGACGCTGAGGCCAATTCGAGCCGTCCCGCCATCCACCCGCGTTGCGCAGCTTACGCTCCTTCGAAAGGCAGCGGAGACGCTGCTCCCGAGCCGTTGCCTCTGTGATTTGTTGAAGCCGGTGTGATATCTTCTCATTTCCGACCGTCACCCCATGCGCAACAGACAATAAGACCTTGGTAGCGATATAAGGATGGCTGGTGGGGATTGACTCGGGGAGCGCTCGGAAATCACGATATGGGCAGATCCACCATCGTGCTCGTCGTGTCCATCGCGTCGCTCGATGATGGCACGGAGCGGATATGGAAACCGCTTTAATCAAGAATGCGGTCCATCACTTTGTATTCCGTTCTGAGGCCTCAATCAACGAGCCGCGATCATCTCCGATCCCAGCAGCGCCGTCGGTTGGAGTTCACTGTTCAGGCTTCAAGAACGCTAGCTTCGCGTTAGGATCAAAGTTGTGGTTTGTCAAAAGTACACGACGGGCTGTCACAGTGTCGCTACCGTCAGCCACCAACACCAACGCCGACACTTGACTCTTCTTGGCCGCTGAAGCCTTTACACAGGCCTCAACTTGGCCTCGTCGCTTCTGTGCCAGCGCTATTCCTGCAGCCTGTCAGGCTAACTGGATCCCCACCTTAGCCCGCAGCCAACATCAAGCACGTGCCTATGCCCTCAACAATTGGTCGAGTAATCAGCGATTCTACAGCCCAGGAGCCGTGTCTTTGTTCTGAATAGATTCAACGACATCATAAACTTGATATCTGAACGAGGGCTGTCTTGCTATGGCGTAAGATTGCCGACAGCTCTGGCAGCCTGGCTAGAAAGGTTACGTGTGCTCTGGAACCTTCTCGACGACAACAGACTTCCTCCTAGAACCCCTAGCTGCACCAGCAACAAAGACAATAATGATGGACAGTCGGCGACTCGTCGACCCGTCCCGCTTGTTCCCCAGGTTATGCTTTAATAAGTCGGCGCCCGCAGGATATGATCGACGAGAGGCATATCCCATTCTTTGTTTACTCTTGACAAAACTCAGACTTTAAGTTTCCTTGGACACATTGCAAGATTCGCGACGGCTCGTGTGCTGAAACCTGAAGTGGTTGGTGCACTTTACTCGATGTTAATCCTGGACTCGAACGATGTCTTTAGCGGCAATGCGGCGATAGTAGAAAGGATCGTTAATGACCGCCAAAGACGATGCGGCGGCGATAGTACGGAGTAGAAAGGATCTTTGATGAACAAGAGTGCCGGCATTCGGCTTTTGTCAGGCCTCCTGAGTCAAGAGGGTCGGCCTCGGTCGAGAATCGAGAGTCGGATCGCGCTCTTTTGTTCGGTCGCATCCCGTTCCAACGCGATTTGGAAGGTCAGCGGGGATTGATCCGAGGCTTGCCTCCAAACCTTCCCCCAAAGGAAATGGTTCGAGCTAATGTGGGCCTCAAAGCAATCTTTTGGCCCATGCTTCAACGCTTGCTCGAAACGGTGTTACGCATCCACCATATTACTGAACTCAATGCTCATCTGCTTGATCTTCAACCCCAACTCTGACGTCTCTCTGCAAGGACTACGGGTCAAGTGTCTTTGTGTGCGCTTGGACTGTACGGCTCGGCTGCATGTTATAAAGCTACTCATTCACGATCACTTCCAGATCGGGATTGACCTGCATAAGCTATCTGATCCAGGAACCGGTAAACTGGGACTGAGCACGGAGTACCTGACCGCTCGATTATCCTGGTCGTCATCCGTCAGTAGTGGTGAGACTGTTGATGATTCGAACCATTGACTGAATGACAGGACATTTTACACGCGGGGATGACCCCCCGTACCTGGCTAAAGAATGAGAGCTTTGTGAAACGTGGTACTCAGCTTGGAGCTGCCAGCCTATTAAGGCATCCATTGTTCACAAATGATCCAATCGCAGATCAATCTTCAGGGTGACTCGGCATTGTACTACGGTATATCAAAGCTTACTGCGCGAACGAGGTGACTAGTTGGAACAACAACAACTTTTCCAAGGCCTGAAAATTGGAGCTCTCCCAATAGTAATACACTTTCAAAGTCACAACTTACGACCACAGTCTCACAATATCAGTACTTAGCTGGATGGCGATATAATCTACCTTATTTGGCGTTCAATAAGGTGCAGATTCTCAGGTGACTCCGCGGACGTGAGTCCCAGCGAGCTGGATACGCTTAAGAAGCTGGCAAATCGCGACCCTCAAAACGCGGCAGTCTCCAGTCCCCACTAAGCAGGCCCCATCACATCCATTCTTCGGATCAAAGGATACTACTCCGTACTGTGAGAGCTCCGCCAGCGATCAGGGGACCAGGATGTGCTCTAAGCTTCTATGCATGCAGTGCGCATTGACCTGACGAATCTGTTCCTTGCGTCTTGGATTATGGTCCCAGTAGATGGGCATGCGACCATGGCCGATACAGTGAGGTCATTTCACATCTCGCGGAATGCATTGACAGAACTGCACGGGGTGCACCGTGGAGGTAATTAACTCGTGGGATGTTGTACGAGGTTGACAGCGACATGGTTAACTGGACTCGATGGACTTGGCAGCCTCGAGTGGCAATGCAAGAGACGCATATTAAGAGGCAATCCGGTCATATCTCTCGAAATGGACTCGATTCCAAATGATACCTATGTATAGGTACGAACCTTGACCCCCGTGGTCGACAGGACTTTAGACAAGATCCTTTCTGAGCCATGTCCGGTCAATCCGATGTTGACAACTGAACTGCCCATTCCGAGTGACAGCTTTATGAACTTATGATCACGTTCTCCCCGGTCCGAGGCAAGCAAAGAGCCCGATGGTCCAGTTCCACAGTCCAGACTCCACGTCCAGACCGGGAGCCAATTCGACCTAAAATTTGTGCCAGTTACCAGAGAGACGGGCTTTGGAGATCTGAGGATGGGTTCCGACTGGCCTGGCAGCTCTTATTGAAGGGCACTAGCACGCAAGAGGTAAGTCTAAACTCCAGCTCTGGAGGAAGACACTCAGGAAGCGTGAGGGAAACAGAGACATGGACGCGGCGAGGCGCCCCCATGGCTGAGACGTCTGTCAACCTTGGATGCGTCGTCGATCGCCCATATTTTGGCCGTGGTACCAGAGCTTCGACGGACCTTCGACGGACTGGCGGAGTATGTAGCCTGGAGACTGTGCATATGTATGTCAGAAAGCAGAATGTTCTTTGAATCGGACAGGTCATATTGCTGAAGAGAATTCCGAGCAAGGCTGCAACAAAACTTGCAGCGAGGGGTGACCAGTGGCTTTGCCACCACTGGCGATAGTGTCTTGGCTAAGAAATAGGAAAGGAAATTGGCGTAAAAAACAATAATATATCATAAAAGCGTTAGCCGAGGGATTTCCGTGCTCCATCGCGCTAAGTGCACTAATTTAGCAGGCTGATAATAATACCATTCATTAATGCTCTAGACTAACAACGACTCGAACCCCTGTTGCTGCAAAGTGCACTGCCGTTAATCTATCCACTCCGGACGGTTTACGTCCGCAGCTCTGTTATTTGCCATGTCCACGATTGCTCTGGAAAGAGACACCAATTCGAGATGATCGGAGACAAAAATAAAAGACTGAATAATAAGAACCATGATAAGGTCATGATTACTCCGTATTTTCCGAACGCGTATCAGGGCGAGCAGAGTCAGGGCTTGTGTGATGGCAGATCATCGACCGTTCGGGGCGGCGCTAACAGTTAGCTGCCTGAAAGGAATAATATTATAATAATTTCTTAGGGCATCTCTCGGAAAATCATCAGAAAGGAAAGATCGCAGAGACTACTCCAGCAGACGGAGTCGACCTCCAGAGAGAGAGTGGGCCGAGCAGTGATCTTAGTCTTAGCCGTTCTTATGGTTCAAAGTAGTCCCTTTCCCCTCCTCCTCCATATTATCGCCTCTTTCCCGTCCTCTTTTCGACTTCACTTCCCTTCTCCCCTCTCTTTTCCCTTCTTTCGTCCCTCCCTACCCCAGCAGTGACCGACCCCATCATTGTCGTCACCCGCGAGCCGTTCCTTTCAGTCGCTGCTGCGTTTAATCTCGAGTCTAGTGTCTTGGTCGATCCGTGGCCCTTGCTTTCTACACCGCGACCGCCATACATTAGCTTCCAGCAAGACGACCCTTTCCTCCTTCCCTCAACCCTTTTGTCGCTGCACCTTCGTCGATCAGGATCGGAAAGGCAGGACGAGAAGCAATTGTTTTATTACGGGTTGCGATCATTGCTGTCTTGAAGACCTCGAACCGAGCTAGCTCCGGTCCTTGCATCACCGACAAAGCACCTTTGGTGGAAGTACAACCGTTACCCTGCGTCATTGGAGGAACTGGAGTATCATTCGCCAATTGATTGTTGCTTGGGATCCTTGCTTGGTTCCCTTCCCTGTTGCCGCTAATTCCCCGTCCTCGTGCCTGTCGACAACTTCATTGCCTCGTTCGACGAATTCACGGAACGTGCTTCTCTCTTTCTAAACAGTAGGAGAAGTGCAGCTTTGCTTGTTTTCACTTGATTAGGGATATTAGGTACGTTGGCGGCTTAGCAACCGGTTGCCCGACGCCGGCATTCCTCCCATTCCTGGCACCCTAGAATCCATCCCGACATTCTCCCCCCGGTGATCCGCGCTGCAACCCTAGCAAAACATTGCCATCCCCCTCAAACACTCTCCCAGCCGCTTGAAAGAAAGAAAACAAGTTGTTGACATTATATTTTACAGTGTCGGATGATACCTGCACGACAAATACCCTCAACCACTCTTTCAACTACTCGATCACCATTCGATTGATTGACTCAGCCTTTCCAGCAACCGGTCTTTTGCTTGTATTCGAATGCGAGGATGCTCATTGATTTGACCGTCCTTTGAAGCCAGGTCGCCGGTGACCTCGACCCATCTCTGTATAGATATTATATGCTGGAACTTACGAAATGGATCAAATGAAGCCTCATATTGCGCCATTGAAGATCGAAAAGGGAAACAACTTTCGCCCCGTCGCAAACCGTTTTTATTCCAATGACAGCCAGATTACACCCCCAACAACACCTCACCCAAATACCGAGGAGGACACGATGGAACGCTCAGACAGCAACCGGACGGTCTTCCACAACTACCTCCGCGCATTCTACCCTTTCCACCCAGCTGGAGACGTTTCTCCCTCTACAGTTACTTTGCCTCTGGATCAAGGCGACATCATTCTGGTTCACTCTGTTCACACCAATGGCTGGGCCGACGGCACGCTTCTGGACACAGGCGCTCGGGGCTGGTTACCCACCAACTACTGCGAAGCATACGACCAGGTTTCGATGCGCCCGCTGCTCAAGGCCTTGACGGACTTTTGGGACATCATCCGTGGCGGATGCGGATCGCCTCTGATCGACTTCGGCAACCAAGACCTCGTTCGAGGTCTGATCGCTGGTGTCCGATTTCTGCTGGAAAAGTCGGAATGTCTCACTCGCGATTCGGCGCTGGTAAAGAGCCAGGACGGCTTGCGACGGAATCGCAAGGCATTATTATCAGACCTATCATCACTCGTGCGAACTACGAAAAAATTCCAGGAGCTCTCGGGCGGCGAGCCTATGCAAGAAGAGATCGAATGGATGGTGGATCAAATGCTGCTGAAGGCCTTCCGCATTGTAACTCGAGGTGTCCGGTTCCTCGATGTCTGGAACGAGGAAGTTGGTCTGAGCAGGGCGATTGCGGAGCTGGAGCAACAGCAGATCCAAGACATTCCTATGACACCCACATCCGAAACCTTCTCACCAGCGGACGACGCCGTATCTGAGGTTGAGACGGAGCGAAACGAGTCTAGACTGCTCAGCCGAAGCCGATTGGAGAGCCGCCTGGAGAGTCGCCTGGAGAGTCGCCTGGAGAGTCGCCTGGAGAGTCGATTGGATATGAGTCGGGCGTCCACTCGGATGGATGCATTTGAATCACAACCTCCGCGTCCCATGTCAGTATCGACCAAACGCATCTCTGTCTCACACCGAGTGTCTTATAGCGGCCCCGCCGCCGCTACCGCCCGAAACCCAAACCTCGCATCTGAGCGCCTTACAACCACTTACGATGCATTCCTTGGAGTCCTAGGCTCTTTCATTGGTCTGCACTTGCAATCCCGCTCTTCGACAGAGCTAGTCATCACGACTGAGCAGGCAGTGCGCTCTTGCCGTGGGCTCCTCACGGTGATCGAGGCCGTGTGCGAACACGATGCGCAGGGCAGCACACTGCTGGAGCAGGCCCGAGACACCATGTATGAGCGCTTGTCGGAACTGGTATTTGCCGCCCGCGACGCTTTCCGCCCGGCTAACTCGCCTGACGACGAGCTGGTGTTTATGCCGGATGAAGGCAAGCGCTTGGTCGATGCGGCAACCGATTGCGTACGAGCGGCTGGTAACTGCATGGCCAAAGCTCGCCTAGTGCTCGAGCAGAGCGGTGACTTTGAGTTAGTCGCCAACATTGCCGAAGAAGCTGAAGAGGATGACACCACGCCGAGCGCGCTACCCGAGGAAAACTCCACCCCACAGCCGCAGCGCACGGTCGACGTGGCAGAGCAACGCCCTCAGGAGATGGCACGACTGCCCCCACCTCCGCTGCAGATCCCCCAATCCAACAATACTTCCTCGCCATCCACCCCTGGTCTGACTGATGACATGACACCTGCGTCTTTCCAGTCGCGCAACGAAGCCTTTACCCCTGCGTCAACCGAGACATCCCCATCCTTCCAATCTTCCATCCTATCGCCGAGCTTTGACAAGCTCTCTTTCCCGTCTTCCCCTCGAGATGCCTCGTTTGATGACTCGTTCCGTCGGGACAGTCATGCCAAGTCGGAGGTCAGCGACTCGTACAGCCGGGGAGTTACCAGTAACGCCAGCAGTTTCACTTACAATAACCTTCGGGACTCGGAAATGAGCGGTGTGTCTCAGACCTCCACCAGGGCGACCTCTCCAGACATTGGAATGGCGCCGTCGCTCAAGAACAGTGTCAGCTACTCTACACTGGCGGAAGAGAACGAAGAGACGGAGGCCAATCTTCTGGAAAAGACGTACGCGCACGAGTTGATCTTTAAGGATGGAAACGTCATGGGTGGCAGCCTGCGCGCATTGGTTGAGAAGCTGACGGCCCACCAGTCGACGCCGGACGCCATGTTCGTATCGACATTTTACCTTACCTTCCGTCTTTTCGCATCACCGCTGCAGTTTGCTGAGACCCTGGTTGACCGTTTCGACTACATCGGTGACACTCCCCATGCGGCATCGCCTGTGCGTCTGCGCGTGTACAACGTTTTCAAGGGCTGGCTCGAATCTCACTGGCGCCATGACTGCGACAACGTGGCCTTGGAATTCATCATTGAGTTCTCCAACACTCTGCTGATGCAGAACCTACCGAGTGCGGCGCACCGTCTCCTAGAGCTGAGCGACAAGGTCGCTAAGCTTCAAGGACCAGTGGTTCCTCGTCTTGTCTCTTCAATGGGCAAGACCAACACTGCGACGGCGCAGTACATTCATCCCGACACCCCACTTCCGCCACCCTTGCTTAAGAAGAAGGAGCTCGACTTGCTCAACAAGTGGAAGAACGGCGAGGGCTCGATCACCATCCTCGACTTCGATCCATTGGAGCTCGCGCGACAGTTCACAATCAAGGAATCGCGCATCTTCTGTGCGATCCTCCCTGAAGAACTCCTAGCCACCGAGTGGATGAAGAAGACCGGCTCGCTTGCGGTTAATGTTCGCGGCATGTCTACTCTTTCCACCGACCTCGCGAACCTTGTTGTGGATTCCATCCTGCAACTTGAGGAGCCGAAGAAGCGGGCGGCCATCATCAAGCACTGGGTCAAGATCGCCAACAAGTGCCTCGAGCTCAACAACTACGACTCGCTCATGGCCATCATTTGCTCCATCAACTCTTCTATGATCTCGCGGCTGCGGCGCACCTGGGAAATTGTATCTCAGAAAACGAAGGCGACACTTGAGTACCTGCGAAGTATCGTCGATGTCGGTCGAAACTATGCAGTCCTCCGACAGCGTCTGCAGAACCACGTTCCGCCCTGTTTGCCCTTCGTCGGCACCTACTTGACCGACTTGACCTTTGTGGATCACGGTAACCAGGCGCTTCGCAACCTCCCGACCGATGATGGCGAGATGGCCGTAATCAACTTTGACAAGCATGTGAAGACGGCCAAGATCATCAGCGAGCTGCAGCGCTTCCAGATCCCGTATCGCCTGACCGAAGTGCCAGAGCTGCAGGCGTGGATGCAGAACGAGCTGGTTCGTGTTCGATCCAACGGCGAGAGGAGTATGCAGACCTTCTACCGTCGGTCGCTCGTCCTTGAGCCGCGCGAAACACAGCCACCTCGCAGCGCGCTGCAGTTGGAGTCGAGCTCCTTATCGCTCCTGGAGAACGCGAAAGACAAGTTCGATTTCTTATCGTGGACCAACGCCTCAAAGACCAAGTCGGTTACGAGCAACGCTTGAACCACCATCTACCTCTCATTTACCTATCACCTACTTACATACCTCCTTCCTTCTTTACGATTTATGACCTTCTCTCCATGTTTTATTGGCGTTTTTTACCTTCTTGAATATTTTTGTCAGTCATTGTGGATACCTTTTATTTGTTCGTGACTCTGTTTTATTACCCTCTCTTGTTTTTCCTTGTGTTTTGATTCCACAGCGACGGCGGGGAAAAGGGATTTAAAAGTATGGGAACATACAGGTATAGAGCCTCGCGGCTCGGCTATATACGAGGCAGCCATCATGAGTGACGAGACGCTCTGATGACCTTGCCTGTCGATCACTGGTTGGATTTGCATTGCTTTGGACTGGACTGGACTGGACCGGGTTAATTGTTTGGCATGGAATGGGATACCTTGGGAGGAACTTGGGAGGACCTTGGGAGGACCTTGGGAGGAGTTAACTGGCAAGCTCAGCCTGTATTATCTGTATATAGCTCGATCGATCAATCAATCATCATCACAACAATCTGGCTTACTATTTCCCTGTTTTATCATGTGAGGCTAATGCCGCTAAACCGCGGCAGCATATTAATTAAATAATCTGCACAAGTGTAAAAGTTACCCACTTGCAGTGCAGACTTGGGCCCTTGGCTACCTCACGTGATCCCCCAGAATGATCTTCAATCTTGTGTTGATGAAAATCACTCTTCCTCTCTTTCTTCCTTCACACCCTTTTCCTCTGACCTTTCAAGTCGCCATAACCTTGGATCACACATGATGCATAATGGCGACACCAAAGGCACCACCACCAGAGTCCTTTGCCCTAGGCGACATCCATGCTCCAGATAACCCTATCTCGGCCTCCGCCAACACCAACACAAACTCTGGCTCTGGCTCAGGAACAGGAACACTCGAAGCCAGAGCCAGATCGAGATCTGCCAACGCCAACACGCGCAATCGCAGGCGGGACTCGGGGTACTATGAGCCTGGCAAGGAGAGTTTTAGCTCCAGCTCTCGCAACTCGTTTATCCTTAGCGGCGGGGAGACGGTGGGTGTTGTTGGGTCGGGGATGGCGGGGCTTGTGACGGCGTACTTGCTTCAGAGTGATAGGCAAAGGAGATTTGAGGTTGAGATTTTGGAGGTGGTATGTTTCTTCTGTTGTTTATCGGCGTTTGTGGGTTGTGCTGATGAGTCTACAGCAAGAAGTTTTGTCGCTGGACTCGGCGAGCTTTGAGCTTCCTAGGTCTGATGAGGTTGAGGCTCAGGCTGAACTTCCACAACTTCCAATGCTAGGAGGAGGCCTTGCCTATGCCTATCCTGAAAACCTAAGAAAGGATCAGCCAGAAGATGACGACGAAAGTGAAGGGAGGAGAGTTGATCTTCCTATGCGCGCCTTCGCAGCTGGGTACTACAACCACCTCTTGAGAATGTACAAGTATCTCGGTGTGGTGTTTGTGTCGCCGAAGTTCATTTACAGCTTGTCTTCCTCGAAGAGCAAGCGAAGCTCTACTTCCAGTCCCAAGAAGAAAGACGATGGAGAAGAAGGGGCCTACTTCATCCACTCATCCAACAACCACATCCTCCCACCTATCCGTCCCGCAGGAGTTACCGGCACAAAGTACTTCTTCGAGATCCTGTATCTCCTCTTCTGGTATTTCTGGTTCACGCTCGCCTGCTTCTGGATACCACCCAAAATTACTCCTCCGCCAAAGAAGGGGAAGGCCAAGGGGAAGAAAAGAAGAAAGCCCAACACAAGCGATGCAGAGGACGCCTACGACCTGTACACCAACACCACGGGCTCAGGCGAGACCCTGCGTGCATACCTCGCCCGCATCAAAATCCCAACCTACTACACAACCCGCTACTTCCTCCCCCTCATGTCAAGCATCACGACCTGCACGCACGCCGAGCTCCTCGACTTCCCGGCCTCCGACATCATCGGCTACGCGCGCCAAACCCACCGCAAACCTCACTACACCCTCACCCGCGGCGTCAAGGCAGCCGAGAAGCGTCTCGCCGACGGCCTGAGCGTGAGATACAACCACAGAGTGACCAAGGTCGAGACACTGCGCAGCGGCCGCGTCCGCGTGCACTTCATCGCGGACCAAGGGAAGGAGAACGAGCGCGAGGGCGTGAGGGAGTATGACCGCGTAATCATTGCCACAACGCCCGACGTCACAGGAAAAATCTTCAGCCCGCTCTCGCTGGCAATGAAGGCCATCCCCACGACGGAGGTGCGCACCGTCGTGCATCGCGATCACAGCCGCGTCGGCAAGACCAGCGCTTACCTTAGTGGCCATGAGCGTCTGCAGAAGCGCTACATCAAAACTTTTGACGCGAACAAGCCCATCGCGTTCTCGAATGGCTCACGCAGCGCGGATGGCTCTTGCGCTTCTGTCCTCACGGCTATGCACATGGTCACCGAGACTGATGCCTCTGGTACAACCCGCACCGAGTCAATCCACGAACACCCGGCCAACGTGCTTGTCACCACATACGCGCTCGAAAACAGTATCGCGGCAGACAAAATCCTACACAGCGTGCACTTCACACGCGTCCTTCGCACATCTGCAAGCCGCGACACCGTGAACTCGCTCTTCTCGTACGCGAAACCTGCCAACGCAACGGCGTGCAAGGAGAAAGAGAAAGGCAAGGACGCTGTCGCTGTCGAGGGATGGAAGAACGGCGATGGCAATGTCTATGTTGTTGGCGGCTGGTGCTGGGACGGCATGGTCCTGCTCGAGGGCTGCGTTGTTTCTGCTCTAAGGGTTGCACATGAACTTGGGGTTGAGGCGCCCTGGGAAAGGGCTGAGGAGCAGGAGCAGGAGACTTGGTTTTAGCATTTAGCTGTCTGTGTGTCTGTTATGGTGACGCGGTCCTGATCATCTTGATCCGGCTTGGATTATCTGCGTCCTCCTATGCGATGTTCGATCTGCGATTCTTTGGCTATGAGCGTGTCCTGCATGATGAGTATGAGGATGGGCGAGCGACACATACCGACATCCTGATCTATGCGCTGCACATACGAAACGATTGTACGAGTTTACGACTTTTCTTTTCTTTCCTCTGCATGTATCTATGTCTTTTTCGATACTCCGTCTACCTAATGATCTGTAATAGAGTAGTGCATAAATGCTAATCTAGCCTCCTATCTCTAGACATCACAACATATAACGTACAATGAACTGGTCCTCTAAGCACGCCTCATGAAGTAATGCCATGCCGATACAACCCTCCTCAACAATATATCCCCTCTTCTCAACGGATCAACCCTTATCTCCAACTCCTCATCCATTCACCACTCAACCAAACCACACCCAGCCAGCCCGCAACTCAAATGATGTCATACAACGCCAAATACAGGAGAGCGGGGCTAGGTTACCAAGACAAAAAAGACAAAAAGTCGACACCTGTGAGATTCGAACTCACGCTCCCGAAGGAAATGCCTGGCTTGTATCAAAGATACTATAGCAGGGCACCGCGTTAGGCCACTCCGCCAAAGTGCCTTGTTGATATGAATGCTATAAGTTAAGTTTTGTGACAAGCTATATTTTTCGCTTGCAAGCTGCAGACGTGGGTTGCGCTTGGGCCGCTCGCTTAGGTATCGCTCCGAGCCTCCAACATCCATGCATCAATCATTTACTCGCGATTCCTCTGTCAAGCGTTTTTATCAACGTCATATTCCTATTCTTAGTACAAACTTATTAACTGTCTGAATAGCCAGCCTTCCCAGCATGCGAGTGCGAACTGCACCAACAAAATCAACAAGTGTCCCTCGGCAGCCCGTGGACGAGACCCAGACGTCCCGTTAACGCGCTATGATCTGATTTTGTTGCGGCTGGAGACATGGTGACCAAGAGCATGCTCAAAGTATTATCAAGCCAGCTACGTGCTACTCGGGGGAGTGATGATATATTCAGTCGGCTCTGGGATGGAGACATCTGACCTGGGCCATGGACGAATTTCGCATCAAAAGTACGATGCGCAGGGGGTCCATGAGTGATCCTGCATAAGGCAATACAACTTGCGAATAGAACTGCATTAGTGCCTACTTATTTACCTGTCTACCGCAATCATAACTTTCTTAGCATCCCCTCCGGAAAGACATCCTGCACCAAGGAAACCCAATCCAAGAGCTGTGCAAGCTCAAGCATTTCATCGGGCGACAGATCTACCCCATCAACTAAAGGCTCGCCCAATGGTGCAGAGCCGCGTTCGGGTCAGGTTCATAGCCTCTCATGTCGGGCTGCCTGTTATTACTCTCAACTGCGTCGTCACCAGTCGCACCATTCAAAAGCCGCACGAGCTCCTGCAACTGCGTTCTCTCCGTCGCACGAAGCCTAGCGGAGACGGATTTGCGCCGAACATGATGTCGAGGAGTTTCTTGGCTCGTTGCACATAGGCGACAGTTTCTACGTCGACATCGGCGATTGAAGAGGAAACGGAAACGGAAACGGAAACGGCGTTAAGATCGCGAGCTGCCGGGGGCGTGGCTTGGGTCTGTGTATAATCCCGGAAGGGCTGAGATGAGGATGAGCACGACGGCCGAAGCATGGATGGCTTCGAGGTCAAAGGGAAGGAAAGATTTTAGGCGCCAGTGTCAGACCGAACTTCGAGCAAGGCCTAAGAGGGTCGGAATATGGAAAGGGAGGTACCAAACAAATTCTGCCCTTGCAATCTTGGGAGTATGCGCAATGACTTGTTGGCTGAGCCCCTGCATGTCTTGACGAGGGCTGTGATGGGATCTAGGAGGGCGATACATCCACGGTCAACGGTTGCGGCTCGCGTCGTCGTACGAGGCAGAATAGAAAAAAGACACATGAGCAGCGGCTTTGTTGCAAGAATAATGCACAGGAAAGCGCATCAGTAGAGCTTTCAAAACCAGACCTCGGTCAGAAACATACCTGGTGATAAGACAGGTTGAGCGTGGCAACAACCTGGGACAGCGAGGCGTTGCTTCCCAGGGCAATATTGAAGGAGTGGTCCAAAACCGGGGCGAGGAGGGCGACACTGCGCAAGACCTCTTGGACGCGTTTGCGAAACATGGAGTCTAGGCGCCCGTCGGACCGTATACGCCTGTTAAGGGAGTTAATACGCTCTCTGTATGTCATGCTCTGGACACCTTTTTGTCGAGGACACTGGAGACGATACGGCTCAGCTCGACATTGATTGAGAGTGCCAAAGGTGCTTCGCTCTGCATCTGTGCGATGCGGATGCCGTGCTAAGACCAAGAGTGATGTCGCTATCATGGATGGACACCAGGGCACCGATCAGCGTGGAGAACCGCAGGTCGAGGATATACAGGGTCCACCAGATAGACTGCATGCGGACTTTGTTTGCGCGATTTGCCGGCTCGGCTTCCATGTCGCGGTGCAGGCCCTGGGCGAGGGCTATGCGGACGGCTATGCCAATCTACAGCACATTAACATCAGGCTCCTACTCCTGGTTATTGAGAAGGGCAAGAAAACCGACATAAGTGTACGCGCTATTGCGATGGTCAATGCACTGAGGGTAAAGCGAGATGGCACATAGGATCTCGATCGATAAGAGAGTATCCTGGTAAGGCTCGCTCACGTTGGGAAGGACGCTGGCCGCGTGCAGGAAATACTGTCGACCCGCAGGGGTCTTGCCGGTCTGGCTTCGGGAGAGCAGCGCCTTGCCAAACGCAATCAGCACAAGAAGTTGGGTGTATGCTAGTGATCTCTTGACCAAGCCATCTGCACTGCCGTTGTACAGCTCAGGCAAGGACACCATAAAGGTTGATTCGTCAAGAATATGGTAATGCTGGCCGAAATGGGACTTGACCGTCTGGACCAGGTCTACGACATGGTCAAATGAAGGAAGGATGTCTTGTCGATGGCGGCTCGAGGTCTAGTCCCCCATTGGAGAGGATATGCGCTTCTCTCTTGGGAGGCCGGAGTGTCGGCGCATTCGGCGAGATTCAATCGCGCTTGGATGAATGAGATTGCATGTTGGCTGTATGCTCAGGTCGAGGAAGGCCCAAGGAAGCCTTGGATGCCAGGTCACTCATGCCATAACAATGTCGGGTACAGACCTGGGCCATACATCTCTTTCCGCTTGGGTCAACGCGCACGTTGGCCTTTTTGCTGATCAGGAGGTCGGCAATGGTTGTGTCTGGGCCAAGCGATAACTCGTTGCCGGAAGGCGCGACGACCGCATCTTCTCCAAGACCAGGCTTTAACAGAAGGAGCAATCAGCTGCTATTGCATCCTCGATCGTCCTCTCAGTGCACCCTTACCATTTGGAGGTATTTCACCAGTATCCGACCATCGTCGCCGCCTGCTGAATTCCTTGAAGCATTCCTCGTCTTCCCAGATACTTTACGCTTCAGATCATTCAGGAACCTCGTTCACAGTCAGTCGCGGCCATTGGTGGAACAAGGTCGTCACTTTTCCGAAACCACCACCTTGCGCTCTTCCGCATCGTAAATGCAGGCCTCGGTCTGGTCAAGGAAGGGGTTTTCGACGAAGAAGGATTGGCGGAGATTATCCTACGCAAGCCCGCGACATATCCAGGATGCACCGTTACAAGAACCTGGTCTGACAACGTGAACGACTTGAAGGCTCAGGTTGCTGCGAATTGGAAAGGTATCAAGTTGAGTCACGGATCAATAAGGGAGTATGGCATTCCAACAGTTCAAGTAAACAGCCCTTTTGTAGTGTCATCATTTCATGCTAATTGCCCTCAGAGATACATGAAGCGCATTCAAAACAACGCCGAAAAGGTCGTCCGCGACCTTCTCCGATCCGTCCACGACCAATTCAGCGGTCTCCCGCTGCAAGCGGTTGACTACATGGACAATGGCCCCAAGCTATGCCTCCAAGTCAAGATCAACAGAGAAGACAGTTCAGCCACTTTCGACTTTACCGGGACGCCGCGAGAAATGTACGGGAAACTCAGCGCTCTGAAAGCCATCACATTCAGTGCTACCATCTACGCTCTGCGCTCGCTGGTTACAAGCGACATCCCGCTCAACCAAGGCTGCCCCGCGCCGATCGAAGTCATCCTCCCTGAAAGTACCATACTGTCTGTCCCTTTCATTCGGCGCCGCATCAGTCGGTGGGAACGTCGAAACATCCCAGCGAGTCACGGACCTAGTCCTCTGGGCCTTCCAGGCAAGGGACCTACAATAACCTTACATTCGGCTACGGTGGACTCCTGGTCAACGGTGTGCCCGAGACAGGGTTCGCCTACTCGAGACCTGAACATCTCTGTTCTTAGCGGGAGACGGACGATTGCGCCCTATGACATGTGCAGTGATGAACCCAGGCAATGCGGCAAAATATCGGGGTGAGGCATGACGAGTTTGGCACGAGAGAGATCTCTTTGGGCGGGAAGAATATATGTCGGACGAGGAAAGGTGATCAAATTATTATTCGTGAGTTCTCGCTCTCCCTTCCTGAATATGCCTTTTCTACCTAAAACTTCTAGGGTCCTGGCAAAGGTGGAGGTGGAAAAGTACTGTAGGCTAAGCTTGAGAAGTCAGACCGGTGCATGATACTTGTGCAGTAGAGGATGCACGAGTCAAACATCTTTCGAATCGTCCTGCATGAGGCATGTTCGGTAATGCCAGGTGCAGATTATCTGCAGTCCAACGGAGCATGAGGTAGCTAAGTCACTATATAGGACTCTACTATCGGTAGCCTATATACAAGTGAACCACAAGCATGCTCGTTTCTTGACCTTCCTCGCCTGAAATCCGCTGTGGCATTGCCGACCATTACCTAGCTAGCGTTTAAAGATTGTATCATACCGGGTGTGCGAAAGGGTGCCGTTGAGGCGAAGATAGCCCACGTTGCCACTGCAAAAGGGATGAACGAGAGTTTCCACTTCTCTAGCGCTGTATAGACGGACAGACAGCAGGCAGATAATAACAGCAAGCGGCAAGAAGACTAAGAAAAAAAATACCAAAAAGTCGACACCTGTGAGATTCGAACTCACGCTCCCGAAGGAAATGCCTGGCTTGTATGGAAAGTCATACTATAGCAGGGCACCGCGTTAGGCCACTCCGCCAAAGTGCCTTGTTGACATTGTGCCGAGCTATTGAATCTTATGTTCCTAATGGGTGCTGCAGGCTGCGCTGGGACCGCTTACTTACCAAACCCTATATACCCCATCGTAGGCGCCCCAGGATGAGAATCAAGCCACCTTTACAGGGAACTTTGACTATCGTCGCCATTGCCTCGTATTGTATAGAGCCGTCTGGTAATCCCCAATAGGATAAGTCCCGTCATCCAAAGACTCATGCGCGGACTGAACTGAAGCCCTGTGGTGAGAAGCCCAGGGACGGGAATAGCTTGCCGCAAAGAATCCTAACGTTGACGGTTTCGAAATTTCCGTACCCTTTGTGCGAGATCTTCTTCTTCTGGATCAGCTCGCTGCTTCCGGATAACACCCGCAAGAAGCATTGCATGTCCTGTGCGGCGAACCAAGGTAGTATCTGGATGTTGTCTGGATTATAACCACAGACATCAGAGAGATGATCCCTGACATGATTCAGCGTCGCCCCATTTGTCCGGAGACCGCCGTAACACCGCGGGAACAGGGTACCCATCCTTCCATGCTTGGTTGATACTGATACATACAGGGATAACCCATCCATAAATTCCTGCATGGATAAACCGTACTCAATGTTTCCTGAGTACAGACGCTTCCCATCTAACTGTCTTATTGCGAGCTGTAGTGGGATCGGCGAATAGCGCTTCGGCATTGAGAGGTACTCGAAATCAAAAATACACGTTATCCCGGGTCTGTCATACAATGATTTTAGTTGCTGCAAGATGCCGCGGGTTTCTTCCGTGATGCGTACGTATTGCTTGTTCCCAATCCCTATCTGTTGACGGGCGTGGTGACTTGGGCGCAGTTGCAGGCGAATCCGTCAGATAGTCCATGATAGACGCTGTATGGTGACGACAGTAGTAGGACGACCTAACAGCCCTAGGCACAGCGCCTTCTTTCACGGGCCGTCCTACAGCATATATCCGCAAAGGGGAGAGCTTTCTCAATGTCGATCCGATTTGCAGAGCCCAGGAAGTCCACGATCACCATTGAGTTGCAATCGGCCGATCTTGCATTTTGCGCGTAGTTTCTCGCAGAGACTCGTTGGCTTTGGCGAAATGGTCAACTCTGAAAAGGTCGTTCTCGATTGGAATAGGAAGCCTCAGAGTCAGGGGGTAAGTCATTAAGCAGTATAAGTCCGCCGCTGGATACGGTATGGTGCTTTTGGTCGGAGCATTCGCCCAGATGCTGCGACGTTCCATGTGCACAATTGGGTGCCATCGGTATCTGTCTAGAGATTCGAATGACTGAAGACATACTGGGTGTTTGTTGATCGCGAGTCGATGGAAGGTTGAATATCCCAAGCGCCCGGGTCTTCGATCTCGAGTGGCTCGATCGGGGAGGGGGAGTGAAAGGAAGGTATAATGTATAATGTTTCTGAGGAGAGGAGATGCTTGTGTTATTGCTCGCGGTTGAGGCTACTACTGGTCGCTAGGAAGCTGTAAAAAATAAAGAAGTTGAAAAAAATCGACACCTGTGAGATTCGAACTCACGCTCCCGAAGGAAATGCCTGGCTTGTATGCAGAAGATCATACTATAGCAGGGCACCGCGTTAGGCCACTCCGCCAAAGTGCCTGTTGCTTGGAAAATCGTCGCAATTATGGTTTTATAAGCAGCCATGCGCAGGCCCGTACCGAAGGCTAGGGGTCTAGGGCTGGACATGGCCATGGCCAGGGGCGATTGTCGTACCCCGTGTAGTAGACTGTGTGGTAGAATCGCATATTTGTGAACCATAGGAAAATCATAATAGCTGCTTGCAAAAGTTGCAAACCTCAGTTGGGGGTTCGACTATAGCAAGGCATGATGAAGGAGAGATGAGACGAGACGCCCGCGTGCTCCGAAGGAAGGCTGAAAATTTTGTCGGTTACCAAGCAGCAAAGCACGGTGCACCATGCAGGCCGATTATTGGGTCTGCAAGTTTGGGTCTCACTCTGGCACTCTGCGCTTGGGATCTATCGCTTGGGATCAATTTCGTAGCATCCAGTATCGACTGCAGATGATGATTTGGGGAAAATATACTTCGTAAGTTATGCGGTCAGTTTAAAATTTATACCTACTTCCGGCTGAAAACTTGGCCGTGTATAGGCCTTCTTTTGACTCTCACGGAAATTTTCAGAGTAAGGTTGACTGTGGAAAGGTGCTCGGGGCCCTGTTGATTGCACGGGTTTTCTATCAGGCAATAAGTTGTTGGGTGCAAGTTGGCGAATAATGATATGTTGACTGCGAGCAACATATCCCTTGCCTAAGCAAAACTTGTAGAACCCCAATCCTGACCGTGTTAAGGGCCAACCCACCGTTGTTACTGCAAGCACGGCACATACTCCAGCTTATAAAACTTTACTACCACTGCTATAAAGACATCACTGGCTACCAAGCATGTTGTCCATGCCCTAAAAAAGATAGAGGAGCAAAAAAATCAAGCACAACCCCTGGCGGGTTTCGAACCCGCGATCTTGAGATTAGAAGTCACACGCCTTACCACTAGGCCACAGGGGCTTGGTTAGGAATTTAATTTCTTAGCCGCAACTATAGCTCAAAGATTGGCTCTCAAAAAAGTTACAGAGTGTTGCTAACTAACGCACTCGACTAGATATCTTGGCAGCATCAAGCCTGTACTGTACGCAGCTCATAGCGAAGTGTCTGGAGCGACACTGAGTAGTGTGTGTACCCTTGCTTACGGATAGGCATAGGTATGTCTCCATTCGCAGCAATAACGGCTCGGAGAAAGGCGACCTAATGGTAAAGAAAACCAGTGGGCTTTCAAAGTGTCTTCTTAATATGCTTGGTCTGGTTCGGTTGCTTGTCACAGTCCACAACTTACATCCAAACCGCGCAGTTGGGAGGGCTAAAATAAGACCACCTTAGAACGAGAGGATGCGCGTTAGACATGACGAGTCTAGTGCAAAAACATTCAGTTATGACTGGGGTTATATTAATCACCGAGCTGTTCTCCCATTCATGGCTGAATTAATGACAAAAAGTTGTAAAAAACGACACCTGTGAGATTCGAACTCACGCTCCCGAAGGAAATGCCTGGCTTATATCAGAGATACTATAGCAGGGCACCGCGTTAGGCCACTCCGCCAAAGTGCCTATTACTGATCACCTTCGTCTCTAGTATAGCCCATCACCTTGCGAACCTATATTGCCCCAATCGGCGACTGAATGTCGCTTGACCTTAGTGGTCTGAGGAGGAATGTAAAATTGATTGCTGCTTAGTGTTTTCTACGTATTCTCAGGCTAACTCTAGCATTCTGATACACGTGCATGTACGATCAGTCATGGATTGGACTACCCAGTGGGTGGTGTGGGCTGGGTAGCCATGTATTTATGAAAGGTTGGATCCTATGCAGAGGGGTAGCTGTTACGATATCCTGATATATATCGACGCTTACCCCGAACCCCTTTTCGTCGCACCCGTGGGAACTACCTGTCTGGACCGAGCCAGGGCCCAGCATCGGCAAGCTCAGCAGGTCCGGGAAGCGGGCATTATGCACGCCTGTTTATAGAGCTTGGTAGCCAAGATGCTGGGTTGATAGGGAAACGCAACACCATCTTTGCATCTCGACACCGCGGTGGGGAGATTCTATTAAAACGTTCTCCGGCTGCCAGTGTTGGAATTGATGGACTCCTATCAAAGAGGGAGAGATTGATGAGCGGCACTAATCGAAGTCCAGCAAGCTAACATTGAAAATAGAACAAGAAACAAGAAGTTTCCACCTAATCAGGATTCGATTATTTTCTAAGTATTATACAGAGGTATATACAAATTATGATTACCACAGCCACTAGTACTTGACAAGCGTAGCTTATCCACAACGACCCGCAGTGCCAGGTCTACCACCCAGACAAAAGCCCAGCTCAAGAAAAGAGCTTAGCAAGAAGCACCAGAAGGAACGTTCTTGCACTTGGAGCTCTTCTTGCCACCGGTAATCTTGACACCAGACCAAGTCCAGTCCTTGCAGGAGCCAGATCCGCAAAGGATGTTAATAGGGGTAGCCTTGCTGCTAACAGAGCCAGTGACCTTCTTGAAAGTGATGTCGTCGACCTTGACGCCGTTGGTGGGGGAGCCAGTGGGGGAGCCGTTCTCGTAGTCCTGCTCGACGATGAGGCCGTACTTGGTGATGCCGGAGAGCTCGATGTCCTCGAAGGTGACGTCGGTGACGGAGCCGGTGGCCTTGTAGACGGTCTTGATGCGGACGCCGTTCTGGGAGTCGACGACCTTGGAGTTGGTGATGCTGACGCTCTTGACGGTGTTGTCGCTGCGGCCGCCGACGGAGCCGATGGAGAGGCCGTGGCCGCCGGAGCAGTAGCCGTTGGTGAAGGTGATGTGCTCACCGGAGTTGATGGCCAGGCAGTCGTCCTGGTTGTAGACGGTGGCGCCGTCGATGGTGATGTAGGTGGAGGAGCCGATGTCGAAGGCGTCGGTGTTGTGGCCCTTGCTTGTGCCGGCGGAGTTGTCGATGGTGACGTCCGAGATGGTCAGGTGGTCGGACTGGATGCTGAAGCCCTGGACGGGGGTATTGTAGATCTTGAGGCCCTGGATCTTGGAGTTGTTGAGCTTGTGGGCTTTGAAGAACTTGGGCTTTGTCTTGCCGCCGTTGCTGCCCTTGGTGTCCCACCAGCGGGCGCCGTCGCAGTTGATCTTGGCGCCCGAGGCCTGCTTGACGGTGATGTTGTCACCGGACATGGAGATCAGGGGGCCCTTCCACTCCTTGTAGCCGAAGGTGGTCTCGCCCTCGAAGATGACGGTGGCGCCGGTCTTGAGCTTCTCCAGGGTGAGAGTCTCGCCGGCAGGGACCTCGATGCCCTTTAGGGTGACGGTGGAGCACTTGGAGGCACCGGACTTGGCGGCAGAGGCTGAGGTAAAGGTGCACGAGGAACGAGCCTCGAGGTCAGCGGCAGGGGCGGCGGCGACCAGCGCAGCGCCCATGGCCGCGGCGATGAGAGTGTTCTGAAAGAAATGCATTGTAAGGACTGAATGAGAGTGCGAGAGCAAAGAATGACAGGGATATGATCAACAGATCCCGAGTTGAAGGCAGAGAAAGCAGAATGAAGGACGATGTTGAGGAGTGAAGATATGGGTGTCCCTCGACCTTTTATACCCGGTCCTGGACATGGCCAGCCAGGAGTCAACCCAACTCAACACAACCATGGAGCCATCATCCATGACACTCCGGGATTGCCGGCCTAGGGCTGAGGAGTCACGTCCAGGGTGCTATCTCAAACAGCGGTCGACACCCCTTCCCCACTTGGCAGATGGGCACTCCACTCTCAAGCAAAGCTTCGCCGGAGATCAGCCTGGATCGGGACGGAGCCGAGGCTTCGAAGCTTTTCTCGAACTCGTCTGTGCCTGAAGTTCCCTCAAGTTCCCTGGCAAGTCCCGGCCGTCTGAGGTTGTCTTACCCGACCCTGGCCCCTGGGCCCGCGGAGGGTTCTCAATCCAGTTCGATCTGTGTCATGTAAATTGCAGGGGGATCTCATCTTGTTTTGTTGTTGGCAGAATGGCAATCTTATGCAATCTATATCAGCGCCATGTCTTAGTGTAATCAGCGCAGGGTTTTCGACGGATTGGTGAGGCGAGAACTCACCTGGACCTGGGATCTGGAAGCATCCACCGCTGAGTGCAGGGCAGCTGTCAACGTCAACGTCAACGTCAACGCCAACGGTCAACGGTCAGCCTCTAGTCCAAAGTTTAAAGTCTAAACAGACATGATGCAGAAATGTTGGACCCTTGTCTAGCATGACAGCCAACAAACCATCGTTGAGCCTGAAACACCGCAGCCTGGCTCAGAAGACAGAGATTGGAGTGGAAATGCTGCTGCCTGCCTTACGGAGCCCGGAAGGCGGGGCATTCCGACTCATCTGCCCAGCTTATCTCTCGATTCTCGTCAGTATTCCAGAGCACGCCTCGCCTCGGGAAATTGGCGGTATGCCTGCCACTCTATGGCTGGGATGTGGATTGCTTCTGGTCCATCCATCAAGGTCCCTACGAGGAGGAGGTGTAGCCACCATAGTGGCTACTGTGCTAGCTCCTGAATTCGCCCCTTTCATCATTATTTCCTCAGTTCTTGAAGCTAGCCATCAGTGGCGCTATGGACTCCGTATACAGGATGGTTTGATTGGCTCTGAACCAGGTAGCACTTTGCATTGATATCTCTGTGTCCATCGTCAGAATACACCATGCTGTACGGATATATCGTGTGTTGAGAGATTTAGTTTCACTTAACTTCGCAATTCCACAATTCACTCTGTACTATAGAATGTCTCCTGGGAAGGCAGCTGTTGTGCTTTCCTCTGCAGGCTGTTTACTGGCGTTCCCATACTTGATATCTGGCCACCTGGGAGGATTGTACCCGCATGAATATCCAATGCAGATTCTTGAAATGAAGGCATGATTATGGAATAGATAGACTAAATATCAACCTGAATCGCCGTATTCCCATTCCAAATCCCCGCCCACTGCAGCGTCTTCCGCCACAAAGCTTCCTGTCTCTCCTCATCCGAGCACCCCATATCAGGCAAGCCCACGTTCTTAACAGGCAGTGAAAGCGTATAATATCCGCCATCGCCATCGCTATCGCCATTACCGCCGCCGCCCCTATCACTACCCACATTCGTTTCGACCCCCGTATCCTTATCCGTAGAGCTACTTGTACCGCCAGAAGTGCCGGCGTCATCTTTGACGTTGAGCGCGAAACCCACAACCCCGCCCGATGCCTCAGCACACGTCCGCATCGTCCTCTTAGCCTTGACTTTTCTCCCCACAAACGGTAGTCGGCAAAGTAAGGAGAGGGAGGGTCGGACGGCTGTCATTAGAAAGAGAGAGAGGAGTTTCAAACGGAGTGGGGTGTTGACTCGTAGCTGGCGCGAGTCGAGGAGGGTCCCCGGGTTGATTGCAATGGCGGTGATGGTGTTGAGGGCGATGTCCTGCGCCATGCCATATTAGTCTAGCTACCTCCTGCCATTCATAAAAAGAAAGGGGTGAACGCACCTCCTCTAACCGCCGGTTTAGCGCGTACATCCACATAATGATGGCAACCTTCGAGTGGACGTGTCGCAGGATTCCGCGGGCCATGCATTCCGGCTTCTCCTTCTTCCTGATCTTCGGCTTCTCTTGTAGCTCCTCTAAGATTTGTTCTGGGGACTGTGGCTCAGACGGAGCCTGAGACTCTACCGTAATCAACTCGTCTAGATCATCCGGAATACCAGGCGGATACTTCTCCAGGCCGCGCGCGCGTCCACGCTCGAGTACGGATCTCAACGGCCAGTGTAAATGCGCATCGCAAGTGAGAAGCACGATGCGACCCCCCGCCTCAGGTTTGAATGAGCCCAAGAGGCGGAGGATAAGCACTGTGTGTGCAAGGAAGTTAACTTGAAATGTCCGCTCGTATCCATCGTCTGTTACCTCCTCTTCCTTGCGCAGGTCCCAGTGCGAAGCATTGCAGATTATGCTAGTCAGCGGTGGGATCTTGCTGGATTGGACGTCTGCGCTGACTTCTGTAGCGAAGGTGTGCACGGATGAGATGCTGGAGAGGTCAAGAGCTCTGACTTTGATGCTGATGTTTGTGTTGCAAATGAGTTCGGGGAGCTTCACTTTGATCTTAGATGGGTTGCGGGCTGTTATTAGAAGTGTATACTCGTGCTTGTTCTCGCGCTCTGAATCCGGGACTTGATATGAGTAACTAGTGAGGAGGAGGCTGATGATGCGCGTGGCGAGGGAGCTGGTGGCGCCGGTGATGAGAATTGTTCCTGGCATGATGACCGCAAAGATGTTGGCTAGACTCTGCCAAGAGGAAAGTGAGGGGATCTCAGGGGGATATATCGGGGGGAGCGGCGGTGTAAAGAGAGGAGGCCTTGACTTGATTCGAGCTGTCCGTTACACTGCAGTCAGCCCTAATTCAAATGCTGCAAAGTACAGGGTACAAGGGGCCTCCGGTGATCCGTGTTCGAAACAAATCAGGAATCAGAAGCAGTACGTGTATGTAACAGCATATCATGCAGTACACCCCCACGGACGAAGAGAGTATGTTCCGTAAATTGTAAGGCACATCATAGCTAGTGGGTAGGCTGCTGATCTCCCGAAGGTGATGCTCTGATGATATATCCTTCTCGCATATTTGTCCTGGAGACGTTAGAGATGAGCTGCTGCCAGTCAAAAAGTCATAACGAAACCGAAAGCATTAATAACTGACTCAAATCACAGCTCCAAGCATATGTCTTGCCGAGCTTCCGAGAGAAAGCGATGAAATTGAGGACTGAACTGGTCCAAGACAGCATATATCCGGCCTCGTCAAATCAGAACCTTCCAGATGCAGATGCAGACGCGGGTGCATGCATACGTTCTAATAATCAGTCCAGGTCGTAACAGATCAAGCTGAATTCCCCGCTGTGATCTGGATCTGACTCATTTGCAGCGTCCGAGAAGAATGCTCTGGATTACCCTCGATACCCATCCTCGGCGTTATTGTGAACGCTCGCGCCTCATTTCTTCAAAGGGAGCTTGTTGTCCTTGACCTTTCCTTCGTGATGCCCGAGGCTGATTATTTCCGACGTGGACGAGCTTGGCGGGGAGCAGATGCTGCCTCGAGCCAACTGAACGGGAAGGTTTTGCATGAATTGGCAAATGACGAGTTGGTTTACGCTTGCCAGGTGCTCTGGACTGCGCGGGTCTGTTCTGCGAAGGTCTTCCCGGCGGTCTGCTGACTTCTGTGCTATGTGGTCACTTGGACTAACCGTCTCACCGTGGAATGGAAAACTGGCCAGACGCATTGAACAACCGAGGGGGGTTCGTCTTTGCTTGGAATGTCTCCTATGAGCTGGAAGCCTGGACTATTGACCGGATAGTTATTAGTTCTAGCAGCCCGAAAGGGGATGGGAATTTGGGACCGTAGATTCGCTGCACACTCACTTCCAGGGTTTGTTTAGCTTTCCGCCGTTTTCGTGTCCCGTCATGGGGGTGGCAAAGAGCCTTGGTTGCTGCAAGCCGTTCCAAGGCCATGACGAAGGTGCCTATGAATCGCTGTCAAGGTTGTGTTTGCGGAAGAGACCTTGAATTTTCGGAGACGAAGGATTCGAATGGGTGCAATGACTCCGAATGAAGAGGCATCTGCCTCTGAGAGCGAGAGATGTACACCACAGGAAATGACGTCTGAGAAGATTGTAGAGGAGCAGTTACGCTAGTTCCACCGCGCCTTCCAGAACTCTCGTACACTCCCTACCTACCTCCCCCTTGCCTTAGTGAAAGCAGTCTTCCAAACACAAAAGCCACTCAGACAGTTATCAACAATCAGCAATCATCAACAATCGGTGCCTGAAGCCATTATATGGGCATCATGCTACAAAGTTTTGTAATAATCATGGAACGAATACCTGAACATGATCCCCGGGCCCGGGCCGACCCTCAGGCCACTACTCACGCTTCAGAGCCTAAACCCCCCGTCTCCAGACCGTTAACGAAATTCAAGAGCACTCGAAAACGACAATTATCCCACAATATCATGAAAGACCCACATCCACAAATCCAGCTTTTGATCACTTTAGGGCTATGCATCCTTTGCGGATGTGAGACCGAGAAGCCGTTGCATCAATCGGCTTGATAGGATCAGACAAGCTACATGGAATGCGAGTCTGTTCAAGAAGATCTATCCATACCTAATTATGATAGCGACGTGATAATGTCTTTAGATATCCTGGGGCACCGAGAAGAACCGTCTAGAGCCATTGGATACAACTTCGACAACGGCCGCCAGTTTGAGACAGAGATGGAGCACTTGGTAAAGATTGTTGTCACCCTGGAGGCCTGCTGCTCTTCTCTGCGCTTCCGGCATGAGTTTCAAATGTAGCAGGGTTCTGTTTCTATCAACATAGGTCTCCGAGGTCTTGAATGTGCCGCTGCGAAGCCCACCCAGGCTGGGATATCAGAAGATGGTGTGTATAAGAACGATATCGAAGGCGTCTCATTTGAATTTGACATGCGCTGAAGCCGTGCAAATATGCCTCTCGACATGAATTGTTTTGTAAGAGCTTCAAGCTCTATGAGGTTCGTCAAAAGAAAGAAGGTATGCCCTGCGATTCAAATAACCCCCCAGAGATGGGGTTGCAGTTGCAGAATCCAAAGCGAGTTACACGACGATGTCTATGCACTTCCCATGCTACCATGTAATTAGGGCTTACCTAAGAGTAACGGACATCTGGACTCACCTAGCACTCTATAAAGGACTCCCTAGGCATCATTGCCCCCCGCGCGTCGAAGCGTGAAGAGCATTAAAGGAACTCCTCCCTTATTAACAGCACAAATACAACATACCCATCGCCCTTCAAAGCCGAGTACATACTAGCGACACGACGAGTCTTGCTCCTCACTTTCCTCACTACTCAACCACGCGACCACCCAGAGATTTGAGGACACTCTGCGCCACTAAGGTACGCCATTATAACGGCCTGCCGTTTAGCTCTGCGACTCTCTTCCGTTGAAATAGCCCACAGACTCTCCTCCTTAGACAGATTACCCTGGCCTGCAGTACCTCGACTTTCGCGACCCACCCCGACACCTGCAAATTCATCACCCCCACAACAGCTCTATCCTGTTATCCACTCAATATAGTATATTGGCGTATCCAGGGCCCTCGTCAGAAGAGCGTAGCCAGAGTCTCCTATGAGGCTATGACTGTCATACAGATAAAGCCACTTGAGCGCCGGAGTCAAATATAACGACAGTCCGGCTCCACTAGACCCGATAGCAAGATTAAGTAAGATAGCGGGCATTAAAGAGCTTCCGACCCGGATACATATACCGCAAAGGCATCCCAACTGGCTGAACTGGGAAAGGCTTGACCCATCTACAAAATGAGGTGCGAGCGCAGACTCGGGGTCTGTTCGGCGGCCGGGCGACACATGTCGCTCAGCGTTCAGCGTTTCAGCGTTTTACTGCTCCAGTGCAGTAGGGTGGTGTACTGGACGCGGGCATTTTCTCGTCCTCGTCCTCGTCCATCGCTGCGCTTGGGACTGTGCATAAGCATTTTTCTTGCCCTTTCGAAAGTATGGAATATTCCGACTTGGAGACATTCGGAGCTGGAGTCTGATACCGAACAAGCCTAGCCCTAGCCTAGCCGAAGTGCCGTCCAGTTTGATTCGACCTTGAATATCACAAAGTATAGCTAGGCTATATGGTATACAGACGTCCAAACCATCTTTTGAGAATGTATATGGTCCACAAGAGCGCTGACCCGATCCGACTGCAACCTTACCTACCTATGTATACTTGCGGGTGGAACGAGCGCCTGATCCGGGTCATGGGACCAGCAACGGCGCTTAAGGTACAAGTGAATTAAACCGAGTGGCGCTGAAACAGGTACGCAGCTGCAAAATGGGACGTGGGCTTGTTGTGAGGATGTTCTTTCGCAAAGGAACCAGGGCTGGAGTGGCTATATGTGTTTGAAGATAGGATAAAGAGTGATTTTTCATAGCGTGGCGTCCAGGGCTTGCGATGTTGATAATGCACGATAATCATAGCATCATATTGAAAAAAAAAAAAAAGACTCGAGATCTAATAGACGAAAGCCTTGCCTATCAAGCACGGTACTTAAGAGGTCAGACTCCAAGCGTCATGGGTATCATTCATAGTCTGTCAAATTCACAGCAGTCTAAGCAAAAACAAAATCAAACCACATAAAGGACGATAGCAGTTTGAAAAATGTCATTCATATCCACGCCAACCGCACAGCTGCCAAAAAGGCCGCGAAGGCCAGCATCAGAAACACAGACTCCAATCCCGCCAGGCCCGCCAGGTTCTCCATCACAGCCAGAGGGATAGGTACGAGCGCCGTGCTGGTATTCAGCAGGCTGGTCATAATGCCTACGCCTAGGGTGCGAAATGCATCACCAGAAGGAGTGGCGAGGTTCTCTGCCCCTAACCGCTCTCGATCTTCCTCCGGGTTGGGGGTGTCCGTAGCGGGCCCATAAGGCCCGCACACGCGTTCACTGCCGCTGTCCTCAGCTTTTAGAAGAGGCGTGTGGACGTGCAGGTCAGTAGCTGGAGGGAGAAGGCATCGCACAACACTGGCCCAGAAGCAGACGGTGAAGAGTGCGTCGGCGGTACCGAGGAGGCATAGCGGAAGAATTGGACTGGTGCCCGCACCCGTCAAAAAGATCGCATGTACAAGCGCCAGGAGGACGTTGCTGACCACCAAGACGCGAGGGTAGCTTGCGGAGGAGAGGCTGTCGAGTAGGAGCCCGAAGGCCGGTACGAGAATGCCGGAAAGAATAAATACGATGCTGATAAGGGGAGTTGTGAGCTTGGAGGTAAACAGTAGTCCGATGGAAACTATTGAACGTACCTCATCGCCGAGCCAGCTGAGAGCTGGTCCCCGTGGTAGTAACGTACGGCTAAGAAGCGCTGTGCGGAATTGGTGAACGGGTTGAGGCAACCATAAGTCAGAAAACTAATTAGGGCTAGCTGCCAGAAGACGGAGGAGAATTGGCGGATTGACAGTGGATCGACGGCATTGGTGCAGCCATCATCTTCATGCTGCGGTTTATCGGCCGCAGGTTTGGTCACAGTCAGGAGGTACAGAGCACCTATAGTAGCGACACCAAGAGACAGCGCTGTCGCGATCCAGGTTGCTGGTGCAACGCCGTACAGCTCGGTCACTCGAGGAATGATGGTCGAGTTCGCAACACTGCCTAATCTTCCCGCACTTAGATTGATCGCTAGCGCCAAAGAGAGGCTTTTATCTCTGCGATAGGCGCAAAAGCTATCAGCGTTGCACGGTGCGCTTCCAGGAACGAGGGTAATCACTGGAACCAACGCGTGATGATCTCGCATCCGATGACACCTACCACCTCTCCTCCGAGCCCTATCAATGCGCGGCCTACGACCATGCCAAACTCGAATCTTGTCTGGACAGATAGTGCAAATAGCAATTGTCCGAGTATGATGCTGGACGTGATGACTAGAAGCACTGATCTTTCCCCGAACCGCTGCACTGCCGGCCCTGAGAGGAAGGGAAGAACGGTGTTGGGGACAGCGTACACGGTGTAGAGCAGTGAGATCAGGTAGGCGAAGTTGTGGTCCGAGAGTGATAGGTGCGCTGATAGAGGCGTCGACAGCGATGCCGGGATGTCGTAGACTTGGGAATTGAGTATTAGTATGCGTTCGCAACGGCCCTGGAGGAGCAATACTAAAGTAACCACCCCAGTTCATCGCCCCAACAGCTGCAAGTACGCGCCAGTGTATCATGGTTCGATCGGCTATGTTCCGTTGACCACTTCATCTTGTTCGAGGATAAAAGGTGGTAAATATAGCTGCCAGGGAAGGGTTACCCCGTGGGTGTATCACACGTAACATCAAGGCCGACCATGTTTGCGACACAAAGACCCGACCACCTGCACTGCGAGTCACTGTTCCACACTGCAGACTCGAAGGGACCCTCTACACAACAACAGCAGACCCTAAGTCGCCGATCAGCAGATAAGATCCGATTTCGACTTTTTCGAGGGCTCTGATCACGCCCTGAAACACGACCACGACAACGGTCATGTATGAAACCGGCGGCTTTTGACTGGTAGCGGCTGCGCGCGTAAGCAGGCATATCCTTGTAATTTATGCGAGGCGGGTGTCGCAGGAAGCGTGGCAGAAGGGGGGGACCTCGGCCTGAATGTAAATGCACTGCAATTTCAGTGTACCCTGACAACGCACCTGACCTCGGCCCTGTTAGCTGCTGACATTCCATGCAGGTGCGGTGGTTACTTTACCTGTACCCTCCCAGAGTCCCTCGTCAATTGTCCGACCGCGCCTCACCATTTCTGCAGGGCCAGTGAGCCTGAGCAGTTGGTATTTCACTGTTGGAGACTGCCATCAGGCATCTTCGCATAGCTCTAGGACATGACAATCACAAGAAATGCCAGCTCTTATTCCCTTGCTCAGACGGAGATGGAGACGGAGTCCCACGAAGTCGACTCTGTAGCCAACGAAATTGCCAGCAGTGCTGCCACCACGGTGCTCTTTTCGAATCCGCGGAAGTATGTGGAAGCTCCAGGCGGGGTCCTTGTCGCCGCTAATGGCGCCTGTCCAGTCTGACAGCGGCACCCTGCATTTCAGACAAAGTATCCTCTGGAAGAATAAGAGATGAAGCACTTCGTCCAGGCGTATTCTGCTTCGAAGTGACGAAAATGAGAAAGAACGTCGGGTCGAGCTCGGGGCCCGGCCGAGAGTCCAGAGATCGACATTCCTAGTAACAAACGGTACGATCAGTACGTACCGGTATCGTATGATACGGTATACTTTACTTGATCGACTGTACGGAGTATACTAGACAGCAATAAGCATCAAGTTGCAACTCGAAGCTAGAGCTCTGGCATCTGAATCGAGTACCTGATTGATGCCCGATTCCTCTGTACTGCTCGCATGCCTGATTGCCGATAACTATTGACTACGAAGGCCGGGGCATGCATTGCGAGCGATGACCGGTCGGACAAGCGCTGCTGATCCCGACTTGCCCTGAGATCCCTTCCTAGTCGATACGGGATATGCATCGCCTTGTATGTAGATACAGTGGGAGCTTCGGGGTAGTTGCTCTGATCGCACTTTGACAATGACAGGCCGTTTCCATGACTCGCAGCAAATCGAAGCATCATGGATGGAAAACCAAGGTAGTACAGAGTATGCGTCTAGAAAAGGGGTAGAGCCTTCGGGGCGATACAAGTTATGTGATCATTCATGCTCTTGTCACGAAGCCACCTTGCCGGTGGACCGAGTTGATCTGTTTCAAATCTTTATAGTTCGTCTATACTCTGCACAACGCCGGGTGAGCGTATAGCCGTATACGCATGGATTTCTGAGATTCTCCTGGCAAGGCTCAGAAAAAGATACCTTTAGGAAGCCGCCAATGTTGTCAAGACAATGCTCCTTTCTGACTCCATAGCAATTTTGTGGACGCGTGCTTTGGTCAACTAAGATCAAAATACAAGTCATATGCTTGCCGCAGAGGCATGGAAAACGCTGACTGGCCAATTCATGAAATTGCTGGTTCCGTAGTTCAGCAACGCCACCGCAGCCATTGTCGAAGCCTTCCAGAAACAGTTATCACACAGGTGGGCCTGAAGATCAGAAAGTCATGGATGCGCATTCTGGAAATCGTGATTCGTGCTCTGTATAAATAGATGGCCGATCTCAAGAGTCTGCCCTTGGATGTGGCTGTCAAGTAACAGGATTCAGTTAAATCTCCGAACCCAAAAAGACGCCAACGGGCGGTTTCGCTCCACTGGTAGTGCGCAGAAGACAAACCAGTGGGGTCACGATCGGTCTACTCCGTAGTACCACAGAGTACTAGTACTGATTCGGGGGCTGGCTTCGGAGAAGTTTCATCGAACTGGAAGGGAGTTTTTTCGGGTTTCCGTGCTATTATTCCCGAGCTAATCCACATCGTCGTCATAGATAGCTTGCTGGTATGGAGGGAGTCGGTCAACGCATGGTCATTGGTTCGCTTGCTGGCACAGTTACCTCATGCATGAGCAGCCACTGTGCGTCTCGCAAGCCAGGGGGGTTCGGCAGGGGTCGAAGGCAAGATCTACAAGTATGACATATTTGGACCCTTTCAGGGGATGGAGTGGTTTGGCTGCGCAATGGGCCGTTCACAGCCGAATGTCGAGGACACAGTTCATTGTCTCTCCTGAACCAGTCGCTATCGAATGGGACCAATGAATACCGTAGTATTGCTCCTGCAAATGCATATCAGGGCTAAACGTCAAGAAGGTCGATCACAGAAAAGTCGTCCCTTCATCCATAATCATATCATTCTTGTGCACTCTGTGGTCGTGAGGATTGAGAGGATGAATCTTGTAGGCCATCCGGCGCTCGAGGCCCAAATTCCCAGTCTCTCAAGAGAAGCCACTCGCTCCAGCTTTTATATGCCGTCACAAACTCCTCCTCCAAGGGTCCTTGTAGGGGTCGTAGAAATGGAATCGTCTCCAGCGGAGAAATGTCGTATTCACTTTTCACCACACCCCATCCTCCACTCCTCGCCGCGAGCAGATAGTTGCAGCGCTCTTTTTCGTGTAACGGGCCAATTCCGGCCTGCCAGTCATCACCAAAGAATCCATGAAGCATCCCCGGATAATCCATTCCTGTCGCTACAAGGCGGCGAATGTACGGCAATAGAGAAATTGGTGGCGGCGGCGGTGCGTTCGCCGTCGATGCAGGTTCCGGGGTAAGACCGTCGGCTGTACTCGAAGGTGGCCTACTAGAGGCATTGGGAACCGGATAGGGTTGTCGTTGAAACGGAAGTAGGATGTTCACGTAGGCGGACACCGCTTGAACAGGACTGCTGTGTTGCGCATGGTCCAGGAAGTAACGCTGGCAGTTCTGGTAATGGGGGTACCAATCAAAGATGTCAAAACCATTACCATTCGCACTTCGAGGCGTTTCGGACAGTCCTAGCATCGCCGTCGGGTCTGGATCGGGAGAGACGCTTTTTGGCCCGGGTGCACGGGCTGCCTGCTCTTCCGAGTGTCTGTTTCAAGAAAACATTGTTTCAGCACAGTTCTTCCACGTCCACTCTCATTTCCTCCGAGCTCCTCGGGTTATCACCCAGCCAAGTTTCATGTCAAAACCGGTACGCGATGATGCAACGGGAGGCGGGTGGGTAGTAGAAGAAATCGGGCAAGTGCGGCGCAGCATTGACTCTGAAACACAAGTCAACGCATTGGGTACCGATGGGCAAACGAGTGCGAACGGATGCAGATAGGAAAGAGAACGTACTTGGTGACCACAGTCCGACTTCGACGCAGTAGACGCGAGACGCGACGTCGTGGAGGGGAGGGTGAGGAGGAGCGGAACAGATTTCGGATCGCGGAACCTAGTCCTCTACCGGGGTGAGACTCGTTCATGGACATCTGCTGAGTGATGCCATCTATGAAGACGACAAGCACCAGTCATGACAAGAAAAAGACAAAAATGGTTGAGGAAGAGAAGAGAGACGAGGGAAGGAAAGAGCGATGATGTATACGGGCTTTCTGATACGGGGGGCCCATCTGAAGATATGAAACGGGGCGCATGAGACGTACTCGGAGATATGAAGGACAAAGGGAGGAGATGAAGAGGAGGATTCGAGGGAGGAGCGGAGAGGAACAGGCCAACAGCCTAACAGCCAGAGCAAAGCAGGGCCAACGGTCCGATAGACACAACAAAAAATATCAGGGTTGGGTTTTGGTACCCAATAAGTGCTGGTTGTCGGTATAAATACTCTTTTGGCTCGTTTGGTGGTTGTTCATTGGTTTGCGCGCGCCCTTGTTCCTTTTTTTTTTTTTTTTTTTTTTTTTTTTTTCCCTGGATTCAATAACCTAGTATGGCGTTCCACTGTCAAGCGCAGCCTGCTGCAGTAACTTGGATTTCAGCGATCTGCGGATGCTGAGTACAGCATGTACAGAGTGTATCCAGCGCTCTCAACAAAAAGCAAATGATTGGCAATAGGGAAGTCTCATCCTTGCAGTCAAAGAAAATAAAACCCCAACCGACGAGCCTCAGGTGCTACCTATGCGGGCTGTCAGCGACAAAGAAACCAGGGTCGACGGCTCGTCGCGTGTCCTCCTGTCCAGCGGTGGATCCGGAAACGGCGATAGGGCCATCGAGATTCGAGATCGAGATTCTCTGCAGCCCATCCCGAGCTCTCAAACCGATCCCTGTTGTTCCTTAAGCGCCCTGCCACCGGTCTTCCTCGGCGACCGGGCTAGCCTAGACGACGTAGGCAGGTCATCCTCACCACTCAACAAAGTCGAAGGATCTAGCTCGAGATCCTCGATGTTCCAAAGCCTCCAGCCTCTCGATCGCAGGTGCCGATCTTGGTTAGGGGCTCGCCCTGGCTTCGACAGCTTGATCCAAGGAACCGGGCTAGCGGAAACTTGGTAGCGCTGTGCGGAACTCGGAGGAGGATGCCATAATTGTCCTGTCTGACTATCATAGGCTGGCCATGGCGAGTATACCCAGGTGCATTATTATTGTTTGGCGGTCGGAGAGCAGACTATGAAGCGGTCGGATTCCTTTGTGTAGACTCAACTCTCGTGATTCAGGTAAGTCACAATAAACATTCTTCATTGCTCAGAAAGCTGGGGTGAGAAACCTTATCCTAGAACGTCTTGACAAGGTATGGCGTGCCGCAAGGGGCGTATCTCCGTGTTCCCCCTTTCTATCCATTTTCAGGCGCCGATAAGCCATGTGTTTGCCCGATGGGGCCAGGGTTCTAGGAGCAATAGAAGATTTCAAAATCAATAGAGCGTCCCTGGTCTCGATGAGATAAATATGACCTGCATGGATCGTTGGTTCATTGCAGCACGGTACTACCAAAGGGTATGTACTCCGTAAGAGCAGGAGTTATAAAAGACATTCTGTGAGTGGTGAGTGGTTGCTGGCCTAGTTCCGGCCGAGTACAAGGTAACAGTAACCGGTCGCGCTGGTATGATACTGTAAGAAACCTCTATCGAGACCGATGTACTATCTTCCGCACTCCCTCTACTCCGTACACCGTAAGGCTATTCTTATTCCTGATCGCAGCGTCTGGCCTGTTGTCTGAATACTAGGGAATATGCATCGACATCTATGTCCGTCGCTTAATTGAGCTACAGCTATCTCTATCGTGGCTTTATCCTGCAGTTTGGATTCTTAGTCACTTTTGCCACCGCGACTCCCTTGGGATAACTCCACCTATGGAGCAACATTCCAATTCTTCCCTGTCTACCCAGTAGGTACGGTGATACCTGACGTCAAGATCTAACCGGTCGCACTTCGCAAGAAGCAAAAGAGATCAAGTCGTTCGGCCTTACAAGGCTATTCATCCTGGTAACTGTTCGCAGCTGATGAGCAGCCATCTTTCCTCTCCGACACGGGAAGGCTCAAGGAGCAGCCCAGATTGCGGCTACCAGCGGTTAATAGCCGTTACGCCTCGGACTGCCATCCTGGCTTGGAGGAATCAATAGATCGCCCGTCATGGATTTGGTTTAACGAATGAATGCGGCTCCTTAGCCATCCCGATTTCCTGCAGCGTCTATCATGGATCCCGTCCGCACGAGTTCGGTCTTTCACCCTCAGCTCGCCTCATCCAATAATATGCAAACCGACAGGGGTGAAAGCGCACGGCTGGAGCCTGACTCCTTGCGAGGTCTCTGATGAAGATGGATATACTTTGACATGTCCATTAGTTTTGGCGCCCAATCGCTTCGCAGCGATCGCGATTGGCCCGGTCACGATCTATGCCAACTCGGTGGGCGAGCCCGATATGGATGAGCGCGTACCAGAAATTGTGTCTTCTCGATATTGAGGTGGTAATATGGGCAGTGATATGTGACACACTCAAAACCCCTTTCTCAGTTGGTGCTGCGTGGAGAACTTTGATGGTTAGCAACGCCATGGCGTACCTAGGTACCTTATACCAGGTCTGCTGACTGGCACCTCCCTTGATGATTTGAGGAAGACATGATTGTATAGCCTCTGGGTTGCTCATGCACCATGCGAGTCAGCTTTGAAACCGACATATTCCTCACATCCGTGGTATGGGACTTGTTCTGCCTCAAGAGTATCAAATCCTCAACCGGGGTTTAGCCTGATCACCCTTGCACCGTCAACATGAATCCGACCTTGGAAAGCCTCTGTTTGTCCTAACAGTTCATTGAAGTACGGCTTCACCCTTGTTTATCACTACTGGGCCGAGACAGTATAGTTCCGACGCCACGCGATTGACATGGCTACGCCTCCCAGCCACCGTACAGTCTTTCCCCTTCTGAAGAAAATGGCCCACTTGCCCCTTGATTCTGGCAAGCCACTGCTGAAAAACTTCGACTCTTCTTGGACACTGGAACCTGAGACCTTAAGAGGGTACGACCGCATTGGTCAGTCCACCACTGTGGCGCATGCGCACATTTCGGTTTACTAAGCTCCAAGTGGCACCGCCACGACACCTACCTTTTACGGAGTACCAGAGCTCTTCAGTTTTTCCGACATACCCTAGCTCGAATCTACTTTTCTGCAGGCTCAATATCGTGGGATGGCACCACAGCAACGGTTGATCCTAGATCAAACAAAATCGGCTGTTTGACAAACAGACTTTGGCCGCATCCACAACAGCTGCAAAGGCCACGGGTCGCCTTAAGATGTGACAAGGCCAAAAAGATTGGGCTATCGAGGCGAAAAGCTCTGTGGATGCCTAACAAACTGCGCAGTCTTTCTCGTATCCGGAATACCAGTGCCATCGCAGATATTTGGCTGGAAACAGGGACATCCTGCCGCAGCCTGTACCGTACGCATGATAGGGATAGCACTCTAGGGCGCAGAAATATGAAACCCAGCATCTCTTCCGGCCGTTGATCCATCCTGCCATTCTTACATCTCATCAGCAGCAGCGTTCCCAAAGCTCAATTGGATGCAGTCCGAATTATTTCGCAATGTACCACACATCATCAACAGACCGGCCCGCGATGTATGCAACAGTGCCATCGCCGTGGGACAATGCCCAAACACGTTCCACTACCCAATTGACCGCGCTTACTACATTTATTCGATTGCCAGAATCGCCGTTCATCATAGATCAATATCACCGATGAATTTTACCCCAGTCAAGAAAAGTGACCAGGCACAAGCCAAGACAAGAAAGCCATTGTTTTCTAGGCAACCTCGTTTTCGTGCTCTCATACTACAGGGTTTATGTCGGATGCGATCGTGGATCCACTAAATAAACTTCGATATACTCTCTTCCCCAGCCCTGCATTGTGGTATGCATACAAAAGGCCCCGTGCGCTATGTCTATCGCTTCAGATCGCTGTCCACCTAGCGATGTCCGGAGATGACGATTGTCCGGCGATTGAGAGATTGAAGCTTAAGGACGATGCGATCACGGTTCGTTCATAGTCCAGAGCCATTTCTCAGCATGCAGTCATCTCGATCGCAACCGGTCAAAAGGTCTGCAGATCTGGGAAAGATGAAAAATTCAGCGATCAAATGACCTCGGCGGCAAGGAATATGATCCTGAAGTCGCTTGGACAGGGGAAGAAAGTCGAATCGGCGAGGTGGAGCTCGACCGTTTGCCCGAAGAATCGACATACAGACTGCAAAGGCAATGTAGCATCGCGGGGTTAGAGATAAGAACAACTCTGGGGTATGAGGGGCATTAACCCTACCCCGGTGCTTTTTCCAGAGATCGGCAGGCATTATTATGGAGTTATGAGGACCTCAGTTCTGGAAGGTGCCGCTTGACATCAAAGAATTACACTCTTTTTTTCTGGTTATCGCACGGCAGTGGGGTAAGAATTGGCCATTCCGAGATCAATTGTTTGAGAGGTTCTGCCTCGCAAAACAAGCCGATGGCCAAGCACATATTCCTCTGGTTATCTCACCTCCATCAGACGACAAAAAAAGGTACCGAACATACTCTTAGATATCGGCTTTGGTCATCGCTTATCAGCAGAACGCACGCACCAATAGCAGGGTCAAGGTTGCATTAGCTGGTACTTGGCAGTCGATCGAGCGAGGCTTAAGCCTGAAGCAGCATCACCTTGCAGGCTTGCGTCTTCCCAGCATAAACCGGCATATTCCCGCGCTTACCCCGGTGAATGCTTTGAGGGTGGCAAGTTGGAGTGCAAAAGGTGCCCGCTGCCGACTCCCGAGAGGTCGACTCCCCACGGGCTACGGATATGCTGGTCATTGCTGATCGAGGCGTCGGTGAGTGCAGGACAGCTGTTGATCCATGCATACCTTTTAGTTTGGTGATTGGATTATTCACCCGGCTGATAAGGATGAGGACGGTTACTGGAGTGACTCCTGTGTGTTGACGTACCCCGGAGTAGGGGGGTGCAAGTGCGGAGACGATCTGAAATATGTGTTCTCGCGCCTACTCTATGGTTTTGGTTCAATTGAAGTTCTCACAAAAATCATAACTCATCATCAGCTCGTAGTTTGTATAGAAACTAGAATTAGAATAGATGTGGAGCAGTGTGATCAGATACTTTCTTCAGTAATCGAACATCCCCCGCCATACAGAAGAAGGCGTCCAGCAGCGGCACGTGGGGCCAGGAACGAGCTTGGCATCGCCTCTGATCTTCTCCTCCCCTCTCCCCGGAGCACATTTCTCCTTCTCTCCAGGCAACCAGAGCCCACCGAGCTACGGACCACGGAGTTTTGCAACGTCGCCGCTGGAAATGGCCACCGTGTATTCCCGTGGATATGGGGAACTGTCGAACTTTTACCTAATGTCACGAGAATGTCCCGGATTCCGCAAGCGGGTGGGTTTCCGCCCAAAGATAAGGACCGAAAACTGTGACCTTAATCGATCGACTAACGCCCCGAAATTCGGCCTCGCCAGTCTTAGCTTCGTGCTTAGCCCTCCCTATCCAGTCCTATGGTTCCTCCGATACTGACCCTGGTTGACCAGTGATCCGGGGCCTTCACGCCTCTTCCACCGAGCCAGCCGACTTTCCCGCCAGATTTTAGTCGCCTCCCGTGGCCGCACCCAGGGATCTTCTCGTCCGACTCCGGCTGTATACTCATTCGCTGTTCTCCGCCAGGTCGCCCTCCGCCTCCCCCCACCACCCGACCCCTCTCTCATACTTAAACCCGGTCGTGTGCACCTCTGTCCGGTCTCTTTCTCATCCATCAGAGTCTTGAACTTCTGTTGCTTCAATTGATATCTCGCGGGCTCTTTTCAGCACATCACACCTTTTTGACACTATCTTATCAGCGATAAGCTACCCCGAGAACAAAATGTCTAACCTTCCCGTTGAGCCCGAGTTCGAGCAGGCCTACAAGGGTACGACCCACCGCTACTGACCTCCATTGACTATAACTGACGATCGCAGAGCTTGCCTCGACCCTCGAGAACTCCAGCCTCTTCGAGAAGCACCCCGAGTACCGAAAGGCTCTCCAGGTGGTCTCCGTCCCCGAGCGTGTCATCCAGTTCCGTGTCGTCTGGGAGAACGACAAGGGTGAGGTCCAGGTCAACCGCGGTTTCCGTGTTCAGTTCAACTCCGCTCTTGGTCCTTACAAGGGTGGTCTCCGATTCCACCCCTCCGTCAACCTTTCTATCCTCAAGTTCCTCGGTTTCGAGCAGATCTTCAAGAATGCTCTCACTGGACGTACGTATCTTGTCACTCCCGGAATCAGCTGCCGAGAGTACTGACCCACTCTTTAGTGAACATGGGTGGTGGCAAGGGTGGTTCCGACTTCGACCCCAAGGGCAAGTCTGACAACGAGATTCGCCGCTTCTGCGTTTCTTTCATGACCGAGCTCTGCAAGCACATTGGTGCGGACACTGACGTCCCCGCCGGTGATATCGGTGTCACCGGCCGCGAGGTCGGCTTCCTCTTCGGCCAGTACCGCAAGATCCGCAACTCCTGGGAGGGTGTCCTCACCGGTAAGGGCGGCACCTGGGGTGGTTCTCTGATTCGCCCCGAGGCTACCGGTTACGGTGTTGTCTACTACGTCGAGCACATGATCAAGCACGTTACCGGTGGAAAGGAGTCCTTCTCCGGCAAGCGTGTCGCCATCTCTGGCTCCGGTAACGTTGCCCAGTACGCCGCCCTCAAGGTCATCGAGCTCGGCGGTTCCGTCGTCTCCCTCTCCGATTCCCAGGGCTCTCTCATCGTCAAGGACGAGTCCGCCTCTTTCACCCCCGAGGAGATTGCCCTTATCGCCGACCTCAAGGTCGCCCGCAAGCAGCTCTCCGAGCTCGCTGAGTCCTCCGCCTTCGCTGGCAAGTTCACCTACATCCCCGGTGCCCGCCCCTGGACCAACATCCCCGGCAAGTTCGAGGTTGCCCTCCCCTCCGCCACCCAGAACGAAGTCTCCGGCGAGGAGGCCGAGTCCCTCATCAAGTCCGGTGTCCGCTACATCGCCGAGGGTTCCAACATGGGCTGCACCCAGGCCGCCATCGACATCTTCGAGGCCCACCGCAACGCCAACCCCGGTGACGCCATCTGGTACGCCCCCGGTAAGGCCGCCAACGCCGGTGGTGTCGCCGTCTCCGGTCTCGAGATGGCCCAGAACTCCGCCCGCATCTCCTGGACCACCGAGGAGGTCGACGCCCGCCTCAAGGGCATCATGGAGTCTTGCTTCAAGAACGGTCTTGAGACTGCTCAGAAGTTCGCTACCCCTGCCGAGGGTGTCCTGCCTTCCCTCGTCACTGGTTCCAACATCGCTGGTTTCACCAAGGTCGTCGAGGCCATGAAGGACCAGGGTGACTGGTGGAACTAGATGCTGCCCTTGATGGATGGTGTTGATGTTGATGCATGATGATGATTCCTACGTTTGTTCAGCCTTTCGGGTTTCTGTCTTGTTATGATCTTTCCATTCTTAGCGTGGATAGAGGCGCCGGATTCGTTTCTACTATGCTTTACCTGTAGATACATTCTTGTATAGTTTACTTATTATACCATAGACGTTTTCTGATTTCTCTCCAATCGTCCATTATCGTAAATTTCCCATTATAGTAAGATTCTTAGAACAGCCATCTAGATCAAGTTACCAATTTGTCGTCAGAAGCAGAGTTTACACAATTAAATTCGACACCTTGTATAACATACCATCGTAGACCTCGATCAAAACTCAAGAATATAGCCTCCAGCAATCATACAACTGATCTCGCGTCATGATTAGCCGGAAGTCATAGATCATGTGACGTAGCCATTCACGTGATCATGATGTTTCCACGATCTCAATCAATGAAGGAAGCACGACGCGACCAACAAGATGCCCATGCCCTGGGACAAAATCCCGCAAATCGAGACTGACTGAGTAAGGATATCTCGACAGCCCCGCAAACGCCAGAGCATGGCCAGCGAACAATGGAGGGCGTTCGTGCAGCGCTGTTTGCTGCATCGGATTGATGCCGCCGAGTTCAGGGACCTGAGCATGCTGCTCTACCGGCGCTGCCCGATCGGCGACTCGGCGCTCACAGAGACCCTGCTCCAGGCGCGTCTTGCAACGCGCATAAAATGGGACCCTTTACTGCCCGTGTACATCGACTGTCTCTGCAAGATGGGCCGCGTCCAGGTCCCCACCATGCTGACTTGCTTGCTTAAGAGCTCGTCTATACATGATAAGCCGTCGCCCGGCGCGGACGTGGCGGCTGTGAAGAAGAAAAAGAGGGCTAAGGGGGAAGTTTATACCCTGATGACGGATATCCGGATCGTCCAGGATGCGATGCTGTCGATTAACTCTGGGGCGACGGTTAAGACGCCCCTTGAGGTTATCCGGGCCTTTTCTGCTGTTGCCGATTGGATCCAGGCGATTATTGCTTGGCATAATAGCCAGCTTGACGCGAACCAGCCGGCTGGGATGATGGGGTCGCCTGATGCTATGCTGTTGTTTGAGGCTGTGGGGATCTTACTCTCGGTTCTAGCTGGGACCACGAAGGGGGTGCAAGTTCTTTCTGCGAACTCTCATGAGGGTACGCTCCGTTTATCCGTCGAATTTGAATCATGGCTGATCTTTTGCAGCACTCAAGATACGGCTTGGTCAAGCCCTTTCCGCATATCTTCCCCTCTGTGCTGATATGTATCCGCCCTTGCACAGCCGGCTAGATAGCCTGCAGAAGCAGTTTAGTCTGTATGGCCAACCGCCGTCCAAATTGGAGATGTCGATGATGGGAGATGTCAATGTCAACGCGCTCCAGTTTGAGGCGTCCGTCATGGACGGGCCTGTTATACACTCTAGAGCTGGTCTCTACGTATATGTCAATGCGATGGTATGCTTCTCCCTTGCGCAGAGGTTTCAAGCTGACCATCTAGCTCGTCGGGCGTCCTTTGGTCGATGACAGTATATTACTGAACTATCTATATAATCGCTATGCAGTAAGTCCCCGCCTGAGTGCTGCATTTTCTTCAGCTCACGGTCTAGGATCGCTACGACGTCCTCACCGAGGAAATTATAACCGCATCTTTCGACGTCTTGTCAAACGCAATGTACCGCAACGAATCGGCGCGTACAATGCTTCTCTTCCGCTCATTCTTAGTCAACAAGCTACCGCCCTTCTTTGCGGCCCTGATGGCCGTTCCAATGGTAACCTTCCCCATGGAAGAGTGCATCAGCCACGCCCTGAGCCGAATAGACCCGAACACATTTCCATCATTTTCGCAGATGTTCTCTATGCAGGGTAACAGCGCCCTCTCGGATGTGCGGCAGGAATTTTTATTCTCGTGCGCGTCACACAAGTTGATACCGGAGTCCAGTATCGAGCGGTTGCTGGGTGAAAATCCAATGCAGACGCTGCCCGTTGGAGGCTCCTATGTCAAGGATGACCTTAAGGCGCAGATTAGCGCTAATCACGAACGCGCAGAGCAGCTGATTAGGGATATTGAATCGACTGAGGGGAATGCTGGTGCGATTGTCGGTGCCATTACAGAAGTGCGTTTCTCCCAGTGTCTACGATAGTAGTTATGCTAATGTCGCAGGTTATGCATGACCTCTGCATGCAAAAAGAGACAATGACACTGAAGAACATCTGCAACTCATTATCTCGCCGGCCACAGTCCCTCGACGTCATGCTGCTGTTCCGCAGCCCAAAACAGATCCTGCAGCCGCTTTGCGCGCTGCTCGATTCCTGGCACTGGGACGAAGACCAGGGCGAGAGTCAGCCCGTGTACGACGAATTTGGCAGCGTTCTTCTGCTTGTTCTGACGTTCAAGTACCGATACGACCTACGGCCGTATGATCTTGGTATCGCGAATAACAATTCGTTCATCATCAGATTGATCGAACGGGGATCGTCCAGCCAGAAACTGGAGGAGCTGACCGAAAAGCAGAACAAGAACCTAGGCGAGTGGATTGCAGCTCTTTTCATTGACGAGGGGATCAGCGAGGAGACGATGTCGGCGTGCAGTCCGCAGGAATTCTACATGCTTGTCTCGACGCTCTTCAGCCAAAGCTTAGGGGCGTGCGAAGCAGGGAAGCTGGAATTCGATACACTGAAGGGCGGATTCGAATGTAAGTTCCCAGCCTTCAAGTACATGAACAGAATCTAACCATCCACAATTAGACCTTCTGGAACCCTTCCTCCTCCCATCCCTTGTCGTCGCCTTGACCTGGCTCGGCAACCACATCTGGGAAAGCGAAGCAGACCCAACCATCCCCCTAAAAGCCCTTCACTCGCTTGTATCACCCACGTCAATATCTGGCGAAGGACGGGAAATCCACCTCACAGTCCTGAACATTACCGCGCGCTCACTAGAAGAACAGCTCAAGGACGTCCGCGCCCGCCACCCCACACGAACAGACATCAAGCCCATCCTCGACGCATTAGACCCATGCCTCTCCTTCCAACGGACAGGAAGCTGTCACAAATCCGAACTCGAGTCTTGGTCATCACATAACCCCGGCGGATTTATCGGTAGTATCCGGGCAACATTCCAGTCCCTCATCCTCTGGAGCACCAGCCCGGATGCCACAATGGCCCCGCCGTCATACACCCACCGCCAGATGATCACGGCCATCCGCACCGTCGGAAGTCCCCGCATCCTATCCGCGCTCCTGGACGAACTCAAATTCCAAACCGAATCAAACACAGGCACAGCAGACATCGCCCTCGATATCGCAGCGAGTCTCGTCTCCGCCCCACTACCGGAATCCTACGCCCTCGACCAGTTCCAAACGCACCACGACCACTCGACACCCAAACCCGCCGACAACCCGCCCCGCTACCCGCTCCTCACACCCCGCGACGCCCTAAACCTCATCCACGAATCCGTCCCCAAGATATCCGAGAAGGACCCCCTGCGCGCGGAACTCGTCGTCCGCCTCTACAGGCGCGTGAATACCCTCCTCGCCCCGCCGGCCCAGGTCGCCCCGAACCTCGACATGAACGTCAATGTCAACATGGACATGAATGTTCCCGTGAATATGAACATGAACATCATGCAGGATATGCACCTTGACCCCTCCGGCACAGGGCAGGGTGGGCAGAACATGGATATGAACATGGATAGCTCAGGGAACGCTCATGCACAAGGCCAGGGGCAGGGCCACAGCGATGAGCAGGCGAACCTCAACCAGATTATGGATAATGCGGCGGCGGCCGTGGGGATGGATATGGATGTTAATATGAATATGGGTGGGGGAGGGGATGGGATGGGACTGGGACTGGGAGACCAGAGTATTGATGATGTGTTGAATGCTGCGGAGATGAATCCCGAGTTCCTTGATTTGGATATGGATACGATGTTCCAGTGATTTGGCTGTACGGGTTTTCATTCATAGGTCTACTCTTTAAGGTGGATTGTTTTGGATCAATTGGATACTCTGGGCAGACATGGCAAGTAAACGGTCGCAATTCAATTATCGAATGGCTCAAAACAAATAAACATAAACGCTTGTCTCTCATACTGTCCCATTTCCGTTCTCATAACCAACGCAGTAGTAGGTAGCCAAAGACAACGTGCCCTTTCAATCCCAGTCCCTGGTTTCTCTTCCTTTTCCATAGACACTTCCTATACATCGAGAATCCATCAGCACCCAGCGCCCGAACCAACGATCGATCTCAATACAAGTGGAAGACACCTACCTCCAGCCCACAGCCCAAGTAAAACACTCAAACAAATCAAGAAGTCGAAATATTCCCCGCCTGCTTCGCCAGATTCCCCTGCAACGAGCTCAAGCTCTTCATAATCCCATTACCAGGCATGGCCGTGTTCAGGACGCTGGCTAAGGCGGGCAGTTGCCGTGCTGTCAGGGCGTGCGGTGGGATGGGGAGGCCGAGTGTCGCTGTGAGGGCGGCGAGGAGGGTAAACGTGTGGGCGAGGGGAAGATGCATTTTGTCTTTGCCTTGTGTTGGGTTGAACGTGAGCGTTGAGCTGGATAGGCTTGTTGGGTATGGGCTCTGCAGAGGATAGAAAGATATATGAACAGTAGGGTAGGTAGCGACGCGGTGGGAGAATGAGACGGACAGCGTCTAGAGTTCTGCTGAACTGGGGGAGGCTGGAGGATCTATATAGACATGCGAGCGCTAGTTACAGTAGGATAAGAACGCGTCTGCGCTGCTTTGGTATTTCTCGTGCTATGCCGTGCTCTACTATGCCTACATTGCTCTGCGACGCGAGAACAACGCGCTGAAACAGCGCTCACTGCTGCCAGAATCCAGTAACTGTTATCGTGGCGCTTCAGGTTGAGATGGAATGTAAGGAGTATGTGAATACCCCTCCCTCCGCAGGGGCAGGCACGCGCTGTGTCGCATCCCCTTGGAACGAATAGGGAGGGGTTGAAGGAGCTTTGGAACTGCTCACACATCTGTACTACGTAGAACACTTGAGGGAGGCTAGAGGCACATCTTAGACAAGTGTCCTCCCATATTTCCAAGGAATGATACCGTAGTTTATGACTTGAGTCTCTATTAACTGCTCGTCCGCGGCCTGATACATTATGAAGAAATAGATGAGAGAGAAGCAAGAGATAAAGCAATCCACTTTTCCTAGCCATCCGCAATGCAACCAACCAGGCCAATGCAATGCTCAGTCACAAGATATATATATTCCAAAAAAGCCGAAAAGAAAGTAAAGATGCAATGCCCAAACTCCAAGTCAAAACCCAAATCCAAACCATTATCTTATGCATATATCCAAAATCCCACCGGGTATCATTTCATGCATCGTATACTGCAAAGCAGAACATAGAAATCTTTCAAGAAATCGAGAAACAAAAAACGGGGAGAAGATTATATAGGCGAGATCTCATCACTCGTACTGGAGAGGTCTTTCGTCCGCGTGCGCTGAAAGTCCACGACATCAACCTCAGGAACGAGGTCGCCTCCGGCCCCGCCTCCATTCCCGACGGAGACCGACCTCGACCTCGTCACCACAGAGTTCGGACCGGAAAAGTCCACACTGGGCAAGGGGTCTGGGCCATCGAGGACGCTTCGCCGGCGCGAGTATACTCCGCCCTGAGAAGGGTTGGCTTTCTCGCGCGGAAGGACATTCGGTCGTGGTGCGCGACTATGCCGGCGGCTCCGACGGCGGGTATGCCGGAGGTGTTCATTCGGCACGGGGTCAACCTGCTTCATCGCGGCCGGGACAGTATTAAGATAGATTGGAAATAGAGCACCAGCCGCAAATAGCGCAACAAGGACGCTGTATGAGTCGGTTGTGCTGTTCATTGCGAGCTGTGCAGCGTATCGCGCAAAAGGTAGGAATGCGCCGCCGCTGATGGCGATTGTAAGCAAGGTGCCAGCTGTTTTGGTATGCCGGCCTGTACCGCGGAGCGCGATTGCAAAGATGATGCTGAAGGCTCCACTTTCAAAGAGGAAGACCAGCATGGCGCTGACGATTGCCGCATTGCCTGTTGTCTGCATGCTTAGTGCGGCGAAAACGATCATGCCGATGTAAGACAGAAGAAGGATCCAACGGGGCTTGAGAAACCATTGTAGGAACGCTGCGAGGAAGCGGCCGACGGCGAAGATGGACCGGCCGATTGTGAGGTAGTCAAATTCGCTGAGCGGGGGTGTAGAATAAGCGGCAGTGATGAGGGCCTCGAAGCTGGTGGAGAAGACTTCTTGTCCGGCCACGTAGAAAAATTGGGACCAGACGCCTAAAGCGAGGGTCATCCAGACGACTGGAATTCCGAACGGCGCGGCGCGGTTGTCGTCTCGTCGGCGATTGGCCAGTTCCTCTAGGTCTTCATCAGACGCTTCTGGGATTGGTAGGTAGTAGAAAACCAGGGCTAGAAGGACGTCGAACAATGCGATTCCTAAGTATGTCCATTGCACGTCGACTAGCGCAGAGACATCAGTCACGCTGCGAAATAAGACTCGTTTGGCGAGTAGTTGGGAGAGAACGCTTCCAACAGCTTGGACTCCTTGGGATATGTTCAGCCGCACTTCCGAGTTTTCTAGCGGTCCGCAGAGAGAAATGAATGGATTCGCCGCGGTTTCCAGAATAGCAAGTCCGCATCCAGTAATAAAGTTGGATACGAGAAACGCGGAATATGAAGTCAACACGGCTGATGGCCAGAAGAGCAACGACCCGCAGGCGTAGAAGCACAGGCCGGTAATAAATGTCGCCTTGAAGCCCCAGTGTTTGAGTACTGTACGCCCAACCAGCGGTGGAGCTATCAGATACCCACCAAAGTAGACGCAATGAAGACCGAGCGATCGCCAACTGTCGAGTCGCACAACTTCCTGGAACTGTTCATTGAGAATATCCAGAAAACCGTACGCAAAGCCCCAGAGGAAGAACAGAATGGTCGTAATAGCGTTCGGAGCTATTGACTCCTTGTTGCTTAACTTGAGCATATTCGCGGGCTTCTTCATGTTGACGAAATCGAAGAACGTCATGCTGCGCGGGTCCGACGTGCTCGTCATCGTGGTCGTGTTGGCTTCGGCATCAGTAAACGCGGTCGCCACAGTAGGCACAGTTGCAATTTCCGGCAAATCCGCCGGGCTCAGCGACTCGTTGAGGACAGCATCTGCGGTTGGCATCTGCGGCCCTGGTGCCGGCAGCGGTAGGGGATCGGATGGACTCGTTTGGGTGCCCCCAACGCTGTCGCGGATCATTTTCGGGACCAGCCTGGCAACCAGCGGTTTCAGACTGGGGACGCAGGCGCACATAACCGAGACATTGACTTCTACAACAGACCACATGAAGGAAAGCGACGCATACCCTAGGAAAGTCAGCGTTTGTTTGGTCAAGGGAGCAGCGGGGCGTACAGGCAAAATCCTCTCCTCCAAAGTTTTGGAGGTGAACCTGCCGGAACGCAATCTCCCGGTCGGTGGTAGCCTCCTGCAGGTATGCGATGCGGATAACGTCAACGACGGCGACGAAGAAACCAAAGCTGAACGTAATCACTAGGATAATCTTCTGTTTCCGCGGCAGCCGCATGCGCGTGAGGATCGGGTTCGGAAGGACCAAGATCGCTAGATCGGTGATAATGTTTACCGGCGACGAGGATAGGTATAGGGTCAGGATGTCGGTGCAATGGGCATCGGCGGGGAGTTGCGCTGCGAATGCGTCTGCGACGGGTCGGCATTGAAAGATGTTGACCAGCGTCAACGCAAGGCCGGCCGCATTCACAACGAACAGAACGGCGTAGTTTGCATAGCGAAAGATCTTCTCGCCTTGGGTGAGGGTGAGGTAGAAGACGAGGATGGAGGACTTGACGGCCATCAAGGCGGGATTCTGAACAAGCGCGCGGAAATGAGCGGAATATCCCGGCCAGCTGCAGGACTAACTCACATATAAAACGGTAAAGGCATAGTTAGCGCTGCTGAGAGCCGATCTCGAGGCGACAGGGATATCGGCATCGTGAAGACCAAGCCCTTGTCTGGTCGCATAGAACAGAGCCGTGGAAAATCCTAGGTCGATGAGCTGGTGAGAAAGATGTGTCAGTTTGCGACCGGACCGAGGTAATTGGGCCATGCAAAGCATACCCACGCCACGAGCATCAAATAATCGTGCAGGGCGAGTCTCCGGACAATCCAGATGCGCGAAACAAAGCGGAGGGCGACGAAGATGGTGGCAAGGCTGAAGAAGACAATGGAGACGACGAGGACTTCGGGTCTGCGGTCCTCCATGATGTAACGGGCTCACTTGGGGAAGTGCGAGAAGTCCATGGCCGCTGGAGGCGTGCCCACTTGTCCCCGCTAGACAAAGAAGAGAGTGGAGAGGCAGGACTCGAGGTGAGACCGAGAGCACACGAGCAGGCAAACAGAGAATCCGGGGTTGAGAAGAAGAAGAGTCAGAGAGCGACTCGAGAGAGAAACGAAAACGAGGTCGGAAGCGAGGGGAAGTCAAGGTCCAAGTCGAAAACAGGGCGTTGGCCGTTGTGCCGCGTGGGTCAAGGGTTGCATTTTAATAAATTGTCAATGCTCAATGCTCGAGGGCGGACCTTGGTTGGGACCTGGGAATCGTGGAAGCTCCCGCGAGGAGTCATCATTCCTGGCCGCTATCCAGAGTTTGGGCAATGCTTATGATGCACTCGACTCGTGGTGGTTGACTGACATACCCCGGAATCCTGTTCCAACCCACTGGGTCTGAACCCGGGGAAGCCGAGCTTAAGGTTATCTCGATATCATACAACCGATCTTGATTAATTTCCTCTCAGGAGGAGCTACTACTTATACTGCAGACAAATATTGCATTGACAGCTCAGCAGTTGAGCACTCGCAGGATCCTTCAGCTGACAGTCGGCTATATACACTTTTACCGATCAGCCACATCGGTCAATGTCGCCGATCAATGCAAGTCAGACTGACAGTCGAGTCTACTAATGGTCAACTAGTCACAGTCTACCACAAGGTCAAGGTTACAAGACTACAGACAGCTTGCCGAAAACACTTGATTCGTAACTTCATAAACCAGCGGGATTCCAGATCCTGTCCATGTTCATCCGTTCTGCTTTTGTTCCATGAAAATAACAAATGGCTTGGTTGGGATAGCTTTGCAACAACCACATAAATCTTATAAACATGAACGATAAATGATCGCATGAACGCTCAAAGAGTCATCCACGAGATACGAGGGAGAAAAAGTATGGTATAGCGAAGGTAAGAACGGTAAGAAGACAACAGCGACGTAGAGCAAAACGAGTCTAATCTAACCACCACTCGACACCGAAGAGTCTGCCAGCGTCGAACGAGGCCAACTCGCTGAAGAAGTGGCGCGACAGGTCAATCGAGGTGTCGTCGCAGCCCATGCACTTGTCGACGACAGTGCCAGTGCTGGTCTTGCCGCCGTACTTGATGGTGACAGTCCTTCCGCAGTCGCTGTCCTTCATGATACCAACAGGAAGAGCGATGACATTCTCGGTGCTACCGTCGTTGGTCATACCGCAGCTGCTGGGGGCGCTCGCGGAGGTGGCAGTGTCGTAGAAAGTGATCTGACCAGTGCAGGGAGAGCTGGCAGAGCAAGGGCCGGAGCTGCTGCCGGAGCTGGAGCTGGAGCTAGAGCTCGAGCTCGAGCCGGAGCTGGCATTAGAGGTAGCGACAGGCTCGGGTTCTTCGCTTGAGGTCTCGACGGCAACGATAGGAGCAGCAGCAATGGTGGTGCTCTGCGTGGTGGGAGCGGGGGCTTCGGTGGAGACGGTGGTGCTGGTGGTAGTAGACTCGGGAATCTGCACATCGGTATCAATGGATGGCTCCTCGGTCTCGGGCTCGGCAATCGAGGTGGGCTCAACAGTGCTGGTGCTGGTAGTCTCGGGCGCAACGTAGGTGGAGGTTGAGGAGGAGGTCGTCTCGGGCTCGTCGTGTTCAGGCTCGGCAGGAGCAGTGGCCTCCTCGACAGTCGACTGCACAATGGTGCTGGGAGGAGCCTCCTGGCCAGCGGTGATGGTGGTGGTGACATCGACCGTGGTCCAGACGACGGTGGTCACGGTCTTCCAGACGGTAACCTCTTCACCGCGCTTATGGTGGTGCCTGTGGCCATGACTGGGGGCAGCAGTAGCCAGGGCAGCAAAGGCCGTAGCAGCGAGGGTGAGAGACTTCATGAGAGGTGCCATTGTGTTTATAGGTGGTCTCGGGTTGGCGGTGCTATATATTCAAGGACCGAAGCAAAGAGACAGACAAGCGCACTGGTTGATCAAGGAACGAACAGTTGAAGGCGACTGCACAGCAGGTCGTGATCAACGGGATCGAATGTTTGAAGGAATGTGAGCTGCAGAAATGCAGAAGGGAGTGGCAGACGCTTGTCAATGAGCGGATGAGATGAAAACGAGAATGGAGAGAAGAAGCGGGAGAAATCAGACAAGAGGCGCGAGGGTCTGGGCGGTATTTAATCCCATTTCACTCGATGCGTTTAGTCGTCTTACAGTCTCCATCTTACGCGGGCAACAAAGAACCGCTGCCTGCCAATGATCCCCGAGAGTGTGGCAGAGCAGGACCCACGCCCAACCGCCGTTTGATTACCGCACAAACTCCCATGGTTCCCACCGGGCCCCCCTCTCTGTCCCTCTGTATGCACCCTCTGCACTCTGCAGACCGATAAATCATCTGCTGCCATCTCATCTCTGACCTGTCCAACCCACTGGAAATCCGAATGCCCCTCGGAGCCCTCGGAGCGATCTCACCAGCGGCTGAAACCAATAATCTGACTGGTGCAGTTGCAGGGTCTGGATCGGTTGGCAACACCGCTCACCAACCAGGCAAGGTTTGTTAGCGCTCCTTGGCTGGTAATTTGGTCAGAAACGCCAGGGGGATCAGCAGCCAAAGAGACGGTCCAAAAGACGGTGCCTGAAAGCCACACTTGGCAGCCGGCCCTGGGCCCCATCGCGCCTTGAAGTTTCTTCCCCCTCTGACGTGGGCTGAAATGCCTTCCTTCAACAGCAATTGGAGGCCGCTGGGCTGTTGATGGATCCTGTTCCTGTCCACCAGCCATCGCGCCATTCGCTGCTTAATCAGCCCTCGCCTTCGCCTTCGCTTTCTGTGCTGGCCTGGCCTCGTCTGGCCCTCTTCGGTGACCGGGATTGCGCCACTTGGCTGGCGCATCTGGGTTTGTGAGGTTTCAGGCGCAGTGGGCTCGTATTTTTATGACAAGGGCTCGTCTTCTTGGTGTCTTAGTGATGTCTTACTCGTACTCGGGGGCAGTTGCTTCACGAATTAATTCCTCGCAAACCTATCATGATAGGATGGGATCCAAACTGACGTATATATGCTTTGTCAAGATCCATGCTCGAGGGCTGTTTCATCCATGAGGACAAAACAATGTGGACCGTCGTCTGTCATACCCTGCTGCATGAACAATTAAAGCGAACCTTCTGTCCTTTGCAGCACAAAAGTCAATGGGGCAAGAACACGACTCTTTGCTTATTATTGGGATCACCCCGCTCTCATTAAACAATTCTACCACTCGAGCCCAGTTCTGAATCAAAGGCCCGCAATTGTTATTTAAATAATGCACCGACAGTCTAGATGGGAATTCAGCTGATGAATAGATACATCTTCGATTGCAAAGCAAATCTACCTAAGTATATGAACAACCATAACAAGATGAGTTTTGAACAAGTGTAAAATGTGCCCGGTCAACGAAAATATCATGACGCAGTAAAAAAGAAACCATAAAGACAATTATCCATAACCCATGATATAAGTACAAAGGAACCCAACCTTAAAAATGAAACACCGTCAAACCAAAAACAATCAATCAGCCCTGGCACATAATGCAGGCCTCCTTATTCTCAATACTGCATTGGAGAACCTTCTGCGAGTAGATGTCCGCCTCGCTGGGTTCGCCTTCCTTCTTCTCTTCCTCTGAGTTGTCGGTCTCGCTGTTGACGTCAGCCTCGCGGGAAATGCCATTTGTGGCGTTTTCGCTGGCTCCATTCACCTGGCCGGCAGGAGCACGGGGAATAGCCGAGTAGGTGGTGGCCGCAATACCACCAGCCCTCTTCTTGCTTGATCGTGCAACGTTGGTGTCGGCAACCTTGAGCTGCTCCTGGTCGACAGTGAACTGGATAGGAGCAGAAGCAGCCATCGTACGGAGGTAGTACATTCCAGTCTTCAAGCCCATCTTCCAACCAGCAAAGTGCATGCTAGTGATCTTGCCCATGGTGGGCTCCTTCAGATGAATGTTGAGCGACTGAGACTGGTCAATGTAAGCACCACGGTCCGCGGCCATCTCCAGGATTCGTCGCTGCGAGATCTCCCACACGGTCTTGTAGAGAGCCTTGATGTCATCAGGAATGTTGGGGATGTTCTGCACGGAACCGCCATCGGCAATGATACGGTTCTTCATGTTGTCGGACCAGAGACCAAGGTCGACAAGGTCCTTGAGCAGCCAAGGGTTGACAACCTGGAACTCACCCGCAAGGACACGGCGAGAGTAGATGTTGGATGTGTAGGGCTCAAAGCACTCATTGAAGCCCAGAATCTGACTGGTACTGGCAGTAGGCATAGGCGCAACGAGAAGACTGTTGCGGACACCAGTCTGCGCGATCTTGGCCTTGAGGGCGTCCCAGTCCCACAGATCAGTGGGAGTACGCTCCCACATGTCGTACTGAAGGATACCCTGGGAAACGGGAGAGCCTTCGTAGCTCTCATAGGGCCCGTATTCCTTGGCCAGATCCGAAGAGGCGGTCAACGCAGCGTGGTAGATGGTCTCGAAGATCTGGATGTTAAGCTGCCTAGCTTCAGCAGAGTCGAAGGGCAGGCGCAAAGCAAGGAATGCATCAGCCAGACCGTTGACACCAAGAGCAATCGGACGGTGGCGAAAATTGCTCTTCTTAGCCTCGGGCACAGGGTAGTAGTTGATGTCGATGATCTTGTTCAAGTTGCGAACTAACACCTCAACGACTTCATGAAGCTTGCCAAAGTCATATTCGCCGCGCGCAGCGTCAACGAAAGTGGGCAGGGCAAGGGAGGCCAAGTTGCAAACAGCGACCTCATCAGGAGCAGTGTACTCAATAATCTCGGTGCAGAGGTTAGAGCTGCGAATAGTTCCCAGGTTCTTCTGGTTGCTCTTCTTGTTGCAAGCGTCCTTGTACAGCATGAAGGGGTTTCCAGTCTCGGTCTGCGCCTCCAGAATGGCGTACCAGAGCTTCTGAGCCTTGATGGTTCGGCGACCACGGCCTTCCTTCTCGTATTGCTCGTAGAGAGCCTCGAATTCGTCACCGTAGACATCAGCCAAGCCAGGAGCCTCGTTGGGGCAGAAGAGAGTCCAGTCACCGTTGGCCTCAACTCGCTTCATGAACAGATCGGGAGTCCAGAGAGCGTAGAACAGGTCACGAGCTCGCACTTCCTCCTTTCCGTGGTTCTTGCGCAGGTCCAGGAACTCGAAAACATCAGCGTGCCACGGCTCCAGATAAATAGCAAAGGCACCAGGACGCTTGTTTCCTCCCTGGTCAACGTATCTGGCAGTGTTGTTGAACACCCGGAGCATAGGAACGATACCGTTGGATGATCCATTGGTACCGCCAATGTAAGAGCCAGTGGCACGGATTCGGTGGACGTTCAAGCCAATACCACCAGCAGTCTTGGAGATCATGGCGCAGGTTTTCAGTGTGTCGTAAATACCGTCAATACTGTCCTCCTTCATATCGACCAAGAAGCAAGAAGCCAACTGGGGCTGAGGAGTGCCAGCATTGAACAGAGTCGGGGAGGCATGCGTGAAGTACTTCTGAGACATCAGGTTGTAGGTCTCAATTGCTCGCTCAATATCGCTGCCGTGAATTCCAACAGCAACACGCATCAACAGGTGCTGAGGACGTTCAGCAATCTTTCCGTCGAGTCGCAGAAGGTATGATCGCTCAAGAGTCTTGAAGCCGAAGAAGTTGTAGTTGAAGTCGCGGTCGTACACGATAGCAGAGTTAAGCTCTTCTGCATGTTTCATAACAATTTCGTATGTGCTCTTGGATATCATGGGCGCCGCTTTTTTATTCTTTGGGTTGACGTAGTGGTAGAGATCTGAGATGACGAGGGAAAATTGTTTCTTGGTTTGCTTGTGGAGGTTCGAGACCGCAATACGAGCGGCGAGGATGGCATAGTCTGGGTGGGTGACGGTCATGTATGCGGCGGTTTCAGCAGCCTTTTGAGGATTCGTGTCAGCAAAGAGCAGTGCATTGGGAGCGTCAATGACCATACCAGGTTGTCGAGTTCGACGGTGGTGACACCTTGGTAGACACCAGAGATGACCTTCTGAGTGATAGCAGCAGCATCGACATGCTCCGGATCAAGACCGTAACACAGCCTTGAGACACGGGCCGTGATCTTGTCGAATTGCACGCGTTCTTTGCGTCCATCTGTGATTAATAATGCATTAGCAGAGTTCGTACAGTAAGTGGCGACACGGTCAAATCTCGTGCAAATTCGACGTCGACGCGTCCAATCACAAAATAAGACAGAGAAGAGTTTGTGCAAGGCTGATATGGCGCAAACATACCTCTCTTGTAGACAAACATCTTGTAGGACAGCGGGGAAGACCCGGCGAGTACGTGAAACTGAGGAACTAGAAAAAGACGAAGAGGGTATAATGATAGTCGTATTACTCAAGCAGATTGAAGGACTTTAGAACAAAAGTAGAAAAGAGAGATAACACAGAGAAGAGAAGGGGGTCCCAAGCAAGATTGAGGAGGATGAGAGGAAAAAGAGAGACCGGAGGGGCTGAGAGAAGGGAGATATTGATTCCGGCTCACGCGTTTCTGGGTGGATATCGAACCGCGAATTTTCGTGTTTGGATCTAATGGGCTTCCTTAAAACTGGGGCACGGTACGCACTCACGTGACGTATGTGTCATCCTGCGGCTAGTACTATTTAGGCTTCTTGGGTTCTGCAGGGCAGCTGAAGAGCAGAAAGACGCGATACCTGCTTACTGGGTTAGGTAAATCTCCATAGCTATGAGTAGCAGTTATGTGTTCGAGGGCTTTATGGTTAATTCTCACGACAGAAGCGTGGTATCTACTTCGTAACGACAACAAGAACTAACAAAGTATGTATGTCACATGTAAAATATTTGCGTACTTCCAATCAAATTGTCCAGGTTCGAATATAGTATACAGCTTTCAAAGCGCCCTAGAGCGTAGCAGCAAGACCGACGAAGACAACAGCGGCAAATGCGGCGGCAGAGACTTGCTTGTCGGTGGAGGCACCGTTGGTCGGGGTGGTGGTATCCGCACTGTCCGTGGTTGAGGCAGAAGCAGAAGCAGAGTCGGAGTTGGAACTGGAGCTGGAGCTGGAACTGGAGCTGGAACTGGAACTAGAGTCCGAATCAGAGTCAGAGTCAGAGTCAGATGTCGAGCTAGCACTGTCGGTAGAGGTAGCGCTGCCGGAAGTGCTCGACTCTTTGTCCGAGGTCTTGGTGTTGGAGTGAGTGGAGGTCGTGCTCGATGAAGAGGAAGTATCTATGGCCGTACAATTAGCCCTACCCCTAAATATGTCGTATGCGAAAGGGTACGAACCAACTTCGTAGCCGGCATCCTTGCAGACGCTGGCATAGTACTTCAGGGCATCCTTTGCATCATCTCCACAAACGTCCCGAATCGAAGTCTGGATCTCGTCGCCATTGGTCTTGCAGATACCTTTGAGGTCGCCGGGAGTCTCGGGACTGTTTAAAAATGATTATTAGCAATAATCCTAGGCATCGGCGCAATAGCGGCTCTCAAGCATTACCCCACAACGGTAAGAAGGCAGGCAGGCGTGCCAGTGCCAGCAGCGGCAATGACCTTGCCAAGGGCAAAGAGAGCGACAAGAACGGTGGACTTTGCGAAGAGCATTGTGTTGAAGGAATGGACTATTATAAACTGGTTCAGGGGAATCACTGGGATCGCCGGTGTGAAGAATTATGAAGGAATGACTAGAGTAGTAGAGACAGAGAGCGTGGAGTCGAGGAAGGAGAGGCAACGGTCTGTTAAACGAGGGACAGACACGGGTTGGGAGAGTTGAAAGACTTAAAGATGAGATCTTGAAGCGACGATAACGAGCCCGTTGATGGAGGATAACAAGGAATTCAAGGGTCGACCCCAGCAGATGATTGTTTCACCCAATAAGGTAATAGCCCTGCCGATCGCTCGTCCCTGAGTCCCTGATTCAGCCCTGGGTGCCTCAGGCAACAAACCACTATTCGCAAATCAGGATAATTCTGCTTCTCAAATGTCTTCCGGTATTGGAAATCCTCTAGTGCTTCAATTAAAAAACAGGAGCTGCGTCCACATGTTGCTGCACTCTCATGGCTCGAGTCATGGTGCCCAGCGAGCCCAGCTAAGTGCTTTAGAGTTCCAACCAGAGTCGGGGTGCATGTAGACTCTTTTCAACAGTCAGTGTAAGAGCACAGGCAGCTCAGACCACTACCAGCGGGCAAGATGCGATACTAATACACATCGACTCCAAGCCTAGGTCTAGTTTTAGCCGTTTAGTAAGTCGTTTTTTATGTGTTTGACAGCTACATATATATCTTCGCGCCGTAAGAGGCTAGACATAATCAAACTAGATGAGACCCAATACCGGATGCCAGACAGTGTATATGATGCCCGAGAGCTTATATTGATAGAATATCAGAAGGCAGGTCTAATCATTGATTCACCATCTATACCTCATACAGCATTAGTATTCCCACTTGGGATCATATGAGCTTTGAATAATCTCCTGAACCTCAAGCCTACAATCCACAATCTCTCGCCCATTGACTAGATCATTCTCGTTCGCCCGCTTCTCTGCCTCGGCTTCGTCCTTTGCTATCCCCGCCTTAACATGTCTTTTAATCAAGCGTTGCCGTGCCGTATCGAAATCAACATCCACAAACCACAGTTCATCCATCAGCTTCGCCGCCAAGCTCCACGGCTCCTTATTTAAACTCAGGTAGTTCCCTTCGAAGAATATAACTCGTCTAGCAGCTGCAATAGGGATGTCATTATCCACGGGGTCCTTGACTGCGTGGTCGAAACTGGGCGCATGCAACGTTTGCGTTTCAGCCGTTAATGGCTCGCGCAGTGCACGAACCAAGGCTAGGAACTTCTCCCCATCGAATGTAAATGCTGCGCCTCGTCGTGCGGCCGCGTACTCTGGATCAGGCATTTGAGCGAGCTGTGCGCGTGTGAGGTGGTATCCGTCCATAGGGATTGCGGCAGCGATCAAGCCGTCGCCTTGTCCGCTGTGTAATTCATTGATCCGCTTTGCCATTGTAATAGCAAGCTCGGTCTTTCCAGAGCCCGGGATACCACTGACTGCGACAAGCAGGCGGGCGTTTTCGGGTGTATCCTGGAATCTCGCTGCAAGTCCGGTCCATGTTAGTCGGCGTTTCGCAGCTAAGGTTGGGATTGCAATGCTGAAGCTCACCCCAGATCTTATCGACAAGTCGGTTTACTTGTGACTCCATGGTCATGGATGTGTGGTATAGGATGTATAGATGGAATGTGTACGAGCTCAGCGAGAATTCAAGGTTTCAGTCAGGCGAGTTGTTCGCGATAATTGAGGCATGCAGGAATTATGGTAGTGTTGACAATATTGGTGCTCAATGTATCAGCGGCGCGTGACTGTATCGGAACCTCCATGAAGGTGCAGTGGATTTAGAGAATACGTACTCAGAGCAAATAGCATATCCTCGTTCAGGACGATCAAAGCAATCCTGATAAATAATCGCGGCGAGCGGGGACTGTCGTCAGAGTGGGGTATGACGGGGTCTGGAGCGATGAGCTCCGTTGGAGCATCTCTTCTGCCTCAGCGCAGGAGTCCGGAGTAGTTATTCTAGTTTATCCCATAGAGCCGAGCATACTTAGCCTCCAGAGTGAACAAGGTCTACATGATTCAGATGGTGCTAGAGTCCCTCGATGCACAAACTTCACATTTGCCTCGGCCGTTTCTCTAGAGCTCGGTACAATTCCGACTCCGGTGACAAAAGTTCTTTAAGACATCTGAAATCGTCCCCATCAATGTCGTGAAGGGCTATCCAAATTGTCCAATGGCGCAAATGCTACATCACGGATGATGCCTATAGGTCGTCTTGTCCATTTCATTGGCATACTCCCACAGTTTGTCTCCGCCATAGAATATATAGGATACTTTATACAATGAAACCGATATTCGCCCGGTGGATAACATCATAAAATCATCAGTACCTAGACGAGTGCCTAGTACGGACTCACTGAGTAAATGTAACCATAGATGAGACTCCACAAACGCCACAATGATATACTGCCCGCTAAAACCTGTTTGTAATAATTTCCTCCATCGAAGATAAATGAAGCATGCATACTTAACACATAGGAAGAGAAAGAGAATAAAAAAGATAGATGTTTTCAACTTTGTCCGGCAGGCCCGTCCGGTCCTGGAAAGTTATCTACTTCATCACCTGCCCCTGTTCTTTGATCCATGGTACGAGACAATCCAGTTGCTGCCCACCAGTCGTCGGGAATAGGTTCACGACGAGCAAGACGATCAAAGATGGCTTGCATGTTTTGTAGATCCTGGTCTCCCGAGGAATCCGAGAATGCAAACGATATTGTGGGGATTGAAGCAGGATTGTTCATGAGCGACTGGCGATTACTCGCCCGTCTCAAAGACTCGTACTGCCGCCTACTACGGCGGTAGCGCCGATATAATGATCGCTGGGTGACGGTTTCACCGTCCGACTCTGTATCCGTATCTGTGAAACTAGAGTAGTCACATGGGTGTGTATATTCTTGGTAAGGATCGAGCGTCATCTGAATCGTGGGTGCCGCTGAACGGAGGGAGTTCTGAACAGGCTCGAGCGAGGTTGCAGAGCTTCTCAGAGTTTCGTTAGGCGAGCCATCAGCCCCTGGTGCCGGTGCGGAAGAGAAGGAGGAATCCGCACTGGGTAGATTTGCGTCAGGCGTAATCGTAGTCAGAAGAGTCTCCCACGCATCATTTGCATGGTCATCTTCTAAGTCCACGCTTCTCTGACGGTCTCCCAGGCCGTCAATCGGTGGCCCGCGGCTGGTAAGATTCGTGTCGATTAAAGAGCGCTGGCCAACTCGTCGCAATAAAGGTATGAATGACGCAGCCTGGGTTTCTTCACTAGGGCCTTCATGCCGAGGCAGAGGTGATCGCCGAGGAAGATCCGAACCGGCCAGCGGTGTCGAAGATCTATGGTATGCGATGGCAGGGGCAAATCGCGGGGTGAGATGGAGGTGATCATGCGGTTCCCATCGAGCGTTCGCGTCACCCGCTGGAGGAAGCGGGTTCAACAAATCGGAGAAGTTCGAGCTTCGGGGAATCCGTAGCCGATGACCTGAGCGGTTGTGATTGAGGGCGTCATCGATCATTCGCAGGCGTCGACCATTGTCAGCCAAGCTGCTGCTAAGGTCAAACGGGTCACTAGGGCGAGGTGGAATCGAAATCGGCGAATGCGAGGGGCGCGGTAAGCCACTCGCCTCGCGCTCTATCTCATCGAGTAGAGGACGAGGAAACGGAGAGCGCAAAGTCGTACTGCGCCAACTAGAACCACCATGACGGGGGCGGCGAACGGTGCCCTGGCGACGAATTGCAGAGCGCGCAGCGGCACAGGAGTCCTTGACGTTATTGCTTTTGGTGGCCTCGGTAGACGAAGGCTCGCGGTACATACTACAGGACGTCAGTCATGCTAGCTGTTCAATGCGCACCGCACCGCATGGCGCTTTGAAGCGCGCGGAATCTGACAGTTATCGAGGGGTAGGCAAGAGACTCACGGGATGCCCATATCTGCGAATCTGCTAGGTTCAGTGTCGCAAAATTTGTTTACGAAAAAAAGCGACGTTGACACGACCGTTTGAAAATGAGTGTGGTGCCGAAAGACGACAACGCGACGATGGGGTCGGGTGCGGGAGTTGATGGAGAAACGGCGGCGAGATTCGATTTTACTCCTAAAGGCAAAAAGCGGAGGCGGACGAGGCTGAGAGCGCGACGCCGGCCGGGGGTCGCGCTCCGACGAGGCTGGAATAATGTGGCGCAATACTCGCGCTTCGACCGCCAATAAAGCTAAGACTTCTGCCTCAAATGCTCCGAGGCCTAACAAAGCACTCAGAGCACGGTTTCGTTGTCTACCAGTTATGGACTTGGCTGGATTTGTATCACACAGTATGACTCGAGCACCAAGAAAGCCCTGATACTTCATGCTACCTTGTCTTATGACATTTCCTCATCGAGAAGCAAAACTGACACCTCAGGCATTTTTCTTATCAGGACCGATAAGAGCTCTTTCCGCGGGAAAATGATCAAGCTGACGGCAATCTGGAGTTCTTCCCTATACTCCGACCATGAAGGCTAACTTCAAGTTCTCATCGCACACTGCACATCTGGCGGAATGATCGAGCTTGGTCTCAGCCGGATATCCCGCCTTCTTCAACAAACCCCGTTGTCCTGGAAGGCCATTCACATTGCTGGCACGAATGGCAAAGGCTCGATCAGTGCGTATATATCGCATCTTCTGACCTCCGGAGGGGTTCGCTGCGGCCGCTTCACCTCGCCGCACCTAATTGATCGCTGGGATTGCATCACAATTGATGAGCGGGTTGTTCAGGAATCGCTTTTCCGACAGATCGAGGCCAGAGTGAAGCAACGGGATCAAACATTGGGCATTGGTGCGACCGAGTTCGAGCTGTTGACAGCGACAGCATTTGAGATCTTCAACCATGAACAAGTCGAGATTGGGGTCGTCGAAGTGGGCATGGGCGGCCGCTTGGATGCCACAAATGTCCTAAACAATGTTTTGGTTTCAGTTATTGCGAAGATTGGTCTGGACCATCAGGCCTTCTTAGGGGATACATTCGAAGAGATTGCCCGAGAGAAGGCCGGAATTTTGAAGCCCGGAGTTAAATGTGTCGTCGATGGTACCAACTGCCCGGAGGCCATAGGAGCCGTTAGAGACCGCATCGCAGAGCTTGACCTGAAAGCTACTATTGTTCATCCGGACTCCCCAGATGCTGAATTGCCTTCACTTGTCGACTTGTTTCGGCAACATGATCTACAATCTCACCAGCAAGCGAACATGTCCTGTGCCGCCGCTGCTTTGAAAGCTGTCCTGCCACAGGTGCGGCCTGGGCTCGATGCTGACGCCTCAATTCCCCAGTTGGCTGCCGTGCAATGGCCAGGCCGTTTACAAAAACTTATTCTGCAGCCTCTCACCGATCGTAAAGAGCCGGTTCTGTTGGATGGTGCCCACAACGCCCAGTCGGCCGAGGTTCTTGGAGAATATGTTGATGGCAAAATGCGCCCGCTGGCAAAGAATGTCACTTGGGTCATTGCAGCATCGCATGGGAAAGATATTCGCCCGTTGTTCCACTCAATCATCAAGTCCGGCGATGATGTGGCAACAACGAGTTTTGGTCCCGTCGATGGAATGCCTTGGGTGAAGGCCGCTGACCCAGTTGAATTGTGTTCATGTGTCCAGGACATTCCGGGAATAGGGGAGGTACAGTCATTCGACGAGGATATTCAAGGCGCACTTGATTGGGCATGCAATAGGGCAGACGGCAGGCCTTTGGTCATCGCGGGGAGTCTTTACCTCGTGTCCGATGTTCTGCGTCTACTCAGAGGAGCTAATGAATCATGAGCTATGACATGCGTCTTGGTACTGGGAGTGACTTCGTTAAAGGTCCGTTTCTATGCGAAATCGCACAGCTGTATTTTGGAAACTATATCGTCCAAATTTACACAAAAACATGAATGTATTTTAGCGATGTTTCTCAACCCCAACCGCACCCGTGCTTTTTTTATGATCCGAGTAGACGATCCCGCCCGTGTCTCATAAATACCCGATAATTCAATGGGTTTAGTTGTTTCTAGAAGCGTTAGGCTGATAAGGCTGATCGGAGTACACAAGCAGACGGGCAAGTGCGTCATGCTTCAAATAGTGGCGGCTTGTGGAGACTCAAAGAGGGAGTTCAAAACATCCGCTAGTCAATTATTGTTCCCAAGGTTCAGCTCCCAGGGAACAACACTAGGGGTTACTACTGTCTGCTTGATTTTCATCCCTGTTCCTGAATTGCCGCTGACGATCCGTGGCTCTGACTGAGGTAAAACAGTGTCAGGATCCCATGTGGCCTGTCGCGTTTTCTCAGCGCCGCTTCGCAATTGAAGGCACAAGAATCCCTCTGGTATGTCTTTTTCTATCCCTCTCTAACGACTAAAATGCCAAAACCCAGTCAGCTATACATCTATACCTGTTTATCTTGTCCAATTACCCGGTTACTGCACTATTACTGACAATTCATGCTGCCATAGCGAGTGTGCTGATATGAGCCATCCGATCGATTCCCCGGCGCCTGCCTTTTCCGCTCCATTCTTCCGCGCTCGAGATCCTACAGCCTAGGTCGATACTCAGACTGAGCCAAGCGTCGTTATAGAAAATTGCTTTGACCCTGACCGGTCATGGTGTCTCGGTCCAACGAGGGGCCTGACGGGCCCTATCCGGCGCCCAGAACGTCCGCCGCACCCGCGAAAGGACGCCTCACAAGACTCGGATCCAGCCCATCAAAACGAGACGAGAGAACAAAAGATGACAGGATGGGGAAGACTTCCGCAAAAGATGTTGCGGAACTCAAGGATTATGTACGCTCGACCCCCATATGTCGTGTCAGCTTAGTTGTCGTAACTGACGATGATCTTTAAAGCAACTGGGGGATTGCTTGGGTCGTGGGGCGTTCGGATCTGTATACAGGGCTTTGAACTGGAACACAGGGGAAACCGTTGCGGTCAAACAAATAAAGCTTGCGGACCTTCCCAAGAGTGAATTGCGGGTCATTATGGTACGATGTCAATTCTAACCGTGCTCGCCTTACGTACTGACATACGTGCTACAGCTCGAGATCGATCTCCTGAAGAACTTAGATGTATGACGCAACTTGCCTAATGCTAATGGCCCCCATACCTGCCGCAACCACTGACTTGACGGACAACAGCACCCAAATATTGTGAAGTACCAGGGGTTTGTAAAATCAGCCGAAACTTTGAACATCATTCTTGAGTATGTCCAGGTTTAGTCAGGGAAGGATAAGTCGAAGCAGCTAACGGCTTAGATATTGCGAGAATGGCTCTCTGCATTCTATCGCCAAAAACTTCGGCCGATTTCCTGAGACCCTAGTGGGTGTATATATGTCTCAAGTTCTCCACGGTCTTCTTTACCTACACGATCAGGGTGTCATACACCGAGACATCAAGGGTGCAAATATTCTTACCACAAAGGAAGGCCTGGTCAAGTTGGCAGACTTTGGGGTGGCTAGCCGAACCACCGGGTTAAGCGAGTCAAGCGTTGTCGGAACGCCGTACTGGATGGCTCCTGAAGTGATTGAGCTAACTGGAGCCACAACGGCGTCCGATATTTGGAGCCTTGGATGCACTGTCATCGAATTGCTAGAAGGCAAACCGCCGTACTATAACCTGCAACCTATGCAAGCGCTTTTCCGCATCGTCCATGACGATCACCCACCCCTTCCGCAAGGCGCTTCACCTGTAAGTCTGCCGCATACCCATGCGCTGCATGCCCGTTGGCTAATACTTGTATAGGCAGTCAAAGATTTCTTGATGCAGTGTTTCCAGAAAGACCCTAACCTTCGTGTGTCCGCTCGAAAGCTTCTGAAGCACCCGTGGATCGTGAATGCTCGAAGGTCTGACTCGGTGGTCCCCAAAAAGTCAACCGAGTACGAAGCGGCGGTCAAAAGTGTACAGGAGTGGAACGAGGCCTTGCGTTCGCCGGAGTCAAGTGCGCTGAAGAGAGGGAATAGAGGCGACAACCAGAACCCACCGTCCTTGCGGCTCGACACTCGGTACACCCCAACCAAAGTCACGCTTCCGAGCCCGGTCTCCAGGAATGTCGCGGACAAGTTTAGTTCCCCCAGCTCTGGAGAAGAAGACAACTGGGACAATGATTTTGCTACTGCCATCTCACCGAGCGCACTGCAGTTGCCCCACCTTCGCCCTCACGACAATTTCGGAGGAATGCTTTCTTCTGAGAAACTAAAGGCATTTGCCTCACTTGATGGTACAGTTTTGAAGTCCGATGATAGCTTTCAAGAAATCGATGACCCCTTTGGAAGGTCTCTGCAGGCCGGAGAACATGACCCCCTGAAGACTATTCGACCTTCACCGTCGCAGCAGGCAAACGTAGGAATATCACAGCTTCAGGGCGGGTCATATGGCGCGCAAATGCGACAGGGCCCGCCTCTGAATACCGCCATAAACCCAACTCATGGCGGACAAGTGATCCAGGATTCGTCATCACCTATACGGCAACAGCGTCCGCCGTTGTTTTATAAGGAAAACTCATTCGAAGATTACTCCGATATCATCTCAGCTAATGAGGACGTTCTTGACCGCAAGATCAGTGCTTTCCAAGTAAGCCTCGGATGTTTGCAGTGAACGTACTATTTGGACTGATGATCTCCAGGAGAGCGATGACAATAGAGATTCGCCAGAGCCGGCAAGGTCGAGGGAAGTTGTTCGGTATCAAAGTTCATCCGAGCAAGAAGATTCACCCCAGCTCGGAAGACAGATATCAGTCAAGCGGTACCGGGGAACAGTCGAAATACAGCAATTTGCCGAGAACGAACACGATGAAGACTTCTCTGATATTCTAGGCGTTGATGGGGTCATGCTAGACAAAACAGAGAGCGACGACGGATCGACCAAGAGCACCCTGATGCTAAACACGAAACTGTCGAACAATTCTTGGTTAGGAGACTTGGATGACGAGGATGATCCTTTCGCTCAGCTTGAGGAAGGACTGGATGAAACGGATCTCGAAGCTAACATCGCTCGTGACAAACATGCCCGACTACGTAACCAAGTTGAAGGGCTGGTCGGTTCTTTGAAAACGTCGCAGGACGAAGAGGTACTTGGAGATATATCCGAACAACTCTTGACCGTTTTCTGCGATTACCCAGAGACGAAGAACATCATTATCAGTGCCCATGGAATGCTGCCAATATTGGAGATTCTTGATCTATGCCGTCGTCGCGATATTACTTTGTGCTTGCTGAAAATTGTCAATGCAATCATCTATGATGATTACGAGATACAGGAGAACCTCTGCTTTGTCGGAGGCATTCCCATTATTAACGAATTTGCTGCGAAAAAATACCCTCGAGAGATACGACTCGAGGCGGCAGCATTTGTGCAGCAGATGTATCAAACATCAACATTGACTCTGCAGATGTTTGTCAGCGCGGGTGGCCTAAATGTTCTAGTTGAATTCCTAGAGGATGATTACGAGGACGAACGGGATCTTGTCCTGGTTGGTGTTAACGGTATCTGGAGTGTTTTTGAGTTACAGGTGGGAGATATTGTTTCCATAATAACGGAGTGATACTGATGACAAGCAGGGTTCAACTCCGAAAAATGACTTTTGCAGAATCTTGTCACGCAGTTCTGTCTTGGACCCGCTGTCCCTCGTTTTGAGCCGGGTGTTGGATGAAGAAGGCGAGTTGGCTGGGATCGTGGAAGGCCGTATTGCGAATATTTTCTTCATCTTCTCGCAAGCCGAGAACCATGTCAAGGAGATGGTCTCTGAACGCACAGTTCTACATAGTAAAGACAGCCCAGCCCTTCATTGTGCTTCTTGTCGTTAACTATGGCCTAGGGGTATTGAAAGAACTAAAGCGCATGACGCCCGCCCACCAGATAACTATGCTAAAGTTCATAAAAAACTTGTCTATGCTATCAACAACACTCGACGCTCTTCAGAACTCGAACGCAATTGACGTTTTAACAGATCTCTTGCGGTCCACCATGAAACGACCGCATTTCAAGGAGGTTTCTAACCAGATTTTGAATACAATTTATAATATGTGCCGCCTGAACAAGTCTCGGCAAGAAGATGCCGCTTTGAACGGCATTGTGCCTTTGCTCCAGAAGATTGTAAAGACCGAACGTCCTCTCAAGGAGTTCGCGTTGCCTATCCTGTGTGATATGGCGCATTCTGGGAAAGTTGGCCGTCGGGAGTTGTGGCGGAATAAGGGACTTGCTTTTTACATCTCGTTACTCTCTGACCCGTACTGGCAAGTCACGGCTTTGGATGCAATTTTCATATGGTGCGTGCTGTTTCTGTATGCGTCACATTTCGCAAACTAATCATCATGACAGGCTCCAGGAAGAGACTGCTAAAGTGGAAGAGCACTTATTGGAGAACCGTTACGACCAGCCATCATTTACTGACGCCATCGTGCGGTGCCTGACGTTGTCAAAGGCAAATGCCTTTGAGAATATCCTTGAGCCCCTTCAAAAACTTCTGAGGCTCAGTCCTCCCATTGCTTCGACCCTTGCACGTTCAGACTTATTCAGCAAAATAGGGCAAAAACTCCATCACGCCAAGGCCGCGGTCCGCTTGAACCTTCTGCGCATCATATCCAGCATCTGCGATTCTAGCGAACATCAGGGTGGACTACTTGCTGGTTACGGGCTGTTGGAAGCAATCCATGAGCTAGAGCATGACCCTGCCATTCTTGTCCGAGATATGGCTGGAAAGCTAATCAAGTCCAATGAGAGAAGTGAATCTTACGGACTTGGCAAGCTGAAGCCGAATGTTAGACGAGGTAGTACGTCTGCAACGCCCCCGGGTCATTTTGTCAACCAGTCTGCGCCAGTCACGCCGCAATTGGGTAGACAAGGTCAGCCAAAAGCCTACTTCGATGGCAGGGAGACGCAACGGCGCCCAAGGTCTGCGATCAGTGGTTCTGCATTGGCTCTTCGTCCTGGGAGCAGAGATGGGCCCACACCGGGTATTGGTGTAAACGGGAGTTCCGGTCCTTCACGAAGCCGGATAACTCGCGGAGTGTCCAATAGGTTATCACACGTTGACCTGCTCCCGGAGGATGATAATCGACCATCGAGTTCAATATCTCGTCGGCCGTCCATTCTCCCAAGACGCCGACGGTTGACGCAGTTCGAGGCAGAACGAGGGCCCTAGGCAGGGCCGTGGTCAAAATGTCTATTGATCAGGTATATTTCTTTCAGATTGTTGGAAAGGACTCGTGGAAAGTCGTGCTTCACGTGAAGAGAACGAGTCCCTGCATTTTATTGGCGCATTGGCGGCGTTTGCTTTTTATCTGTTTCATTCAGTCTCTTTGGGTTTACAAGTCTCAATTGATTTCCTGGCTGGAAGGGTACGGCATTTGGTGCATCTGCGGTCTGGAAAGTGGTTCCTGTAAATAGCAGCAGTCATTTCTATATCAGATGGAGATTCTTTCCGACGTCCACTCTTACTCTATCGACTGTGCAAATCCCACATGTGATGACAGTGGCGGCTGCGGCGACTCTCGGGCTGGGGCGAAAATGCCACGATCCGTGTCGCAACGGCCACGCGGCAATTTTTTGTCTCTTCCGCCATCGGCTCATCCTCCTTCTCGCCTTCCCTGCAGAACTTCTATCTACTCCCCCATCTTTCGCCCAATGGCCTTAGGGTACGGATGAACACATCATTTGGCCCTCTTTACCCCCTTGACTCGTGGTCGTTGTCTCTACGGCATTGTTCGTGCCCGGCATGAGAGTGGCGCTCCGCACCCCACTACGGGCTCTCGGAGACCCGGCGACCATCCTTCGATATACTGCTTCAAGCTGTGCTCCCAGCGAGCTTCCATTGCGGAGTTCACACACCTTGCTTCGCGGATGTGTATCTAGCTGGATCCAGCCGAATAAGACGAACTTCCCGGGGCGTGACTTCCGAAAGCCCTTCTCGACGAAGACCTCGTATCGATCCGAAGGGCAACAAACGGCTGGTGGTCATGGAAAGCATTCCGAGCCTGGTCAGTCTGGAAGGAAGTGGGTTAAATACGGAATAATTGGAGGTACTATTGTCGTTGGCGCATTCGCGTTTTTCGACGAAGTCAGACATGCCTATCGCGCTGCGGCGCGAACGGGGAGGGTTGTTGGCACGTTAGCGGTCTGTATCAACGAGTAAGTCAGCCTGCCGTAGACGAGGCATGATCCTTTACTGATGCAGCTTGTATATAGTTACCGAGTGACCCTTAAGCAAGAGACCTCAACGTCAGAGGAACGAAGCGAAGCAATTCACGCCTGCCACAAGCGTTGCGCCGAGCGGACCCTGCGCGTACTGGAAAAGAATGGATCTATCTTCATCAAGCTTGGACAACATTTGAGTAGCATGGGCTACCTGCTTCCGCTGGAATGGACGACTACTTTCATCCCTCTTCAAGATAAATGCCCCGTTTCGTCAATCGAGTCCATCGAGGAAATGTTCGTTAAGGATACTGGAAAACGGATTGATGAACTCTTCGCGACGTTTGAGCCGACACCTATTGGTGCTGCTTCTTTGGCACAAGTACATATTGGGACATTGAAGGAAACCGGCGAGAAGGTCGCGGTAAAAGTGCAGCATCCAGCGTTGGCAGAATGGGCGCCGCTCGACCTTGCGCTGACACGGTTTACGTTCTCGACGCTGAAGCGCTTCTTTCCGGAGTATGACCTGGAATGGCTCTCCAAGGAAATGGATCTTTCGTTGCCGCAAGAGTTAGATTTCCGCATGGAGGCGGAGAATGCAATGCGCGCTAGCGAATACTTCAAAAAGCACTCAGATGCCCCGTTAGTAATTCCAGAAGGTACCTTTCTCCTTTCCATCTAGAGGTGTGTGTAAGTATCTGACGTCTCTAGTCCTGTGGGCGCAAAAGCGCATTCTTGTGATGGAGTTCTTGTCGGGCGCTCGACCCGATGACCTAGATTTCTTAGACGCCAACCATATCGATCGGGACGAGGTTTCAGCGGCTTTTGCTCATATCTTCAACGAGATGATCTTTGGTGATAACGCTCCCCTGCATTGTGACCCTCACGGCGGGAACATCGCCATCCGCAAAAATCCTAGCCGGAGTGGACACAACTTCGACATTATCCTTTACGATCACGGCCTGTACCGTGATATCCCTCGCGACACGCGCCGCAACTACGCGAAGCTGTGGCTTTCTGTCATTGAAGCAGACGAGGCCCGCATGAGGGAGTACTCGCGCAAGGTTGCTGGCGTGACAGATGAGCAATTTCCTCTTTTTGCAAGCGCTATCACTGGCCGAGACTACACTGTCCTTACGAAAAAGAACATTGCTTCATCGCGCACAGCAGCGGAGAAAGAAAGTATCTCTGGTGCCCTCGGGGAGGGCCTACTCCAGCAGCTGGTGGAGCTTCTGGGCCAGGTGCCCCGAATCATGCTCCTAATCCTCAAAACAAACGACCTCAGTAAGCTTTCTTACTTCCCCTCTGTATCTGGATTTACTGACGCATATACAGCTCGCAGTCTCGATGAGAACCTTCATACCCGCCAAGGCCCTGTACGGACGTTTCTCATTCTCGCCCGCTACGCCACTCGCACCGTCTTCGAAGAGCAGATGGACACTATCAATGAGCGTGGTGGGTTGTTGCGCCCATCAAACTTCTGGCTGTTTCTCTGTGCCTGGACAAAGTTTCTACGTGTAGAGATCAAACTCTCCGTGTACGAGACTGTGCTCTCGCTGAAGGGTCGGCTGGGACTTGTGTAGTTCGCGACGCGCATGAGTACATCCCACTGCCTATTGTATTACTTTGATTTGGCCTTCTTGGTATAGCTGTGCATCACGGCGAGGCGTCTCCAGTAATATTCTTGTCACTTTTACAGCTCTCTCTTTTCATTTTTGCTAGAGAATACGCGTTGCTAGACAATCACCTTTTCGTCTCCATGATTTTCGATATCTATTCTCACTTTGCTATGTTTAGACTTGGGTCAGAAAAATATATATAGAACTGTATAAACTATAAATTATCAGCAACTAACAGCGCACATGTTCTGTTTGTATGTCACGTCGTCCATGCCTGGCGACTAGCTCGCCCTAAACACGGCCAAACCTCACGAAGCCCGTCTCGGCACTTCCAACTAAACTACTTTACAACGACTTCGTCTATCTAGCCGACAACAAGCCACCAGAACAGAAAAACCGAGTATAAACAAGATAAACAGGATAAAAGCCTTGGAATACGATATTGATAAACCAAGAGGCAATGTCCAAGAAGTCCCTCGGCCGTTCCTCGGGCGTAAGCAACCAACAAACCAAGCCACTTCCCTCGTTCCTTCCTTCTTCTTCAGCGCATCAACCTGGTGTAAAGGTGCTGACTAGACATAGTCTTTAAACGCACCCATTGCAGCATTCACAATGGCTGTCGTGTTGTGCTCTTACTGCATCTACTCGATTAATTCTGCGAGGAGGGGAGCGCATGGTCAGGCCACGGGCCCGGCCACGGCTGAGAGCTTGCCGCAACGAAGGCTGAAGCAGGATGACTGGGTGAAGAGAGCTTTAGACGAGGAGAGGGAGAGGAAGGGGTAAGCGGGATAAAACCTCGCAGGGCTTCTGAGTACGGTTGCTTTGTTCGGTAGAATGTATCTATTTGCAAGCCTTTTTTTGATCTCCAAGGATTAGCTGATGTTTGGGTTACAACTAATAAAACAATAATTCAACTGGTAAGGAGTTCATCTAGGTAGGTAAATGCGTTGTTACTTGATCCAGATCCAGTAAAAATGTGCTTGATTTGGTGCTTGTGAAGACTACGCACTATATAACTACCTGCCTACGAACCAATACTACGCCGGGGCGGGTCGCTCTTACCTAGAAGAATCTTCAGTAAGTCAGCAAGAACCGAGTAAAGACAAGTAAGAGGGTGATATAGGTAAAGAGATTGGGATCAGAATTTTCAGTGTACGAATGGTCATATCCAGCTTGTTCTTGACAAGACCGGATCTCCGTAAATGTAAAGATTCATCATGGTAGTCTCGAGAGTAGAAGGGAATGGGAGCGACAGGGATGTCATAACGGTTCCTTCACGGGAATTCTTACCTGGTTTATTACGACCAAGGAGACATCTTGTCGACTCAACATTGGGAAGGCGCGTAATCACAAGCGAAGTGTTCAAACGAATGATGGCAGTAGACGGTGGCTAGTGACCAGTATCCTAGGGCATAATGATAGTGCCCAGGAAAGGCAGGCCCGGTTCGACTGATGCCATGAGAAGGGCCAGTGGACCAGTCGCACCATGAACTCATGGTTAATTCGAGTTTTCTATGCATTCAAATGCATGTCACGCAGTTAATAGGCGCCGACACAGAGCTGAGTCGAACCGCTAGCAACTGGGATGTAAAAACGATATCCCTCCCAACCTCCCTATGTCGGACCCGATGGTCGACAACGGGGGCAATCCCTTAACCATCGGGTTCGCACATACCAAGACTTCCAACTTGAATAATGACCTGCAGGAAGGGACTCCGTGGTTTTACTGCAAGATAACAGAGAAATAAGGAAGGTATTCCAATCGAATGCCAGAGCGCCCATGCAAGTCCCAGGAAAGCGGTCGTCATTAAGTGGGAAGAGCCCACTAAATTAGCAGCCCGGGGTCAAGAGCAAGGCAGAAGTCTGACGAATTGCAGCGGAAGTTGTAGATTTCGCGTAGGTGCAACGCCCTTCGACTGGTTCGAGGTGTGCATGGATGAGTTTTCCCCGGTGTCTTCATGTTGAACCGCAGTGGAATCCCATAAGACGTAGTGTCAGCTCAAGGACGAATCTCGAGAACGCGATTGGCACATCCAACAGTCGTCTAGCTTGGGAGCAATATATCTTCTAATCAGGAATTTGACGTCAAAATTGCAGAAGGAGTGCATGACTTGAGCTCTCCACAGAATGCGTAAGACATCCTGGTCCCTCAATAGTGCGATTGTGGAATCAAAAGTGAAGTGGAGGAAAATTGAATGTCAAACTTGGCGATTTTCGAGAAGATATTTGTGTGTGGAAATAAGTCACGTGCCCACCATATTCTGTTCGCTACATACTACGCATTCCGTACTCGAGCGCTGCCCTTATACTCTGAAAGTGATGGGTTGTAGAGCAGGATATCATATGCCTAGACAACGATGTTTATCTCATATGTACATTCCGAGGCACGTAATATAAGCTATGGGGTAATAAGAACGGCGCTCATAAAACAGAAATCTTGATGATGCAAAATCAGAGCCCCATCACTCTATCATAACACCATAGACGTAAGAAAACAGCCGAAGAAACAGCAAGTCTTACTCGAGTGTTGGCTGTAGTTGGTAAAATATGAGCTATACGCTCCAAAGGCAAGGATAGCGGATATATCAAGCCTTCTAGGCAGTTGGCCTTTGAGCGGCAACTCAAGGATCAAAGAACCGGTAAGGATATCATAAATCTGTCAGCTAGATTGCGCCTGTGGAGTCTTTCTCCTCCTCCAGCCTGAGCTTCAACTCCCCTTCATGCTTCATGTGTCCGATGAGCTTTCGAAGGTACTCATACGTGAGCATGGTAGTCATGGCAGCAGGAACAGCTCGAAATAGGTTGGTTCCAATCCCGGAGTAGAACGCCCGCCAACCTTCTTCCTGCAGGATCGTCTGGCATGTACGGACGATTCCTGAATAGCGAGGCCTATTGGGCATGCCGTCTGATGAAGACGCACCGGCGCCACGGCCGCGGTCCATGCCACCTAGTCCACCCCGGAAGGCAATCTCCTCAGGCGAAGGAGATGGCGGCGTTCTTTGTTGTGTTTGAAGTCTTGTCCGTAATACTTCGTGTGGATATGTCACAGTGCTGGCACAGACCTTACTCAAGAATGTTGCGCAGCTTATCCCGATCCAGTGAGAACTCCCGTTATCAGGATGTTCTCCAATGCTGTAGCCGGTGAAAGCCATTTTCAGGTATTCATAAAGAGGGAACTGGATGGCAACGTGCGCCAGGCCCAACAACGCTGGCGTAAGGCCTGAATAGAAGGAACGGATACCCTCGGTTTTATACATCTTCCTGGCAGCATCCCAGGTCCCGCTGTATTGCCAGGGAGCTCGGAAACCTTCTGTAGTAGACCTTAAACTCTGTGACATCAACCGTGTCTTGATCACCCATATTGGGTTAGTGGCAATGGTAGAACAGGCACCCGCCGTTATAGAAGCATATCCTCGCGAGAGCCACCAACTACCTATAATGAACTTAGTATAAGCTCGAGAGCAAACGACGGGGAGTATCACCCACCAGTAGTTTCATAGTAGTATTCCCGCGATCGGTCATAGACTGCAAGGTATACCGCCCATGTCGGCAGATATCCCAGAAGCATTGGCCCTAAGCCTTGATAGAGGCCTCGAATACCATCTTCCCGCCAGATAACCCTGCCGGTGCCCAGCATCCCCCGATACAATGTCTTCGCCTCCACCATCTTCCCCCGCCGCACGAAGCCCCCCTGCGCCTGAAGCTTCGTCTTGATCACATCGAGCGGACAGGTCACAATTCCTGATGCTACACCTGCGCTGGCCCCGCAGAACGGAGCGACATACCAGTCCGGCACACGGGCGGCGAAGAGCTCGATGCGATTGACAAGGGCGGAGTTCGGACTCGAGGTAACCGTGGGGGGCATATGAACGGTCGCAGGCGCAGGACTATCAGGGGCTGACATTTGCTGCTTGCTCGAGTCGCTGGAAGTCCCCGACGTCTTGTGTTCCTCTGAAAACATCCTTGCAGCCAGCGCTCAAGCAGTTCCACAGCTGTCCGTTTTGATGTTATTCACGTACGAGGGATCCCGGAACCGAGCATGTCGGTGCCCGCTCCGGAACCCAAAGGACTTTGAAACCCGCGGTGAGACTTGGAATTGTGAGCTGATTTGGGATCCCGTGGGGTAGCGGAGGGCGGCCAGATGCAGGGAGGTTCAAGTAATCAGAATTATCAAGCGAGAGCCGATGACGCCGAGCCGCCTGGATTGAAAGTTTCCCTATCTGATGCACAGACGAGGGCGCGGGGTTCTGTCGAGTTACCAAGGTAGTGACAGGGAGCAAAAAGTAAGATAAGAGGAGAAGTGATACAACGATCGAGGAACCCCAATCCCACCTCGGAAGACGGATATCGTGGGTGAAATGATTGGGAAATTGCGGCCTCAGGTGTCGAATGACGAGAGATGAGAAATGGGGTGTCGGAGATCGAATCAGTCGAGTTGGAGATGTGGGCGGAGCGCCAATCACTCGGAGTTGACTTGACTTGCGTAAGGGCAAGACTACCGAGTGGTCTACAAGGGATCATGTGCAAGGTCTTAGCTACGCCTCTTACGCACTCTATGATTGTGGCCTCAAGTGAGCAGCTTTCTGGGACTTATTTTCTTACCGGAGAAGGTCCGGATGGCCCGCCTCAGGCACAAAGTACCAAAAGCGCTAGATCACGTGCAAATGCTATCTATATACCTCAGGCAGCAATCGGATGTTTTTGGAAAGGCTCACCCGCGAACCTCCCGTTTTGCACACCAACGTCGGGCCATCTCTTGTTCAGCTTGACTCTCCGACCACCTCCGCTCTACCCCGTCAATTGGAACTACGCATCGCTCCTCTTCGGGTTAATTAATATGTCGGCCCCTTCTCTCACCAACTTCGTCATCAAGCGCCCTTGGTTGAAGCGCTGGATGATGCCAATTGCCCAGCGGTACGCCGATGCCGCCGGCTACAGAAGACTCGGTCTCAAGTACGCACTTCTTCTGCGACGATTCCAGGATAGCGCAGGTGACAAGTGATGCTTGAGCGCGGCTCAAACTGTTTAGCTGCGTCTCTGGGTTGCTTGAGATACTGTCATCCTCGCTTGTCTGGGGTCGTCGGAGCTCTCATCAGCTTGCATGCAACATTAGACTAACATGATTATTAGGGCCGATGACCTGATCCCCGAGGAGAGCGACACCGTCCAGACCGCTCTCAAGCGTCTTCCTCCCAAGGAGGCCTACGATCGCATCTTCCGTATCCGCAGAGCCTTCCAGGTTAGTTTTATCAAAGGATAAGGGTTGGAAGGGATAATCGGCTGACACGAGTGGCTGCCTATAGTGCTCTATCTCTCACACTCTGCTTCCTCCCGATGAGCACATCAAGCCCCACGAGGTGAGTTTATTCGAGCTTTCTCCCATCGCAATAGCTTTCCCAAGCCTCCGCATCCATCGGCCAATCCCGTGAGCCGGATTTGTCAACGGATCTATACCCCAAACTTGCCGATTATATTGAACGATATGGACTTCTGGGGTGCTATCGGGATAACATTGGCTCATACTGACTGTGTCGCTAGGATGTCGAGTACCTGAGCCCCATCATCCGCGAGATCGAGAAGGAGAACGCCGAGCGTGCCGACCTCGACAACCTCGTCGTCAACCGAAAGAAATAAATGGCTTCTTGTGATGACGCCATGAAAGCTACAAAACCCTCTTCTGGGATATAGACGTGTGGGATAAGACGATACAAGATTTGTTCCTTCCGGCTTCCTGCTCTGTCGAGCGGAGCATTCGCCAATGTTGCTTTGAGCCTTTGGACTTATGTTGTGCGAACCACGTGTACTGATACTGTACAAATTTATTTCCATTTCTGCTTAATATCAGGGTATATACACTAAACCATTCATGCCTGATTCTTTATCCGGGTGTAGTCTTGCAGCGCGGGTCCTCACTATGATTTGGACGACAATCGGCTTGCTTGTACGTCAGCCCGCCATCACCGAAACATCGACTTCTTCTACACGCCACATGTACCACATGAAGAGACTCCTGGTTGGTGTCAGTGGTGATGCGAGATGTGGCAAGCTCGTGATTGCAAATGTAACATACCTATATGGCGCGAACCTGGCGGCCAACTCTAACATATCGTTCTCAGACATGTATTTGAACTTACCACCTTTTGCCTTGAGTTTACTCACGTCTTTTCCCATGAAGGCCGCACAACCTCTCCTACACTGGGTCAGTAACTTCAATGAAAACCACAATAGCAGGCCCCAACGCAAATGTACTAGCAGTTTCCAGCTTCGAAAGACTTACTGGACGCCTAGGTCTCCCGTCGAGAACACATCAGTCCGCTTTAGCGTGAAGCATGCAAACATCTCAACTGACCACCTCCCCAATCCCCTCACCGCAGTCAACTTTTCCAACAGCTCATCATCACTAGCATTCAGTAGCATCCTTGCGCTCAGTTCGCCGCCAGCAAACTTCTCCGCCAAACCATGGATGTACTCAGCCTTGCGCTGCGATAAGCCGGCCGTTCGCAACGTAGGGATGTCAACGCGGACAATCTCCTCCGGGGTAGGAAAATACCCCTGGTTCTCATCCTCTTCAACTTCATGATCACCCGTATGATTTAACCCCCACAGCAACGCCACAAACTTCTCCCTAATAGACCTCGCCGCAGCCCCTGAAACCTGCTGTCCGATAATCGTGCCCACCAAGCTACGGAACGGATCAATCTTCTCGGCCAGCCCCTCCGGCGAAAACAAGTTGCAGCGATGCGCCTTGATAAGCGGCTCCAGGCGCGGATCTGTCGCTACTAAGTGCGCTGTTGCCTTTTCGAGAAGTGTGCCTGTTGTTGCGGTCGGCCGGGGCAGACCTGGCTTTGAGGGCGATATGTCTGTCCCTGTTGTCCCTGGCGGGTATGCGACGAGGGAGGAGCCATGCGGGGTTAGGATGGTTGCGTTTGTGCGGTGCGGCTCGACAGGGCGATTAAGCGGGGGAGGCGTTTGAGGGCGTTTACCCTGTACTGGCGTGCTCTCCCAGTAATTCTCATTGTGGGCTTGGGCGTTGGCTGCAGCTGCGGAGGGAGGCGGGGAGGGAGGCGGGAGGGGAGGGGCGGTTGTCGTTGGGTTTTGCTGGGTAGTGTTTGGATCTATGAGGGACTGGGGGTGCAAGTCTATATTCTCGACGGTCTGCGCCTTCCTCTGTCTTTCCTTTGTTGACGGTTTTCGAGCCTTTGTGACCCCGTTGCGGCGTTGGGATGTTGGTGTTGGCGCTGGAAGAGCTGATGTGAGGGGAAGGAGCGCGCTCAGGCGGGTGGAGCGGCGGAGGGCCATTTCCACGAAGCAGATTTATATAATGGATAGAGAATGGTCGGTTCCTAGAGCTGCCTTTAGAGCTGTATTAACCCATTTGTGTGGTTTAGGATACGAGAGGGCTCAAGGTTGCTCTTAGCAATCAAAATCCGGGGTGCGGAGTAAGCAGCTCACAGTGTCATCCTTACGAAAGCATCGGCTCGCACGGAGTATCCATCTTGCAACTCGCAACTCGCAACTCCGAGTGCTTGGTCCGCTGGACAGAGCTCCGTACATATTTAGATGGCACTGCCCAGTCACTGGTCATGGAGCTTGGTTTAGAGTTGGCGGTTGGCGGTTGAGTCTACCGGGTTCTTGCATCTAGTATGGATAAAGTATCCGCAGTCTTGTTCCTGATGGCCTGTTTAGTTCGAGCTGCATCTGCTTTGTATGATGCCACTATCCGTGACTCTACGGAGCAAGCTAGAGCTTCGAGATCCGCTCCCGAGAAGCAACCTAGAATAGTATCATTTGACTCTGTAATTTTGACTCGGAGTGTATGCACAGTCGCTGGCATCGTGCCGCTGCCACGGGCCATCCGCAGTGGCGTATGACAGGCGAGCCGTCGTCCGATGAAACACAAAAATCTGTGCCGCTATGTCTGTTGTTTCAGGCGGAAAAGCTTCACTCTGCCGTAACCAATCGCGCTCTGGTTGGTGCCGAAATGTCAAACAGCTGCCACTTTGCTGAACCCTGACTCTCGCGTCAATTTGTGAGATCCCCTCAAATGTCCCTGCATTGGACGGGAAGAGTATACAAGGTTGACTCCTGGCTTCTAAATTCGCTGGGAACAAGCGATCTGGGTCCAGTGAATGTTGGAGGAGGCGAATTCGGTCGACAGTCTGCACATCTTGCATGTTCGTGCATGGCTTGGAACAATGCCAACCTCCTGCTTCTGCCTGCTTTTGAGGAAGATGCAAGTGGTGACATAGATCAACTCTTGACAAATTATAATTTGCTTCTTGAATGGTTGCGAACGGCATCCGCGGGCTGTTATGATCTGCGTCTCGAATAAACAGAGATTAGAGGTCTAGCCCCTTACCAGCCACCGACTCAATACCAGTGGCGCCAACGAACGTGTCGAAGAAAAATACGTGTCCAGGAAGCAGAACGCTTGCATCATCCCACGAGCTGCCGTGATGTCTCTGTAGAATACGGCGCATCAACCTACAAAGTTGGATATGTCCCTAGACTTTGTTTTCGGGTGCCGATCCCGTCAGTGGCTACGGAGCATCATGGCATGGCCATGAACCTTTGTTGATAACCTGATAGGAGCCCAGGAAATTGGAAGCAAAACGATATGAAACACGCAAGATCTTCAGACAGTAAAGGGCCACTTGCTGATCAGATCCTTTCAGGAACTCATAACCTGGAAGTCGAGGCCCAATATTGCGATATGCGAATTACGACAGGGATCTGTGGAGTTATTTCGATATCTCAGGCTGCTAGGAGTCAATTCCATAGCCGCCGTGCAAATAGTCTCGCAGATGTGAGGCTCGAGACTGCAGAGTCCAGACTGATCCTGAATACCACTGCTAAGACGCATTCTTATTGATGGCCGGTGCTTTACTCCGTAGAGAACACCATACGAAGTCGAAAAGACGGTTGAGTTGTGACGAACGGCGATCGATATATGATATGGGCAAGATTCAGTAGTGCTCCGTTAATAATGAACGATCAATGAGGCCCATAGCGACAAGCTTTCGGCTTCGCCACCCTCCGAGCATCATCTCCTGGAAGCGTCCGTCCATGCAGGTTTTTCTTGCTCTTCACGGACTTGTTTTCTCCTGTATAATACACGTAATGTATGTTAGTTACGAATCGTCAACAACAAAGGCCCAAGGGTTACATGGCCCGCACGTGATTTGCTCCATGGATTCGCCACACTATTCTTAGTGCTCATTCCAATGATCGGCTTTATTGGAGGTCCGCTGCGAATCGGACCCGCCTGTGCCTGGAATTTGTTGATAATTTGACGAACCTGGCCAATTGTTGTTTGGTTGCCGGTCCATGACCTCATTGGGGGGGTTGCGAGATCGATGAATCGTGGGAACAACACAGCAGCTTCTCGCATTCTGCAACCAGTGACTCTTGCATGCCCAGGTAGAAAAATTCATCAAAACTTTGTGCATCGAGGATGAATTCCGAAGGATCACATACCGACGGATGGTGCTCTGTGGCCGGGGTCGAGAATCGCAAGCGGGTCGCCAGAGTCCCCAAAGTCGCCGGGCGACGCGTCCAGTCCCGGGCTAATGATGTTCCGTGTGTATAGCAGCATTCCTGAATGTTGTTGACACCAATCTGGGGGGGGGGAATGGACGAAAATAGGCCATCAGATATTGACATTTGAGACGGTATGTGCGCAGTATCTCCAATATCAACTGGTTCTCGCTGTCCAGTGTCTTGTATTCTAAGTCGCTTGGCGTGGTCAGCACTTTGTCCTTGTCTCTCCCGCCAATCAACCAGTAGCAACGGTTTTATATCTTGGTCGGAGCCAAGTCCAGTTCAAAATATTATTCCAGGGTTCTGTTCTTGCGTCTGGAGCACATGATCTTATCTTCAGCCCGACATGTAGAAGTAATTTGCTTCATGTCAAGAGCCTTTAACTGGGTTCCCTTGAGATTCGCTGCATCATCTCTGCGTTTCCTTATGCAGGCGAAAGTGAAACACCAATTTGAGGATGAATATAGGATGACACTAAGTGGGCCGCTAAAATGCGGATAAGACTAGAGGTACGGAGTAAGTCATGATGAGAGATAAGACTCAGGAGAAACATACAGAGGGCAAGAACAGTATTCCAGGGCTAGGAAGCTATGGAGACTATAGAGTACGGAGTACAGAGACGGATTGATAAATGACTTTCTATACTCTGTACATGTGTACTCCATTTCATACGTGCGATATGTGCGACTGACTGAGGTCAACCGACCTGTGTGAATACCGCTGTAACGTGTCTGTAATACAGCGGGGCCGGTATGGCCAGGAGGGCTCCACCAACCAGACCGAACCAGGCCACGACTCCTTTCTTGTCCTCCCTGAAAGCCTGCTTTCCTCCTCTGCGACTCGCCATCCAGTCCTTCCTTTTCCTCGCTTCCTTTCTCTCGCTTTCTTTCCCTTCATTCCTCTCCGTTTGAACTCGTACTTTCCGGATCCGTCTTCTCATCGCCCGAGAAACGTCTGCCTAAAAGCTTCTCCCTCGTTGAAGCTCCCCTTCTTTCATTCGTTTATCAATCCTCTTTCCCATCTTCGGCCTCTTCGCCTCTTGCTTGACTTCCCGACGCACAGGGCCAGGCATTGCCCGTCGAATAACTGTTTAATCTACCTTCCGGTGAGTGTTCTTGTTATACGAGTCGCGAATTACAGAAACTAACTTTTGTTCCTGGCTTCAGAGACACAGCAATGGCTTTCGTCAAATACGCTCTTCCCGCCCTCGCTGCGGCCAATGCCGTCCTCGCTGCTAGTGAGTCAAATAATATCTTGTTTATGCCCTGGTCGCGCGTCGTCTAACTAGGAATTAGGCTGCGGTAGTGGCAAGACCATCACCATCAACAGCCAGAGCGACCTGGACAGCTACAACACCTGTGAGAGTCTTGACGGTGATGTCGAGCTCTCCGACAGCCTGTCCGGCTCTATTACCATCAGCGGTGTTACCAGGATCAAGGGTGCCCTGACCAGCACCGGTGGCGCGAACATTACCGCCCTCTCTGCTCCTACTCTTGAGACTATTGACGACACCTTCAAGCTTGATGGTGCTACTTCGCTAACCTCGCTTGACTTCCCTCAACTCACCTCGGTCGGCGAGATCGACTTCCAGGCTGTCCCCGTTCTCCAGAGCCTCGGTTTCACCAAGGGTGTCACCAAGGCCGGCAGCGTCTCTATCGTTAACACGGGTCTCTCTTCCCTCGACGGAATCTCGCTCAACTCCGTTGGCAGCTTCATCGTCACCGACAACACCCAGCTCGAGACCGTCGACGTGAACAACCTCAAGAACGCCACCAACCTGATCAACTTCGCTGGTAACTACGACGAGCTGGAGATTTCCCTGCCCAACCTCGCCACCGGTACCAACCTGACCATCCGTAACGTCAGCTCGGTCTCTCTTCCTTCCCTCACCAAGCTCGAGGGTCAGCTCGGTTTCTGGGGCAACTCTTTCTCCTCTCTCAGCGCCCCCAACCTTACTGAGTCTGGTGACCTTGTTTTCGAGGACAACTCCAAGCTCTCCAACCTCAGCCTTCCTGTTCTTGAGACCGTCAACGGTGGTTTCCTGATTACCCGTAACGACAAACTCAGCACCATCAACTTCCCCAAGCTTGCCACCGTCACCGGTGCCATTGACTTCAGCGGTGCTTTCGACAAGGCCACTCTCCCCTCGCTCAAGAACGTTCGTGGTGGATTCAACATGCAGAGCACTGGTAACTTCAGCTGCTCTACCTTCAACTCCTGGAAGGACAACACCATCCACGGTACCTACAAGTGCGAGGCCGAGACCAGCGACCCCACCACTGCCGATGGCTCCTCTGGCTCCAGCACCACCACCTCCGGCAGCAGCTCCTCCCCCACCGATGACGCTGCCGTCCTGACTGCTGCCAACGTTCCCGCCATGGGTGTTGCCGCCATGTTCGGCCTTCTCGTCCAGTATGTTTTGTAAAAAGGCCATGGATACCTGACAGTTGTGTATGCATCTTTGCGTTCTGGTTTCGTCTTTCCCTTCGCCCATCGTGGTCGTGTAAAGTGACATAATAAGCACCGGGGTTTTGATATCTGTACCGCGTTGTTCTTATGATAATAATCGAGGTTTTGAGCACTCTTATCGTCTACCGTCGGCAGTTGTTGGAAAGCGCCTTTGGTCTACGGGCCTAGTGGAAATATTGCAAGGTGGATGTTCCGAGCTGGCGGTGCTCGAATCTTGTTCTAGCTGTTTTATAGACGTTCTTTCCGCAGTTCATGCTTATTTTTGATGACCTATCCGTATCATGAAGTTTTCATAATGCTGTGTGTATGCACTGGGTTCGAATTTTGACGCGACAAAGTCATGTTGGTCTGTCCGTAAGCTTCACGGACTCGCTCGAGTGATGTTTTCCATTCCATCCGGATGTCTTTTTCCGTGTGGTGTAGGCATCCATAGGTCAAGCAAATATCTAGAAATTCAAGTCCTAGTCCTATGTTATCAAGTTTTGCACTGTCCAAAATGATACACCTCGTTTCAGTTTGGGCTGTTGCAATCTGAAGATGTGAGGGTACCTAAGGCCTCCACGTTAATGATATATATCTTCCCCTTCCCAGGGTGACCTTGTTGAGCAACATCCTCGACCGCTCGCTGGATTATTTTCCAGTTGACAACAACCTTTATCGCGTGACACGAGGCATGGAGTACAACGTCATGCAGCTGCAACGACCGTCATCACCTTATCGAGCTTGTTCGGAGGACGGGTGCCGCATCCGCGTAACTCTGAATTGACCCTGTCTGCGGTCTCGCTACAACGTCTGAGCACTGACTGCGGAGTACGATTACAATAAATTCTAGGACGCTGCTGGCTTCGGCTACATGATCCGTGTGATCTCAATGGCACCTTATGCCGGAATTGATTCGCCCAACCAAGCCCTCGCAGTCGATTACTCAGTTCATCGTAATGTTTTTACCCAGATCAGGTCCCCGAAGTGTAGGCAAGTGAACGATGAAGGCAACGCAGGCTACAGTAAGCCGGCAGGCTCGGACTGTGACCTTGAAGATACATTTTGACGTTGAGTCGTAGGCCTACCACAGACTTCGGTGAACGTTTACGGGTCTGGAATCTACATACCTTTGTGACCTAAATCAAAGTCTTATCGAGCTTCCCCATGCTCCTCCAACGCTGGAAGTGTTTTCCCAGCTGTTCCCAAAGGCTAGGATAGCAGGAACTTGTCCACCCCTGCTGTGGCCGAAACGGTGAAGGATCAACCAGGCGAGCTTAATAGGTACGTATTCCGAGCGCAGGCAACATTGAGGGAAGCCCATCTTATGTATTCAATTGGCGCGTATTTGGAATCCTGGTTCTGGGTTGACTCCTGTCCTCATGTGCGCTGTACTTCGTGAATGCCGTCGTTGAGCCACCATTGGTCTCGGAAACAAATTCCAAGCGAACTCGTGTGTATGTATTACGGCACAGTCAATAATGAACGCTCATAGTTTATATATTGCAACAGTGCCTTGGAAGTTGTCGAGCTAGTACTTCACGAGTCGCAGCCCAGGGCTGCGGCACCTGGTCTCGGCGTCTCGCGGCACAGTTCCGTCGCAGATTCGCAGATTCATGGGCTTGCAGGTGGAGGTGGGAGTAGATATGATATCTGAACGGGTTGAGTCCGTTGATAGTGGAGTGGGCACAGCGGCAGAAGTAGGCGCTCGTACTTTTGTCCCCCTTACCGTACCCCAATTATCCCATTCCTAGCAATAGGAACCCGGAAGGGAAATCCGTCCATAAGGGAGTGCCGGGTTTGCGGTCGGACTCCGTTTTTCTCTATGTATTCGCTTTGCTTTCCAACAGCTTGACTCGGATTGACTCCAGTACGATGGAGTAGATGATTGTGACGTGGACGGGCCGGGGGATCCATCGATCACGAACCGTCCAGTGGACCGGTGGATTTGAGGTCTTCCCGCAGGCCACTTCAACCTAGTATAAAGTGGATAATGAGTTGAAAATGCACCACGTACAGTGCCCCATGGCCCCGGTTCGATGAAGCCTAACATGTAGATACGACTGGTCTGGTTTAGATAGGCGGATAGCAAGTGGCAACCCATGCAACTGCAACTGCGTACCCTGTGTAACCGCGCCTTACGCCAACGCCGCGGAATTCCATTTCCCGCTGATTTTGTTGGGAGGAGTTCTTGCAGGGTGTGGGTATGATGCAATTGATGAGTGTTTGATATCGATGCTCCGTATACGCACACCGGGCCCGGTACAATGCATGATGTTGCTGCATGCGTTCGGGCCGGAGCGCTGTGCTGTGGCACAGTACATAGATACCTATACTTGTCGATGTACCAAGGTACTATGTAGGTAGAGGCTGAAATCGTCGTGCTGTAAAATCAACCTAGGCCGATGTCGAATTATGAGAATTGATGGGGTAGTGCTCCGCAAGGGCACAGTGCTAGTAAAGACCTCTCTGATATAGAAAATCTCCGCGAATAAGTGCAGGCCTTGCTTGTTCAGTTCCGTTTCCATACATTTGCCTTTTAGGGAGTAGGGAGTGACACCCGCCGGGCGTTAGAACAGATGTACAGTACATGTCCAGGCTGGTCGTACATCCACTAGTAAGTAGATCAATGATGTGTCAGTTTCGACGGCCTTAACTCGGAAGGTGGGTACTGATTTTGAATATGTTGAGCATAGGGAGAATTGTGAGGCGCGTCTGCAGAGTACTGCGACTTAAGTAGGTAGGTACAGTAGTAAGGGGCCGGAATTAGTTCAAGGTTCGGAGGGAACTGGGTGCGATGTTCCGTACGGATTATACTGGCCCAACTGCAGAGGCGTGCATCGGGCCCACCCCGAACCTTCAGGGCCATGGTAGAATTCTCTGTATGTATCGCTATGGATCCTGGGCGATCTTTTCGATGTAGTCTAGGGTGCATTCTACTGGCTGAAGACGGCCTGTCGAACTGTATATATGTTGCTTTCTTGTTACGAAGTATAGACAGTGAGTTTGAGGGGCTCACCGGTAAGTAGGTTGGAAGCGCGTATCTTGCGAACATTTTGTCCTTAATCTTGGCTGAAGACTGATCTAGTCCATCGCAGGTAGCGGGCCACGTTAACTCATGAGCACGCATTAGGCGTACCAAGCACGCATGAGCTGGGGATAACTGTAAGCTGGAAGGAGGGAAAACACCCATATTGCGTGGATGAATGGTTTTGGATCTGATCCCCTGTGCGCCGAAGTGGATATACTCCGCACGAAGTACATTTGTTCCTTCTTGGAAAGCAAGATCTGATATATGAAATAAATTGACTGAAATGGGTACGAAGTAAACCTTACCTTGCCGTAAGAGGAGAAACAAACAGCAGAGGGTACCAGGGGTTGCGGAGAAGCTGATAATCACTAAACGACACATCGATGAGTTGAGGCCGCGAATGAATTGTAGCTGCGTGGTCGATTGTAAGGATTGCAGTCCTCAGAGTGTGACTGAATGATTGGATCACCCGATCGTGCAAAGTGATAGATTGATCGCTAGGCATTGAGCTGCCAGCTTGGCTCACCAGAAAAAATGAACAGCCCTGGCTTTATGCCTGCAGAATCCGAGACCCCGGGTGCATGCTGTAGACCGATTGGGGCAGATGGCTCTGGACTCTGGACAGGGATGAAGCTGGAATGGTGCGTTGAGCCGGAGCAGTTGGAGAACAACGTAGGCAGAACACTACTAGTGCGAGATCTTTTAGAATGCCAAACCGGTTAACAACCCACAAATAGTAGAAAGAAGACGAGTGTAGTCCAGATCCGTTGTTGGAGTTCAGATTCGAGAAGAAGCACGAGTCAGCTATAGATGTGGGTCAAGGTTATGCATCAAAAGCAATGACCCCCTTGGTTCCAGGACTTCAATCGTGCTGGGGGCGAAGCTCAAGCGGCAAGCTCCAAACCAGGACCGGCTGAAACACCGAAAAAGCCGTAAAAGACGCACTGCTGCAGCGAGAAGAAGCAAAAGGCGAATAAGCACCCATGTTTTTAGCAGAGGATGAGTCTTGTATAGGTTATGCACCTGCACGCAGGGATTATCCCTGGCCCGCGGTCTGCAGGTTGTATGGGCTGCTAGGCTGTTGAACCGTCTTGAACGGGCCCGTTGTACTCTGGAGTCGATAGGTAACTTGTAAGAGCCGCTGTGAGCTCCATGCGTGGAGAAAAGACCGACGAAATTATCCATAGGGCTCGCAAGAGGATAATGGACACATGTTGAAAGGAGATCAGTGCCCCCTTTGACTTTCTGATGCATCGCTTGTTGACGTTCTCGCCATTGGAGCTATTATTAGCTCGTTCTAGTTCGAGGAAGGGCCAAGCTCCAACCCCAATCCAGGGAATTGTTCTCTGGATGACTTGTTGAGCATGCAAACAATTGTTCGCCTGTGATTTTTACGGGAGGTATAATCCGCGATCTAGCAGCAGAATAAAGGCATGTACATACTTGTTTGGCAGGGTTGCCTGGCTCAATGCTTTCCGTTCACATTTCTTTCTTTTTCGAGACCTGGGGCTTCCCCACAGTAGCTATCGCTTTCAATCTAATCCAATGGATTCTTGAGATTGAGGGCTTCCTGGGGCACCATAATATGCAGTATCCCGGAGGATAAGCGAGACCCGGCAGCTTAGAGGAGATTCGGACATTTTTTGACGCACATCCCCACGAAGAGAAGGATATTAGTCGACTGGCAGCCTGAGAGACACAGAGTCAAACTCGGTATGCGGTACCGGATGTCGGGTGACTTCTATTGCTCGCTTCGACATCTGTACCTGTGGCACTTCAATGGAGTACAGTTTGCGAGTAATGTTCAATAGGTTCGTGCCTGACTCAATGAGCGCATGTTCCAAGCTAGGATAAGCATTTGAAGTAAAAAATCGTGGCTTGTTTCATCGGCGCACATCACTCGCATGGGATGATATCCAGAGTTCGATAGCCTCCACACACGAGCCACTGTCGCTCAACACCGGTGCATTAGCCAGTAGAAGGAAGCTAAGACAGAAAATGACCGTCAGAACAACAATCATGCACATCAACATTATCCAGGCGAGAAACGTGGCATCATGGAGAAACATGGGAAGCTTTAGCCCTATTGAAATCCTGGTTCTCCCCTCTCAAGTGAATCTGGGGACACAGATGACAGGTTCTATACCCGGTGCCATACGACCCACCGCCTCCACTTCCGTGACATGCATGATCATAACAAATTATTGAGCAAATCATCGGGATCAAAGCCCGGTAAGCGTACACGTCTGCCGTACTTTACGCATCCTCGAGCGACTGTTCGCACTGCCGCCACCGATATGTCCCATCAACTGCGAATGAACTAAGATGTTCCCGGATTGGGAACGGTTGGCGACAGCACCTACGCCACATGGCGCCCATCCCATGTTCTCGGTAGTGGCCGGGCATGGATGACGATATTTCCTGTCAGATGGAGATGCCTAACATGGATTCCAAATACCATTCAAGTTCAGTCACGGCGTTCGTATTGGACTTCCTGGGACCGGATCCAAAAGACGAAACAGCTAGGCCAGACTAATCGATGCACGCTGCCAGGACAAATCCCGGTTACCGGAATCTCCTGGTGACAGTCCGGGGGCCGCATCGTTGGGTAGACCTTGTGGACTGTGGCGATCTCACTTCAGACCCTATCTTTGCAAATGTTCTGGGCTCGCTTTAGCCTGGCTTATTCTGAGATACAATACTTTGGCGATTTCCATTAAACCAAATTAGATCCTTGACAGAAGGAATTTGATTGGATAAGTCCAGTGTAACACTGTAGTGTACCTCTGTCTCTTGCAACCTCGCTGCCACAGATAGAGCCATAAGGCAGGCAAAGCTGCTAACCACGCGCTGAGACCGGAACATGGGAGGCTAACTTGCTCTTTCGAGTACTTTCGCGTTTGAGCAACAAGCTCAGAGTACTAGAGTCCTTGCTTCGTGCTATTAAGTTCTGGATCGCCGTCTGTCGGGAGACCGATCTGCTTCGGGGCCCTGCGAATTGCCTGTGCGTAGAAGTTCATGCAAAAGGACTAATCTGGGAAGCTCCCCCTCCTCGAATCGTACTTTTGCACATTAAAGGGTGAGTTTATTGATGCAGCAAGCCCCGAACAGTGCGCTGTTTTCGTAGCCCAGCGTGTGAACCACGGGTCGACAAATTGGTGGCTACGGGAGGAGCGATGTGGCATGTCGTCTTAACCTTGTACTCTCAATGGGGAACGAGTACAATCATATCTTTGTCCCAAATACTTCGTAGATTGATAATTGCTCCCACACTGCAGTCTTTGCTCGGTTTGAAACATAAGCGCCGGAAGCATGTCCCAAGTCCCGTCGCGTCAATATCGGGGCGCTTAACCTGACGAAGAACGCGTCAATCGACACTACCCGACACAGTGGATGGCATTGGCTGTGGCCCAACAATGGTCGGTGCTATTGAAGTTGTATTGAGGCTTCTATGCAAGGAGGAGTGCATATCGGTTGCCCCGTGAAGATCGAGAGTCCGCTACAACGGGTGACAAATCAAGGGTCTGCGTTTCTCACTCCACTGGAGATTGGCGACGGTCGTACAATACGATCAAGCATCGCTGATTGGTAAATCGCGTTCTGTCCCGCGTCCGTGCGTTTTATGATAGAGAATAGAGCCCCAGACGTCCGCGAAATCGGATTAGCTTTGAGCATCGAACTCTGACGGAATCTTCGTGGCGGTTCCGCGTGGCTTGCCTCATGGAGAAAAAAAAAAGGGCCTCTTTCCACGAAAATGGAAGGAGCAGGGGGCCCAAGGGGCGATGGAGGCAAAGATGGGTTCGATGAAGCAATAGAGGGCGACGGTCGAGAGAGCTGCAAGCCCCGCGGCGAGAATGAGCAGGGGAAAGTTGATATGATATTGGAAAAAGAAAGGAGACGCTAAACCAAAACGTAAAAGTTTCGGTACTAAGTGAATAGGGTTGAGGAGGGAAAAAGCAAAGAAAGGATAACGACCGATCTGTAAGTCATAGTCATTGTTGAAAGGACGAACTGGAGATGGGCGGCTTTCCCACTTGGTGCAGGACATGGATCGCTGGGGCTTGCCCGGTGATACATCGAGATCTCCATCTTCCGTTCCACTTCCTCTTCCACTTCCACACGCACTCCTTCTCGGGTCTCACATCCACTAGCACACTCCCTCTCTGACCCTAGTCTCCGGTCTCGAGTGCACACTACCTACTATTTTTGCCCATCCCTCGTCTCCCTCGCCTCGTTCATTTCACATATAAAGCATGTGGCATCCCGCTTCAACCTCGAGTGCCTTCCAGTATCAAAGGCCTCGTGCAACCCTCAATTGCTATCGCTTCCTCAGTCACGTTCCTCCTGATCTATAACATTGAGTCCTTTTCATTGCCTTCATCGTTGCTCCTCAGTATCACGACTACTGTCCACTTTCAAGATCCGACGCCGTGTACAGACATACATCCATTCGTGCTCTATCACTGTACATGCTGGCGCCTCTCCCAGATCAACAAGAGACTACACTGCATCTAGGTTGCATATTGGCGCCCTTCCAGCACAAGACGGACAGAAAACATCACAGACTACCCGTTGACACAATGGCCTCCATGACAGGCGATGCCTCTCCGCGCTATCATCTTCCGTAAGTATCTTTGTTTCTTCAGCTCCGACAGGACTGACCTGAAGTAGCAGCGTGCGCGCAATGATCTCATCCGCACCAGGCTCAGCAGATATGACTATGAGCAGGTCCTTGCCTCCAATTCCGCACAACGTGCCCCAGCGGGATGTGTTCTTTACACAGAGAAATTTCATGCCCAGCCCACCCAGCACTCATGAGGTCTTCCTTTCCAAACCAATGTTGTCACCATCCGAGCACACCGTTTCACCTCCTTCCCCGGCGTACTCTGCAGATTCCTGGCTAGGTCCAGTGCCGTCGCAGGGGTCATTCAAATCAATTGCTGATATTACGTCTGTTCCCCTGGATGAGTTGTGGGCCTCAATTCACCAGCCACAAGAGCTCCGAACCCGCAAAAAGCCACTGCAGCAGTGCGGCCGAAAACGCAAGGCGAGCATGGTGGCTTTCCCGGATGTGCAGAGAGAAAAGCACCGCGTTGCTGAAGCGGACAGACGCAAAAACATCAGTGTCGGCTTTCAAGGTTTGGACGACAGAGTTCCGGACCACTTTCTCAAAGAGGCGGGATGGAACCCCTCGAAGAACTCGATACAGTCCAAGGAACACATCATCAGGGCCAGTGTGATGTATATTGATCAGCTCAAACTCGTTGCTGGGGTGTTTCACCACAAGCTCCTGGAGTCTCAACACGAGAACATGGAGCTCAAAGAACGCAGCCGAGAGTTGGAAGAGCGAGCTGGAGCCCTTGAATACCAGTCACGAGCCCATGGGCACATGTGCTGCCGTCCAAAGAGCGAGCAACCTAGCCCGCTGGAAGTCGCTTCGCTGCCGGATACCGCACCCAAAGTCATGCTTCCTGGATTGCATAGACCTAGTGGGGTCGGCGCCACTACCCCGGATTTTGGTCGCTTTGATGCTTTGTCTGCTGGGACTTCACACTCTTATGGTCAATCGTTCATCAGCCGAACGCCTCCATCGACCGGGCCTTCTTCTCCGATCTTCCACCAAACTGCCTATTCGACGACTAGCTCTCGACCTTCGTCTTTCATTCAATCGCCATAAATTAAAGCGCGCGGTGATAACGACAATCAGGTTGTTGGCAAACTTTTCATGCAGATTATGGTGATCGTTTTTCTTCGATAATAATAGAGCGGCGGGCGGTTTTTTGAAGCATGTCCTTGACTTTCTAACAGCGTGTCCGTGATGTTGTCTCATCTCGTGGCACTCTGACCGCGCACAAAGATCGTTGGGATGGGCGATCTCCCGACGTACTCTCTGCTTTCCATCTTGTATAATACATCTGATGGTTCAATGCGGAACATTGAACTCCCGCATATCTCTAACTGCTGCTGCTCAGAGGCCTGGAGCCTATGGCGTAGCGAGTGCCACTATACGTGCCAGCGCATATTTCGGTGTTACTTTCCTTTGTACTCTCCTATGTTAGGGCCTGGGAATCTGGTGTTTTGGTCACGCTTGGGGCATGGTATCTATTCAAACAAACCAACAGTGCTGGCCATATATATGTCATAATTAGCTCGCACTATAGACAAAAAATGATGATGATGATGATGATGATATAGTCACTGTCAGTGCCAGTACATATGTACCTTCAATAATTGAGCACGTGCCAGGTGTTCTCAGCTCACGTTTTAGTGATAGAGAGGAAGTAAGACATATGGATTGGAAGCTGAGCGAGAGGAGACAATCGATTATGGTTCCGTCAACCACTGTCATACAATTATGTGGAAGGATGCCATGTTATCTAGATTCATGCTTCAGGGTCGATGCGCTCGAGACCCTGAATCTAGAATCTGCGTAACGCCTGAGGCATCAGTGCCGGCTGGTACGGTTAGCGTATTTTATTTTTGCCTCGTTGGATAACATCGAGTCAGCTCTCATTAAATCTATCCCGAAAATTATGATGACATGCTTTCATATTAATGGTCTCCATTGTTAGTAATTAGAACTCAGTGCATAGTTAGTCCTACTGCCTGAAGTCTGGGGCTATAGAAAGTAACTCACCACGGACCAATTTCGGGGACAGGCTAAAACGGAGTAGTATAGTATTAGTTGGCTGGACTGCGGCTGGCGGATTTTCCAGCTGTCACTCAACCGACGACCCCTTCTCTCCCATCCCATCGCCCATCGCCCCCTCCGCTCTTCAACGTCGACCACGACGGGAGTCAATCAAATCATCTGCTCGCCCGGTATCCTATCGAGCCTCAATCCGGTTCTTTCCACTCGTTTGGTTCGTCACTTTCTCCTCGCGATCGGTGCTACTGCCTTCCTCCGTACGGAATTCTTTTTTTCGCCCTCCTTCGTCGATCCGGTGCAGGCTTTCTACGCAAAGTCGATCACATCATTGAATAGCTTACTATTATCTTAATCATTTGGCTACGCATTTCTTGACATCCCGGAACCCGTCGACCAACCCCCCTGACTCCGGAGTCACCACCGCAGGGCACCCCTATCCTTCGCCGCGTGTCCAGACAGACCGTGCCGGGCATTGTCGCGCTTTGCGGGCATCTTGGTGCCTCACTCTTATAAATATCCTTCTCTCGATTTCTTCAACTCCCGCAAAATCACTCTATCTTACCCATAAAGATGCTACTTCCGAAGGGTGGTGTAACGTGGAAATCAGCCAGAGCAAGGCTGCCTCCATGGCGGGCGATCCTAGTTCTAGTGACGAGGACACGCTTCTTAATATCCCTGGCCGTTACTGGCCTGATTGTCCTATTATGGCGCGGAATCAGCAGCTCTGCCTCTGAAATGCAAAAGTAAGTTGACACATATTGTTGACAGTGCCGAAGCGACCAGGTGTACTGATCGCGTCAAACCGCCAGTTTCTACTGCTATGGGCCTCCGAAAGCGCCAATGGATATGAGCCTCAACGAGATCTCCGAATGGACCGCTCATGCCCAGACCCCGGTCCTCTTCAACTACCACGAACCTTACGAAGTGAATTCCAGCTCCATCAAGAACGTCGACCTCAACCCCATCAAGTCTACGAACCAGGCCGTTCAAAACCGCGAGCGAATCCTTATACTCACCCCGCTGAGAGATGCATCGACCCATTTGAACAGATATTTCGACCTTATCTACAAATTGACGTACCCTCACGAGCTGATTGATCTTGCTTTCCTTGTCGGTGACACCAAGGACGACACCCTGTCAAACCTCGCCTCCGAACTACAGCGCATCCAGGATCAGGGCGACAAGGTCGCTTTCCGCAGCGCCACCATTGTTCAGAAGGATTTCGGCACCGACTTCGAGATGTCCGTGGAGGACAGACACTCATTCGCTGCACAGGGACCTCGGCGCAAGGCCATCGGCAGGGCCCGCAACTATTTGCTTTATTCTGCTTTGAAGCCTGACCATTCGTGGGTGTACTGGCGAGATGTAGATATTGTGGACAGCCCGGAGACCATCCTGGAGGATTTCATCGCTCATGACAAAGATATCCTCGTCCCGAGTATGTTTTCATCCATGATCTCTGATGATTCCAAATCCACTAACTCTCTCAGACATTTGGTTCCACCGGTACAGAGAAGGCGTTGATATTGAGGGTCGCTGTACGTACTCATGGTTTCATGTGGCTGACTTTTTTGCTGACTTGCTATAGTTGACTACAACTCCTGGATTGAATCTGACAAGGGCCGAAGACTCCGTGCTACTTTGGACCCTGACACCGTTTTGGCCGAAGGTTACAAGGAGTACGACACCGGCCGCGAATATCTCGTTGGAATGGGCGACTGGAGGAACGACAAGGATAAAGAGGTCGAGCTCGACGGCATTGGTGGTGTCAACATTGTTGTCAAGGCCGACGTCCATCGCTCAGGTAGATCCAACACTCCCTTATGGGTCCATTACTTTCTAACATTGCTCTCAGGAATTAACTTCCCGGCGTATGCCTTCGAGAACCAGGCCGAAACTGAAGGATTTGCGAAGATGGCCAAGCGTGCTGGATACCAGGTCATCGGATTGCCAAACTATGTTGTCTGGCACATCGATACCGATGAGAAGCCCGGCAATCTCGGCGACCGCAAGGCGTACTAGTTCGCCCACCTGAGTTGATTTTCTCGCCCGAGGCAACTACCCAATGTTTCAAATACCCCTGCGCATTGTACAACTGGCGCATAGCAGCTGGTTTCATCACGCGGGGCTTTGCCATCCTACGCAGCTCTTTCTATTAATCACTTTTCCTTTCGGAAGTCGCAAACTGCCAGCTCGACTCCGGTAACTAGCCTTCTCTTACGTTGTGTTCTAGGGTTATGTCTGCTTTTTCTGTTGGCGCATGGGGAATGTGTTCAGCGGTCTTGGAGGCTCATAGAGTTGAACGATGATTACGCTCTGTTTGAGCTTTTCTTGTTCGTCGGCGAAGGGCACTCTGTCAATGACCGAGTCTTATACACAGAGTCTTGGCCTTGATCGCTTTCTGCTTCGATGGATCCCACGTTTCGCTCCCTGCGGTGAATTGTATGGACCTCAGTGCAGGCTACAAATGATCCATTTCCATGACTCTGTGTTAGGTGGCATAGGAGCTGCGTCAGATGAAGTCGAGGACAGCGATCAGTGAAAGGCATATGGTGCTCTTCTTTGTACATACATATATAGGCTATGTGTAGTCAATTGACGGTCAAGTGGAACTGAATCACTAAACTCTACGCATAGACCTACGATAAGGCCTGATTTCTGAGGAGTTTCGCTTTGGTTGCTGACTCGGCCGGCACGCTGCTGTGCTACAACCTCGGATAGAACTCCGCCGCCGATAGCCTGGTCCTCCCCGAGACTTCTCCATCAGATCCCACTATTTTCCCCACCAACACTATGCTCACCCAGACACCCCGCCTCATTAAAGCAACGACAACTCGGGGTTTAGGTCCTCTCCTTCGGCATCAATCTCAGCCTCATAGGACATTCTACGCTTCACCTCGCTATCTATTCAACGCATCCAAGACACTGTCGACCATGGCCAACGAATTCCTCTGCATCCTCCCTGATAAGCCTGGTGCGCAGGAGAAGAGATTGGAGGTTCGATCGTATGTCCTGTCTCGGTTTCCTTCCATCTTCCGTACCGCTTGAGGGTCCGTCCTAACAACTTATACAGGAAACACCTCGAGGGCGTGAAGCCGCTCGTTGAGGCCGGCAAGGTTGTTGTTGGTGGTATGTGCATTCCTTTGCACTTAATTCCTCGCTAGCCAGAGGCTACGCCCCTCGGCAAGTACGTTTCTTTACTAAGGCCTTTGGTTCTCTCTGTTTGCTCGATGCAGGCGCTATGCTTAATGCTCACCCATCCGACGGCGAGACACCCTCCTTCAAGGGGAGCATGCTCATCATCCTTGGAGAGAAGGTGGAAGATGCGTGGAAGATTATCCGAGACGACATCTACGTGAAGTCTGGGGTCTGGGACTTGGATGCCGCGCAGGTTATTCCGGTTTGTTTACCTCTATACCTCGTTTCACCTGGCAGTGTTTGGCGGTCGTCGTGAATTGTCGCTAACTGGGTTGGCACGTTTAGTTCAAGTCTGCGGTTAGGGTTGCATCTTAGATGAGAAGCATTAGGTATAACTGGGAACATCGGGTTTTGTGCCATACATCTAGTACATTCTACGAATGATGACTATATTTGCATAGGAAACAGATGTACACTAATATGCTCAAGAATGGCAGAAACAGTTTACAGTTTGGCCTTTGGCTTCAGCATAGCCTCTGCGACTTTGCGTCGTTGAATCTTTCCTGTGGCGGTCTTGGGGATTTGCTGCACGATCCAAATCTTCAGGGTGTTAGCAAGGCGCAGCGGCGCAGTGAAAGTGTAGATGCTTACTTGTTTCGGTGTCTTGAATTTAGCCAGCTTCTCCTGGACCCAAGACTTCAACTCATCTTCAGTACCATTCTGCCCGCTCTTCAAGACCACCGCTGCTCCGATGTCTTCGCCGTAGTGGCCTTCGTCGGGGATCGCGAAGCAGACAGCTTCACCAACCTTAGGATTATGCAGAAGCGTGTTGTCCAGTTCAATCGGGCTGATCTTCTCTCCGCCCTTATTGATGAGCTCCTTGATGCGGCCAGTGATAATCACGTAACCGTCGGGGTCCTTTTTACCTTGATCGCCTGTTCGGAAGAAGCCGTCCTTAGTAAAGGAGGATTTGTTGGCCGCGGGGTTGTTGAGATAGCCTTTTGTAACGTTCTCTCCTCGAACGCAGATCTCCGCCTCAGAACCCTGGGGGACTTCGTTTCCGGACTGATCAAGGATCTTGATCTCGACTCCTTGGCCGATACCCACACTGCCGGGCTGTCGCTTTGCTGGGGGAAGGGGGTTGCTTGTCATCTGATGGGCTGCCTCCGTCATTGCATATGCCTCAAGAACCGGGGCGTTGAGAGTCTTCTCCAAATCATGGAACGTTTTTGGTGAAAGCGGCGAGGAGCAGGAGCGGATAAAGCGGATTTGGGGAACAGGGTTAGGCAGCGGTGACTTGAGAAGGATCTGATGAATAGTGGGCACGGCGGAGTACCAGTTTGCCTTGTGATTGATAAAATCTGTCCAGAACTGATGAGCAGAGAACTTGGCGGGCACGATTACTGAGCCGCCAGAGGCAAGAGGCGCCAGGAAGGCAGCTAAAAGTCCGTGGACATGGAACAGAGGCATCACTAGGTATGTCCGGTCCTGCGGAGTGAGCTTGTACGTTGCTTGAATGTTCCCTAAAATGGAGCCGAATTAGTCCTATCTTAAGAATATTGACCAGGGACTCACTCATCGTGGTTGTTAGGTTCTTGTGAGTAAGTGGAACCTGTGATGGCGTTAGAATGCTCATTGACCTGAACTATCAGGAGACCTATCCACATACAGCCTTGGGCCTACCAGTTGTTCCACTGGTGTGCAAAACAAGCGCAATATCGTCGGGTTGAGCGGTTTGAACACCGACGTTGCCCTTGCCCTGAAGCTTGCCTAGCTCTTTCACATCAAGGACAACCTCGGTCCCATTCCAGAAGCACTCAGCAATAGCCGCTTGGTATTTTCTGCCTGCCCGGACCGCAGGGCCATCTTGTGCATGCGATCCTCGGGGAATAAGAACTAGGGTAGAGCTGAGATCGTCGATATAGAACTCGAACTCGTCTTGCTTGTAGGCCGGGTTCAGAGGTGCAGCAATTGCGCGCTGCCAGGAGGCTGCCAGAAAGCCGACAATGAATTCATAGGAATTGACAAGAGCTAGGTTCACTGCAGCGCCATGCCCGACACCGAGCTTGGCCAGCTTTGCCTGAAAGTCGGAGATATGCGAATGTAGTTCCTTGTAAGTTATTGATAGTGTTGGGTTCTGGGGAACAATGACGGCGATGCCAGCGCCATCAGCGGAAAAGGATCGTGCCAATGTAGCCATTTCGCAAGGATTCAGGCAACGGATTGAAAGAGAGTACGGAGTAGTGACAGAAACCTGAGACGAGAAGAGACTGGGTCCAAATTAATGGACCCGGGCCCCGACCTGGCGGCGTCTACGGAGTAGAGTACTAGGTAACCTCCATTCATTATCTCGTCATCCTCGGGCTTATCGGCCTATTTGCCGAGCTCCCCGTATCCGATAGGTAAACGTCTGGCCCGATAGAAAAGAGATCCACCTGTCTGGGTAGCTATGAGGATCGTCATGGCGGGAAAGAGTGACTATCAAAACAGGTGGGTCCTGCTGTAGGTTGCCCAAGAATAACCGTCGAAGCAAACAGAGCAAACATCACCTCTTAACGGCTCTACCAAGCATGAATAACTCTGCTACAGAGCTCTCTGCATACCTCAGTCAATATAGTTCTCTAAACTACTCTGCAATCAACCCACAGTACGTATGGCTTCTGACTCGACGCCCGCCAAACCGGGCGGCATGTTGTCACTTTACGCCAACCTACTCGACCCGGTTGCCGACAACTCGCCCGGAACCATTTCGCGCGCCCCGGTTGTGTTTAAGCAAGCAGAAGGGGAAGCTCAGTCGGAGGAGGCTGCCGCAAAAAAGCAGGCCAATAATGGTATGCGATGCTGCCTCATCCTGGCTAGGCTGGTGCAAGTGTGATATGATTGCTCATCCATTGACGTCTAGCTCTTCGATTCCAACCGACAAAGCGCCCGCAACTCGCGACCCAGAAACCCAAGCCGAAGCCCGCTCTACCAAAAGCTACTTCTGTAGCTCCGGCTGCAGCTCCCGTCAAGTCCACGCTTGCAGACTGGGCGGCTACCGAAGAGGACGACGTCAATGGCTTCTACGCGGGACCTAAGAGGCAGCGCGGCGGCCGCAAAAAGCGCAAGAAGAACCGAGAAGCGCAAGAGTTTGTGCAGAACTGGGATGACATTTATGATCCGTCGAGACCGAACATATACGAGGAATACAAGCACAGCGATGAGCAGATATCCGAAGTGCGAGAATGGAAAGATCGTCTATATGCACACCGCATGGCCCGCTCGCCGAGCAGAGACTCGTATAGCGACGAAGATTATGGACGCCCAGTTAACAGTGAGTCAAAGTCCCTATCTATCTCTAGTCTTCCCAGTACTTACATTAGCCAGGGCGATTTGCGCCTCCAAGCAATTTCGCTCCACCCCCCAACCTCAACGATATCCCACAAGCGCCCCCTGAAAACATTGCTTCTGGAGAAGATGCATTCGCACGGCGAGCTCACATGGCAGCAAATATAGTCAATGCGGATAAGGTGGACTACTCGGCGCCTCCCCCTCCACCTGAAGAACCTCCAATTGATGCACCGACAGGCGATGATGCTTATCTCCGCCGTATGCAGATGTCAGGACAACATCAACCTCCGCTGGCCCCATCAAATACACTGCAAAATATCCAGGCACCATCCGCAACGATCTCGCGCGCACCTGTTCGATATACCCTCCCACCGGCACCAGACGATATTCCTGCCTCAGAGGCGGAGCTTGAAGAAGTCCTCGCCAACGAGCAGCAGACAGAAGGCGATGCAGAAGATGCTGGGCAAGATGGTCAGCGCTCATTACGTCCAGGCCAGAAAGGTTTCGCTGAGCGTTTGTTGGCCAAGTATGGGTGGACCAAGGGGTCTGGCTTGGGTGCTACTGGTTCAGGCATTGCGAAACCTTTGCAAGTTCAAGTCGAGAAACGCAAGAAACGGCCGGACGCCGAAGGTGGGGGCTTCACCACGCCGGCTGGTAGAGGCAAGATTATCGGCGGCACAAGAAAGCAAGAGGATGTGGGCAAGTTTGGTGCAATGAGCGAAGTCATCATTCTGAAAGGGATGCTAGACGGAATGGATGTGGACGCAGAACTGGCAGGCGAAGAAGGAGGTGGGTTAATGCAGGAAATTGGAGAAGAATGCGGCGAAAAGGTAACAACTCGATTCTCATCTTCGCTTCTATATCTAACTTTAAACAGTATGGTCGTGTGGAACGTGTCTATATATCTCGTGATTCCGGCCCGCCGGTCCCCGTCTTCGTCAAGTTCACCAACCAATTATCTGCCCTTCGGGTAAGTGGCCTCATTCGATCAACTAACATCGATGGACCTATGCTTATGATGATGGCGTAAATTGCATAGGCCGTAAATGCGCTCGAAGGTCGGATATTCAACGGCAACGAGATAACCGCGCGCTTTTTTGACGCTCAGAAATTTGAGGATGGCGTCTATGAGGACTGATTCGTCGACATTGAGGTTTGTCGGTCACACTCTGGAGATGCTGTAGCATGGCCAGATATATGCTCGTGGGTGTCGGTCCGATGCGGCACCCTCATGATACTGGGCAATATGAACTGCTGGGCTTTTGCCATTGTGCGATGTTCCCATCGCTCGCTCAACCACTAGAATGTGACCCTATCGAACAGTTCTAGTTCATCGACAGAGTCGTCGCTATGCGTGCCGGACATGTAAGACTCGTCGCTTTCCACCAAGACCTCATCTTCAAAACCCTCCATTATTGGAGAGAATCCGTATGACGTCTTTCGTGGCGAGGCTCTCGCAAGTGTTGCTCTCTTAGTACAGGAAGCGCAGGCACCGAACATAGGAAGCGACATTGTTTCTATGATACCGCAGTCGTAGTTGCATTGAAAAACGATGTTGCAGCGAATATTGATGGTGGAAGCCTGGTGTCGGTGACTGCAAAGGGCATAGTACCAGGAGATGCGATGGCACATGTTGGTCGTTTCTGATGTCTTTTGAAGAATGCCAACTTTCGGTCGGGTCGGTATAGACTGATGAGGTGTGTTAAGAAAAGCTCCTGACAAGGACCTGAGATTAGAGATGGACCAGGCAGGGTGGCTTTGTTGATATAGCCACTCTCCAGGCAATATTAACGGTAAACAATGAATAGCTGTGGAGACTATATGACAGAAATGTGTGGTTGCTATCCATGCTCAAAGGATCACTGGGCGCAGCCCTGGAATGTACGATCTACTCTTGTGCCCACAGTTCTTTGTCAATCAAGCCTTCGGCAAACCGAGAATCTCTTTAATAATGCAGTCAAGAGGAGCACCTCAAAGACATAGCGTAAAAAGCTTTTCACGCAAGTAATATCCAAACAGATCACAAGTGCGCCAACTCGGATCTATATACTTCTCACGTGATTTGAAAAGAAAAGCCCCCATTGGCTGGACTGCCTGAACGGACTGAGAATCCAGACCATGCAGCTTTGCCTCAGGCCTCAATTTGCGCAGTTTACAACCTCACCTTTGACCATTCAAGTGCCTAATCATAGTGACACTAGGAGTATTTTATCTACCTTTACTCCTGTTCTTTTCTCTCTTACCTACATCTCTTGAGTCTCTCATCAAAACCTGCCTGACCACAACAACACCAAGCCTCTTAACACTACAACACGAAAGCGCTGGAACCATTCCACTACTTCTACACGCTGCAACTTTCTCCGCCATTCTTGCGCATCTTTCTATTCCACCTCCCCGTACTTCGACTTGCCATAGACTACTCGTTCAAGAATCTTGCCTTCGTTCGAGCTTGATTTCCAAGCCTCCTCTCTCCGCGCGCAACGCCACTTGTGATCAGTATTTATCGCATCGAAATATGTCGCTCTGTTTGAACCGGTTGACCGAGGAGAGGTGATTATTAAATGGCCTATTTTACCTTTGCTAGTGAACTGGGCTGATCATGACTTTTGCGCACAGGAAACAGTGGCGGAAAGACCACCCTTTCGCCTTCTATGCCAAACCTCATCGTACATCCCAGGGCGTCTTGGATATGAAGCGGTGGGAATGCGGTATTCCGGGAAAGAAGGGAACGATCTGGGAAGGTGGACTATTTAAGCTGGATGTTCACTTTCCTGATGGCGAGTGCTCCCTGCCTGGCTTCATAGGATATGACGCAGAGTTGTCGACTAACTCTCTTTTCTCTTAGAATACCCTACAAAACCTCCTAAATGTATGTTGGCTGCTTTTTTTGCTTGTGGTGACATACCTATCCCGCTATATTTCTCAAGACCTAGGGTCGGGTACTGTCTTGCTCTGTGTTACCATGCATGACTTGAACCCGATCTCAGTTGTCAACTTGCCTTCTTTGATTTCCTTGCTAACCGGGCTGTGATTCTGATTAGGCAAATTCGTGCCAGCTCTATTTCACCCCAACGTCTACCCATCTGGGACAGTTTGCCTATCAATTTTGAATGAAGACGAAGCGTGGAAACCGGCAATCACGATCAAACAAATCCTTCTTGGTATCCAAGATTTACTTGACGACCCGAATCCTGAATCACCAGCACAGGCGGAAGCATACAACATGTTCAAAAAAGACCGGGTTGCTTATGAGAAACGTGTGAAGCAGGTCGTCAAGGAAAACCCGGCTATATAAGCCATGCCACTCAGCGCCTAGATTTGTCCCTCTTCGATCGGGAATCCTCATCTCCGCGCTCCTTGCTTCTGTTCACCGATGCCTCCCGCGGATACGGCGCCCAGCGATATATTCAACGTGGGGTGCGCATTATAGGAGATTAAATTACCGGTATCATGCCGACTTTCTTCTCTTCAAACATTCCCAAAGCGGATAGATTCCATCGACTTTGTCGGATCAATTTGAATGGACATCCGACATGGACAAGACAGGGCAGTTTGCTTAGTTTCTTCGATATTTCTTTTTTAGCGAGCATGGCGTCTCGATAGTAAGACACAGAACAACGAGATAATGGGCGGCGGTTTCGCCTTTACGTTAGGTACATAGATGTGAGGAATCTACATTGCCGCGTATTTTTAATCCGCGCGTCTACATATACTGCAAAGGCGCATTTAGCGCAACCTTTGTATCAGGGGAAGATCCTTTATCTTGATTAAGATTCGGTGAGGAAGACGTGGAATGGGGGCAAGATAGTTGCAGTCATGTTTACGGCCGTCTTTGTCCCCTCGGCGGATGCCGAGGTCACCACCGTCGCATTGACCAGTGTCAGTGCTCCGTACTCGTGGGTATGGTAGTAGATGGATCGCCTTACCCCATGCGCCGGTCTGGATCTTCGCAAGGCGAAAAAAAAGGGTGCTGCATTATTTATCCAGAGCCAGCATGCGTCATGCCCCCAGCTTAGCTACTGGCGTAAAAATACATCGTAAGTGTTCCTGAAGATAAGTCAAGTCTTCCTTAGCCAGTCCTTGGACTCGTTAGCGCGGCCGATAGCCGGCCAATGACGCTGCGGGCAATGTGTGGGCAGCGTAGCGGTTATCTTATCGGGATGACTCAGTGCTGTCAGTGTCCCTCCCAGATTTTTTGTAGGCCGAAATCGCCCCTCGATTTCCGCCCCGCCGACTGGACCGGGGCTTGCCTTGCCATATTTAAAAAATCCCCTGCCCCCAGAACGATATCTGGACCTAGTCACCTACCTTCTACTCCTCCTTTACACCCAATTGGGCTTCCCAACAGTCCGGACACTTGATATATCCTTGTGTTGCTCAATTGATCTGCCAGAATGTGTGGTATCTTCGCCTGTCACCAGTACGTCTCTACTCTTTTCTGCCCCGATCTCCCGCGGGGAACTGTGCGCCGCGCTCTTCATTGCTAACGGACACCGCGAACAGCCACCCGGATGTGCAGGCTTTCAAGCCTACAGCCTTGCGCATGGCAAAGGCGTAAGTCTCCCCTGTTCAATGGCATTTTAACCTTGTCAATTGGGCTTTTGGCTGATTCGGAGCAGTGTGCGCCATCGCGGACCCGACTGGAGTGAGTCATGCGGTTATGGACCCTCTTTGACAAGAATTTATTCCTAACACAGTGCAACAGGTGGAAGCTTCATAGCCGATAAGACGGGTTAGTGACTCAATGCTGTGAATAATGGGAAGTTGAAACGTTGGTGCTGACCGGATTCTGCAGTCCTTTGCCACGAGCGTCTCTGTATCGTCGGTGTCGGTATGTACCCCAGCCTCGTCAAGGAATCCATTAGCCTCTCGGTTTTCTCTTTCATCGGTTGAATATTTGCTGAGACTGTTTTCTCTTCAAGACTCCGGTGCGCAACCCCTCGTTAACGATGATGGATCCCTCGCCTTGGCCGTCAACGGTGAAATCTACAACCACCGCATTGTGCGAAAGACCCTGGACGTGGAATACGAATATAAGACACACTCGGATTGTGAAGTCATCATTCCCCTGGTATGTGCGAAGGCATCAGCTGCGGTAAGAGGGTCATGGTACGGACATACTGACTGGTTTAGTACATGAAATATGGCCTCGATGCCCCCAAGCACCTCGATGGTATGTTCGCCTGGGTTCTGTACGACAAGAAGCAGGATAGAGTTGTCGCGGCACGTGATCCCATCGGTATCTGCAGTTTCTATATTGGTTGGTCCTCTCAGACTCCTGGAGCCGTTTACTTCGCTTCCGAGTTGAAGAGTCTGCACCCAGTCTGCGACAAGGTCCAGGCTTTCCCTCCCGGTCACATCTTTGACTCCAAGAGCGGTGAATTCTCCCGCTACTTCCAGCCCTCATGGTGGGACCCGACCAACGTTCCCAGCACGCCAATCAACTACAAGGCCATTCGCGACTCTCTCACCAAGTCGGTCCGCAAGCGTCTGATGGCGGAGGTCCCGTATGGTGTTCTGCTGTCTGGCGGTCTTGACTCTAGCTTGGTTGCTTCGATCGCCCAGCGTGAAACCCTGCGCTCGCAGAAGGCTAGCGCCGGCGTTCAGAGCGAGACCAACGGTGAACTGGTCGGTATTGATGATGAAAACGAGCTTTCCACGGTCAACTCCTTCCAGCAGCTGCAATCGTTCTCCATTGGTCTTCCCGGTGCCCCTGACACTGAGGCCGCCAAGGAGGTGGCCAAGTTCCTGGGAACTAAGCATCACGCTCTCACCTTCACTCTTGAAGACGGTCTCAACGCTCTCTCAGATGTTATCTACCACCTGGAAACATATGATGTGACCACTATCCGTGCATCCACACCTATGTACCTGCTCAGCCGCAAGATCAAGGCATATGGAGTCAAGATGGTCCTGAGTGGTGAGGGTAGTGACGAGATCTTCGGCGGGTACCTCTACTTCCACGCCGCTCCCAACAAGGAGGAGTTCCACAGGGAGACCGTTCGACGTGTGAAGAACCTGCACTTGGCAGACTGCCTCAGAGCCAACAAGTCAACATCCGCTTGGGGTCTGGAGGCCCGTGTTCCTTTCCTTGACAAGGAGTTCATTGAGACGTCTATGGCTGTTGATCCCCAGGAGAAGATGATCACAAAGGACCGCATCGAGAAGTACATCCTGCGCAAGGCGTTTGACACATCCGATGAGCCCGATGTTGAGCCCTACCTGCCAGACAAGATCCTTTGGCGCCAGAAGGAGCAGTTCAGTGACGGTGTCGGCTACAGCTGGATTGATGGTCTGAAGGACCACGCCGAGCTCAACGTCACCGATGAGATGATGAAGAACCCCAAGCCCGAGTGGGGTGATGATATTCCCGATACCAAGGAAGCGTACGTTTTGTCTCCCAACTTATGCCTCATATCAGAAAGCTAACATAGAAACAGCTACTGGTACCGCATGATGTTTGATGAGCACTTTCCCCCATCCTGTGCCTCCACAGTCGAGCGCTGGGTTCCTACATGGTCGAAGCAGAGCGACCCTAGCGGAAGGTATGTCGATATGAAGACAATGATTTGCGCATATAGATGCTGACTTCGATGCGTTTTTCCAGGGCCATTGCCACCCACAACGCTAAATACGATAACGCCGAATAAATGATTGTATAGCAAGGTTTTGCAAAAAATTGCGGGTTGTTATTCTTTGAGATATAGAGGCATGAATAGATGATTTGTCCGAGATCATTGTTTGTTTTTGGGCGCAAAGCGAGTTCTGACTATCGGCGTCTCCAGCGTCTGGTTCGTTCTGTTCAACTCCTGCGTGATATTGAGGCAACTGAACAGAATCGGGTGAAATAATGGATGTCTTCATGTTTTCAGCCAGGCTCTAGTTTGTTTCCTTCGTAGCTACTCTATTGCTGCCCGTTTAGAGTTCAGGCTAGCCTCTGATCATGTGCTGTTGTTTCAAAGGGTGTTTGACCCACGGATCCAATACAAGGCAGAGGAGAAAGAGACTGGGGATGCATTGAACCTCTATCTAGAGACGAAGTACGGAGTACCAGGACATGCAACTACTGGTTGTAGTTATATAGCTCAGAACGATTCAGAGTTCAGACTGGGGAAGATGACGAAAATAGAGCTCGGTCAAACAGATCGGATGCCCCAGGCGTTTTAAGGCACCGTCGGAATCCTTGCTCACGGCTTTTGCCGCAACGGCCAATCACAGCGGGTCCAGCTTCCCGTGCCCCAGCAACGCGAACTCAACCTCCCCATTGATGAGTTGAATCTTCTCCCGACTTCCTCCCCTCCGTCATCCCCATTCAAATCTTCCACTACTTTCCGTCCTTGTACCTTTGACGTTACCGTCTCATCACCTCTCTAACTCTACATAATGGCTGCTCCTGCTGCTTTCTCCGACATCGCCAAGGCGGCCAACGACGTACGTGCTGTGTTGGCCATTCTCCCACCTGCTTTCGCAAGGAAACTCGGTGGATGAGCTGAAGAATCACGGAATTTCAATACTGACTTGTTGTCCTATAGCTCCTCAACAAGGACTTCTACCACGGCTCTGCTGGTATGTAGCTTCATCGCAGCTTATTCGGCTTCCCTGTTTTGGCCTGGAGCTTAGCTGACTCTTACTGTTTTTAGCTGCCCTTGAGGTCAAGTCCAAGGCTCCCAATGGCGTCACCTTCAACGTGAAGGGCAAGTCCGCCCACGAGGGTCCCATCGCCGGTAGCGTAAGTCTTCGGTGACATTATTCTCTGGTTGAAGCTATCGCTAACAAGCAATCCGGAACAGCTCGAGGCCAAGTACGTCGACGCTCCTACTGGTAAACGCCCCCATGACAGCAAACGAAAAACACCCAAGAAGCCTGACAAGGCGCTCGTGGTCAATATATCACGATCGCATAACTTGTCACCGTCTACCAGAGTCATTCTGGCGACTAGGGTTGCCGAACATAGATTGATGCTAATAATCTCTCCTTGCTCAGGCCTCACCCTCACCCAGGCGTGGACCACCGCCAACGCCCTCGACACCAAGCTCGAGCTCGACAACAACATTGCCAAGGGTCTCAAGGCTGAGATCATTACCCAGTACCTCCCTGCTAAGCAGTCCAAGGGTGCCAAGCTCAACCTCCACTTCAAGCAGCCCAACGTCCACGCCCGTGCTTTCTTCGACCTCCTCAACGGTCCCTCTGCCAACTTCGACGCTGTTCTCGGCCACGAGGGCTTCCTCGTCGGTGCTGAGGGTGGCTACGACGTCCAGAAGGCCGCCATCACCAAGTACTCCGCTGCCGTCGGCTACAGCGTTCCCCAATACTCTGCTGCCATCCAGGCTGCCAACAACCTGACCGTCTTCTCCGCCAGCTACTACCACCGCGTCAACGCTCAGGTTGAGGCTGGTGCCAAGGCCACCTGGGACTCCAAGACCGGCAACTCCGTCGGCCTTGAGGTTGCGAGCAAGTACAGGCTCGACCCCTCTTCCTTCGCCAAGGTAAGTAACCGGAATCCCAAAAATGGAACCACGCGGATCTAACCCCTCTCTCAATTTAGGTCAAGATCAACGACCGTGGTATTGCCGCTCTGGCCTACAACGTTCTCCTCCGCCCTGGTGTCACCCTCGGCCTTGGTGCTTCTTTCGATACCCAGAACCTCAACCAGGCTGCTCACAAGGTTGGCGCCAGCTTCACCTTTGAGGCTTAAGCGACTTCTTTTCCGCCTTTTTGTTGATTCGGCTCACCTTCGCCTTTCTTCCCGTCCGTTATGCGAATTGTATATAAGGAGCAGGGATGTAGGGTTAGGTGGACCGTGATATCTAGATATTAGGGTAATAATCATGTACCGTAATTATTGACGACGACTGTATATCAATAAGACCGCATTTTTTATGTTCTGCGAGAACCTCTAGGCATTTTGGAAATGGTGGCGCATGGTGTATCTATATCTCGGTTTCAAAAGATCAGAGGTGCATCTACCAGAGCTGCTCTATAAAAGTTTATGTACAACTAAACTCTGGCAAATGCGCGCACATCCACGGCTATACCCGCACAAATATATTCTCACCCGTCCTTCACTTTTGAAGATCTCGTTTTGTGCGACTTCTCGTTGCTGGTGACACTCGACGGCCATCGGAGGAACCCCGTTATGGCGCCAGCACCTACCAGTATACTCGAAACTGCGATGAACCTCAAAGCAAAGTCGCCGCGACTGCCAATATACTGCTCATTGATATCCGCATTGGACCTTGACTTCCTTTCCTGTCTCCGCGCATCCTCCGCCGTCTGCGTCCGATAATGCCCACGCGCATTGAAATGCGATATGTTGTTCCGGTCAATGAACCCAGTCGGGTCATCTTCTTTCGCACCAGCGCCGCCCGCAGCACCGGCCGAACCACCAGACGAATAGTAACCGCCCGCCCCAGACGGCGCCCGTCTCCCTTTATTATTGCCATACCCGCCGTGCGCGTAGAAACTCGGCGGGGGCCCCTTAAACGTACCCCGCCGTTTACTGAGCCCGCTTGCCGGCCGCGACCCGAAGTATGATGCGCCGTGGCTGCTGTGGCTGCCCATGGGATGCTGGCCTGGTGTTGCGGTAGAGTGTGTGGATTGCGAGGTGTACGAGTGGATTCCGTGGTCGCGATCGTAGGTCGCGCGCTTTGTGCTGTTGCTGAGGGTTTGGTATGCGGAGGAGATCTTTGCGAAGCGGCCGGAGGCGCTGGGGTCGTTGGGGTTGCGGTCCGGATGGTGGGCGAGGGAGAGGGCGTAGAATTTCCTGGATTGAGTACGTTAGTAGGTGGCTCAATATATAGCTGGCCAGCAATCTTCTGCGGAGCTTGCAGTAACCAACTCACTTCTTGATTTCGGCTGGTGTGGCTGTTACGGGGACATCGAGGACTTCATAGAGGGTGGGTTCTCGGGATGAGGCGAGGTACTGAGGCCGCGTTGTTGAGAAGGCTGCTTTCTGGTTATATCCAAGGCCATGGCTAGACCTTTGTCTGGGTCTATGCCCGTAGCTGTGGAAGTCGAAAGTACTAGGGAAAATGTACTCGTGTGGCGAGTTTATTTGGTGGGAGTGAGAACAGTCAAGGAGGAATTGGGATACTGGCGTCCTCAGAGTGCGAGGAAACGGCATGCCTTTATGTACTTGCGTGGAAGAGGAGAGAGTTCTCAATGAGTGCAAATAGGTGATAGAAGACGGAGTGGAAATTTATTTCCTAAGATGGCGTCCGCCGCTTATCGGAGGCGCAATGCGTCATCGGTGCGCGAGTTTCGACTCTCGAAGTATGGAAGGTCTAAGGGGTATGCTGTAAAGTGCACTACTTACTTAGTGGCTATTCTAGAGCTTGCCAGATGTAATATAGTAGAATCTTAAAACAACAAAACTAACCAGTTAGCGCCAGACTTGCAGTCTTGATCCATGGTGCTCAATACTCCGTAGATAGACGTAGATTGCACGGAGCGGTGCACGAGGATTACTTTTATAAGGTCGGACTACACATCGAGTACTCTAAACGTTTGAGTCTACGTAGATATTGACTCATCCGTGATATTTCTTTGGATCACCGTAGTTTTACAAGGTAGATACTCTGCTGCTCCTATAGATATAGGCCGTGGCCAGGCTTGGCGCCTCATTATCTCATCGGCAATTCCCCGCTCTGGTTTTTCTCTTATTCAGACCGCATTCCTGCCTAGTTTTTGCCTCTTCAGCCCCAGCTTATCTTCTCACCATGGCTGCCCAGACTAGTGAGAAGCTAGAGAAGCTTGACCGTGAGTGTACTTGTCCCGCTTTTTCTTTTCAATTACCAGGCTAAATATTGTCTTCCGCAGTGAACGGTCAGAACGGCGACTCCGCCGCGGTTCCAGCGAAAGCGGACCAAGCGGAAGCCGGAGAGGCGGAGGATGACTCGGACGACGATGCAGATGATGCCAACGCCGGTGCTGAGGGTGCCGCCAATGGAGGTATGCATGCGCCCGGTTTTGACTTCGCGGGGGTCTGTTTTGGTTATATTCCGCTGACTAGAATCAACAATATTAGCCGCCAAAAAGAAGAAGAAGCGCAAGTCAAAGAAGAAGAAGAAGGGAGGCGCCAAAGTACAGAGCTCTCCTCCCCGTGTCCCGGTGTCGAATTTATTCCCGAACGGCCAGTACCCCGAGGGCGAGATCGTTGAGTACCTGAACGAGAACTCGTTCCGCACAACCAACGAAGAGAAGCGCTACCTCGACCGCATGAACAATGACTTCTTGCAGGAATATCGCCAGGGTGCCGAGGTCCACCGCCAGGTCCGCCAGTATGCGCAGAAGAACATCAAGCCTGGCCAGACGTTGACGGAGATTGCGGAGGGCATCGAGGACTCCGTTCGTGCTCTGACCGGCCACCAGGGTCTCGAGGAGGGCGATAACATTAAGGGTGGTATGGGTTTTCCTTGTGGTCTGAGCATCAACCACTGTGCCGCCCACTACACTCCGAACGCTGGCAACAAGATGGTGTTGCAGCAGGGTGACGTGATGAAGGTCGACTTCGGTGCGCACCTCAACGGTCGTATTGTTGACAGTGCGTTTACGATGTCTTTCGACCCCGTCTATGACCCTCTCCTAGAGGCTGTTAAAGATGCTACAAACACCGGTATCCGCGAGGCTGGAATTGATGTCCGCATGAGTGATATCGGTGCCGCAATCCAAGAGACTATGGAGAGTTACGAGATTGAACTAAACGGAACCACGTACCCTATCAAGCCCATCCGTAACCTCAACGGCCACAACATTGATCAGCATGTTATCCACGGTGGCAAGAGTGTCCCCATTGTGAAGGGTTCAGACCAGACCAAGATGGAGGAAGGCGAAGTTTTCGCCATTGAGACCTTCGGTAGTACCGGAAAGGGCTACGTGAGAGAAGACGTACGTACTCCGATCCCATCCACCAGCTAGGAAACTCATGTATATCAGATGGAAACCTCTCACTATGCGCTGGTCCCGAATGCCGCTCAAGTGCCTTTGCGTCTGTCCTCGGCAAAGAACCTGTTGAATGTCATTAACAAGAACTTCGGTACTCTGCCTTGGTGCCGTCGTTACCTTGACCGACTTGGCCAGGACAAGTATCTTCTTGGTGTAAGTGTTTGTTGCATCCCTAAACCAGGTCCTAGCTAATGTCTTTCCAGCTGAACAACCTGGTTCAATCAGGAATTGTCCAAGATTATCCTCCCCTCTGTGACCAAAAGGGCTCATACACCGCCCAATACGAACATGTAGGTTCCCAGACTCTGTCTTGTTGACCTAGAGACTAACCCTAACTATAGACGATTGTGCTCCGACCTACCGTGAAGGAGGTTATTAGCCGTGGAGACGACTACTAGACACCCTATGATCTTGGATGCATGAACTTTACATAGTTTATATAAAACTGTACGAAGTAAAAACGAATTGAATGAACGGATATTTGCGTGGCATACTTTGAGCGATCGTCCCATTCCAACGGTTGGCGCGCCCCACGTGGAAGGCAAAGGTTCCGAGACTTGTCTCCCGAGTTTCAGTTTCTAATTGAACCACACCTTTGGCTCTCTATTATTCTACAATTGTAAAGAACTGTCAGTTGTCACTACATTCGATGGCCTAAAAGCTACTACCACCTCATTTTTCATCCGCATTTCCCCCCTTCTTCCACTCCCACAATGGCTTCGACAGTTGCCACCTCCGCTACACCGCAGCTCCGCGTGTCGGCCGCGAAGAATCTCCCCAAAGCTTCAGAACAGCATGATGCGGAGCCCTCAGTGCGAGTCCAGCCTCCAGGGAATTCCTCATTCGAGGACCACTTTTTTTGGACGTATACAGAGGAGCCGCATCGCTCAAGACGGCAAGCAATCATCAAGGCACACCCAGAGGTATTTCCGCTCTATCTTCGAGTGGTCGTGTTCCTGAAAGCTAATCTTTACAATCTACCAGGTAACCAAGCTTTGCGGACCAGAGCCATTGACCAAATATGTGGTTCTGGGTGTTGTATCCCTTCAAATTTGTTGCGCATACCTCCTCCGGGAAACGTCCTTCTTCTCCTGGCGCTTTTGGTTGACGGCGTACGTGATCGGAGCCACCTCGAACCAGAATCTCTTCCTCGCCATCCATGAAATATCACATAACCTCGCTTTCCGGTCGCCCATGGCCAACAGACTCCTGGCCATCTTTGCGAACCTTCCCATCGGGCTACCATACAGCGCCGCCTTTAGGGTATGCACTTCCTATAAGAACACTTGATCAAGGAGAGAAAGCTGACGAACTACCCCAGCCCTACCACCTCACTCACCACAAATCCCTCGGCGTCGCTGGTCTCGACACTGACCTCCCAACAGCCTTCGAAGCCTTCGTTCTCGACTCTCTCCTCGGCAAGGCTTTCTTCTGCACTTTCCAAATCTTCTTTTACGCCCTCCGCCCCATGTTCATCTACAGCCCACCCTTCACGATCATCCACCTCCTAAACCTCTTCGTCCAACTATCATTCGATTACATCCTTACAAGAGCCTGTAACGGCTCCCTCAGCCCAGTCCTCTACCTCCTTCTCAGCTCCTTCCTCGCTGGATCCCTCCACCCCTGCGCAGGACACTTCATTGCGGAACACTACTTCTTTTCAAACATCAACCACGGCACCGAATCACTGCAGGAACTGAAGGGAGAAAAGGGAGAGAAACACCCTCTCTCCTCCCTTCCGCCTCCAGAAACATACTCCTATTACGGACCTCTAAATATCTTGACCTACAACGTCGGCCTGCACAACGAACACCACGACTTTCCTGCTATACCGTGGACAAAGCTTCATACTCTCCACCGTATCGCTAGTGAGTTCTACGAGCCTTTACCCTGCCATCGGAGTTGGGTCTGGGTTACCTGGACCTTCATCCTAGACAAGAATGTCGGTCCCTGGTGCCGCGTCAAGAGAGAACAGGGCGGTCGACTTGTTGGGGGTGGGGGTGGTAACGGCAGTGCCACTACCACCGGCCGCGCAGGCGAGGGCATCTCCGCTGGTCCCGACGAGACCGGTGATAACGGTTGGAAGGAGAGCGAGATTCAAAATTGACCTACATCCGAACAACTTGCCTTCACTAGCTAATCCCTTATATTTTAGTTCATCTATGTCATGATACTGGATTGGCTTTCGCGATACTTGTATTTCTTGGCGCGCGCTGATATGTACGCTAAATGATGAATGTGCTTTCGCTACTTTAGAACTTATGAAGCCATTATCATCTGTTCAGCATAAATCCCGTAATACCTCTAAATACAAATCACAGCTCAGACTGGCGCTATAATTTTAAGCAAGATAGAATTGATCGGAGATAAGCTATGTAAGACTGCTTGGTCCATGTTTAGTGGCATACGCCCCAGTTTAAGAGGTATAACGTAGCATCATCGTCATTACTTATATTTGCATGGTTATCACATACGTTCGTCTCTAAAACCTATGCTCGCTTGAAGAAAAGATATCCACATAAGGTCCAACAATAGAGCGAAGAGAATGGTTCGAAAGGCAAGTCTAACCAGCCTGTAGGCTCATACTGATAATGGATGTAGTGAATTGCTCAGCCTCCTTATCAGAAATCCACTCGGCACGAACCCTGCTAACTTTGTCTCCCAACTCTCATGCCTCTTTCGTTGTTTTCATTGAGTCTTGAGTTTGACGCGTCATGAGAACGCTGCCGAGGCCATAGTATTCAAAGCGAACTTCGTGGAGCATATGAAAGAAAAAAAGGTGGGTTGATGTAAGGTGTGAACAAACGAAAAATCAATGATAGGCGGCTCGAGATGAACACAGGCGGATTGCAGTAGAAGTAGGAAATAGGTATTTGGGTAACGAAAAGAAAGGGAATAAAGAGAGATTAAAAGAAGAAATAGGCGATCAAGAAACTTAGCAGGCATAAGCTTGCAACAATTCTGACTGGCACACCTGCCTCAACCGCCTGCGCCTGCTGCACGAGGCCTGCCGGTGACTTTTCGTTCTCGCCCCCAATCTTTCTCTGTCGCAAACCCTGGTCTGCGAGCTTGTCTTTCAAGCGCTGAATTTGCGCATTTGCCTCCAACAGTCGAGCTTCGTAATCATTCTGTTTTACGCTGCTTGCAGCAGAAGACTTCGCTGACACCGCCTTGTTTTCAGACACTTGTGGTGTAAGATATTCCCGCTTGACGCTCTCGTTAAAATCCGGAGCGGGGATGGGCGACGTGGCGGTAGGGTTCTTCGAAAGCCCGGCGGCGGGAGTCTCAAAGTCTCCCTGCGGTGAAGAGTAGGAGGGAGGTTCGTCATCGTGGGCATTCTTTATGTGATAGACGTTAGTGAGCCAAACCAATAAACTGTCAAAGACAAAATACGACTTACCGTGCCATTTGTATCTTCCTGTTTGATTGAAGGCTCATCGGCGGCGAGCCAGGTTACTCGTATCTTGCGCTCCTGGATGGCTGACTTGGTGGCTTTCTCGAACTGTGAGCCGATTAGAAAAGGAGACATGTAGCATTGCATTGCAGTCACATACGACAGAGCTGACGTTAGCGAATTCCATATCCTTTGTGACCGCCACGGTTTGGACCAGGAACTTGTCCTTGCACTTGGCGTCCGGGGTTGGTTCGTCCTTCATGGCCTGCAACAACACTGTTCTCTTTATCAATTATGATGCCCCGCAGCAACGGGTTACGGAGCCATACCCTGAACTTCCACATGCTTTCCTGGTTCTATCCTTCCCGAGTTGGGTCGGACACAATAACTGTTGGTGGTTTAGCCGAACGTTCGATTGCATAGCGGGCTGTGATTATCACGTACTGTTTGGGGGCAGTGGTTTTGACCTATTTCAAGCAACATAATATTAGCAAAACAAACGATGCTTGATGCAAGAGCTTGGGAAGCGCATACCTTGAAGACGACGGCATCCGGGTTGTTATTTGTGAGATGCAATACCTGGCATATTTCACGGTTGAAAGGGCCTGGTTCGCATGTCAGTACGCCCGTCTGAACATGAATCGAGACTCATTCCCTAAACATACGTTTGAAGCCAAGGTCTGGGGGGTCGAGGAGGATGGACATGGTGATTGTAGGGTGATAGGTGTTCGCAGTGTGGGAAGACGGCACGGAGACTCGGTGGTCGTTTCACAGGGCGAATCGGCCCAAGATAGACGAGTAGTTGGGGACAAGGAGAGACCAGCAGCGAGACTCTGGATAATGGCGGTACCTGACGGCGGTAGAACGGAGTCAGGGTAGCGGAATATCGATAAAATGGATACAGGAGTTGGAGATAGGCAGCGTTGGTACTCCGTAGTTGTGATTTGAAGCCAGACACCGGAGTTCAGGCGCAACCAAATTAATTGCTGGGGGGAAGAGCGTCGCGACTGCTGGTTGGGCCGGACCGCTGACTCAGCTGCTGCCGGGTGAAGTCATCACTGCCAGCGTGCTCGTGATCCTTTCCATTGTCTAGACAAGTTCTCTTGATTTCCAGCTTACAGGGTTATGACTCTGTTCTGTTGGCCTACACTTCCGTCATTCCTCAGGCAGTTCTGTGGCTGCATGACGGTATGTATCGCTGTTCCGATTGAGAATCCGACATCCTCGGGGAAGCAGAAGAAGCGGTTCCTAGATATGGTTCCTGAACATGTGATACGGATGGCTTCTGTGGGAGAGCTTCGCTTACTTTATGGCACCATTCGATGATTAGCGTAATCGTATACAACTGACACTGTGGTTTCTCTACTGCCACTACTGAAGTCTTCTAGAATAATTGGGCATGGCCCCGGGGTGCATACTTGTCTAGTCAATTGAGTTACAGCAAACACCCGACGCATGTTGTGAAACCCCCAAAAAGTTAAGCCTTATTGGACTGAAGTCTACGGAGTACAATTTGTGCCCCCATAATTTCTCAATATTTCTGTATACGAAGTTGAGGTATTGCTTAGAAAGCATTGGACGGCTGTTCATATCGGCTGTTTTTATTCTTCAAGACTTGCATTGGGGGGCCATGGGGTAAGTAGTACGCCAGAAATGGCATGCACCATTTTCATAGCCATGCAACTCTGATATAAAATGATAGGATCACTATGGAGGATGGTTGACAATCTTTTGCAAGCAATGACAGTTCTGTTTGGGGACGTCCTTTACCTAGGTAAATAAAGCATGGGTCCATTTCAGTCTGGGTTCTGTTGATAGATGGGGGCATAGATCGAGCGGGTCATCCCGCAGTTTGGCCCTCCGCCGCCGCCGATACGTCACCCTACAACGGGCCACGGCCATCTTGCCAACACTTTCATTCTCCGCATCCACTCTCACTCACAGAACACCTCTCAGCCAGCCGGCACAAAACATAGACACCGTCCTGAATTCTCCATCTATTTGCTAAATAGAGCTATGACTACGTCAGATCTGGATCAGCTCATTGAGATGGGCTTTGAGAGAGAGCGCTCTGAGCTAGCAGTCAAACAAAGCGGTGGGCGTGAGTTTCGCTACCCTTCACTGTGTTCCCGCTAATACTCATGGCTTATGCACAGTGCAAGGGGCTCTCGAATGGCTTGAAAAAAACCAGGATAAGTCACTCGAAGAGATTACGGCAGGGGCCGAAGAGGACGAAGAAGAAGGGCCAGCACTCAAACCCGGCGAGGAAGCCCGGAGCTTGGTTTGCAATGAATGCGGAAAAAAGTTTCGTAGTCATGCCCAAGCCGAATTTCACGCCTCAAAGACTCAGCATGTCGATTTCTCGGAGTCGGCAGAGGAGATTGCGCCGCTGACCGAGGAAGAGAAGAAAACCAGACTACAAGAGCTCAGGGAGAAGCTAGCAGCTAAGCGTGCGGGTCAATCAGAACAGGACAAGATTGACAAGAAGCGGAACGAGGTATGGCAGAGGCCATCAATCCGATCTCGAATATTGCTGATTCGCGGTCATGGTTTAGGAGATTCGAAGAAAGGCTACCAAGGAGTCCCAAGACGCCAAGGAGGAGCTCGAGAGAAAACAGAGGATCAAGGAAGCTGCCAAAAAGAAGCAGGAGAAGCAGGATGAGATCGAAGCTAAGCGCCGTGTTAAGGCTAGAATTGAAGCGGATAAGGAGGAGCGACGACTAAGGGCTGAGCGTGAGAAGGCCGAACGTGCTGGGGTCACGCCTCCTGCTCAACCAGCCGCTACGCCAGCAGCTACAACGTCCGGGCCTGTCGCATCCAAACCAGCTTCCGCTTACACAGAAACTCGCCTACGTTTCCAAACATCAAAGGGGAATGTTATGAAAACATTGCCCGTCGACACAACACTTTTTGAGGTTGTCTCGGCGCTGAAGACAGAAGACGGAATTGAGGTCAACAGCTTTCGCCAGAACTTCCCGAGAAAGGTCTTCAACTCTGAATTCTACGGCGAGTCACTGAAGGACCTTGGACTCGTACCTAGCGCGAGTCTTGTGGTCGAATAATCTTGAGGCGGAACCTAAAGTACTCCGTACTTGGATCCAAATAAATCTACTTAGAGAGGTTAGAACATCACGATTGATGAATGCTTAAAGATAAAATATGGTCCTCGGATTTGACCACAATTATCGAGATAATCCTCTACTTATGGCCATCGTAAACCGTTAGCTTGGTTATCCATCATTCCTCGTGGCCCTTCTTGAGTGTCTGGTGTAGACGCACGTGACTTCGCGGCATAGCAGGATATCCCGACGCGTCTCCACGCCAGATGAGCGCCAACCCGTGCCTTGAGCTACCACTCATTTCAGTACAATCTCAGCTTCTCATGATAGCTCTCATAGACTAAGTTTATCCATAAACATACTTATGCCAGCGTGAGTTTCCTGCCAGTGCCCGTCTCGGCACTCAATGAACCTACGTAAACTAACGCGTACCGCGTCTTCAGCGTTGGCGACCAACATCGAGGCAGCCCGGCGAGCATCACGATGCCAGATGCAACAGGAGCCATCGCCAAAAACCCGCTCAATGAAACTCCAACACGCTCTAATCAATACACTCCCGAGGAAGCTGCCGCCCTTCAGGCACGCCTCGAGAAGAAATTAGGGCCAGAGTACATCTCCTCTCGACCTGGAGCGGCGGGGCTCAAAGTACACTACCTCTCTGCGGATAAGTGTATAAACCTTGCCAACGAAGTGTTTGGGTTTAACGGATGGTCGAGTTCGATCCAAAACATCCAGATTGATTTTGTACGAGTTTCTCCGCATCTATGCTTGTTTAAATCGTGACTACAGGTAGAAAGTGTGTTGCTGATGTGAACATTGTCTCTTAGGTTGACGAGTCCCCGAATACAGGAAAGGTCACTCTGGGCCTATCGGTAATAGTAAGGGTGACTTTGAAGGATGGAGCCTACCATGAGGTTTGTTTAACTATTTTTAGTCGGCCACGGAGTTCTTTATTCAGCGCTGACGGTTGGCAATACCAGGATGTGGGATACGGGCATATGGAGAACTGCAAGGGAAAAGCCGCCGCGTTTGAGAAGGCTAAAAAAGAGGCAACGACTGACGCCTTAAAACGAGCTTTGCGGAACTTCGGCAATGTGTTGGGCAACTGTGTATACGACAAGGATTACATTTCCAAGGTTTCGAAGCTGAAGACAATACCAGTATGTGTCTTCTTTTTCTCTCTTCATTGCCTCTGCGTTGACACTCTGCAGACGAAGTTGGACGTGAATGATCTGCACCGTCATCCCGACTTTGCTCCTATCAAGAGGGAACCAGTACAACCAAAGCCGCCTCCAGAGGACGACGATTTGCCGCCCCGTCCGTCGGTTACTACAAGGAATACACCCAAAAATGAGGCTGATATCGATGCGGAGTTTGGAAGTAAGCTCATACCATACATGGCCTGATTTACTCCAAGGTGCTAACGAGACCAGGCGATGTGTTCGATGAGGCCGACTTCAATGTCGGCGAGAGCGAGTACCCAGATGAAGTAATGGCAGACGACACGAAGACACATCAGCCACCAACCCCAATAACAAGACCCAACAATCCACCGAATCGCCCAAACTATGCGTCTGGTGTACCATCAAGGGCTAATCCCCATGTCGTCACGCCGTCTAAACCGGAAAGATCCATAAACCATACCGCAGCGGGCAGGCCGATCCCTAACCAGCCCCCGAATAGTCGACCATACCCTCCAGTAGCCCAAAATCAAAATCAATATATGAACCAAAGGCAATCCGTTCCGCCTCCAGACGCTCAAAGAGGATATCAAAATGGGAGACCAATACCGCCAGGGCAGCGTGCCAGTAATGGAACGACGATATCGGGTCCCAACGCACAGGTGCACATCAAACAGGAACCTGTTGTGAAGCCTCAAAATCAACCACCGCAAAATATGGCTGCTTCAGGTACCCCAGGCATGGGTGGTCAAGCCCCCCCGGTCGTTGGATTTTTCTCCGCTAGAGGAGTCGATATGTTACGAGAAAACCCGCATGGCGCGGCCGCCGCTGCCCCAGCATTTGACCCGCATGCAGAAAGCCCGTCTATTCGCAAAACGGCAGGCGTCGACCACACTAAGAGCGTACCGATCTCTAAACCAATGTTAACCTCACCAGCGCCCAACCAAACTCGCGACTTCATCAATCCCTCCGCAGACATGCATCGAAAGCTCGGCGCACCCGGCGGCAGCGGGGCCGGTGGTCCCATAAACAGGGGTCCCTCTACATCCTCCTACCGTCCCTTGACACGGCCGAATATTGACCCTAGGACTGCTGCACCAACCAACACTTCTGTTGCCAATTGGAATGAAACCGGGTCCGCGAATACAAATGGAAAACGACCGCCTCTGAACGACGTCACCAATGCTTCTATGCCCGGCGGGAACGGGCCAACTTCTGCCACTGGCTTCAATGATCCGAAAAGAGCAAGGTACGACGGCACCATGCCTCCGCAGCAGCAACAACAACAACCGCATCAGCGGTGATAAGACCAACCTTCTTGTGCTTGATACTAGGCGTATACGATACCACCAACTATCCTTGATCACTACCATCGCACTATGAACTCGAACAATTTTACATTCAGGAGTTGGGGACTGGCGTCACGGAAAATCCAGGGAACATGAAATGGCTGGGCTCACTTTGCATGCTTGTGTGTTTGATGATTGATATCCAAGGCATTGGACTTGATTTATTTGAGTTTTCGCGGGATCTTTAACTTGTTTCTTGCTTATCCGTCTTGCTATTATACTCAAGCGACCAAGGTTTGTTTTTCTTCTAAATGACTAGAGTAGCATGCAATATAGAGTTCTAAACCTACTATATATCATTGCCAATGTTCAAGCAATGTTACTTATGGCTAATCACCATGCAAAGCTACACAATGAACAATTCATTGAACCACTCTACTATATCGTCACCAACAAGGCCACTTGTGTTTCAAGAGCAAGCTGCAAACAATCGCATTCTTTCTATGGGTACTAGTCCCAGCGCCATGCACACCAGATACGCCTAAAAAAACCAGGGGCAACCCAGATGTCTGTTCTTCAGAGAAACCCTCAAGTCAAAATCACAGTTTAACCTTCGCCTTAATGCCTTTTCCATGATAATTGACCGTGTTATTATAATTTTCAATCCGAACTCCAACTTTAGCCACGGTATCCAAGTCGAGCGTGCCACCGACAGCCCTCTTGACTGCATCATATCCGATGCCGTTTAGATTCAACTCGACAGGGAGCCGCGGGGAATGAGAGAGGCCAGGCGGAATGGAGAAAACAGTGTAGTAGTTGATTGCGCCGATTTCGTGGTCATGTTCGTAGAAAGCCTGTGCTTCTATGGATGTAATTTCCAGAATTGTATGGTTTAGTGGCGAAAAGAGCGCGAACTCGGCTGTTGATGACCAGAGGTGCAGCTAGGAGCACTCGGGAGTTAGTTCTTTCTTTTGTTCTACCCGGAGACCGGTGTGTGTGTTAAGGAAATCTATACGATAATGGACACAGGACGGTGTTCAGACATATGTATGGTGTATCAAACGGTATGTTCAGCGTGGGAAACGGTCTTCAGGAAGGTAGATAATACCGTAGCATCCTGTATGAAGCCCTTGTGTCCATCGTCATGGCCAGGTTGGTCAGGATCACCATCGGGATACCCACCCGGTGTTAATTTAGGCATTTGTACTTCGAATCCTAGCCTGGACAAAGCCTGTCCAAGTCTTGGTAATGCCGGAACAGTTCCTTGGTGGGTCTTCATCGTCACAGAGGCATTGAGGCCTACAATAAGAGTCAACGAAACGAGCTTTTTGATACCATGGAACAAACAGAAAGCCTAGTTACCTGAGACAAATCGCGATATTAGTTCTTGACCAGCAAGAACAGCTGGCGGTCCTCCCAGGTCGAGCGGGTTCCATTGGAGATTAACATTGACACCGACATTTGTACCAGGTACAATGGTGACGTCTTTCGCTGTTATATGGGCGACGCTAGTACCGTTGTAAACTAAGAGTAAGTCGAGAAACGGCACCGATGCTGAATATTCAGTAGGGTTTGTGAAGTTGACCATGGTGTTCACAAGGAGCGAGGACTCCGTTGTGGCCCCCAGCTCGATAGATTGTACTTGTGGCCTCAAGCCGTCAGGCAGGGACCCGCCAAATGGTGCTAAATCGGTGTTAACAGAAAAAAAAAAAACACCACTTTGTATGCAATAGTACTTACGATTCACAGTCAATTTACCGTCTGCCGGAATACCTCGAACGGCAAATGCCCCGAGACCCGTAGATATCTCCGCATCGACATTTGCGGAGACGGTAAGTCTTACAGGCTTCCTTTCAAATATCAGGCTCGTAAGCACATCGGTCAATACATCCTCATCTGTCACTTCGAGCGGTGCCTTATCCATGGGAAATTCCACCTGAAGAACAGTGGTATTGTCGAGATCCCGAATGAGAGTTGAATTGGCAGGCTGCCATTCTCTGAGGTCTAGGATGCCAAGTTTATCTTTGTGATAATAGACATCGGCAATTGCTCGGACACGGGGGACTTCTACGTCAAAGTCCATCTGTTCTGGTACGCTAATCAACACTTTTACCAGAGCAGAAACCGTAGGTTGAGCATCGGGACTATCCGGCTCCGCCATAGGATTCGGAAGTGTGAAATGAACATCAGTCATGGTGAAATTCTTGACAAGATTATCCAATGCATGTCCTGTAAAGGATAGCGGCACGGTCACTGTCTTCAGGATATCAGTCATCCATTGGGGAGTACCTAATGAAGGTACATCCGCTCCACGGACATAGATAATAGTTTGAGAACCGTGAATGTAACTTGTCAAAAGTGTATCGAGAGGCGACCTTTTTTCACCGGGACAGTTCGCTGTGAGCTCATCCGACAGACCTCGAATGATGCCAGAAACATCAACGACGGTGCTTTGAGCAGGAGTTACTGTAATCTCCTTGGTAACAACATCCGCCACGGAGATATAGGGATCGCGTGGAGAGCAGTTGGCAACAAGCGCTTTGAAACCTAGAGGTGGAATGCGTAGAGAGAACGGAGAATTGAGCAAGGTCGAAACTGAGATGTCAACCGCCATGGCACCTTCATCATCTGGCGAATCTACGTCGTGTACATTGAATTTGGTAATTTCAACAGCAGGAAGCGAGGGGAAGTCATCTCCTATCAGCAAAATCAATATTCCATGTAGCGTAAGGGATACCAGATGCGGAACCTACCTGCAAACACTATGGATTCATCCAAAGTCTGTTCTCCAAGGCTCAGTAAGCCTGATTTGAGATGTAGATTTGCGCTTCCCTTGAGTAATAGACGGTCCAACCTTCCTTCTAGCCAGTCGACGGCAACTGAGCGAAGACCCTCGACGTTGCCTGCAACCAAATCGGCTTCGAAATCAAGGTGATTCACATGGCCGTTTCGGATGTTGATTTTTATGGATGGCAGAGACGCAGATCCAACCAAAGCATTCCCGTATTCCGGCAAATATACATTCACTTCAGATTGGCCTGTTTCGACCTCTCTCCCGATCCAGGCGACAAAACGTCCAATATTTCGTACCGACCCACTCCCTATGCGATTAGCGTCGAGTACAACATCTCCTTGTACTCTAGCCCTCACTCCTTCACTTGTAGCAGACTCAACTGAGAGGTTCGTCGGTTTGAACACGGTGGCTTCCTTTGCGTATTGCTTTACAACCGCGGGGACGATAAAGGCCAGGATAAGGATTGGGATGATAGAACTGACAGCAAGCAGGCCGCATATCAGTGTCCATCCGATTCTTTTTCGCAGTTTCTTCGGATTTGCGGCTGAAGAGACATTTCCGGACGTTGAAGAGGAAGCCTCGGGTGCATCTATGCCGCCATAAGTCGATAAATCATCATCGCGGCGATGGAGGAGCGGAGTTGATTCGGACGACACTTCAAATGAGCGACGCTGTTGATCTATTGATAGCGTTTGTTGATGAGAGATACTGTTGACATGATCGCCCAATAGAGGCCGACTTTCCTCGTCCCTCATCGCGACTCCGCGAGAACTGCACAGTGCTCACTGATCAAGGAGCGGAGTGGGGGAGACTAATGTGGAGAAGCTGTGATAGCGTTGAGGGAGTTGAGTGTTGAGGCTGATTGGACGGCGAACCAGGCCAGGAGTGATCAAGTCGGAGGCCTCATCTGAATAACTGATACATGAACAAGCTGCAAAGATGGCCGCATGCGATAATAGCAGCTGATAATGATGGATGGAAATGGTAGGACGATGGAGGAGTGCGAGTTACTCAAAGCGTCAGCAGGGCCAGGGCCCGATAGCCATGGCGGTGATCCGTGATCGGCGGGCGGAAGTGACGCTAACCTTGATTCTCACCAATGAACCGGAAGCTCTTTGAGGCGGACCTTTGAGTCATTCACGAATCACCCACCAGTTATTTGTGGATGTCCTCCCTCTGTTCCAATTTCTTCGTCCCCTTAAGAAGTCCTTCCACATCTATACTCTCGCCTTCCCAATGGCATCTCTCCGTTCCGCACTGAAGAGCCAAAGTTTGCGATACACCGTGCGTTCATACTCCTCGCAAACCATGCCTCCCACCTCGCCTTTCGCCCCCCGCCATTTCCTTTCCGTTGCGGACCTCTCGCCTGCCGAGTTCGCTACTCTTGTTCGCAATGCCTCTTCACACAAGCGAGCCATCAAGTCCGGGTCAATTCCCCAGAACTTGCAGGGATCTTTACTGGGGAAGACGGTCGCCATGATCTTCAGCAAACGAAGCACCCGAACTAGGGTATCAACTGAAGGCGCTGTTGTCCAAATGGGGGGTCATCCGATGTTCTTGGGCAAGGATGACATCCAATTGGGGGTTAACGAGTCTCTGTACGATACATCTGTCGTTATTTCGTCCATGGTATCCTGCATTGTTGCCCGTGTCGGCAAACATGCGGAAGTTGCAGATCTAGCGAAGCACTCTTCCGTTCCAGTCATCAATGCTTTGTGCGACTCCTTCCATCCTCTTCAGGCCGTCGCCGATTTCCAAACCATCTATGAAGCTTTTACTCCTAAGGCACACCACCTTTCAAGTCTTGGGTTAGAAGGATTGAAGATCGCTTGGGTTGGCGACGCCAACAACGTCCTGTTCGACATGGCCATTGCTGCTACAAAGATGGGTGTTGACATTGCTGTGGCTACCCCCAAGGGCTATGAGATTCCTTCTGACATGCTGGAGCTCATCAAGTCTGCCGGAGAGGGTGTCTCAAAGCCAGGCAAGCTTTTGCAAACCAATGTTCCGGAAGAAGCGGTTAAGGATGCCGACATTCTCGTCACAGACACCTGGGTGTCAATGGGTCAAGAAGAGGAGAAAGCCAAAAGGCTGAAGGAATTTGAAGGTTTCCAAATCACCGCTGATCTTGCCAAGCGGGGAGGCGCAAAGGAGGGCTGGAAGTTCATGCACTGTCTCCCACGGCACCCAGAGGAGGTCAGTGACGAGGTCTTTTACAGTAACCGGTCACTTGTCTTTCCTGAGGCTGAGAACAGGTTATGGGCTGCGATTTCTGCTCTGGAAGGATTTGTTGTCAACAAGGGGAAGATTGAGTAATAATATAATCAAATGTTAATAAAAGTATATAGAGGCTGGCGTTATAATTGAGGGAGTTGGATGATTATGAGGTCATTCCGCTGGTAGACATATATAGTCTAGCGACTATAGTCCAATCATTCCAAAGTATCTTCTCAAGAAACGCATGACACAGCTATTTGGTATAAGATTCCATCGAACATTAATAGCAAACTGCATGCTCTGTTCTCGCCCCCTGCACTGATCAGACCACGAAGAACTGGGGCAAACTGCACCGGGTGATTTTCACATGTCAACGTGCGGAGTCGCTCTAACCGGGGTAGATCCAGACCTAACTATTCCACCTCGACCCTCGACTTCATCATTCCACCTACTGTTCCTCATTCGGGTTCTATAACATTCGCGAAGCCCTTTATATTGCGTCCCATCTCAGTATGACCGTGAGCAGCCTTCCTCTGCATCCGCCAAATGATCGTGCTACTAACCAACAAGCAGTCCTCTCCATCGCAAGCCCAATCGGGCTTTCGATCTCGCCGCTTTTACCCATCGCTAAACCGCACCTCTCTCGCTCCGCTAACTCCATATTACCCCATTGACGATGACCATGACATGGGACACGGCTCGCAGGACTACTTCACCCCTCGAAGCGAGGCTCTCAACCCCCCAACTAGAACTTCCTACCTATCTAGCTATTCAGTCCCTGGCACCCCTGGCGTCCTCTCGCGCACGCCTTCGCGAAGTGCTTCACGTGTTCGACATCACGCCCGAAGCAAAAGTTCAACCCCAATTCATCTAAGCGACTCTAATCTCCAGGAGCAGGCCTTGAAGCAACCGCTGCACCATCAGTCTAGAAACAGCGGGAGCGAAATAGCCAGCGCCAGCGCTAGCCCTACTAGTAACAGGAGAGTCCGGCGCTCTGCAGCCCATCGTCACCAGCCATACGAAGCGGGAGCTGGAGACCCCGAGTGGATGCTTCGTGCAGGCGTTGCCCTGGCATCAACGGCCCGCGAGGAAAAGGGCCAAAGCTGGCTGACAAAAAGAGAGAGCTCGACGAGCCTAGTTGCTGAGGCCGTAAACTATGAAGTTGATGCTATCTCACATGCTCTGCGAACAGGCATATCTCGTCGGACCAAGTCCGGCCGATCTACGCCCGCGGCTGCGCACTCACGATCCCGCGTGGCTAGTCGACGAAACAGCAGGCCTGACCTATCCATGACGGGACTTGAGATGTCGACGGCTTCGCCCACTTCCAAACGAAGCAGCGTCCACATTGCATCGGCTCCACGAACCCCCTCACACCGCACGAGCGAAGACGCAGGATCCTCCGCATCTCTCCTCCCAGACTTCATTGACGAGCGCGTCCGCGCCGAGATGCGGGATACAATTCAGGAAAACGTCAACGATGACTATTACTCCGAGGCATCCGACGACCTCTGGGACTCGGAAGAGGACGAAGAAGAAATCGATGAGCGCGAACTTCAACGCCTGACTCGCGAGCGTGGGTTTGGCTTGGGAAGTTGGATTGATCGCTTAGTGGAATGGACGCTTTTCGGCGTCGACGACTGGCCGCTCTCATCCTCTCAAGACGCAGTGACCAACCCATCGGCAGCAGAGCTGCATGCAGACATCGAGGATGAGCACCCAACTCACGATCTTTCCGACAAAGACGACGATGAGACCAGAAGCCAAGTGTCAGATGCCTGTTCCGACATTAATACGATGGAAAGAGCCGGAGACCACGGCGGCTGGGAAGATGCAGGATGGTTCATCCGCACTATAAAACAGGTGTTGATATCCACTTAATGCGCGCCATACACTTTATGTACAGGACACATTTTATACCCGCAGTTGTTCCTGAGACGACAAAAATGTGTAACGATGACTTCTCTCTTTCCAAGTGCTAAGCAAACAGTGATAGTCTTGATGTTTCCGGAGGCCGTATATTACACTTTTGGTATAATCTCTCAATGTCAATTTATACATGGAGTTACGTGGCTGAATGGCATGCTTGTTTACTTTGTGTAAGACTCGAAGAATGAATGTATTAAGTTATAATTATCTTAAATATGGATTACTGGGAACTATTTGGTTTTGCGGGCAAGTTGCAACTAAGATGGTAAAATTCACACGAGGAAAAAAATTGTGTAAACAAAGCTTTACCAAGATGAGCTGTTTGACGAGTTACTACGTGAAGTGCATCGTTCTATATAATGTTATTCTCCAGTGATTTTGACACATTCCGAACCGGAAATTGCTCGGGACACTTGCCCGCTAGGTGAGTCTGACTCTCCCAGTCAATGGATTGACTTAGGGCAGCAATAAGGCACGAATGCTGAGATTGAATAAGACATGGGGGGTATACAAGAAGGGGCATCAACGGGAAAACGAGTGAATAAAAATTGGCCAAAGAAAGTGGAAAGACTGAATATGAAGAGAGTTGCCGACCATGTACCCGATATGCACAGTTCGATAGACCGATGATAAGTGATCCCACCATCTAGATAAGGGTAAAATTGAAGGATAAGACTTAGGATGATGACACAATAAGAGAAGCGAGATAAGAAATGAAGTAAAAAGATGGGAACATAAACTCTGGTTGCACATAGTTAACGCCGAAATGAACCTTTGGAACTCTAGTTCATGCAGTTTGTATCGTGATCGTATCGTAGGTGGATATCCACTGTCGAGGATATAGAGGGTTGATGGGAATGGACGCGGTTGAGATTGTTGTGGGGACAAGTAATTATGTTGGACACAGGATTTTTACCACGGCCCTACTTTGACGGGAGTTCCAAGTCCATATGTGCCCGATAAAAGCTGCTCTCGAATGGATCCTAGATCGTTGCTCCCTGGATTACCGAAGCCTTGAGACTCCGGGCCATGCATCCATCCTAGACTGGACGCGAGATCATTGACGGCTGCCTGCAGTTTGCCGCCCGAGTTGTGATTATGCTTCGCCAATTTTTGATCCCAACCTCCGTACTGTAGCTGGATTCCACCTCCTCGTTTGGCGGCCTCTCGTATCACCAAAATCCAAGCTTTGCAAATCTCATCGTATGCAGAGTCCCGCTCTACGTTGTTTTGAGGTGAGCTCCAACGCGGTAACGAATGTATTATCTCGGTGGCGTCGTCTAGATAGCTCAACGATATCGAAGGTTGGGTTTCGTTGGGTGGCAGAAAGTGTGGGGTGAAGTCGCTCAAGGCTTCCAGAAGATTCCCGAGAGGCTGTCGGACTCGATTGTAGGCGTAGTCGGATTCGGGGTTGCCGCCCAAAGGGAATGATGATTGTAGCGTAGACTGATAATTTCGAAGAACTTGGAGTGCAGATGAGACACTTGGGCGAGGAGCAGTTTGTACAACTTCATCGGCCAGACTTGGATGACGGTTGCATATCGACCGGAGGACCCCGCGAAGAGCTTCGGTATCTAAGGTCTCAAGTAAACGGGGAAGAGAAAGCGGCCTCCCGCCGACATTAGGTCGAGCACGTTTTAGTTGTCGGGAGGATGATGGCAAGGATCGCGGAGTGAAAGCCGGGGAGTTTGTAGGAGAGGCTGACATCCGGCTGTCGAAATCATTGTGGTCATCTTCTGCTTTCCGCTTGCGGTTGGTCGGTGTGTGACTGGGGGTAGACACTAGAATGTTTGATTAGAAATGAGCACCTTATATAGCCCAAGGGCCCCAGTATCGACCAAAAAAAAAAACGTACTTGGTCGAGAGGGAGAGAGACGAGAATACTCATAAAAGTGAGGTGGCACAGGTGGAGTAGCCACCAAGCTGTTCATGATGTCCGCAAACAATTGGCCGGCGAAGGAAAGGTAGGAGACGTCGGACCTTGGTAGCCGGGAGATAAGGGAGCAAGCGGAGGAGCAAGGAAGAGTCAGGTAGGTCACGAGGGAGATGTGGAAGAAAGGGGAATAGCGAGGAGGAAAGATGCAAGCAAGGGAAGGACAGGAAAAAAGGATGCAGCTGAAGGAGAAAGAGAGGAGGTTTGAAGAGAGGGTGAATTGGTGGGGAAAGAAGAGTGAAGAAAGAGAAGCGGTGGGCGAGTAGAACAAGAGTCACGGCGGGTTGCGGGAGGCAACGCGGACCCATAATGCAGGTTTCTAGGCCTCTTTGTCCTCAGACCGTATAGACTACCGACTATGGTACTGCTACTAATTATATAACTGTTCTATGGGACCTTTCACTAATAATAAAGAAAATCCTAGCTTTTGTACATATCTTGCCACTTCCCACTTTGGCCGTTGAATCTGGGGATATCACGACATTACATACAAATAAGAATGAAGAACGGCTGAAACCTTCTTAGCCCGACGCCAGGGAAATGCAACTACCAAAACACCCAAGACAAACGAGACCCCCGTCTACAGATATAGGGACTGCGCAGCAACGATGTCCCTGCGGACCTTTGTCAATGCCGCCTCAAACTTACTTTCAAGTTCCTCACTACCCATGACTTTGGCGGCCTGAGCCATTTGCCGAAGACATTCTTCCAAGCGGCGGAAGACCCGGATCAAACTGCCTTCGTAAACATCGGTCATGCCGCTGAAGGAGGATTGTCAGCTACCGGTCATCATTACTAGATGTTTAGAACTGAGGACTCACCAAATATCAGCAAAAGACTTCCCGTTAGCCCATTCGTAGATCACTTCCATCAGTTCCCAATGGAAACTCTGGACGTAGTCTTCTTCACTGACGGCCAGCTTCGACTCTTGCGCGACTTTAGCAACAATCCGTGCTTGCGCTTGGATCTCTTTGAGTGGCTTCGCAAGCTCTTCCTTTGATAGCGGCGGTGTCTCCTTAGTCTTTTCTTCGAATACGAAGACACTCAACACGGCCGCCGCTTGCTCTGGGGTAAGCTTATTGAAGAAACCGTTGAAGAGAAGCTCGCTGAGCATCAACTCGTCGCCAGTGCTAATTTCACACGCCACGCGTGCCTTCAGTTGGACTACTTCGGCCTCGTTGATGAACCCGAAGCGGCGGAGAACACGTTTCCGGCATTTCAGTTCGTCCAGCTGTTGGATCGCCATGCCATCAGATATCTTCTTCTTAGTCGCTTTGATCTTGTTCCCTAAATCAACCTTCTCCGCATACTGTTCGTACAGCTCTTCCAACCGTGGAGAATTATGCAATGGATTCGTAACCAACCGAGCCTCAAGAACCTCAATTTTCTAAGAATATATTAGCATCACACCCCACTCCCATGGCAAACGACACTTACTCTTAAAGTCTTTTTGAACTCGTCATCCTTGATGCCCATGTCTTCGATAGGGTCGAGGACAGCAATCCCATCCGGGAACCTCTTCTTGACTTGTTCTATCTTCTTTCCCACTTCGGCTCGCGAATCTAGAGTCTGCAACTCCTTGGGCATCATCATTCGAACATGTGAGATAGATTGAATGCAATTGAGAAGAAGTGGAACAACAGCCATGTGAGATTTCTCACCCTCCTTCGGTGGCCGGACACCTTGTGGCAGATCTTCAAAAGTCTTTGTGCCTACAGAGGACCCCTCGGCAACTTTCAAGAGAACATCTACAACCCAGCTAGCATGGTCGGTTAGTTCTTCTGAGTTCTTCTGGGGCTTGCGTTTCTTGATGTTGACAACGACTCCCCACCCAAAATCAAAGTCTTTGTATTTGACATGAAGCAGGCGCCCAGGCGTGAGGAAAGAAACGGAGTAATCAGGATGGCTGATAACCGCCCGTACGTCATCACTGAACTGGTCAATCTGCGTTCGAATATCGTAATATTCACGGATGGTTCCTTCGTCGGAAATAGTCATGTTGGCTCTCTTTTCTTCGAATTCAGCGAGCTCTGATGTTTGTTAGCAGGCTTTTTTCGACACAAGATGGACGGAGACGCTTGCCCTTTTCGAGCCCTGCTAGGCCGGCAGTGTTCTGAAATTGGTAGAAGCACCTTTCTAACATGAACTCGGGTGAAATACCCTCCACGCGCATGAGGTTCAAGATCATATTGTAACCCAGATGGAAAGCGGAATTTAAACGGTCCTGCTCTCCTCGCACGATTTCCTTGGCCACGGCAGGATCCATTTCCTCTCCTACCATCATGATAACGATACCGCGATCATCAAGACCTCTTCGTCCAGCACGGCCAGACATTTGCACAAACTCGGATGGAGTGACCCAGCGCTGGCTGAAACCGTCAAACTTACGGACGCTTGTGAAGACGACAGTCTTTGCGGGCATGTTCAGACCGATAGAGAATGTTTCGGTCGCAAAGAGAACCTTGATAAGACCCTCTTGGAACAGGATCTCGATGGTCTCCTTGAGAATAGGAAGCAACCCAGAGTGGTGGACACCAATACCTCTTCGAAGAAGAGGCAGGATGTTTTGAATCTGCGGCAGGTTCCGATCTTCTTCAGACAACATCTCAATCGCACTGTTAAAGACCTTGGACACCATCTCTTTCTCCGAATCATCGTTGAAGGCTAAGGTCTTCATCTTCAAAGCGTAAAATTCGCACTCGCGCTTGCTGAAACTGAAGACGATAACGGGGTTTAGACTTTTAAGCATGATCATCTTAACGATCTTGTATATATCAGCATTATCCTGATTCCCGCCTTTGTTGAGCTTTTTGTCTTTGCCCTTGCCTTTTCGCTTAGCGAGCGCATCCGCTGGGTCATCACCTTTCTTGTCTGCGATAGAGCCCATAGCCTTTTGGAAGTTCTCCTCACGAAAAACGCCCTTCTCGTCGACAATCAAGTGCATTCCTTCAGAGCCAGCGGGAAAGAAGTAATGCTGCAACGGCGTGGGTCGAAAGTCGGTATATACAACGTGACAAGGTTGGTTGTGCATTTTCGTGATCCACTCGGCAAATTGCATAGCATTGGGAATTGTCGCAGACAAGAATACGTATCGGACCTTATCGGGAAGCAAAATGATCGTCTCTTCCCAGACGACGCCTCGCGCTATACCACGTAGTTAATAGCATGCAAAGATATATTGGTTTCGGCGCACTTACTGGCATCTCGCATGTAATGAATTTCATCAAAAACTACCCAGGCGACTTCGCGCATAATCTCGGAGCCACGATACAGCATAGACCGCAAAATCTCGGTCGTCATAACCAGGCAAGTAGCAGTAGGGTTGATGGTCACATCTCCGGTCATAAGACCAACGTCACCAAATTCCGCCGCAAACTCTCGGTATTTCTGGTTACTCAAAGCCTTGATCGGGCTTGTATAGATGACCCTCTGATTGTTCTTCAGACTCTGAGCGATAGCATATTCTGCAACCACTGTCTTTCCCGCACTAGTGTGAGCGGAGACCAAGACACTTTCTCCTCTCTGGATTGATGAAACCGCGACCTGCTGGAACGGGTCGAGGGTGAATGGCCATACTCTCGCGGGGTCCGCCGGGGGTTTGTGTTGAGAGATCGGGACGTATGGGTATTTCGGCGGTATGGCGACCTGATGCCGGACCTGGTGAGACAACACTACTGGGCCGGCCTCTTTCTCAGTTTGAAGCCCCGCAGATCCTGCGATCTCGCGCTCTTGCGCAGTTTCGAACAGATCTGCGACAATGGGTTCCGGCTCCTCCTCTAATCGCAATCGCTTTGTCTCCGGTTGATTATTGCCATCCTCGCCTACAGGCTTCTCTTCCTTGTCATCTTGAATGGCGGCATCTGTAGCGACTGGGATCTCTTTTGGCTCAGCGTTTTCCCCGTTTTCCTTCACATCGCCATTTACCTGGCGCTTCTTGCTTTTCTCTTTCTTCGGCCGTCTGGGTTCGGAGAGCTTGGCCGCTTGGGGCTTGTCCTCGAAGACGTCGAAAAGCTCATCCATTGTCGGGTATGTAAAGAGACTCGAGCCTCAGGGCGCAAATAGCTCGAGCAACCTTGATGGTTGGAAACTGGCTGTTGTCTTCCCACCAACTGGAGCAACCAAGAAATTTCAATGCCCCATTTGGGGAAGGCGCCGCAATCTACAATGAATCGGGTTACCGCCGGATAAACTGACCGGAGAAACCCTCCCTGGTCAGTGATGAGAGCTAAGCGTCACGTGACTGGGCCAGGGCCGCTGGTTCCATTCCGTCCTACTCTTCCCGTATGGCACGATCAGCACCTCCGCCTCGATCATATCACCGCGCTCTTGCTCCTTTCAAGGTAAACTTCTTCTACAGATGGTTTCTGGCTCAATTGTGCTGACGCTGCCAAAGATGAACGCTGCTACCGCTCTCCGGGCCCGCATGGGCGCCTCCTTCGTTGCCCGCCGTGGCTTTTCCACCACCCGCACCCAGCTTAGCAGCCCTTACCACTACGCCGAGGGTCCTCGCTCCAACATCCCCTTCAACCCTCTCACCAAGTACTTCTTCTTCAGATACTGGGCTTTCATGAGTTAGTAGCTCCCGATTGGTTGTGATGGATCAGCTGGCCCTCGATATCGCTAACTTGAACCTATAGTCACCGGTTTCGGTGCTCCCTTCGCCATTGCTGGTATGTCCTCGATAACTTCCGCCAGAATTGCACAGCATTTTCTAACCGCTTCTCTTTCTCTAGTCTGGCAAACCTACAAGGCTCGTTAAATCCGCTTGCGCACGACCCTTGGTATTATCCCGCAATGGTGGAAACGAGCTATGTTGGAGAATTCGTATATCCTGTATAAATCTAGTGAATTCATTCAGCTTTGAATCATTAATACACAGTGTTCTCGGTTATCATTGTGGTGTAAAATGTAGTTGGGAGCTGGACGGTGTGGAATGTAGAGTGATAACATTAGTATATGGATGAAGTCATTGGCTGGATTTTTTGTCGCGAAAATCAAATTCTTTGGGTCGATTTGATATTCATACATACATCGGCAAACCCACCAGAACACTTCTATTTGCTAGGTACTTGGTCTTGCTCTGATGGAGAGGAAGTCTGATTAATTCTCTTTCCCTCCTCGCTCGAGTCATTTTTATCTTCCTGGGCAGAATCCCGTTGTTGATGGCAGTGGGGTAACCACGGATTCATAAAGATGCGCAACTTGAAAAACGTGCGCCTCGCAGAGGTGCAGCTTCAGGATGGACTTCCTCTCACGGCGACGGCTTGGGATACAGCTTCTGATGCTGTTATCTGCACATTTGGCCCTACTCCCACGAACGCGGTCATTGAGCTACGGAGAAAGCATGCGGATCCGTATTTCTCGGATCCCGTGAGCCCAGAAGTATTTGACACTATCGCATCTTGGGATGCACCATGTCCGTTGCCACATCTTGAATGTGATCGCGTTCTTTCTCTACACTACTTTGCGGACACTCTCACGGTGTGTCTTGTCTTAGAAGGAGGTGACATTGTCATTGTCCGTGAGGAGCCCCTCCCCGGCGAGGATAAGATCGAGATTGTAGGCTCGGTCGATGTCGGCATTACAGCTGCCGCATGGTCTCCTGATGAGGAAGTCCTGGCTCTGACTACTGCGGCCAATACATTCCTGTATATGACCAGAGAGTTTGAGAATGTTGCCGAGATCACCCTCACTCCAGATGATCTCAAAGCGTCCCAGCACGTCTCCGTGGGCTGGGGAAAACGTGAGACTCAGTTTCAAGGAAAAAGAGCCAAGGCCATGCGAGACCCAACCGTTCCGGAGAAGGTGGACGAGGGAAAGCTCAGCGGCAATGATGACGGCAGAACCACTATTACTTGGCGGGGAGACGGCGCTTTCGTCGCGGTCAATAGCATTGTTGATGGAATCCGCCGTGCAATCAGGGTATACTCCCGCGAGGGTACTCTGGACAGCGTTAGTGAGCCAGTCGACGGCCTAGAAGGAGCGCTCAGCTGGAGACCCTACGGAAATCTCATTGCTGGTATCCAGAGGCTGGATGACCGGATCGATGTGGTCTTTTTTGAAAGGAATGGTTTGCGCCACGGGCAATTCACTCTGCGTCTGACTGAAGAAGAGCGATCTACGTGGGCGTCAAACATATACTTGAGCTGGAACGTTGATTCAACAGTTCTTGCAGTTCAATTCAAGGACAGGATACAATTCTGGACCTCGGGTAACTACCATTACTATCTGAAGCAGGAAATCCCTATCGTTGCAAGCCCTGAGAGCCGTTTTGCCTACAAATGGCACAACGAGAAAGCCTTGCGTTTTGTTGCTGGAGCCTCTGGTATGTTCCGGAACCTAAACGATGTGCCAAACGCAGTCTAACAGCTTTGCAGAATCGATCTTGGACGGGGAATTTGTTTTTGAAGTCTTTCATGGCTCAACCACCATTCCTAATGATGTTGGAGCTGTTGCAGTCATTGATGGAAGTACGTAACGACCTCGCTAACTCAAGCTAGCCCTTCCTAACTTTCGCAGAAACCCTAAAATTGACGCCCCTGAGACTATCCGGTGTGCCGCCCCCTATGGCCCACAATGAGCTACCTCTCGATGCAAATGCTATTGATGTAGCATTTAGCAAGTCAGGGACAAGGATCGCTGTTCTCTCAAACGACCACTTCTCCGTCTATTTGTGGTCTTTTAAATCTAGGCCGGTGCCTGCTCCGATCCTGGAGTCAAGCTATCCGTTGTCTGCTGAGAAGGACAGCCGTCCACGTCAGATAACCTTCATCAACGACAATGAGGTCTACATCTTGCGCAGCAGAGGGCCGAACAACACATGTATCGAGCGGACCACGTTAGAGACACGGGAGACCAAGGTCGTTTACGAAGCAGCAGACTCTGAACACCTGGTTTCCATGTTTTCCAGCCTAGGACATGAAGCTCTGTGGTTCTCTCATATCCCTCAACCTGGACACGTGATAAGCTACTCTAATATCACAATGCCATCCTCCGATGGGTTCCAAATCACGCCATGGACACAGAGTCCTGCCGTTGACACATACTGGGCCAAGAGCGCCCAAATATCTGAAGATGAAGTAAGATGTCTCTCCAACGGCTTTCGTGTTTTACTAACCCTTCAAAGCAAGTCTTGGTGTCCTTATCGAGAACAGGAGGTCTTTATGCGAATAAGACGCTGCTTGCGAAGAACTGCACGTCCTTCCTCGCTACCTCATCCCATGTCATATTCACTACTTCTCTGCATCTGCTCAAATTTGTCCATCTCCGTCGTGCTGAAGGTTAGTGGCTACCATAAGGTACCTGGTAACATGTCTTAGCTAATTCCCACAACCATAGACATGGAGGTCCCTCCCGACACCCCAGAAACGGACGAACGTTGTAGAAGCATTGAACGTGGGTCATGCCTAGTCACCGTAATGCCATCTACGTTCTCGGTTATTCTGCAAGCTCCCCGGGGCAACATTGAGACGATCTACCCTAGAGCCCTCGTGCTAGCAGGTATCCGGTCTTTTATTGATCGGAAAGACTACCGCTCTGCGTTTCTCACCTGTCGCAGCCAGATGGTGGATATGAACATCATCCACGATTACGCTCCTGAGCAGTTCATGGAAAGTATCACGCTATTCGTGGACCAGGTTAAAAGGGTTGACTTTGTCGACGAGTTCCTTTCCCGCTTGAAGTAAGTTTTTCAGAAGTGTTCAAAATCGTCTTACTAACCCAAATCAGAGAAGAGGATGTCTCACAGACGCTGTACAAAGATACCCTAAAGGCACTGGACGTGCAGGTTGCACCAGATAGCGGTCTCGCCATGACAGCAAAGAAAGGCAACAAGGTCAACAGAATCTGCGATGGCTTCCTGGCCGCTCTGGAAAAGCGATCGGATACCAACCTACACAACCTCATCACCGCGCATGTTTGCAAATTGCCACCGGACCTCGAATCCGGTCTCCGATTAGTAGCACGCCTGAGAGGTATGTCTTGCCTTCTCTGCTCGATTCGATATCGTACTAAGTAGATACCAGAGGAGAGTTCTGAACAAGCAGAGGATGCTGTGGAACACATGTGCTTCTTGACGGATGCCAATCGGCTGTATGACAATGCACTAGGTCTCTATGATCTAGAGCTTACACTGCTCGTAGCACAACAAGCTCAGCGGGTAGGGATTCCTTAGTACGGGTATCAAAGGGATTCTCTAACAAAGCCTAGGACCCCCGTGAATACCTCCCATTCCTGAGGAAGCTCCAGCAACTCCCAGATTTGCGTCGATACTTTGAAATCGACAACTACCTAGGCAGATGGACAAAGGCCCTTGGTCACCTCCACGGACTAGGCGCCCACGACGAACTCCGGGAATACGTTGTCAAGCATATCCTGTATAAAGACGCCATCGACATTTACAAGTACCAGCCCGACCAACTGCGCGATGTCACCCACCTTTACGCAAACCATCTTTACGAGGAATCCCAGTACAAGGACGCAGGAATCGGTATGCCCAAACACCCCATACTTACGTTCCGCACGCTAATATTGCTCAAATAGCCTACGAATCCCTATCTCTTTACACGGACGCCTACAAATGCTACCAACTCGCCCACCTCTGGCGTGAATCCCTCTACACCGCGATGCTCGTTCCTCTTCCCCCGGCCGAGCTATCAACGCACGCTACCGACCTCGCCACAACCCTGGTTGAAGAAAACAAGGACTACCTTTCCGCCTCCCAAATCCACGCCGAACACCTTCACGATATTCCCACCGCCGCGCGCCTCCTCTGCCGCGGCTCCCGATTCTCGGATGCATCGCGCCTCCTCACCCTACACGGCGTGCAATCCCTCATTCCGGAGATCGTGGATGCTGCACTCGCGGATTCCATGGGCTCGATGACCGATCTCCTCGCTGACTTCCGCTCCCAGCTACAGGCGCAGGTCCCTCGCATCGCGGAACTGCGTGTGCGCCGTATTCAGGACCCATTGGCCTACTTCGGCGGTGACCCCACTATGGCTGATGGTGCCGCAGGCGTGGATATTCCCGATAACGTCTCGCTGGCAGCAACAGATGCCTCAACCCTCGCTGGTAAGAGTATGTTTACGCGGTACACGGGCAAGACATCGTCTGGAAAGACGACGTCTTCGCGCCAGAGTTCGAAGAACCGCCGCAAGGAAGAGCGGAAGCGGGCCCGTGGCAAGAAGGGAACTGTTTATGAGGAGGAGTATCTGGTCAACAGTGTGCGCCGGCTTGTTGAGCGTGTTGGCGCGACGGTCTCGGAGGTGGAGAATCTGGTTGATGCCTTGCTGCGCAGGGACATGAGGGAGCGCGCTGCGGCAATTGAGAAGGCTATGAGTGATGTGCTGAGGCTTTGTGCGGAGAGCCAAGAAGAAGTTTTTGCTGCTCAGCAACAGCAGCAGCAGGAGCAAGAGGGGGAACAGGCTGGTGATGGTGAAAACTTTGCGAATGGTCCTGTGGATGTTCCGATGCCGCAGGGCGGACAGAGAGTGTTCTGGGAGAGCATTGTGTCGACTATGGGTGTTGGGAAGGGACAGGAGCCCCCGAAAATCAAGCAGATGAAGAAGTCGGCGCTGTTGAATTAGATTAATGTTCTGGTTATAGGTTTAGATACAGGGGCATATCAAAAGTTTGCGCAGGTGTTTTATAATAAGATAGAGTAGCTAACTATTTATTATGGGCAGGTGTAGTATCTGTTTATTATATGGAATGATTGACTGAACCTCAACCAAAGATAACCGAAATGTTCAGCATCATGCTGGCGTAACGTGTCAAACGATGCACAGCTTGGAATTAAATACCATTATTTTCAAAATATGTTTGATGCAATTTGACGGAATCATAAATCGTTTCGTCTCTGCTGTTTCCCACCCCTTTCTATTGGGTAGAAAGGATCTCACCCTTCTCACCGACGAGGTGGTCCTCCACGCTGACCGGACCCTCACCAACACCGGTCAGGATTACACGGCTCAGTCCAGTCTTTAGCACATCCACCGCCCTAGAGTCCACCTGATCCAGGGAGACGCCAGGACCAACGTTCTTCACGGCGTCATAGAAAGGACCAGACCAACCCTCAAGCTCGGTGCCGAGGATAGACCTGAAGGTTCCCGCAACTACCTCCGAATCCTTCTCCAGGTAATAGATGACGGCGTTGGGGCCGGCGTCGAAAGTGTACCCGCACACAGTGCGACCAGCGGCATTGTTGATATCATGTACGAGTCTGACAGCGGCCCTGGAGACATCGTTCATGTAGAAGATGGGAGGCCACGAGTCAAGGCAGGTAGCATGGAAACCATTCGAGTCACGCATGGTGATTTCGGCGAAGGTAGGGAAATCACGGTTCTGAATGGCTGTCTCAATAGCAGTCATTCGCGCAGGGACGACGGCATTTGCACGCGTAGCGAACAGCTCGGATGTCGCAACCGTCGTCTGCATACCCGTCGTGCTGGGAACATCCTTCTTCTCTGCGCTCACGACCAAAATAAGTGCGCGCATTTCGGGCCAATGGCCTTGCGACGCAACCTCTTCCGCAAGACTGTCACTTCCGTCTGCGAGCTCACCGGCGCGCCAGGCGACGTAACCTCCCATCAGAGAGCGACAAGCCGAACCGGAACCCTGGCGGGCAATACGACTGAGCTCTGTTGGCGACTGGGGAAGCTTGTAAAGATCGGCCACGGCGCGGACCAAGGCTGCGAACCCAGCAGCCGAGCTGGCGAGGCCCGCAGCGGTGGGGAAATTGTTTTCGGAAACAATCCTCAACGGGAGGGTAGAGAGCTTAGGAAGGGACGAGTCGGCATTCTCGAGTTCTTGTCGGTGAGCCCGTAGGCTAGCGAGACAAGCCAGGGTGCGCTTGGAAGACTGAATGTCCTGCGACTTGCCATTGAGGGTGAGCTCGTCGGCGGCGGGGTAGTTGGCTGAGCATGAGGCAGTGGTGAGGGTGCGGAGAGAGCGCTGAGATAGGGTGACGGATAGGGAAGAGTTGGTGGGCAGGTTCAGAGTGGCATCACGCTTTCCCCAGTACCTAGACAGCAATGTAAGCCAATGCGTTGCACAATGGCGGGGTGTTGTATCGGACTCACTTGATAACGGCAATGTTAACAGGGGCAGTAGTAGTGGCCCGGTAGACGGGGCTCTCGGAGACAGCAGCCATTGTAATGGAAAGCGTACTCAGAGTAGCTTGAGATAATCGAAGAAACAGAGAAAACAGGAGAAGATAAACAGCAGAGGGTCCCGGAAAAGGGGATCAGGACGAGCGAAACAAAAAAGTAAATATAGTCTTACCTAGTCTCGACGGAGACTCGCTCGGAGTAAGTCCATCGGGCGCTGCAGGCGGTGAGCAGCGTTACTCCGGCCCTTTGCTTCTTTTTCGCATTACCAAGCACCTTGACGCCCGCTCAGTTCTTCCAGTTCTCACTTCTTCTCCTCTTTTCGCATACATCAGAGTACGCTAACGTCCCAATGGGCCAGGGCGCAAGCACTCCAGCATCACCCGCTCCATCCACCCCGGCGGCCACTTGCCCCGTGGATCACAAAACCCGTGAGGCATGGCTGCAGCAACATAAGCCCGGAGATGCTCCTCATCCTGTCGCTTCAGATGACGGAAAGCCAACAACAGGGAAGCAGCAACGCCCCCTTTCAACAGACCGCGAAGTAAGCAGTATACCAAGAGCAATCATATCCGATTCGGACGCACCGCCATCCGAGTGTCCCGCCGCACCCTCTTCACCATATGCATCACCGACTGCGTCGCACGGTACGCCATCAAATGCGGAAACCGAAACTGGACATGACAAGTCAACGGGGAACTGGATTTATCCTTCTGAGCGACAATTCTTCGAAGCCTTGATGCGCAAGGGCAACACACCCTCTTCAGTCGATTCGGCCTCCGAATTAGCGACCACAGTAGCATCAATTATCCCGATTCACAACGCAGTCAACGAGCGCGCATGGCAGCAAATCCTAGAATGGGAGCAGAAAGCGCCAAGCTCGGATCCTGGCAGTAAGAAGTGCGGTGGACCTAAGCTGTACTCATTCCGCGGGTTAGGTTCTGAGCCGGAGTTCTTGAGCCCCAGAGCGCGCATGAACAACCTCATGGGGTACCAGCTCCCTTTTGATCGACACGACTGGGTCGTAGAGCGATGTGGCGGAGAGCGAATTGAGTATGTTATTGATTTCTATCAAGGGAAGTCAATTGGAGGGAGCAATGGGACCGGTCTGGCTGCAAATGCGGGACCAGGCAAACTCAGCTTTTACCTTGACGTGCGGCCAAAATTGAACTCTTGGGAAGGCTGCATAATGAGGTTCAGGCGATTTTCAGGTTTTTAAAAATCCATTTATCTTTTCGCGGGGCGATAATAGAGCTGGAGTTTGGGCATCGGATGGGTTGTTCAATTGTATGATATGTATAACATTCAGGCCATGTATAATACCACGAAGCAGCATAACAAATGCATATAGAATATCCACTCCAACGCCAGAACGGATAGGATCGTAATCATACTGCTCACAGTAGCGCAAAGCAACATTATACATAAACTGTACAGGGGAGGATATCACAAAGGACAAATTGAAAGCATAACATCGAACGTCATGAAAGGTAGCATGGGGATCATTAGGTGCCTATCCAAGAACAGCCGCAAGTATGATGATAGCCAAAATGACGGCGAGGATGATCAGAAGACAGCAAGCCTTGGTCCGGGCGTTCTTCTGATACCGGCTAGCACTGCGGAGCTCAACGTTCGCACCTTGAGTGTCGGCATGGACGTTTTCGACGTTTCCGCTGATGGTGTCTAATTGCTCGCCCTGCTCATGCACGATGTGAGCAACGTCCCGGAACAGCTCGTTAAGTTCGCCGACACTCTGTTCAATATTGCGAATCTCTGCTTCGCGCTCGATGATCAGGGCTTCCTGGAAATCAACCTCGTCTTGGTTCGCCAGGCGTGGCTGCTCCTCGAGGAGCTGTTGCTGCTGTTGTTGAGTGCCGTCTTCCGTTGCATGTTCTGCCTCGTCCACAGCCGTGCGCGCTGCAACTGCGGAGGCACGTTGTTTCTCTAGGGCTCGACGTTGAACGGTTTGGAATTCTTCTAAAGTAGCCTTGAACTCTGTAGACAACTTCTGCTGTGTCCATTTCTGCGAGGGCTGCAAAGACTTATTAGATATCAAATCAGCCACTATGGGTACTTTCGATATTGGCATACATTGACGTCCTCCCAGTTCTGAACCTTCTTAATCCCCTCGCCAACATCCCTGAATCCGGTGCGGGTTTGCTCCAGAAGATTGTGAACTCGCTCTCGCACTCGTTCAGTGTCCCGCTTTGTCCCGAGAAGAGCAATCTGATCTGACAAGCGGGTGATGTTTGAGGTCAGCGTGAACAGTTGGTTCGAGAGGGACTCGGTCAACCGCTGGAACTCGGGATCATCGTGGTACTGCGGGTCGTCCGAACGCCGGTAGGTGGTGGGTTGGGATTCAAGAGAACTCAAGTGATTGAACGACATACTGTAGTAAAAGAAGCAGAAATGGAGAACAAAGGATATTATGCGGGTAAAACGAGGACTGGAAATACCAAGCAGCTGCCTGCAGGTTCAAGCGCCGTTGATGCCGGCTGATGTTGATGCCCGGATCTGCAGGCCTCACTCACATGATGTGACGACATTGAAGCCTGTGGCTGGTGCAGTATCACCTGACCAACGGGGTGTGGCTTGTGTGTTTTGATGGCGCTCACCAAAAAAAGCTTCAAAGCTTCATTATCAACCCGCCGCATTTGCCGTCTCCAAGCCTCGAGGAAGCACTGCACTCGTCCTCGTTTCCGCCCAGGGCGGTCTTTAATGGTACACGATTGTCGCCCGCCTAAAAATGCTGTGAAATTGTCCACTCTCTTGATATAGCAATCACCTTCAGCTCGACACCATGGCCGCACAGCCTCGTCCGTACCGGCGCATCCTCACATCTGCGCTACACCGGAGATTTGTTCATGCCTCCGCAATATCATTGCTGGTCTGCTATGCGACCTCAGTTCTGATCGGCGACAACTCTTCGTGTAAGTGTTTTTGAGCCTCTTCACTGGCGCAGTAGCTAATCGACTCCGAACTTGAAAGTATTTTGGGCTTTATTCCCCTTCGGATCATGTGGCATTCGCACCGTACTCCTCTTCATATCACCTCTCGCCATCTTCGTCCTGCGGGTCGGTCAAATGCACATTGGCTCGAGAACTACGAGCTCTTCCCTTGGCACTTTTCATTACATTTTTCCACTTCACGTCATCCAGACCTTCGGATGGTACATATTCTCCGCGTGGTGGTTTAGTGAACTTTACAAGTGGTCTTCGCCTACCAGTGCACATTTGGAGTGGGTGAAGCGCGGCAGGTATGATAGGAAGCTTCCAAGAACATGCCGACTGAGGTCAAGCTAACGAACAGTAGTCCTCACGAGCGAGCGACTTTGAACGAAAGACCCATTTACGTATATACGTATCATCTACTGTTGGCCGTCGTACAATCCTTGGCTCACCTCTATAACGATTACGACCGTGTTCCCATCGCAATTGCCCAGAAACCAGCCGATGGCGCTGACCAGAAAACGCACCCGACCCAACCTATATCGAAGCGTCTGCAGGAAGGGCTACAACAAGTCGTGAAAGAAGGCCTTTTGAGAAGCACGGTTGTTGCAGCTATATGTCCAGTGATCTACGTCTTGTTCCTCAGACGCCGAGCATGGGGCTACACGATGTCCCTTGCCAAATTATTTTGGGACTTCCCTAGGTCTGCTGCTGACCCTCCTAGCCTTATCATTCCTGTCAGGCCACTTCTGATTGCACGGACCATGTTTTCGGGCGCACTACTAGTACTTTGCTGGCAGACCACCAATCTATTCTTCTCTATTTTCCTCAGTCAGCAACCTTTGAAGCGGGGCCAGCCATTGACCTCGGACTCTAAAGATCCCAATGGTAGCCTGCTGAACGGATTGAAAGCAAAGAAGGAGACTGTTCGCGCGTTTGCCTTTTGGGAATTGTGCTATATCAGCCAAGAATTCCCGGACCGACGAAAGCTAATCTTCAATGACATCGACCGCGAAGGTGGATCTGCTTGGATGCAGATTCTGCAAGCAGCCACGGATGTGATTCAAGGCATTCCGACTCGTATCAAGGAGAAGAAATCTTATCCAACCTCCAAGCCGTCACAGTCACTGTCACCGTCACCGGCTGAGAAGAAGACCGAGCCTACTCTTCGCACCCTACCCCGACTTACCGATCCCGTACAAGAGGACAACATCTTCGCCACCTCTACCAAGTCCACCACAACCCAGGGGAGAATTAATGAGGGCTTCAGTACTACCTTCAAGTCAATAGGCGAGTCTCCAGACTGGACACCTCAGGCCCGAGCTCGATTCCGCGACGCCCTTGATCATGCCTCCTCCGCCGTGCTCAGCCCCGAACGCAAACAAAGACTTCTCTCCGCATCTCAGGACCTCAAACTCCTCATGAGCGCCTCAACTACCAGACCCGAAAACATCCACCCCATCCTCGCCTCGCTTCTCCGTTCCCCTATCGGCCTACTCATTCGCCAACCCTTCGCACGCCGTCTATCCGGCATTGTCCTCGGCACACCCACCGCATCCATATCATCCATCATCGACGCAATCGAATGCCTCACCCGCCTCCTCATCGCCTCTCTCAAAGAAGACTCTTTCGGCAAAGTCCAAGCCGATGTCCCCGCCATTGTCCGTCTCTTTACCGACACCGTCACGACACTCGACACCTACGCCCACGTCGAGCTGGACGTCCACTGGACAGACTCTGCGTTCCCGCCATCGAGTGACCCTGCTGCGCAGGCAGCTGCACGGAGAGTTCCGGAGGTCGAACTTGTCATCGATTCGCTTCGAGCTTCCTTGAAGAGTCTCTTGGTTGCGTTCCGTCCTTACTACAAGGATGTAGGGCTTGTAGGGAAGGATTTGAGATTGGCGAAGGAGGCCGCCGGCGTTGTGGACGAGTGAAGAGCGCTGACACCTACTGTCTGCACCTAGGGTGTAAGATTTAGGGTCCGTAACATCTACTTGGACTATCTTGGCGAAATTGTAAGATGTGAACAAAAGTCATGGCTTTCCATAGCAAAGTCGTACTTGATTTACGTGCATCCGCACTGCATTGCCGGCGTTGTTCTGTCTGACCATTTTTGGGGGGTTTCATGATTACTTACCACTTGCTATTCCTCTGCTAGTTTCTAGTGAAATGAAATATAAGCACAGCTTTATAACTCTTTTTGTTTGCTTGTATATTTGTATCATGAAGGTTGAGTCCCGTGACTTGGTATGGGAAATCGGCCACCCGCTCTCTTCTTCATCTTCCGTCTATGTACATGCAGATCACCTAGCCCACAATGATAGATAACATCCCGACCCAACGAGTAAACCATCCGACCAAGAGAAGAAACAGAAAGTACCCGATAGCCTCATTTTTTACCCAACCTGACGCGCACCCGTTGCCATTGTTGCTGTTTCCAACCCAAACCCAAAAAAGATAATAGTAAAAACAAAATCAAGACAAAATCTCAAGTTTCCCAGACTCCAGTTTGGAAGAAAGCGCTCCAATAATATGAAAGTAGGTGAATAAATGTGTAGGAATGGGGAGAAGAGATGAGATAAGGGAAGTAGGTCATGTCGCGTAAATTGGAGATGTAGTTTTCTGTGAAACGTTTCGTGCTCTTGAAGAACATCTGTCTTTTCAAGTCTTATGTATCGGTACCTGGTTCCGTACGTCTAAACTCGAGCCCCCGGTGTCATAAAACGGGTATGTAAATAAAGAAGAGTAAAAGTAAGATTCAGGTACAGATTCAGTAAGAAAGGCGAATTGAGGGTGAGGTGTGTTTTCGTTTCCATGGAGTAAGGTAGTCTGATCCGAATAACATCATCGATCTTAGTTCGAGGGTGCGTTGATGGGCACAGGGGGAGCTTCTTCTTTCATGCATGCATTTTCCAAGATATTGGTCCATTTCCCACTGGTCCCCGCATGACTGTGCTTGAGGTGCTGCCGGAAATGGTCCGCGCGGAAGAATTTCTTCGAGTTGTTGCATTCTCCGAACTTGTGGATGGTAGTGAGATGCTCGAACCGCGAGTCCCAATCTGGTTGCGGATAATTTGTGAACTCTTCGCCGCAATACCCGCAGCTATCGTGAGAAGCAGCGCTTGAGCCGGGTTGTGTTGAAGACGGTGACGGGTGAAATGCTGCTTGATACCCAGGTAGCGCAGCGCAGGACCAAGAATGGCGTCGCAGGTGAAGGGAATTTTGGTGGCGCTCAGCTTCGTTCTTGTTCTTGAATCGGTTATTGCAGTACAAACAAGAGTACTGTTTCTCCAATGCATGGGAACTGCTCAAGTTAGGCTGTGATATTTCAATGGATAGATAGAGACTAACCGGAGTTCTTCAGGACTGTCGAACTTTTTGGGCTTCTTAGGGCAGCAGTCACAGATGTAAAGTCCACCAATTTTAGTCGTCGACGGCCTAGGGACACTGAGATTCGACTGGAACGACATCTTCCGTGAAGGATTTGAGTTAGAAGCGTCAAGAGAGCCGTTGTCCTGTAAGGGTTGTGTAGCCACTTGAGCAGACAACCCTGCAGTCGGGCCGGAGTTTATCATCTTTTCATGAAAAGCGTCGAGATCAGATTTTGGAGACAGTCCTGTGGGTGAACGGTCGTATGTCGACACAGTAGTAATGCTGCTGCCTATAGAGGGGGCAGCTGAAGAATATGACGCGGTGGTCCGCATGCTCACGGATGAAGCGGCCGATAAACTTCCATAACTATGGGTGTAGCCGTTATTTACCGATAGATTATTGGTGTAAGGATGCCCGGTGGTTCTCCGCTGAGAAAGATCGCCGTTGCTTGTTGTGGTGTGAAGTGCATGCTTATCGTTGCCTATAGGCTCGCGAGGTGGGGACGAAGCCCTTCGTTTCGTGCCGGATCGAGTGGCTTCTAGGTACGGCGGAGTCGCCTCGCGGACGCTGAATAACCGGGACGGCATTGATTCGTCTGTCGAAAATTCACCTTCCATATCCGAAACAACGCTCTGATCGTAACTCCCTCGGTTCGATCGGCTTGGAAGGCTGGATAGGTCATCATACTGCGGCGTAGTACCGCCTCTACGGCGACCATCGCGGGAGAACGGGGAGTGATGTTCGTAGTCCATAGTAGAGGAGGGCGCGTTGCTTTCGACGCTTGGGCTTCGACGCCCAATGTAATCCCTCCATGCCACTTTGGTGTTTGGGGAAATTCCGCCAGACTGAGAACCGCCAGACCACCGTACGTCGAGAGAGGGTACATCGGAGCCAGCTGGTGAAGGCAGACTTGAGAAACCCTTTGATGGTATTGGGAGAGTTGACAAGGAGCCTCTATTATCTGTTCCCATGCTGACCGACTGGCGCGGGGAGACTGGTTTTCCGATCTTGGAAAGAAGATGTTGGTCATAAGCATGTGATGAGTCCTTGACGCTTCGTCGGGAGAAGTCATGTTCGCCTTTGAGACTGTTCAGGAAGTTAGTTCTTAGCCGTCCGTATGGGAGCCTTCAACAACCGCGATTGATGAGATGAGCACTTACAAAGGTCCCGGATTGCCCATTGAGACTGAGTTTCGGAAGCCGTCATCGGCAGGCGGAGGTGGTTCGATTTTAATATGCGCTTCAGGGCTCCTCACAGAAGGTAGACCGCTTTGTCTGCCATTTAATTCATCCAGCACCATCGGGTCAGGGCGAGGCAAGGGATACTCTGGGCGACGGTGGTCGCCAAACAGACTTGAGTTAGGGTTAATAGGCGCAAGTTTCGTAGACCCGGGAGGGGGTCTGGCATTTGCGTGTATCCAACCCGCATCGTACCCATTCTCTAGATCACTGATCCGTGGAGGTGGTGGTAATGGTGGCGGCGCAAAATTCGTCATTGTGTTTGTTCGGATTGGTACTGGGCCTTGCGAAGGAAATGAATGTCCGGGCATGGCTCTCGCGGTAGGCATATGATTGCTGTTGAAGTCGTTGATGTTAATCGAAGGGGGCGAAAGTCGTGGAAAGTCCATCGTACAGAAGTAAAGGCACCCTAGGGTTACTCATCGATAATGGGCCGAGCAATACCGAGTTCAAGAAAAAGCACGAATCGGGATTGAAAGACAATCTAAAGGAGCGACTTCAGATCGTGCGAAATTGGATGTTCTATACAGATGAGATAGAATGAACAGAGCCAGGTGCAACAGGGTGGTAGAAGATCCCGCTTCTAGAACCCCGGTCTATACAAGGCAGTGGCTCGAACGAATAAAGCAAGCGCCTAAATGGCTACTCAAGGGTCGATAAATAGATGGGACCGGAATAAGGTCGTGGTGGCGAGCTCAGAGGCAAAGTAGCTGCGGGCAAAGGAATGTCTCAAGTTATCCCATTCAGCTGTCAGCAGTCGAGGAGCTTGCCGACAGCGGCAAGTTATTGGCGACGGAGGACAGCAGGAGCGTAAGATTGACTGGACATGCTGAGGAATTGTTTGCGAACAGTGGTTGTCGGTGGACACAGGAAATGGCCTAAGGCTGTGTCTGCAATGATCAATCTGCACCGTCGCTGCGGAGGGATTTTATTGGCACAAGACCGTCGAGAGCTCTCGTCCGTTCGGAGAAGCTGCAGCGGGATTCAGGTGCGGAAATAACCTCAAGGAACGAGTGGGAGGGAGGAGGCACGTGTCAAATGCACAGAGTGGCAGTGACCGAAGGGGAGAAGAAGGGAGAAACCATGGATGACGATAAAGACAAAGATGAGAGGACGGACGGAGAAGACCGAGTAAGTGCGAGGGTGGAAGTACTGTACAGAGCGTAGGGCGATGGTGGTGCAACCCACGGCCTTATTGGTCCCTACAAGGCTGGAAGTGGACGGCGATATTGGAATCGACTATTATCGACAGTCAGAAAGGTGCCCTTTTCTTTCCTGGTTTTCCTGCTTCTTCACTCCTCGAACCGGGCAGGGATGGGATGAACAGCAGAGCAGCTGGGACTGGAGTTGAGTTGAGTTGAGTCGAGTGCGACAGGATTCAGGTTGCAGGAAGCCGGACTGGAGGAGAGGAGTCTGGAGGGAGGGAAAGAATCAATTAAGAATGGATGATACTCTTTCGTATTTGAAGATCTGGAGTTAGTTGGTAGCGTGCCTTGTCCTCTCTCTCCCGGAATTGCAAATTATCGCATAGATTACAGAAATTACGCAGATTACACACCTTGAAGGCTATCCTGACCCTCTCCCATTCACTGTCAGTTCAGCGACAGTGGGCAAGCGCGAGTCAATCATGGAGTCATGGAGCCATGAACGTCACTGCAGTTGACTCTTCGATCTCCCAGACTATGCAAAGAACCATCTAAAGCCATCTCTCATGACATACCTTCCTCTTTTGTAGTCCGGGGACCTCATTACCGTCTTCGCCTCCAAGAGTACGTCGGTATACCAAAGGGCGAGCACTGCTGCCTTGAAATAGCAATGCTAGGCTGCTATCTTTGTACAAGTCGATTAATAGGGGTTGCTCTAGTCCACCGCATGTTAAAGTATATGGTGCCCGAGGACTGCGAGCAGTTGGATGCGGTTCTCCGGATGATCCATACTCGACGTAATATTCTCCAGGCTGAATGCCTGCATGGTCGTACAGTTCTGTATGTACTTGCCCGGTCGTTCGCGAGGCAGGGCATGCAAACGTGGGGAGGACTACCAAAAGCCTCCTAGAATTGCATACATTCGCAGCACGAAGGCTGAGATTTTGAGCAGAGACTCATTCAGCCTTACAAAGGCGGACGCCACCACATTTTTGTGTCCTCCATGAGCTGGATGTCGGATATCCAGATTGAGAGCGGTGAGGTGTGCAAAACGGGTTAGCTCCAAGATTGAGGCAGTGCTGTAAGATGGCATGCTTCTGATTGGGTGCCATTCGTCTCCATAGTATTCTTGCTCCAGTCTGCGACCAGAGGGTTTCAATTTTCATACTCCGATAGTCAGGAGTTCATCGTTAGAGACGATAATCCTACGGGAAAGACGAACACTGGAAGAAACGGCCCCCTTAGTCTAGTTGATATAAAGTGCATTGTTTTGGAGGTTGGGCAATAATGGGGAACTGCACTTTTTTAGTATCAGACGTGGTCGATTTAGCGCTTAGTGCTTGAGTGGTTGAGATCCCACTCCATCCGCCGTCCGGGCATCTGTACCGGCGCCGGCTCTAACAATATGAAATTCCGTATCCATACTCCGCAGGCAATAATATACGTCGACATATTAAGGACTTATAAGACGTTCCATGGGAGAACCTGGCAGCCTGCCAGGCCTTCGCTTGATTCGTCTCCGCGGGACCCGTATTGTCCCATAAGAATCCAAGACTACTCCGTAGGAGCATCATTCGTGGTCCAAGGACACCATACCGGAGAGGGAAGCAACTTAAAGGATGAATTTGGACTGAGAAATCTGGGAGCTGCAAGAGATAGTGGTCCACCAGTGGCTAAAGTGGATGAAGCAAGATCAGTGCCAGACTCTACCACTGCGAAATGCAGTCAGAATAGTCGAGTCGTCGTACCACTCCGCTGCAAACTTGATATGACGACAACGGGCCCTGCGAGGATATCAGGCTGTTCCAGGGCCGATAGTTGTATTGATAGAAGGGCTGCTCGGTCACTCAGTCGCGATTCTGTATTTGTCAGGCAGGGGAAAAGAAAAGAGCCTTTTTCCAGTCCAAAGCGCAAGAAATGAAGTGCCAAACGACAGCACTGTGGCAGTGCATGTATCTAGAGGGCCTGGTGGAACCACTAGTTGCAAAAGTACAGCTTCTGCACTATCCAGGGGTGGGTCAGAGAAGAACTTAGGACACGCTTCGCTCTCCCGAGGCCTTGGGAGATTCTTGGACATCGCTGTCCATCCAGTCAAAAGCAACCATTCTGGAACCCTGAATTAATTCAGGTACCCCTGGTAATTTTCATACGAGCTGTCCAGCACCGCTTGTATTTCTGACACACTGCACTGGTACACTACTGTACAGCGTACGAGCCAAGGTATACGCTTCAGCTTCGTGTCGGCCATGATTCAGTCGAGATGCCAAGAACAAGGCTTGCGTCTCCCATCTGTTTGTCTCGGCATTCCAGCATGGAGCTGACGCCGAAGGAATAAAAGGGGAGCAGGAGGCAATCCAGTCGCTCGCGGAGCTGGGCAGCCTCCTCTTCTCCGCGAGGCAAAATGTGGTACCAGGGCTATCCTCCGCTTGGCTATTGGTTCAATGCATGAGGTGATGATTTCACAATGCTCCTCACCCCTGGAACGAGGATTGGGACCGCCGTAGGCTGCCGATGCTTTCTGAGCAATCGAGCACGCAGAATTGATGCTGAGGATTTGCGAAGTGAATAGCTGCTACTCAAGAGTCAGAGCTCACGAGACATAATCATTAGGAAGAATGCTGTTTGGCAACTATGCCGTAATCAGCACCCGTAGCTAACTTAAATGAGGAGAAAAAGCAATGATAAAGGTTCAGTGCTATTGGTCTTACCTCAAGCAAGGTTTGCCGCTACTTCGGGCTTCCACTGACCATAAATTTCGTCAGCCTTAATGGGCTGCAGGAAGTTCCGTGCACCGCTTCGATTGGCCGCTGTCTCAGTGCATGTTATGGTCGCATTCCGTTGTCGATGTTCTCTGTAGCAATGGGGATCTACCAGAGCGCTTCCAGCTTCTTTGCCATAGTAGAACTGTAGAAACTGTAATAAAAGCCGATTTGCGGTCGCTTGGTCCGTAACATCGCCAGTACTGATAGCGGCACTTTAACTATGCGGAGAGACCAAGCATTATTTACCTCGTACTAAAATAAGCGTTTTGATTGGGACCAAGGGGACTGGAAATTACTTGGCCACCGACTACCTGGCCCTAGCGTCAAGAAGCGCGTACTTCGTATGGAGTAAGCCTGTAAGGTAAATGCACTGCAGCTGCATATCTGTTGCTGGTTGATGGTGTTAATGTTATTGCCGCAGCAATATCTGTTGTACAATTCGGACACATATTGAGGATGACGACAGCTGTGATGACTTGACAAGGCGAGAACCACATCTAATCCTCCAAGGACCAACTGAAGGGATGAAGTCGTACGGACTCATGCATGTTCGCAACAAGTCCAATTCTGAAACCGGCTTCTACAGCCTTGGCGGTAATGAAGTCAATAACAGACTGAGGTGATCACCATGGATGTCCTTCCTGCAGGGCTTCCTGTAGCAGACCTCTTACGGGAAATTAGTGACGGGCCGCCATCCAGATGTCCGAATGTCCGACGACCTCTTCCGCCCGGTGTCTTTGATTGATGATCGTTGATTGTGTCTGACTCGCTAGTGCTGGGGATCAAGCCCGAGCTTTAATCAAAATGTTCACGACTGATCTTACGAAGCCCAATTTCCACGACCGAGATATCTGAAGAGTGAGAAGCCTCCGGATTAAATCTTGAAGCATGATGCAATCATGAGTGCTCTGATGATAACGTTGAATGGCGATAAAAACGCGGAACTGTGGGACAAAAGGATACTGTAACTGACGAGTCAATCCAGGCAAGTGCGGGGTAAGATCACCTGATCTTAGCCCTTGCCCTTGCCCTGGGCCCTACCTTCTCATTTCAGCTTGACCCCTTGGCTGGCTTGGGCGCCATCATTCGCCTCAATAATTCTTGGCACGGGCGCTGAATATCAACTTCAAGGCTCGTAACTAAGTCGAGACGCAGGAGTCGAGAATTATCAGACACTTTGTCCCAACCCTAAAACCTCTCACGTTGCTATAACACAATACCTGTGCTTTCATCCTTTCTCCCAGATTCCTCCAGGAAGTTTACACGAAGCCTTCGTCGCATCCAACCCGCGATGGCTATGAACAAGGTTCCTGGTCATAACATTTACGTCGGAGGGTGGGTACTGCAAAGTTACCTATTAGGACGGGGTATAAATACTGACGACGCATATCTGTAGCATCTTCTCGCTGAAGAACAAGGCTGCCTTAGCTCGAGCTAATGTCACCCATGTCCTTTCAGTGATACGATTACAACAATCAGACGATACCTTCTCAGGCTACCAACATCACCATATCGAGGTAGATGATCTCGAAGATGAAAATTTACTCGAACATTTCCCATCTGCCATTAAGTTCATCCAGTCTGGCTTGGATGCGGGTGGCAGCGTGTTAGTCCATTGGTTAGTACCTCCTTGTTTGGGCTAGATCTCATCGAAATATGCCAACTACCGCGTCAATTTTACATCGCGCCGTTTTCATGGTCACTAACGGCTTCTAGTGCAATGGGCAAATCTCGCTCAGCAACTGTCTGCATTGCATATCTCCTTCGGCGCCAGCGGGGTGTCTTGACACCGCAATCTGCGCTTGCTCTTCTCAGGGAATCCCGGCCTTTATGTGAACCCAACCCGGGGTTCATGGAGCAGCTCAATGCTTACCACCAGATGGGTTGCCCTGACGATGTTACTTCGCACCAGCTTTATAGCCGTTGGCTTTACCGCCGAGACGTTGAAGAGAGTGTAGCCTGTGGACGTGCTCCTGAGATGGAGTCTGTCTTATTTGAGGATGAACAACCGCAGCAACGCGCAGACCTTGCGACTCCAGCAACGGAGATAAAATGCCGCAAATGCAGGTCCGTTTTCCTACCTTGAATTGCAGTCACCGTACTCACCCCCGACAGGCGAAAGTTGGCGATCGCACCGTTCGTTGTCCCACATGGAGCTCATAGTGATGCCAAAGCCGCAATAGCTTCCGAGTGTGCTCACATATTCATGAGTCCTCTGACATGGATGCGGCCGAGTCTATTCCCCCAAACCCCAGGAGACGCACCTTTGTCGGGCCGTCTTACATGTCCCAATGCCTCATGCGGTTCTAACATCGGAAAGTTTGCCTGGCAGGGAATGCAATGTAGCTGCGGCGACTGGGTTGTGCCTGCAATTGGTCTTGCTAGGGCAAGGGTGGACGTCTCTGAGCCAGTCACCATCCGACGCGGGCCAGGCCTATCTTCTGGTATTCGCTTGCCACCAAACATGAGGTCAAATATAGGTGGTTCTGGTGCCTATCTTGAGAATGAAAGGTAGGCCTCTGATCTAGTACCTACCATTGCAGAATCAGTCACGAGGGGAAAGTAACACCAGTTGGTGACCAGGGATCCCGCGAAACACAACCTCTGAAATTATTTAACCTACAAACCAGCTCATCGCCGTCTGAGCGCGACGCTCTACACAATGGCATTCAGAGGGGCCGCTTCTGGCACGGCTGTAGTGATACAGCCTAGCAGCAAGGGTCCGATACGCATATGTGACTGCTCGTCACGTGCTCTCAAGGTCGTTGACAACCTTCTATGGACGACAGCGCCACTTAGTACGCCTTCCAGCAAGAGGTTGATGAATTCATCGGCTAGAACGCTATGGCCTACAAAATACATCAAGCTACGTATGGACCCATAGGCCTTTGCGTGCGCGGAACAGCATGTACAAAAGGCCGCCAAGACGATGCCTGCACGTTTAAACCCTATTTGCGAATTGATTGGTGTTGATGTGCTGGCGTTTTGGAAGTCGCAGGCTGCCAGATCCAATCACCGGATCAACCGGCTCAATCCCGAATCCTACTGGTGTCCAAGGATTGAATGCATGCGAACCAACCTACAATAGCATAGTGATGCAGGCAGCCGCCGACATAAATATAATCGTCTGTTGCACCCGTCAAGGTCTCTGGAGAGCAAAGACGACGTCGAACTCGCGCGCCGGGTCGTCAATGTCATACTCAAGGTCAAAACCTGAAACCAGGGCAGTTCCCCACAACCGTTCCACGAGGCTGGCGCCCCGCATGACTAAGCGGTGCTGGCCAATGCAGTGACCGCGCTTGTCAGGAACAGCGAGGCATTTCGGGGATCTGCAGCATGGGCGGTTCGGAGGCGGAAGAATAATAGAGCGGTGCTCCCCACCTCGCAGGGGCCCGGCTAGGCTGGATCACTAGCGCCGGGAAGGGGGCTGTGCAAACTGCTTCTTACGCAACGCCCTCCAGCGGCAGCCACTCAACGCCCAGGGCTGACATTCTCCCTGCTGCTGGATTTCGGCACCTTCCGTATTTTTCAATTACATACCGGTATTACCAGTCCTCGTCTCGTGGCAATCTGGCCTACAGCTGACAGTCGATTATTACCATCGACTATTGCGGCCGGATCTTAAAGCCGCCACTCTAAGAATAATAATATCGAGGTGCATCAATGATGATGACGCCCAACTCTGAGACTCCAGTCTCGAGACCCTGCTGTGCAGGGACTGACTGTAAGCAACGCAAGCATGATCAAGTGGTTCTTGGCAAAATAATATTCTTGATTTTCTACGGTTGCATATACGAAGTACGAAGTATGCCTCGGGCATCATACGAGGGTTATGGGCATGGTTCTGACTAGCGACCTCCTAAAAACCAAGTAATTTAGTTTATCAGGTCACGGTTCCGACTCACAGTGTGGTACTGAAGACTGCATTCTGTTCTGGTACGTGTGAAGCTACTACTGACTGTTTATGGATGCCCAAGGCACACCGGACATTGATCCTCCGATCCTTTTTGGAAACTCAATCTATACCCTTTCATTTTGCCTCAGCCGCGTCTTCACAGCTACAGGTACCTAGCCTGCTCATAATCGGAAGATCACACCTGCATCGTGTATCCACGGCCAGTCGGCTCTCCAGCCAGCACTTCTTTCACTAGAATTGGCGGTTACCTAGCTCTCCGGCATCCCGGCACAACGACTGGATAGGAGACATTAAATACATGGATGCCTACGATTGAGTGCATTGTCGTCGTCAGCTACCTTCTCATCTAGATATAGCAGGGTGGAAACCAATCTGGTTGGGGTTGAATTGAATCGAGGGAGCCTAGCACTGCCTCAATGCTCAATGTTCCGTTGCAGCGTTTGCTCCATATTATTAGCCAGGCTAAGCTTTCAGGGTTCAGGCCGGTCCGTTCGGCCCCCATCCCTGCAGTGGAGTGCAAGGTACTAAGTAGCAGACTAGGAAGTTTGGGAATTTGGAAATGTGGTTGCCTTCGGGTACAGTGTTTGCTGCAGCAGGCGGTGGCTTTTCCGGATGAGAGTGGAGAGACGCGACGGTCTGTTCGGATAAATGACAAGTCACGGATACATCCTGCCCGAGTCTTGAAGATGCTATTCATATAGTCTACGTGCATAGATTTCATATGCATATATTTTGGGAAAGGACAACTAGGTAGACAGGGCCCGCACTTCATCGAACCCATTACTAATTCGCCCTGCGCTGCCCTGCCCTGCCCTAATCCCCAGTGCCGCATGTGCTACAGCCCTCAAGGCTCTGTTGGTGGTACAGGGAGTTAGTAGTGAGCTGGAAAGGACTGCCCAGATTGTTCTTGCCCCACTGCTTCCTTGAATGTCACTACTGCAGCGCGCCGTGAGTAACCCAAACCTTAAGTAACTCAAGCCTAGCCCTGGTAAACTAGGTGGTACTTGCTCACTTCCAAGCTATCTATAGGCACGAACTCAGCGCGCAGTGCATCTGTATTTGTCAAAATAGCTTTATCTGCTAGTCAGACCTCAGTTTGACGACTACAGTAGGATCATTCCAGCCCTGACCGAGTTTCTTCAGGGACGTTTGAGAATCAACCGGCTGACGAGGAGCAACGACTAGCTCCAGCCCTCCAGCTGGGGAACGAATGTACTTTCCTATCTAAGCACGTCTATCAACACTAATCCGGTTGGCTGCATAGATACTGTACTTAGTTTAGCAAAGTACTACTACCTACTAGAGTTGAATTCTGGAAACAGACTCTTGCAAAGGAGTTTCAAATTCCACTACCCAGACGCAGGAATAGACGCTCCGGCTAATAGGATCACTCAAGATAGAACCATTTAATATATCAAATGTTCCTGTTTACCACTTTGGCAGTATCCACCGACAAGGCTACCCTGCCCTACCGTCCTTCACCTAGTCCTAGTCCAGGCCGCCGAGTCGGACGGGCTGGAACAGGACGGAATTCCTTCGCTCCTTCCTTGCAGATTGAGGTTCGGAATAGACACATTCCGTAGGACGTACTCGTACTCCGTATTCCGGTCGAAACTTGTTAGAGCGGGCTGTCTATCCATGCAGGCTGCGTAAATAAGGTATGCAGTGCGCTAGTGATGCAGGTGATGTTGCCCTATCGCCCTATTGCCCTGAAAGTGGAAATCTGACGGGAGCTTCGTGCACTGTTCCAGGAAATCGAATCGTCTAGGGTCGTACTCTCAGACAAGGGCCGGAATTAGAATCCCAGTCCCAGCAAGGCTACCACTAGGGCTGAGACAAGGGACAGCTCGGTCCGTCCGTCAGCACTATCCAGCGTCAGGATCAGAACTAGGATCAAATGCCTTGGTCTGAATTGCGCTCGCGGGGCAAACAGACGGACGAAACGTTATATCAGACATTGAAATCGTAATGTTCACCGTGGATTTGCCTGCCTGAGACTAGTGCTTATCTGCTTTGCTGGTGGGACCGTTTCGGGCAACATTGAGCGAACGCTGACCGCGGCTTTGTGGATGGGGCTGCAAAGTACTCCGTACCTAGTACTATACCGGTGCTAGTGCTGATGGATGCGCATGCGCGTACACTGCCGTCGCGCGACGTAGATGTGGATGTGTATGACGTGAGGATGTGAGGATGTGAGGGGAAGTCTTGTGGTCTCATCTCGGTCTCGACATGTCAGAGCTAGAGGGGTATTAGTGCTGACTGCTGACGTGACGTTTTGAACAGGCTTCTGATGGTTGACTAGTTCGCTCCGTTGCCGTAGCCCTTCGCGCGAAGGATCAAAGCTCCAACCTCCAACCCAGACAGGGTTCGAGTGTCTGCCCTACTGACTAGCTCCCCGGGTTTTACTGCCTTGGACGCCTTATAGGGCCAAGCCAGTAGAGCGTGAGGCAAACTGCTAGCTTGCGCTGACGCTGACGGCAGTGAGCAAGTAGCCGGAGTCTAAGCCACCTGAGCGGGGATACGATGTCTGTGAGCGAGCCTTGCCCTATCCCGCGCAAAGACTCTTCGTGCGCCTATCATCCCACACCGCACCATCTCATATCGATCATATCCATGCTGATTACGGATGTAGGTAGGACCTTCCGGAAAGCGGTTACACAGACCAGACAGATTCCTGTTTCCTGTACAATCTTAAAAGAAAACAAGCCCTAACCCAAGGATGGCGTGCACGGAATTCCGTCCGTCCAGTATCTATCCACGCCTGAGCACCACTCGGACCATAAGTAGGTTGCGCGGAAACGCCTGGCGTCGTCATGCACGCCACGCCACGTCTACCTTCCGCTTCATGCAGAGGTAGTCCAAGCTGGATGCAATCACAGACCCCCCGACGGGACGGACGGGAAGAACAAGGGGTTTTGAAGCCGTTGACGGTTGCGCTTGGCAGCTTCCATGTTACGCATTCGGTCGATGCGCATTTGGTAAAAGTTTCTAAGCGATGAATGTCAGTAGGTAGCCCCTCCCAGCCCACTAGCACTGCTGCCATACTAGGATCGACCGGATGGGGGTCCATACTTGTGCAGAGCAAAAATCCGAGGCGAGTCGTCCGATGTAGACGTGTTTTGTTTTTTGATAGCATCGATCTGTCACTGTCAGTAAATTGACCCAGTCGAAAAATACAGAAGAGAAATAGGGTACATACCTTATCATCCCGCTCCATTTGATCCTTTCCGTCGTCAGGTTTCTTGCCCGAACCATCCTTGTCGTTGTCCTTGTCCTTGTCTTTATCGTCCTTGTCCTTGTCCTTCTTTTCCTTGTCCTTCTCCTTCTTGCGCTGCTGCTTCTCCTCATACTCCTTCTTCACCTTTTCGATCTCCTTCGCCATAAGCTCGGCCTTTTTCTTCGCCTCCTCTTCTGCTTCATCAATAATAGGCGAGCAGAAATGCCGGTCTTTGAGATGCACCGGGCAGACGTAGAAGTAGTCCTGCATGTTATGTTAGATCCAGAGCTCTTTCCAAGCATCGAACCGGAAACGACGGGATAGTAAGAGCTGCTCCTGCATAACCTACCTTGTTGTTCGGTGTTATCAGAACACTGCTCGACGGTTTGTGGCAAATCAAGCAGGCTTTCGCGGCCGTATCTGCCACGCGGCGGAGGTGCCAGATGTTTGGGAGAGTGGCCATTCTATCTAAGTCTATTGTCGGTGCTTGAATATGAGGCCGAGTCTAGAGTAAATATCAAAACACCGACTGAAAACGGGATTGTTGAGGCTTGAGGGAGAAATGGTGGAGATAGTGCGGAGAAACATATCCCAGTCATGTGATTCAATGCAATACGTATAGATCAAAGTATTGAATAAATGTCTCTATGTTCGACCAAAAATGCTCATGTTATACATATCTTACTCAGTCACACTATCCAAGCCTCTCAGTGCACTTCGTTCCTTTACCGGCGTCACCTCATCGGTGTTCCTTGCGCGCCGTCTAGCATCCGTCCAAACCATGTACTCGCCGTAGCTCTTTGGCATGACATGCAAGTCCCCTTCAACCAAGAATGTGTAGTTGAACATACCCGTGGACTTCTTCGTTCCATGTTCCACGTCCCGCACTTTGGTGTCCACACGCACTTGAATCTTGGTGTACTTGCTCTTGCTTCCTGGTTCGCGCTCAAGAGGCTCGGTGTAGGCAACGGTGGCGCGGAGGTAGAGCACGCTTCCCACGGGGACAGGGTTCTCGAAGGTACTTGGATCTAAGGAGATGAAGTTGGGACGTGCATGAGAGAAGGACGCCGCGCAGCAAAACGCGAGCTCGAAGGTTTGCTTGAGGAGGAATCCACCGAAGATCATGAAGTTGTGGCGGTTGCGGTCTTGTGGCTGCATAATCATAGCGGATTTGAGGACTGCGTCACTCATGTCGATCGTGTTGGGGGGACGTTTCTCGGGTGATTCTATATCGCTTAGTACTTTATAACCAACAGCCTCTAGTCTGGCTAGACTTACTCAGATATGACATCTCTTTTGTCCATAAGGAGTGGATGAGGTTACTCTCCTCATCATCGGGTGCTTTTTCGAGTAGACTCCTCTTTCTTAATGCCTTCTTGGCCTGATAGTTCTTCTCCCCTTTCTTGAACAGTTCGCGCTCTTCGTCGGTTTCTATCAACAGGGGCGCAACATTCACCGGTCTAACATATCGGTAAGCATAGCCCATCTGCAGAAAACGGGTGATACTCACGTTTTTGTCGCAGGGTCAAGCGAAACCATAGTAAACGCGCACGTAATGAGAACATCTTCCGGGTTTGTCTTTTCCCCAGGCGCAGGGACCTTCGCAACCTGCAGCGAAACCTCCATACTCGATCTTCCAGTTGCGTATGTAACCTGACCGCTCAGCTCGAGGTCACAAATCTCCATCAGTGGGTGCTCAATGGTGATTCGATCCACGGCCGCAGTCACAGTCGTCACTGAGTCGCCGGTGTGTCTGTAGGCAATAACACCAGCAAGCGCATCAAGGTCCATCAGTAACGAGCCCAGTCTACCATTAGGTTAGCAAAAATTTGAGCCAAAACAGGGATAGTAAGTCGCGAACCTAATATGTCCAGAGGCGTTCAGATATGTATCCAGAAGCCATTTATCCTGAGCCAGGGGAAGGACCTGCCATGCAAGTTGTTAGCCACAATGTTTCCAATCTTAATAGAGAGAGAGCTAACAGCGCTATAATAGCTTTCCGACATCTTCTTCGGCGTCAGGTCCGGCTTCGCGCGAGGAGCCTCCTCTTGCCCCGACTGCGGTTGCTCCCGGCTCTTGTTCAGGGCCTCAATCCATGGCGTTTTGACGCGCATAGGCATCCATGTCGGGCGGAACGCCGATTGAGAGGGCGTAGATTGAAACTCTCGACATGTTTGATGCTGTGACACTTTTAAGCTCTCTGCGTGCGGCTGAGATCTGGGCACATTGGTCGTCGCTAGACAGAGCCGGCTGGATCGTCTGGCGACGGCGCGGCGTGTGCTTAGGCTGAACATGATGGTGCTCTGCGAACAACTAAGCCCAGCAGTGTGTCTCTATGTACTGAGCTGTATAGATGAATATATGCTGTTAGTAATGAAATTGGAATTGTTGTGATTGGAGAAGGAAGAGGTGACCGTTCGGCTTCAGGATGGACTCCCGCTTCAGCTGCCGACTCGGCTTCTTGCACCCGGAACAAGTCGGGCCCGACTAAGATCTATCCCGTCAGGAAGTTAGTTTCGTTTTGAGCTCCATTGCCTCTCTATATTGCTGACTATCTATCGGTCTGCCTTAGATTCAGTCTCAAGCTAGTGTTCAGGGTCCAGAGCTCTACTCCGGCGGGTAGTCCAATGCATGCGTCCATGTGCAGAATGACGTCATGGCAATATATACTTCTGAAGACAATCACCATAAACTACTACCCCCCAGAGCATTCTTTCTCGACAATACTCGGATGAGAGGCAATGCTAAGCTCTAAGCTAAGCATAAGCTTAATGCCTCCCTATCGATTACCGAATCAGGGCCAATTCCACCACTGGCCAGCGTCGATCTGATGCGGATGCGTCAAAATGAAGTCATCCACGAGCAGTCGGCCGAAAACATCATTCATAGAGGGAACCACTTGGGTTGGCATATTTGATAGCATGACCCAGATGGCCCAGATTCCGACTCCCCGAAACACTTCTACTGAAGATCAAGCAGGACTCGGCCGACAGCATCACTCACTCGAGCAGGTATCTCAATCTATATAAAGAAGCCGACAGACGGCGAGATCACTACTCTTCAGGTTATACTATTGAGATACAAAGGAGAACACAATGTCCGACCCTAACAACCCCAACATTGAAAAACGCACAACGCCCCAATGGGCCCTCTACCAGCGCGAGAACTTTTGGAAGCTCAACGAGGGCAAGACTGCCCCGTTCAACACTGGTACTTCACCTTTTACAACCCCATTCCCTCAAGCTCCATCACTGACCCATACGCGATAGATCCCACGAAACTCGAAGAGCTCGCCAAAGAAACTCTCAGCAAGGGAGGCTGGCTCTACGCCTCCTCCAACGCAGGCCTCTCAGCAACACACCTCGCAAACCGACAAGCGTTCTACCGGCACCGCATAATCCCCAACCAGCTCGTCGACACAAACCTCCGCGATACAACAACCACAATCTTCGGACACAAGGTCTCCGCACCCATCGGGTTCGCGCCCATCGGCATCAACAAGATCTACCACCCCTCCGCCGAACTTGCCGTCGCAAAGGTCGCCGGCGAACTGAACCTCCCATACTGCCTCAGCACAGCAGGAAGCTCGTCTATCGAGAAAGTCGGCGAGGCAAATGGCCAGGGCAACCCCAGATTCTACCAGCTGTACATGCCGCACGACGACGAGCTCACAACTTCACTCTTGAAGAGAGCCTGGAACAGCGGGTTCGACGCCTGCATGTTAACGACGGATACATGGCAGCTCGGCTGGCGGCACGGCGACGTCGCCAACTCGAATTACGCTTTCTACCGCGGCATGGGTGCAGACCTTGGTCTTACCGACCCGGTCTTCCAGAAACGCTGCCGCGAGGCGGACATTGACCCCGAGAAAGACGTCGTGGCTGCGTCAACTAAATGGATCGACTCTGTCTGGCATGGTCGTGCCTGGTCGTGGGAGAAGATTCCCTGGCTGATCAAGACGTGGAAGGAGATATCCGGCGGCCGACCCTTCGTCATCAAGGGAATTCAGTCTGTCCCCGACGCAAAGAAGTGTGTTGAGTACGGCGTTGATGGAATTGTCGTGAGTAACCACGCTGGCCGGCAGGTTGATGGCGCAATAGCGTCTCTAGATGCACTTGAGAATATCGTCAATGCCGTTGGGGACCAGCTATATATCATGTATGACTCGGGTGTACGAGGCGCGAGTGATGTTGGCAAGGCGCTGGCGCTGGGTGCCAAGTTTGTGTTTGTGGGGAGGCTTTGGATCTGGGGGTTGAGTATTATGGGCGAGGAGGGGGTCAGGCACGTCATGAAGAGCTTACTGGCGGATTTTGATATCCTCATGGCCGTGGGCGGCTTCAAGAATGTGCAGGACTTCGACCGGTCTAGTCTTGGTAAGTTCTTTCCCGGCTTTGGGACATAGAGAGATTGAGGCTAACATCTCACAGAATCATATCCGAAGTCGTACACGTATATCCCGGATAGAGTATTGTGAGTGATGCTATCAGGACATGAATGAAAACATCGTATTTTATATGCTAGTATGAACAACGCCACGAGTCAACATGTCATCAGATTACAATGATATATGTAATGAAATTTTGAGATGGCTAGGGTATGTAGAACGAAGGTGTAAACCCACATAGGTGGCTAATAAATACAAGACAAGAAGAGAAGAGTGGCCAAAGGCCAAATATAAGTAGAAACCCGGAGAGTTGTTCCCGTGCCGGTGAACTCGGCTGAAGTCGAAGTAGGGTCCGTAGAAGTAGAAGTGGATGAATTGGTAGAGCCGGAGTTGGAACTTTCGGTAGCGAATGTATCTGTCGGCGAGGCAACTGTCGCCGTTGTGGTGGTCGTAGCAGGTGAAGCAGAACCCGGAAGTTGGGCAAAGCCGATACGGTCATTGTCGTAGTCGAAGACACTGTAGACATTTTTGAGGAAGGTATCACCGAGAATCAGGACGTCGTCGCCGAATACGGCCTGAGCGATGATGGTAGAGACACAGCCATTGCCGGACTCTAAACTCGCGCCAATATAATCCTTTGGGGACATGGTGTAGCTGACACCGGAGAAGGTAAACTGCACCTTAGCAGTCGAGTCGCAGGGGACAAGGTAGTTCTCGTCTGACAATTGCTTTGAGCCTGGAATAAGGGCGTGTATAGTCTTTGCGTCACTGGGAGGAATAAGCGAGTACGATGTTCCTGTGTCGATGATGGCGGTCTTGCCGGTGAGACCGCAAGCTTTGCCGTTGACGCTCGCATCGTCTAACGGAATGCTCCAGTGGATGCTTGATTCAGCAACCTTAGTGTACGAAATGTCTCCCTTGAACTTGGTCTTATCCACGCCGCCAAAGGTGACAGTCCCATCCCTTTCTCCGTCCGAGTTGCGCGACATGTGGAAACCGACAATATTCGATTTGAGATCCCCTTCTTGAGCGACAAGGTCCATGAATGCTCGCCTGCCACCCATCGAGGTATCATTGGACCGACCCATACCCAGAATCCCGTCTATAGGATAATCTCTGAAGTCGTCCGTCGCGTTGGTTGCCAGGCCAAAGGTCATTTGCACGTTGATGTCGGCGATCTTGAGGCGGTCCGTGACGAGATTTCCACTGACTTTGCCCGACCCGTATCCCACCTCGAATGTATCCGACGTCGTCTTAACAGTCGAGGAAGAGTTGTCGCCGAATGTATTGTGCATTTGACAGGGATCAGACGTGCAATCTGCCCCGAACACCCAGGTATTCGCACCTCCCGTATCCAGCATCATCCATACCGGCTGTCCGGGTGTTCCAACATTCACCGTCGAGAAGTACGAGTAATCGAGTCCATCTTGGTGTAGGGCGACTGTATTTGCCGACGTGGGTTTATCGGCTAGGACGACTTTGTAGATGTTATCACGGCGGACGTGGGTCTTGATATCCAAACTCAACAGGCCGTCGTCCGAGCTCGAGTCCTCCGCTTCGTCATGCTGTGTTTCGCCCGCTATATCGCCCGATAGTTTCTTCACCGGTACAAACCGGCGCTCTGGACTGTCGCTGGCACCGGTCTTTAAGCCGATCTTAAAACTGTATGGAATAAAGGCGTTGGCGCCGGTGTAGAGGAACGCTGCAGAGAGAAGACATTGTGAGAGACGCATGATCCAGCACGGATCTAGTAAAGGCACAAGTGGGTAGTAGGAATCATTGAGAGTTCAGACTGGATAGGCGAGTTATTCGCATGCAATCCAGACAGTACAGATAGGGCGAGCAAGGAAGAGTAGAATTAGGATAGCGAAGGACAGAACTATGCGGTAGCTCGATAGAAATAGGACTTTAAGGAGAGACAGAGCGAGGGTAGAACAAAACGGAAAAAACTGAGATAAATGTTGTACAGGAGACACAGATGCAAGCGTCTAGATTATAATGTAAAGAAAACAACTGCAAACAATATCAACAACGAGAGAAACGGAATGGAGGGTGAAGAAGAAGGAGGAGGTTGAAGATGTCCAAGTCCAACTCCATGGGGAGCTGCAGAGTTGCACAGCGAGCGAACCTTTGGCAACGCTCAATGATACCACACCTCTGCCAAGGTCAGGTCTAGCCTCTGCAGGAATCCAATCTGACTGGTTGCTCACAGACTAGCTTGCGAACGGAGTCCGGGATCTTCGGTCCATCGGTCCCTTTTCAGCACGGCGGGTGGAGCTGGGAGGAACCCCTGAGTGTCCTTATCACAGGCAGTTCGCCATCTGGGAGCATACTGGCGATGATTTGATTTCTCTCGATATCAATAGTTCAGATTTCTGATATAGGCCGATCGCATGCAAGGAGCCGAGCTGATATCGATGCAAAGACCACCTGTTTGTCTGGATGTTTCACGTTAACAGCGAGGTTCTTAAGATCGGCCGCCCCACAGACTTTGCCACTATATCCCGGATACAGCTGCATAACAATAAGTCATTCTTCCTTTGAGAAGCAGAAAAAACAATCACAACAATTACAGGAACTGAGAGCTTCCGGATAGTTACCTCCGATTGTTACTCATCATGCCTCCCTATAGATGTCTGCCGACGCGTGTCCGCCGTGTTCGTCATCTTCATCTAAATCTTTCTGCAAAACCTAGACTCTCCAGCAAACGCACGGATGATTGCTATTTGTGCCAAGTCTCATGCTTATTCTGAGCAAAATTACCGACCGGCTGGCTATGGTGCCTACAGGCGGTTCTGCTTTGCTCCTGAATGTGGTTCATGCTTTGTACAGATTGATTTGGCCTCCGAAGGCTCATGACTCGTGATCATGCTCTAACCATGGTCAAGCCTCGACCAAGGTCTCCTTGAATCAAGAAACCTAGAGATAGTCAAGCATACGAAAAGGGTCATCATTATTCTAAGCTGAAGCGGTCGAGGAACTAACGTCAGTGCGACTTCTAGTCAGATATGTTCATATGGCAATTAGAAGTATTGTGATACCCTCACTATGCCCAATTACTCCAATGCTGGATAGCACAGTAGGAGTATAGTACAATCCACGCGGCACCACAGACAAACATACGGGCAGAGCAATATATATACACACCTCTCACTGGCTTACCAACGGAGTGCCTTTGGCAAGCATCGAAGCCGTGTCGTGAATGTCCTACGTCGGGACATGCCGGAGTATACTACCGAAGACTGATATCACCGAGTATAGTTCCTGGGATATACCTAGGTCCTAGGTAGGATCAGAGTAGTCCGTACGGAACAGATTAGATTATCAATCTACCATTTTCTAGAAACCGACTTAACCTAGGTCCCGGAGGCTCGGTCAGAAGGAGCGAGGGCCGTTAGAGATATGTGGGGTTAGGTGCGAAAGCCAATGCGGAGATCCGGAGTAGGAATCTACCGTATACCACAGCCTGGACTCTGCAGGAGCATTGGGCCCTGACTTGGTACAGTTTCTGGGGGTACGAGGTAAGGGCCCCCTGGGGAGGTGCTTGGTATGCAAGGGATGGTATCATGGTAGTCCCAAGCATTTGGCTACGTCATGTACTACATCTGTGGACGAGGTAGTTCCCTGAAGTTCAGATTCTGAATTCAAGATCATGACAATCAGGTACATCGGGATAATGTGAGACAGGCGAGGCAAGCATACGTAGGTACGCAGCTTTTGAAAATATTCGATAAATTAGAACAAGGTTGAAGGACAGTCGGTAGAGACTCCGTGAAAATTAAACACATTCAAGGAAACATTCGTACAGCGCTAAGTAAGACAAACAACAGTAACAGATCACTTGCGCAGGGGACTCTGCTGCTTAGGGCCTAAGATATCATCCAAAATCCCGTTCCAAAGTTCCGAGGCAACGGATTTGGCTTCACTCTGTTGCTCCTGGCTCTTAAGTTCGGCTGCATATCTCGATTTCCCGACGGCTTCGGTTAGCGAGAACGGGTCGATCTCAACCGAGTCATTATCGACAACCTCGGACATGGGGCTTGCGGAGACGTTGATCCCGTCACCGGAAACAGTGTAGACCTGGGGCTTCATTGGTGAGTCCGAGGACCCAGATGACTCAAGGTGGGTGTGCATCTCGGGAAGGATCGGAACGGGCATCTCCCATGAGGTATGGGTTGTCTCCGCAACTGAGGGCATGTAGGCAAAGTCGACGGTAGATGAATCATTGACGGCTTTGAGGGATCGGGATGTGTTGAATGTGCGGCTAGGAGTACTACAGAAGTCGTGTTAGTCTGGGTTTCTGAACAACGGAGCAAGATGCAAGGGGGTTGTTACGTACTCTGGCTTGGAATTGCTGTTGATTCTCCTCATAGCAATGCTGAAAGCACGGGACTGCAGGAAATCGTGGTTGGAAAGACGTTCCACGAGCTACGTCAAGACGTTGTTAGCTATTGGTATTGTAGCTTATGGGGCGGGCGCGAGTTGCATACCTCTGCATGAGTACCAGTGGCTCTCAAAGAGCGCTTTTGGCACTCACCCTTAAGGTCGGCCAAGTTACGGGTTGAGTACAAGGTCGATTTATCTGAGACATTGGCAGGCTGAGCAGAGTGAGCGCCAGTGATGTGTAGACCCCGACGGTAGGCAGGAGAGAAGGTATGCTGCTGGGAGAGCAGACGAAGAGCGCGAAGCGAGGTTGAACGAGGAGCAGCCATTGTGAGATGTATTGAACTGACGAGACAGTATTTGATTGCGGTTGCGACGAGCTTAAAGCTGTGAGGAATCAAAGGCAGGGATGGGGAATGTAGTATAGGCCGTAGTGCAACGCCAAGAGTAGAATGTATGACCAGGTAGCAAGTACTGAAAGAGAAGGTAAAGACGCAAGAAGCTGAGAGACGAGAAGATGAGATCAGGATGAGGGAGAAGGAAGTCAGACTTCAGCCGGAGGGAACAGGCCGTACTTGAATGTGCCGGTATGACAGACACACGGTGGACGCAGTCCCAGTCGAGCTCGGAGAAGTGGAACGGTTGGGGGATGTTGAGCTCTCCACTCTGCAGCGGGCGAGTGGGCTTTTCTGGAGTCGGTCTGGGCCAAGTCGCCCGGATGTTTAATAGTAGCGCCCCTAGATCGATCTTCACGGTATTTTGGTCAGGCGGACAACTCTCTGGCACATCTTCATCTTCCCTCGCTGGATTTATTGAAACGTCGCATTTGCCATTATTGGTCAAAGCATGGATCGGAGACGGAACTCTGGTCAGAATTAAGGAGGGGTAAACGAGGTTGAGGAATCCGACCCATGATCATCCCCCTCAGATGCATACTACGACTAGGAGACCACTCTTTTCTCATCGCCATCCTCCTTCGGAGTTACAGGGATGATTATCTCCCGGTGTATGTACGGAGTGCTGCCTGCGTGGGCCAATGGCGGCAAATCAGGCAATGTATACAGAACGGCTTCGTGTTGCCTGAGACGGGATGACGGTGGATTTGGCACCATCCATCTTACTCTTGACTCTTCTCAACTGTTTCATCAGCTCCAGCAGCCGCGCGATTCCGTGAGGCGTGCCCAGAGCCCAGAGTAATCATGGTCATGCCTAGCCACAGACTAACGCAGATCACTCCATTATTCGAGAAGCAAACGGAGCTTCCATCATTTATCTCGCCTTGGAATCGATATCATCACGATCGCTTCATCCAGTAGGAGCATCCGTCTTCCATCTCCAGTATTACGTGTTGACTGCGTCGCAGCAGGCTGAAGAGTAAAGCGCTGTTCGCGTGCTGCAGAATCCCAGTCATGACGTGGAAGATCAGACCCATCATCACCCTGGGCAGGCTCCATGCAGCGCTGTGGCCTTGACCATGTCCATAAGTCCATGACATGATGCCTTGAAAATGGAGTAGTAAGATGCCCCTCGCTATGCTGCAGGATACGCATATCCAAAGTACGAATCATGTCTATCTTTCTAGGCACGCTCATTAAGCTCCATCCAGGATCAAGAATACAATGCAGCGTCTCGCATCGCGCAATGTAATCTACGGTGAAGTGAACGACGAATCAGAATTGGGATGATCAAAAGGTTGATCTTAGTCCGCTGCTTTATGATTACAGCTACTGTGTAGATGTTGGAATAGCCGCGGTATTTCTGGGACCTTTGGCTGTCCAGTCGTTCGTAGCCTTGTTCTGGCAATTGTTGAGGGGCGGTGAAACAGGTCATGTGAGCTCTTGGGACTATCGGAGTTGCCCTGGCATTTCCGGGGCATTTCCGTTGAGATTACCCCTGGTTTTGGGCTGGATGAGGTCAGGTTCTGGCCTTGTTCTGGTGCTTATCGTGCTGATGTATATGCCGCATTTCGAGAGATAAACGTGGCTGAAAATGTCTAAAAATTCCCGTCTCCACTGACTCGCTTGGCGCATGGTGCTCTGTAGTTCTACAGCGTGCAGCGTACACCTCATAAGATATGATCAGGCAACATAATAACGAGAATGGTGCAAGCCAAAGTCGATCTTTATCGTTTGCGGATCGATAAGGAGCGCATAGTATGAGACCTTGTACAGACTGCCACTCTGCGATCCCGATCGAACAATGTTGGTTTAAGCGTTCAGTACTCCGTACACATAGGGCTTAAAGCTTAGATGCCCTTGAGCTACGGCCCCTGGCAATCTTCCGAGCGTAGGGATGTAAAGGACTCCCCGGCACCAAGTGGTCAACGTCTCCGGTGTTGACAAGGTGAGGGCCAGCTTCAGCGAGTGAGGTAATCCCAGTATTCCGCATAGCGGTTTCCAGTTCGTCTCGCAAAACTGACAATGTCAGCGCGGCATCCAAGGAATATGCTGGTAAATAAAAGAACTTACTGTCGATCAGATGCTCAACTCCAGCTTGTCCATAGTTGGTAGCGAAGAGCATGCTGCGTCCCATCCCCACTGCGGTCGCGCCTAGGCAGACAGCTTTCAGAATGTCTGTTCCCCGCCGGATACCGCTGTCCACGTAAATCTCCATCCTGTCGAAGATCTCCGGACAGCGCTTGTGAAGCTCAAGAAGTGTAATAATCGATGGAGGACTCGTATCGAGATTGCGCCCGCCATGATTGCTGAGCAGGATACCGTCCAAGCCGGCTTCCATCGCTAAGATGGCATCGTCTGCAGACATAACACCTTTCAAGCATACAGGAAGATGGGTGTGTTTGCGAACCCACACAAGATCCTCCCACGTCAGTCCAGGATCAATGAAACTTGCCATCACTCGTCCCAACCCGCCGCCTTTGCTGTCATTCTTTGCTTGTGATGGGGCCATAGGAACGGATAAGCCCTCGTCAGCTTTGACTCGTTCGTCTGCTTCCCGCTTCCCCGGCCATGCCGCGTCGACCGTGACAAAGATTGCTTTGATATTAGGGTTAATCGAGCATTTCCGTAGAAGTGCCGCTGATTTTTCACGCTCTCTATTGACATAGAGCTGAAAAAAGAAGCTTGCACCAGGGGCAGCATCCCTAAGCTCCTCTATTGTGTATGAAGAATTATTTGAAACCTGTCGCCATGATTAGCAAGAGAAAAAATGCGCCAATTTCCAAGGACGTACTCCCTGCATGATCCCGCGGCTCTCACATGCTCGCGCAATGGCGCACTCTCCATCCTGGTGAATAAGTTTGGCCATGGCCGCAGGGCTGACGAACAATGGAATAGAGCTGTCTACTCCAAGAACCTTTGACTTGGTATCCACAGACCGAACATTTCTCAACACCCGAGGACGAAACCAAATACGATCAAAGCATGATTTGTTCGCATCACGCGTGATGAGATCCGTTGCTGCGCTGGAGTAAAAAGCCCACGTCTTCTTACTGGCAGTTCTGGAAGCCACATGCTCGAAGTCGTGAGAGTTGATCAGCGTTTCGAGCGGCGGCTTGTCGTTCTCCCACACTGCTTCAGGGTTCTCGCTCGCTGGTTGCTTATGCCAGTTTTCGTCGATCGTCGACTCATCAAGCCTGCCCTTATGCTGCTCCGGTGCCAATTCGGCTCTCAAGAGCCCTGGGGTGTGAACTTCGGAGTACGCCTTGGTGGCATCGCGGCCAGCGTATTTCAAGATAACTAAAGACTTGATTAGCGATAGCACTTAGTGGGCCTCATCGTCTGAGCTCACTTGTGGGCCCTCCGGGATGCGTCTCCAAGAAATCAGTCACATCCCACACTTGATTGTCGACCACGATCCAGCAATCATCTGGCGTTTTATGGCTGGATATCTCTTGGGTAGATAAGAGCTTCTCTTGCGCCATCCTGCACAATAGATGTCGTGATCAACCACTGCGAGTACTCGATTCAGCCAGAAAACGCAAAAGCAGATTGTTCCGTATAAGGGGAGCAGGCCGCGCTGTCTGGAAGGCCTCGATCCCTGCGGGAACATGCGGAGAGGGACGTGAAGTTATACGACTTAGTGTCGGGCTAAGTGCGTCCGAGGAACCCCGGACCTCCGCACTTCTCAGCGATGGTGTGCGGAGAATGTTAGTAGGCCCACAGGGCAACGGGAATAACTCCGCAAAATGTGTGGTTTTCATTCGCCATGGCTAGAAAGATCACATCAGATTTCTCGGAAGGTTCCCGACCAATTGTTCATACTACAGTCAATGACTTCAACCGTGTCTAGACGCGCGGCTTGATCTCCTGCAATTGAACTGAAGGCCCTTTCGACAGCTTCGAAGTCTGCCAGGGTCATGGTGGCCAAACATAGCGACCGAGATATCAGTATTGTGCACCCTTTGAACGGGCTAGCAGTGACAGTCTGTATTGTTCTCACTCTCGGGTCGAGTTTTGAAGGAAACGATCGGATAACTGCCGAAATGTTCGGGAACTGCATCAGCCACAGCTCCAGTGGCTGGTGATCGCCAAGACTCAGGCACAAACGGCGACATTCAGCCTCTGAAATGTTCTTCACATTCATAAAGCACTGCATAAGAAAACATTCGCTCAGTCTACCGATGAATGTAAGCTTTTTCGTAGACAGCACTTTCAGAAAACTTGGGAGTTCCATCACATATATTGCTTTTTCCCATATCGCTAGACGAAGCAAGGTGTGTCCCCGATTATCGTCTCCTCTGTGCCAGAGCCAAGGTATGTTCGTACATTTGATGTACTTATTAACGGTCTCCTGGTATCAGACCGGGCTTATCTTGTTATATATCTTATTTGTCCGTATGCTCATGGTTAGGCAGCGTCTTATACAACCGGTACTGTTTCTCGACCTTCAGTGCCCCATCCCACATTCGCCAGGCGGGGAAGCCCTGCGTATTTGTCCGCATCTGCCCACTTGTTCACAATGGGTGAGACGAGCCCAACCCTTAGATATGTGGATGTGGGTTCTCTTTGTTTACGGCTACTTCGCCATCGGGAAGCTGATTAGAGGCCTAAAACTCAGATTGGCATCAACCTGAGTGACCCGGTATTCCAAGGCAACTATCACGGGAAACAAGTTCACGATGGTGACTTAGACGATATTATTGAGCGAGCACGGGATGTTGGCTGCCAGAAGTTTATGGTTACCGGCTCTGACCTGGAGGAATCCAAGCGCGCGATTGAGATTGCACAGAAATACCGTAAGTTCAGATTATCCATTGCGACAACAAAGACTAAGGACCACCAGCCGGCTTCTGCTACGCAACCGTTGGAGTTCATCCTTGCCAGGCCAAGATGTTTGATAGCTTCCCCGGCGGTCCGGAAAAGCTGCTGGATGAGCTTCGGTCATTAGCACTAGAGGCGAAGCAAGCAGGCCATGCCGTTGCATTTGGTGAATTCGGCTTGGATTATGATCGGCTTTTCCTGAGCCCAAAGGAGCCCCAATTGAAATACTTCGAAGCCCAGCTTGACCTCGCGGTCGAGATTCAGCTTCCGCTTTTTCTGCATTCAAGAGCAGCGGGCGAAGACTTTGAAAGGCTTCTGGCACCAAGGTTGGAAAAGCTGCCAAAACGAGGGCTCGTTCACAGCTTTACAGGGACACTGGAGGAGATGAACAGACTGGTGGCGCTTGGTCTGGATATTGGAGTCAACGGGTGCAGCCTGAAGACTGAAGAGAACTTGGAAGTAGTAAAGGCCATCCCGTTAGAACGAATTCAAATTGAGACTGATGGGCCTTGGGTAAGAATCATCATTGTCATGCTTGTTTTTTTTGTTCTAGGCTGCTGACTTTACCACACAGTGCGAGATACGTCCCTCCCACGCGTCGTCGAAATTCCTGAATGGAGCACCACCACTGCCAAAAGCAGTCAAGAAGGAAAAATGGCAAAAGGGCTGTATGGTCAAGGGCCGCAACGAACCTGTTGCGATAGCTCAGGTCGCGCATGTCATTGCCGGGGTCAAGGGAATAACCGTGGAGGAGGTCTGTGAAGCGTGAGTCCTCCCCATCTACTATATTCATTTCATCGCTCATTCTTCGCTCATAGCGCGTGGACCAACTCCGTCAAGATGTTTGGGCTCGGGGAAGAAACCCCTTGATTTATCAATACTCTGTCGCTGCTTTTCTCACATAGCCCTGCGGATTTTATGATGCCAAGGACGGATGCACATGGAATCAGTCAGTCGTGTATTTATATGTATAGAGCTAGATGGCGAAGAATTGCTACTAAAGCAAGGGATTTAGAGTCGGAGCTTCCGGACACTTCGGAAAAGATGAAATCTCTTCTCACTGCCATGCAGATTGCTGTTGTGGCGTCCATCCTGCTTTCCTTCTTTACCTCCTTCCACTCATTTGCACTAAGCTTCTACCTAGGGCTGCCTGAGCAACTCACTTGTGGTCCACTAGGCAAGCATTTCTACCTTTACAGAGTTTGCAAATGCGACATTTTGGCTCCTTGTCTGTCATAAACCTGCGATAAGTAAATACCTTGATCCTGCTACTGCTTATTCTCAACCATGCCTCCTTAACCACCTCCACATACTTCTTTTTGGCTGTTTTTCGGGTCCCTGCAGTTCTGTCCGTGTCTCATTCAAAAAATTTCCAGGCTGCACACTTAAAGGCCTTTTTCGCAGTCTATTGTGGCTGTTTACTCCTCTACACACCTCACCGCCCGGGTACCTTTTCACTATCAACACTGAACCTTTCTTTATCCACCCACCACCCTTCCGCATACTGGGCATCATCCGGAAATCAACCATTTCGTCGTCTGTTCTGTCCAGCTCGACTTTTTCACAATTCCTTTCAACATGGTTGGCCTCCAGGTGGACAGCTAGGCTTCGCAGTCTACCTTAGATTGGCCGTTTCTTTTCTTTTCTCATTTCCCTTCTGTTTTAATGGCTACGTTGAATTTCTGCAGTCAATACTTTCTTTCAAGCCTCTGCAGGATTTCAACAATATTCCCTCTTTTTGGCCGTGGGCGACGCGTCGCGCCAACCGTTTATTACCTCTTGAAACGCTTCGACGATGACGTACCCGCTGATAAAAAAGACCACCAACAACGCTAATGAATGTCAGCAAGGTAGGTATCGCGATCTTGACCCGTGCCCTATGTTGCTAACTGATAGCTTTCTCGCTATAGTTGACAAGCAAGGCGCTAGGGTCTCGTCGTTGGACTCCGTGGACTCAGATGTTGGAGCCCCAGAACTCCCTGAGAATTTCGGGGAGATTGTGAAAGGAATCTATCGCAGCTCATTTCCTCAGCCCTGGAACCTTTCGGCTCTCAGAGCTCTAGGACTGCGAACCATAATGTAAGGTCTTGCCCCCGTCATCCCCCAAACCATGACTTACACACAATTCACAGTACCCTCGTCGAGGAGCCCTTTACGCAGAGCCACGAGAGTTTTCTGAAAGAGAGTGGCATCACGCATCATCGCATCCCGTTCATTGCGAACAAGGATCCTGCGGTCAAAACACCAGATTGTGTCGTGAACGCCATTCTGCGACTAATGCTCAACAAGGCCAACCACCCTATTCTCATCCACTGCAATAAAGGGAAAGTAAGTACTGAAGTTCAAATTTCGTGGCCCAGTCTCTAATAGCCGGTAATAGCATCGTACTGGGTGCGTGACTGGGTGTTTTCGGAGGCTCCAAGGTTGGAACAGGCAGGACATCCTCGACGAGTATTTCCGTTATTCTCGTCCAAAACAACGACTGCTGGACGAGGTGTTTATCGATGAATTCGACCCCTCAACGCTCTCTCAACTGCCCCAGGCTTCGGATGCAAAGTCGTGGGAACGCTCCGGAACCTACAGCAATATACCACAAGGAAAGGACCAGAACTCGCCTGAGAATCTTCTTCAACCCGCTCGTAATGGTATTCGTGTGGCTTCTTGAACCACATATGGGCTTCTTTTCCATGTTGAACAACTTTGATTCGCACTGTGTGGCTTCAATGGCGTTATGTGGTATGGTTTAAGCGCTAAGCGATTTGGTCAGGGAGTAGATGTTTCTTTTGTCGTTGTGATCTAATATATTGAGTTCTATGCACTCGGCGCGAATTTTTAATGATAGACGGCTGCTTGATTATCTTGGGTTTTGCTTTCGTTTCCTTCTACCTCTTGTACTTTACTATACCCTACCCTTGCCCAAACCCCGAGGAGCCCTTGTGAGCCATACAAATGACTTCATCTTATTGCGCGTATATTATCTGTGTCAATATTTCTCTCACAACACGACTGTTTGTCATGCCTCTCCTGAATATGACAATATGCCTCATTCGAGCTGCGCAGTAGGCATAGAGAGCATAAACGTGCACATGCAATATTTATGTCTATTCTGAGGGGCTTTCTCCATATCAAGATACATACTATACTCTACATTCGAAAGAACTATATAGGCCCATCTTATGGAGGATTTGCCGACAACCGGCCTTTGATCATAAGTTATCACAGAGCATATCAAAATCATTTTCCCCACTGAGATGTGAGCTTCGACCAGTAGGTGGACTGTCTAGAAAGGACGCCCAGCGCTGGTTCAGGTATAGATGACTCTCGCACAAATCGATAAAGGCCTGATACTCTTCGTGATGTGCATTTATTGAGGACTCTTGGCTAGGATGAGATGGAAAGCCCTTTACGGACTCGGAATCCACATCAAGCATGTCCTGATCTGTGCCTGGTCTGTCCTGACTGGTAATTGATAACGGGCCTGATGATGTGCGTGATTCTGGCGATGTTATGTTTATCTTGTATTTGGAAAGAGCTGGGAAGTTGCTTCTCAAGGCCAAATCCTCAAGATATTTCTCTGGAATTGGTGCTGGGCGTGTGGTATTAGAGTCTTCGAGGATCATGATGGAATCATATTCGTCGTCAGACTCTTCATAGTCGAAAATAAGACTGTGTTCGCTGCCGTCAGAGCAGATCTCCGAACTGAAATTCAATCCGTCGTCGGCATCGATGGGATCGTCGCCAATGTAGGCTAATCCTTCCGTCATTGTTTCGGAGAGGAGGTTCTCATGCTGGGCCTCTTCGCCGCTGTCTGAGCCGGGCAATTGATTGGAAGAATGTTTCAGGTGCTTCGGGATTGGTGTGCTATAGAGTTGTTTTTGGGCCATGGTCCAGAGGCGTGTCTTGTTAATAGTCTTTAGGTTGTTATTTCTCGGAGATAGAGAAGTATGCGAACTTGAGTTGAGTACAGGTTCGGTGGTCGCAAACTTGTCCTTGAGAGTTTGGCCATTGCTGCGCGTCACTAATGAGGTCAGAGATTTCACGATTGATGATATCAACCGTGAGCGCTGGTTCATTGCCTAGATTAAAAAAGAGACGCTGTCAGATTGAGTCTATGCTCTTGTTGCAGAGCTTACCTCACGATAGCCGAGCTTGAAGACTGACGGGGCGATCCCGGATAGGCTATGGAAGGTGTCGGCACTTGTTTGGCTTCTCCTTCGTCGTCCTAAACCGGCACCAAGGACCAGTGTCCTCAGTCCCTCTCGAAACAATGTGCCAAGTTCTGTACGGGTAGACATTTCGGGGTCTGTATGGGCAGGATCTCCCCATCCTGCGTCCAGTTCCTCAATGTCATTTTGGAGTAGCGGGTCGTCGGCTTCTTCCAAGAATGGAACGCCGTTTGGCAGATGATATGTCCAATATCTGTCCCAATTGTTGAACTCCGTTGCTTGTATGAGATGGTTCCTTTGGCGTTGTCTAGTTTGTGACGGCCGTCTCCTTCGTTTGTCTTCATGACTATAATCCATGCGGGCGTCGATGGCGGTTATACGGAAAGTCGGCACGTCAGTAGGCGGAATTGCGTCGCTGGCATCTCTCAAGACCTTGGGTAATCTAAGAGCAGCCGTCCTTTGTTCTGGCCCAAGACGCTTTTGTAACCCAAATGAGAGAACGAATGTTGGAGATGACTGCTCGGGTTCGTAAATGCAGCTTTTGTAAAACACAGCAAGACCTAAATCTGTCCACATCTGCCAGTTGTCAGCTTGCTCAGTAGGTTCTTGCCAGCGTACACTTTGGGGCTGCTAAATCAAGACGTACTTTGGCTCTACAAATAGAGTCACCAACTTGAGACACAAAATGCGCGAGGGGTGGGTGCATCTCAAGCACTGAAGCAATTCGGATATCTAGCTTGATTTCAGGCGCTTGAGACACCAGATACTGCCAGATCCCAGCGCTTCTTTTAAACGCTTCAGGTCGTGAATGTCTGTTCTCTCTGGAGGAAGCAATATCGACGCGGAGGCTCGTAAGGATAGCGTTAGATCTGAAACTGAAGAACGAAAGTGTCTCTGTCCAAGATCTATAGAGCAACTCATGATATATGCTCTCTAATGGTCGTATCTCATTGGCTTTGAAGTCAGCCATCGTCTGTAGGGGGTTTCAAGGATGCTCAGAAGTTTGTTGTCAGATTTGAAGTGCTGTCCGAATATATATTCCAAGACTAACTCAAGTACCCCTCGCCCACCAACTTATAGTCCCATTTGTCTGCGAATAATTATCAAGCGGTATAGAGACATTGCTTCAGAAAACGTGCTGAGTTGTAAAGCTCGAGTTGTAACTCATTTTTGGGTGTTAAGATATTTCTACGAACCTGCGCTGGCGCTGTGCCGTAGAGGATGAGGATCCCATCTTAGCTAAAAGCTGAATAGTACACCTCCTATACACCGAGCCAGCTATTTCTCAATTAGTAAAATGTCATGTCCGACTCCCAAAATCGTATACATTTGAGTTTGTGAAAGCATGCGGAGTACAGCTCGGAGCTGCGCCTAGGTTGGAGATAAGCCTATCGATAAGCTTATCGATAAATTCACTATCACGTGTATACTGGCCACATTTGATGGAGCTATTTCATTGACATGATGCCTGTCAGCACTCTCAAAATCAGCAATGCGCGGTGATGAGAGACAGCAACATTCTCCGGCTGATGCTGATGGCCATATTGAGCTGGAGTCACAGCACCTTCTCTCAGATTTGTCGAACGAGGAGCACAATACCGTTCTCCCGGATGTAAGCAGCGCAACTCCTGATGAGCCGCCATCGCGATCTACGCCATTTCCGCCTGCGGATGCAGGGCGTCGCCCGCCCCGGACACAGAACCGCGTGAGATTCGATATCGCTGATGACAGTGAGGACGAGGGCCGTGCCAACGTGGACAATCGCGATTCTGAAGACGTACAGTGGCTGGACGAGGAGGACTACGTTGACAGGGGTCGTTCTGGGAGACATCATGCTGGACAAAGAATACCCCTTTTAACAAACATTGAGGCACCTAGCGTGACTCTGGCGACGTCCGAAGAGTTCTTTCCTGAGGAGCATCTCGAGGGCGCAAGGCCGAGGAGTGGGATGAAAATGGCGTTCATGAATATGGCGAACAGCATCATCGGGGCGGGAATCATCGGCCAACCTTATGCGCTGCGGCAATCAGGCATGGTGATGGGGACTCTTCTTCTTGTTGCGCTTACTATAACGGTGGACTGGACTATCCGTCTGATAGTGGTCAATTCTAAGCTGAGCGGCGCGGATTCCTTCCAGGCAACGATGCAGCATTGCTTCGGGAAATCAGGCCTAATTGCCATCTCCGTGGCTCAATGGGCATTCGCGTTTGGTGGTATGATCGCCTTCTGCATCATTGTCGGGGATACCATACCCCACGTCTTGAGTTCTTTGTTTCCCTCTCTGCGGGAAATGTCGTTTCTTTGGCTCCTCACCGACAGGCGAGCTATCATTGTGCTTCTCGTTCTGGGTATCTCATACCCATTGTCTTTATATCGAGATATCGCCAAGGTTTGATACCACTCATGGCTTTGTTTCTGCTGCTGACTTTTGGGTAGCTAGCTAAAGCATCCACTTTGGCCTTGATTAGTATGGCCGTCATTGTTGTCGCCGTTGTTACCCAGGGTTTCCGAGTCCCACCCGAATCTCGTGGTGACGTGAAAAGCCTGCTCTTGGTAAACACCGGCTTTTTCCAAGCTGTTGGAGTGATCTCATTTGGTATGTCCAGTTGCAGTTCTCAGCATATTTTGTAAACTATATACTAACTATTCTTAGCGTTTGTTTGCCGTACGTAGGGCTCCTCAGTTAGTACACTAAAGCTGACATTCTCAAGACCACAATAGCCTTCTGATCTACGGTTCACTGAAGAAACCAACTCTGGATCGATTTGCCAAGGTTACTCATTACTCAACTGGGATATCGCTTCTTATGTGTCTGCTCATGGGTGTGTCTGGTTTCCTCTTCTTCGGTTCTGAAACGCAAGGCAATGTACTCAACAATTTCCCATCGGATAATATTCTGATCAACATAGCGCGTCTGTGAGTACCACGTCTAATCAGGACTTCCGACCACCGGTAAACTAACGTCCATCTAGTTGCTTTGGCCTGAACATGCTTACCACGTTACCACTAGAGGCATTTGTTTGCCGAGAGGTCATGACGACCTACTACTTCCCCGACGAGCCCTTCAACATGAATCGCCACCTGATCTTCTCAACTGCCTTGGTGCTAACCTCCGTAGCCATGGCGCTGTTGACCTGCGACTTGGGTGCCGTGTTTGAACTGATCGGAGCGACAAGCGCAGCTTCGTTGGCCTATATCTTCCCACCTCTGTGCTATATCAAGCTAAGTAACGGCTCCCGCAGATCGAAAACCCCTGCATACGTGTGTATCGTCTTCGGGGTAACAGTTATGGGGGTAAGCCTTCTACAGGCGGTTGGGAAAATGATAAAGAGTATGTTCTCTATCATCCTTGGAAGACGTAACTGACACAGAGCGAACCTAGACGAAGGTGGTACAGCGACTTGCAGTACTTGAATCTCAAGCCTCGCTTTGCCTGTATATTACATACATTAGATCCCGGCTAACGTTGCAAATAATTGTACATATAGACATGTGCTGCGAGCTGACATCAACCTCAATAACAATATCATCTGTTGCTCTTCTGGCGTACATTTTACTGACTATAACCAACCAAAACCAGAAGATTAACAGAAGAACAATGATCTGCAGCATAACCTGTATTGAGAAGGTCTAGCCACTGAAAAGGCAAACGCAGACCACGGGCAAATATTTGCTCGTCCGCATTGTTGCGTTTGCGTCCACGGGTTTCAGTACAACGCGGTTGGGATCCATCTTTATTTCCCCCCAACTATCTTCGCCTCTACACCCCCACATCTTCTCAATCTACCCCGTATCATCGTTCGTTCCAGAGAAACTTTGTTTCCGTTGTCTAGGACCCATCTCTCGCGCCCGAATCCCAGCCTACTTCTTTCGGAGGACCGGCCCCCTATCTATCGGTCCACACTTTCAGAGTGACGTGCGGTCTTAACACATGCCCTATGAGAGAACGAGTGAATTGTGGACTGACATTATTTAGGCCATAGGTGTCATAGGGGGCTTTCCTTTCCGCTTTTCACTTCCAAGCCTGCATCAATTGTCTCGGACTGAAAGAATACTTTCCCACCGCTATAACACGTCCTCTTTCCCTACTCAGTCAACCACCCGCACTCTGGTCACAGACTCTTTTACACTCACTGCAACATCGTGCTTCCCTCCTCGCCTCCTCAGTCTCCGTGTATCCTGGCGTACATTATGGACGAAGCAGCAGCGGCGGCGGCGGCGGAACGCCAGAGGAAGCTGCAAGAGGTACACTAATCTCCGCCTTTTCAACGATAACCTCCAATGGCTAACCCTGATTCCGACAATTAAAGATAGACTTAGGAACGGATCGCAGGGAGTACATCTCAACGGGCGGCCACATTTCCCGAGAGAAAAGTTTGCAATATAAGCGACAACTTGAATTATCTAGGAGATCTAACGTGCCCGGCTCAAAAGAGCAACGACTTGCCGAGAAACACAAGCCTGCGCTAGCAGCTTGGTCTAGTAAGATCTCTACTGCCTCCTCGATGTTGACTCGCGGAGCTGACTCTGGGCTAAGGTATAGGGGTGAAAGCAGATGACACCGAAGATCTGGAACACCTTGACCCCCTTATGGATGGCCAGCTCCACCGTATGAAGCTCACAGATGAGTTGCGCGGAGGTAGTGCACATAGCCAACGGCTCCCAGACCGGAGCCAGAGAAATTACAGTGCGGCTGCACAGAGGATACCAGTTTTCCATGATGGAGAGATACAGATCCCAAGTGCTTCAAATCGTGCTCCCAACAGGGTCGTCTCCGCACCTGCAACTCATTCGAATGGATACCCTGGCAAATCATCGAAGCACAAACCTCATGCTCAGCCTCTTCAGGGATTGGACCCGGCACTTGATCGGAATAACACTGTCAACAGCGCCTACAACCAATCGTTTGCGGCTCCAACAAACCCACCGGGTCGCAGTAAGGGATTGACCTCTCAAACACTTACTGTGAGAAGGCTAATGAAAACATTGTTAAGGTGCGCACACTGCTCCCAATCCTAAAGTCAAGGTTAGACGACCTCTGCTGTAAGTTGCATGTGTTTTTCTTGGGTCTAACCGTCCATTCTGACACCAAAAGCAGAAACTACCCGGGGGTATGCAGTCCAGAAGAGTTTCTTAAGGCGCGTGATGCTATGCCGTGGGTTTCCGAACACTCTATCGTCCATAAGATGTCGCTAACATTAACAAAAGCGGTGTGGATCGGAGACCATTGGCTCAGACGCCTAAGGCTCAGGTCTTACCGAGAGCGGCTGACCGTCGTGCTGAGAGTTCTCATCTGCCTCCAGCGTCGCCAATTGCTGGAAAACCGCAAGACCAGAAAGATACCACTCGTCCTACAGCTCCCACAACCGCTGAGAACGGAACTGGACCAGTTGACAGGGATCTGGGTACAGGCTCAGTGAGCGTTGAAGATACGCCTCCGGCGGCTTCCACTAATGGGGACTCCAAGGCCAAGGTAAAGGAGGAGCTGGACTCAGTCCCACATGGTTCTGTCCTCAATCCACAAGGCTCGGTCCCATCGCCGCGTCCTGAGAACCCAGTCGGTACGCTTGTCGACTTCGATTGTGCAATGGACTCCGGGTCTGCGGCTGCCCCGAGCCCAGCCCTGCAAGAATTGGAGGGGTTGCGTTTTACGCAATCTTCAGAGCTACAAAGTACTCAATCGTCTCCTTCTGTAAGTACTGAAGCGAAAGTTGACCTTGAAGGGACCCTACATAAGGACCACCCCAGGTTGAGCGAACTGGAAAATCAGGAACTCTACAAAGAGATTGCTAAAATAACCAACCTCATTAAATCACTACCCTTGACTAATGAGAGTCTACCGGCCTTATTTGCATTGAAGGAGATACTGGAGACTCGTCTCCAAACCCCTCTAGACCAACAAGAAGACACAGTTCAGGGTCAGCAGCTTCTTACTCCCCCAGGCCCGGAACATGAGCGGTCGAAAACTGTTGCTTCGACGAAGGCACTGGAGACTGTTTCGCCTGTCGCTGAAAGTACCCCGGCCCATAGCCGGAATACATCGTACTCCGGAGCTAGCACATCTCCATGTCAACCTCGCTTGAATGCGCAAGCAAGACAGTTCAAGCCGAACGCGAATCCGTTTTCAACGCACCGATCGCCTTCCCATGCTACTTCAGACTCGTCTGTAAGTCTTCCGCGCAGTCCAAGCAGCGAGGTCACCGCACCCGGGTCGGAAAGCGTTCTGAGCAATGGTACTGCCATACCCACGATTGCGAATACACCCTGGCCGGAGCCTGTCCGTAATCTCATTAACAACAACCCTTTGGTATATGGTCATCTATACGGTGACCATCTACTCCCTGGGCAACGTTCTATACTACCTTTTGCTGTAACCCTGACATACTCTGGGACAGCCAACTCAATTTATGCTCGTGAGTGTTTCGTGCTCTGCCTTTTGACGACCCTGCTAATATTGTTTGAACAGCAAAAGTCCCTAATCCATCAACTCCTACGTTCTTGAAGCCCCCGCCAACGAAACCTATCAAGATTGTTGATCCTAAAACTTTAGTGTCGAGAGTTTCAAACCGTGCTTCGTCGGCGCAGAGCGCAGAACTAGCCAAGGAAAGCCTGACACTTAAACCCAGAGATGCGCCAGTTCCTGCGAAGAAGCCCCAACAGACTTCTTTGCAGGAGTCCATCTATGCTCCGCGTTACAAGGATCCGAAATGGCTATGAGCATTGTTTGCTTGTGGCGACCGTTTGTCGACGCCCATTTCTTTCCCGTCAATTTACCCTGTCCTCCTCTTGCCTGATGTTGTTCTACTTAATGCCCACATGCGCTTTCTTTGTTTCATCTACTACAATAGCAATCCTTTCGCAAATAATGTACGTCACTCGCCATGTCCCTTTTCTTTACTCGCCGATTCCAAGATTTGTTATGTCTGCTTCATCCCATATGAAAGCGCTGGACTCGAATGAAATCATCATTTGTGATTCAAACCATCATATCGATGGTGCCCAGGGCTTGGTTTTCTTGAGGTTTGAACTACTTTAGCAGCGAAGGCATACTATTCGAGTTCGTAGTACTGCTGTTTCTCTGTAGTAGTAGCAGTAGTAATGAAAATCGCTTGCAAGATATATCGAAGCAAACACTTTCCTCTCTATTCACTGCGTCGCAGCATGTCGCTTATAAAACTAACGAGTTCTCTGATATACCCAAGCACCAGAGGCCGAGAAACCCTTGAAATCAATGCTTGAGGTCAACAGTATCATTTCGTAAGTAGAGAATGCTAACGTCTAAAGGCGTAAAAATGTGCAGCTGGCTGCAAAGTACAAGCTGGAAGAATTGGCTGGACTAAGGAAATGCACGATATTACAAGAATTAGTTCAAGAAAGAAGAACTTCGCTTTTGAATTGCAATACTGGGCGTTAATCTTGACCTTAACCGGGTGGGAGGGTGCTGGCATCAACCACGTCGGCAGCATCCTTCTCCAGCTCCTCGTTGGCCTCAAACAGAGGAGATCGTGGCAGAGCCATGAGACCGGTTCGGGTGGACTCAAGGATACCAAAGGGAGAAATGAGCTTCATGAAGGAGTCGATACGGTTTGGCTTGGCGGAACTTTAGACGTAGTTTCGGTCAGAATGATGTTCAGCTAAAAAGAGCAGGAAGGGGAAACTGACAGTTCAACAATGCAGTTGTTAGTGCTGATATCCAACACCTTGCCACCGAACTGGTGAGTTAACCGCGTGATAGCATCCAGATGCTCGTGCTTGTGTCTCAGAGCCTGGCTGCTAGGCAGATTGCGGGGGTGGAATTGCTCCTTCTTCTTGGAGACCTTGTTCTCGCCGCCCTTCTCCTTTTGCGCCTCGATGGATTCAACGGGGGTGGTGATCTCGCGGTGGTGCTGGAGCAGCTCCTCAAAGAACTCAGGACCCAGGATGCTGACCTTGGCCAAAAGCAGCTCACGCTGGACAAGCGCAGAGTCTGTGTAGTCGAGAACAGCCCAGACGGGGACAAGATCGTCCAGCTGGCGGCGGGCCTGCTCGACAACGCCGTCCTGACCCTGCAGCACGATAGTCATGCGAGACAAGTCCTCCACCTCAGTGTTGCAGACAACCAGACTGTCAATGTTGAATCCGCGCGCGGCCAAGATACCCGAGACGCGAGAGAGCACACCGGGCTCGTTCTGTACCAGACAGTTCAGCACATGGCGCTTGGGCGGGTTCGTCGGGCGAACGGGGGTCTCGTAGAGGATGGAGGAGACGGCGGTAGGAGCATCCCATTGCTGAGAGAGGTCCGCTACAGGGAGCGTGAGCGGGGAGCGGCGGTGCAGGGACTTGTAGGCCAATGCTGAGGTTGAGCTGGAGGAGGCCCTGGTGGAAGTGGTGAAGGCGGACCGGGTCGCCAGTCGAGAGGTGCGGCTGGCCGCCGAGAGGAAAGGCATTGACGCCGTCTTGGACAGCATCTGTGGGTGCCGGAAAGCCATGATCTCCCCGAATTGGAAGAGACAGGCGGGTGAATCAGGGTGCAGGCGGTTTTGATTGAAGAATCGCAGCGTCGATGGACTTTCGCATTTCCTTTTATCTGGGTCCGGTCACGGGTCCGACCTCGGGGAGCTGACTCATTCTCCGCCATCCGGAGTCTGACTGGCCCTCCGTCCGGAGAATAGCGCTAGCCTTGTACGGACTAGTGTGTACTTTATAGACATGTGACCTGGAGTCTTAAGCTTCCCATTGCTTCTGCTAGCAATAATGCGCTGGCTCTGCTCGGTCGGTAATAAAGCAAGATCCCGAGAGCCTCATAATTATTTCAATTGAACCTTTGGGCCATTCATCTTTCTCTCATCTCTCCGCTGGCCTTCATTGCAACAGACAACCGCGGTCCAGCCCTCTCACAGATTTACGCTAGTCCGGGATCGTCTTGACCTACTCCACCGCCAAACTAAACTTCTTGCAAAATACTGGCCTATTAGTCTACAGCCACAGGCTACACGCTCACTTTATACTCAATCCCTCCTCAGAATTCGGTTCCACGATAGCTACGATGACTGACGACGATCGCCGTCCGAAACGCTCCCGCTTCGACCAAACTACTCCGGAGCCTCGTCGACAGTCGCGATTCGACCGTCGTTCTCGGTCCCCTTCTTCGCGACAATCCGAGGCCACTCGGACTCGCAGCCCGCTCAGTCGTGAGCCTCGGAGCCCCGGTGCGGGCAGCAAAGCAGACCCTGCGGCTGCAGCTGGTGCGTCTGGACTATCCCTTGATCTGGAGATATACAGTAGGAGGTTACTAACCACGAAAAATACCAGCCGCCGCCGCCGCCAAAATCAACGCCCAGTTGCAAGCTAAGAAGGGTATCCAACATGTCGATGTGCCTCCAATCCGCGCCGTTAGTTTACCTTTTCTCATATACACCTGTCCAGGGTCGCGCAAATGCTGACAGTGCCTGATCGCAGACTTCCAGCCCATCCCAATCTGCCACGCCCTCCGGCGGCGACGCAAAATTGAACGCGGAGATCTATGTTGCCGATGGTGACTACATCAAGGACATTGAGATCAATGACTTGCGCAATCGCTACACACTGACCAAAGGATCTACCCAGAAGATGGTAAATACTCCTGTGTGCTCGCTGATCTTCCAGGCGCATTTGCCCTCTAACCTAACTCGTCTCTGCTATGATTATGAAGAAGCTTACCCAGTCCATCCACAGCATCTCTCCCCTCGTTTGCATCTGCTGACCTCCAATGCGTGATATTTAGATTAAAGATGAAACTGGCGCCGGTACGCCTTCATCCCATGTTATACCAATTTTTTAACTCAAGAAGGAAGCTCATCAATTTATTTTCAAGATGTTACCACGCGAGGAAATTACTATCCGGACAAAAGCATGGCCACCGCAGCGGTACGTGAGCCTCAACACTCTCTATTACAGCTGCTGTCTAACTATTGTTACTGGTTTGCAGAACCCACCGTTGTACCTCCACGTCACGAGCACGTCCAAAGAAGGGCTTGAAAAGGCCGTTGAATTGATTGACGATCTCATGAAGAAAGAGTTACCCAATCTAGTGGATGAACGACGATTCCGCCGCCGTGAACCAGAAGTTGAGCGGGATGAGTTCGGTCGCGTACGCCTCGTCGATTCATCATATCGTTCCCTTGCTAATCGTCTTTAGCGCAAATGGCCCGAGGAAAAGATTCCTGTTGGCCTGGAACCAATCCCTGGGTTCAACCTCCGTGCGCAAGTCGTCGGACAAGGCGGCATGTACGTTAAGCACATTCAGCAACAGACGAGATGCAAGGTTCAAATCAAAGGTCGTGGATCCGGCTTCATGGAACCCAGCACCGGCAGGGAAAGTGATGATGCTATGTATTTGCACGTCGCGTCAGTGTCTCCACTCAGTTCAAGTGAACCCAAAACTAAAGATCTTATAGTGGCCCCGACGCCAACGATGTTCAGCGCGCAAAAGCACTATGCGAGGACTTGCTGAACAATGTCCGGGAGAAGTACCAAGAGCACAAGGAGAACCCACATCAGCACGGTGGCTACGGCGGCGGCTATGGAGGGAATCGCGGGAACCGTCACGACAATTACGGTGGAGGCTATGGCGGCGGCTACGGAGGCCAGCACCAACACCAGCAATCGCCTGCTCCCGCGACAGCTAGCCCGTCAGGCCAAGGAACTCCTGGAGCAACAAGCGCTGCAGACTACAGTGCGCAATACGCCCAGTACTACGGATCCGACCCTTACGCTGCCTACGGCGGGTACCAGAACTACGTTGCCTACTACCAATATTACCAGCAAGCTGCGCAGCAGCAGCAGCAACAGTCGCAGAGCCCTGCTCCTCCACCTCCTCCATCTGAGGCCCCCCCGCCACCTCCCCCGGGGTCAGGGTCTCCCCCACCCCCTCCTCCTGGTGACAGCTACAGCGCCGTACGTATATCTCGCTTGTCGTTGTCTAACTACCAGCTAATCTTGTCTGTCTTAGGTTCCACCACCTCCAGGGCTCTGATTATCGTCTACTGAAGCTAGCCGTCTTGGATATTGAACACGTGGTTCATGCTCACCGAATCTATTCCCTCGATATTCGAACGTTTTTAGATGAGCCTTGTAATGCTTATAAATTAAGCCTTGCGATCAGTATTTTACGATCAGCTTCACTTAAGTGGTTGTTGATCTGGAAAAAAGAAGGAGTTGTGCAGAGCGGCAATATATAGCTTTCAAAAGTGACCTTCCTCTTTGCAAGAGTTCATCAGGAAACGCTGATGATTTGTCAGGTCCCGTGTAAAATATTCTATTTGCCAGAAAAGCTCATGATCCAGCAAGCCTCTTATGACACCTGACTCCAAGCCCCTGGCTCCTTCGACCAGCCCCTATGTAATGCCCTATGTGATGCAAACAATGGACAAGATGGAGTGAAAATGATGACAAGATACCTGCCATGAATCTTTTCAAACGTGCGGGCGCTCCAGTTCAGGAAACATCCGATCCAGCGGAAACATCGCATCTAGCCACCCGGCTTGAGCAAAGTTATTGAGCTCTTCTTCAGATGCCATTTTTGCTTTGCGCTCCTTCAACCCGTCTGTACCCTCTTTACAGAAATCGCAAGCATAATTGCAAGGAGATAAGGAAATGGCGCCACCGGGAAGACTGTTACCATCTGAAGAACTCGGGTCGGACTTAGGGACCTGCGAGCCCATTTTCTCCAATTCAAGATCACCAAAGAACTCCTTGATCAGTTCATGCCGACAGCGTGAAGTAGTCTCGCAGTACTGTACGACTTTGTCAAAGCTCTGCTTGCGTGCGTAAAGATTTGTCAAGAGCGCGACTTTATCTCGGTTGAGGCCTGCATTTCGCCCACCTGAGCGATTGTTCGCATTTTCGATGTCCCGACGTAGGTGGTTCAGAACGCGCTCTCTCTCTTGGGGACTGTAATAGACTATCGACGCGGCAGCGCGGCCGTCACGGCCTGCACGCCCGGATTCTTGAACGAAGCCTTCGAATGTGCGTGGGGGATTCCAATGGACCACGAAGCGAACTTCTGGGTTGTCGATACCCATGCCGAACGCGGTTGTTGCCACGATTATGTAGAAGCTCAGCAGCTTTGCTTGGTGCTCCTGTTGCTGTAGTTGTTTCTGGGGTATAATCCATTCCTTTTGAACCCTGGTCCTGTCGGCCGCGGCGAGACCGGCATGATATGCCACTGCGCGGATGCGGTTATCGCATTGACATAAGATGTTTGCTAGCCTCTCTGCTGCCACTCGAGTAGATACGTAGACTATGCCGGATATTGGGGGTGTTTTCGAAGCCGCGTCAGTACCTAATCGAGCCTCGCGCCGGGCCTGGATAGAATGGAGCCATGAAACAAGATCATGAACTTGGAAAGCTTCGGGTTCGGAAGGGTCTGGAGCAAACTCTTGCATGAACCGTATCTCGTAATGAATGTTGGGCCTGGCTGAGGGAGTGCTGAAGAGTTTGAGTTGGGATGAGTTAAGGCCCAGGATGCGGATGATATCCTCACGAACCTGCGGAGTGGCTGTCGCTGTGAGGGCACTGATCGGTACTGGTGGGTTTGTCAGGAATTTCCTGAACCAGGACAGTTCCTTGTATGCCGGACGAAAATCATGGCCCCATTCACTGATACAGTGGGCTTCGTCAATGGCAATACGCACAAGCTCTCGTTGACTATGCATTATTTTCAAGTTCTGTCGAAACGTGTTGTTCTGGCAAAGCTCGGGGGTGACATAGAGGAGACGTATCCTAGGGTGTCCCGACAGAAGGTCTTCAGCTATCAATCGTCTTTCAGCCACGGAAATCGTGGAATTGATTGTGGCTACCGGAACACCCAATGCTTGGAGTGCGTTGACTTGATCGGTCTGAAAAAAGAGTCAAACTTGTTTCGACAGCCAAGAATATGTGGCAGCGGAGAATCATTTTTAGCACTTGATCTGAACTTACCATCAAAGACAGGAGAGGACAGACAACAACGGTAACTATGGAATGGGGGTTTAGCGTTGGTTCAAGATTGAGTTATATGTTAAAGGAATAACACCAACCTCCATGGGTAGTCATGGCTGGTAGTTGGTAACATAAACTCTTCCCGAAGGAAGTCGACGCCTGGAGGAAAACATCCTGTCCCTCGACCGCGGCGGTTATCACTTCTCGCTGGAGGGGACTGAAATTCGGTCAGCTCACAGTCGCGTCAGTGTAGAATATAGAGAGACTTACCGGAACGACTTCTTCTGAAACACACGGTGAAGGTAGAAGTCCAGGTCAACTCTCCGCCGGTGCGCAATGTTATGCAACATCACTGCGGCATCTTTACGATGCAACGCGCAGTTAGGTGAGTTCAAGGAGAATTCCTGGATATCTCTGTGGCAGACACAATGAAACTGCTATGGATTGTACCGGAGAGTAGGTCCGCTCATGGATCCGAGGTAAAGTGAGCGAATCCAGAGGTGAGCGAGCAAACCATCGAGGAAGGTATGGATTCCGATGGACCTTGGTTGCTCAACAGACGCGATAGGTACACGATGTCACGTGAGCTTAATTGATCTGGGGTGCAGCAGGAAAGAAAGAAAAGTATGCAAAAGTGTATTTCATGTCTAATGCCAGATCTAAATTATAACGCTAAAATACAGGATATCCAAGATAGCAACATGCGTGCCCGCACGGATAAAGGTCGACGACAAGTCTATAATGTACACAGATGCTATCGCTCCCCAGACTCCTCCCGGCGTAGGGCCCGATTCATCTGGAACTCCAGCTCCTCCCTGACGGCCAACACATCCAGCCCCCTACGCTTTTCAGGCTGCCATATACTCTCCATGCGAATCCAGACCTCCATGAGATCATCGGACCCGCAGCAGGCGCCAAATGCACGCAGGATGATGATGATCATTCGACGGCTTAGAAAAACTCCGTTTTCAGCTCGATAATCCAGCCATTCGACGGTTTCCTCTTCGCGTGGGCGTGGCTCGATTTGGCTTCTTCGTACGTCGAAATCAACATCAAGATCCGCTCCGTGTTGGCCATCATCCCCGGATATACTTGATTGGGTTTCTTCTTGCCCTTGATGTTCTTCATGACTTTGGGGTTCTTCTTGCCCCTGAGATGCCTCCGTTGTAGCCAAGGGCAGGGGGATATATAGCTCAGTGGAACTGCTCATTAACACATTTGGGGTTGCAGTACTATCATCTCTCAACGGGTTATGCCAGACATAATCCGGCGGCAAAGCAAATGATTGGCGTTGGATTCTGATCTTGGTCTCATAGAGATCCCTGAGGTAGGCTCGCCAAGCCATTCGCAATTTTGCCGCCGTCCAGTCTCCGTTGTACCGACCATGGCGAGCAAATCCTTCAAAAAGCAGCAGAAAGATTAAACCGCGTGGAGGTACAGCAAAGGTCTTTTCCATATCCATTAGGACCGATTCGAACGCCTTCAAATCCCCGGTTTTGTGCGTATGATGAGAAAGGAGTATATAGAAAGTTCGCGTATCCGGACCCATCTGGAGGGCTTCTTGAAGGGCACTGTGATGACGTGGAAGTCTGTTCTTCAGAGACGCTGATGCCTGTAGAACACGACCCAGCTTCTTGGAGGACTTCCGGTAAGCGATCAGCTCTGCCGTAAGACCTTGTCGCGCAATTCGCGTCTTGGATTGGGTCTGCAATACGTGCTGGTATATTTGCATCGCAGACCCAGGTTCACCGGCATTGAGAAAGGAGGTCATAAGACAGTTTGTCACCGTAGTGTTGACAAGCTCTCCGGCTTTAACAAAGTCATGGAAAGCCCGACGGACGCCATCAGCGTCCCCAATTAGACCCTGATAGAATATATAGCTGATTTTTCCCATGCGGCCAAACTGTATCTTCCTCTTCGCCATTTCTTCTACCAAGCGATCGGCGACTTTGTATTGGCCTGCTTTGACGGCTGTAGTGAATAGAATCGTGAAAACCACCTCGTCCGATTGAACTCCCGCTGAATGCTCCATCTTATTCCATAAACCGATTCCCTGTATCAGGCCAGCTTTAGTTACCACGTTGCCTGAGGATCGACCTGCGAGATGGATAGCAGATGTCCAAAGCGACCGTGACAGCGGAAGGTTTGCTGTCAACATATCTTCCACAAGAGCTAAATAACGTCGGGTATCAATCCAACGGCGGTCCGGTGGGTTGGCGAACCTACGCAGAAGCAGCCCGCGGGAGCGTTGTGAGAGATGTTTCACCCCGGGAGAGGGAAGTTCCCTATACAGTGAGAAAAGGTAATGATTCGAAATCGATTTGTCTCGAATGTGTTGTTCAAGTTTTCGGACAGTGCTAAGATCCAAGGAACTTTCCGTGTTATCAAATCGGGGTGGAAATGGGTCGAAAGCGGCGGCAGCATGAGCTGCCTCTTCCCATAGTTCATCTCCCAGCAATTCTTTGAATATCTCAGCTGTCTCATGGTATAACTTTTTTGCATCGCTCTTCCAGCTTTCGGTCCTGTCTGCAAATTGAATTGGTTTCTCCTCGTTGTTCACTTCGTGCTCTGTGTCGCAACGCCTAACGGGTTTGTGTTCCTCATGAGAAGCAATGCTGTGAGGTAATGGTTCAAAGCTTGTGTGTTCGTGCTGTGGTTGCCGTGACACAGAATTGAGATAATTCGGATGCTTTAGTCTCGCATAGTCATTGGGTGTCTCGTGCAAAGTTTGAAGTGTCGTTGGCTCGTTTATCCGACTGTCCTCGGAATCAGGGACCTCCACCCGCTGTGCGGCCGTGGAAGCAAAGATCTTTTGTGTCTTTGATCGATGTACTCCTAATCTTTCAACTCGGCTTATAAACCTCGGTAAATGTTTGGCCGGATCCAGCCTGCGCCCTCTCCCCAAGGCCCTGTCTCTTGTCGACCCCCACGAGGCTTTCGCCGATGTTGTGCTGAACCCCCTGCTTCGAGGGGAGTGTTCGCGACAAAAGCCGGCTACCACCAAGGAACGGATGAAAATGTCCGCTATAGATGTCGCAACAGGTCGGGCACGGGGAGAGGAGCCGATTCGCCGGACGGAAGCATTGGAGAAGAAGGATGACTGATGACGCATAGGCTCAGGGTCGGACGGAGAGCCAGTAGTCGACCGCTGCAAACGTAGTAATCGCAGGTGTGGTGGGCTCTGGGACTGATTAGGCTGAGGCATGGGATGGCAGACATTGTGGTATCGATTCAGCCATGCATAACCCGAATAAGTCTACAGAGACTTTTGCAGATTAAGCGGAGAGAGGAAGAGAACTTAGAATAGAGTGGTCCAGCGTGGGCAAAAGAGAGGCGGAGGTTTTCTCCGCGTGTTATTGCAGTTGAGTCCTCTTGGTCGCTGTCTGAGTTCAATATTTGAGCAGATGCGCTTTTCTGGACGGAGCGGAGTCTGCGCTCGGGCCAATCGGAGCCGTCCATTGCCAATCCATCTTTTCCTCGTCAAGCCGCCAGCTCCCTCGTCGAACACGGCCCCTTCAACAAGCGATCCTCCAACTTGCTCACCTCCGGAGCTCACTGCACGAAGCCCCTCTCCCGGAGAATCTGTTTAATTTCGCTCCATCGCTACATACGGTTCCCGCCAGCGTCGGCCACCATAGTACAGGAGTAGCCGCCTGTCGAGGATGGGGAAATTCAACCTCACAGCACTCCGCGTGCGGAAAACCGCAATTGACTCGTTCGCCGCTGGGAAGAAAAACACTGTCCCTCAATGGGCTAATATTGTTGGCGATATTCCCCCTGCCCAGATTCTTGTGCGCGATCGACCTCAGCAGCACCAACTTGTACGGCAACGCCTGAAGACTCTACCGGGAAATTCACGGCCGTCGACCGTATTTTCAGTCCAACAGAAGCGCGTGAAGCCAAAGAAAGCCAGCCGCATGTTTTTGCCCGTTGAGATTAAGTACGAGGAGGATCACCTGCGCAAAAAGTTCTTCAGTGATCACCCTTGGGAACTAGCAAGACCTAGAATTCTTGTCGAGGTTTCTGGAAAGGACTTTGAGAACTATGACTGGAGTAGGATGCAGCAACCAGGCAAGAAGCTGGATGGCGAGAGGTACGTATTGCTCGCCTGGAGACAATCTCTTAGTCAGGTTATCCGTATTCGTGGCTAACTTTCAATTTCCTAAAAGTGTCGTACAACGACAGTTGTGGCTGTTGCATAACATTCCCGACATGACAGAGAATCGTGCTTACGACATCGCGCGCCGCGAATTCTACCGACTCCGTCTGCAAGAAGACATTCAGCGTCGAGTAGCTGCTGAGGAGGCGGAGGCTACAGGTGCCGTCTTCGGGCCTAGGCGCCTGGATATTGGTATGGAACTTGAAAACCAGCAGTTCGAGGCCTGGAAGTCATGGGCGAAGACGGAAGCACAGATTGTCGACCAAGTGGCAGGCGAGGAGGATCCTCAAGATGTAGGCGAGAGCCTTCCTTGATTGACTTTTTTTGTCTTGCAGTCGGCTCTGGACTGGGAGGAGGTAGTTAAACTCATGGCTCATGTATATTACTGTACTCTGTTCGTTTTGTCTTTCCGCTCTTGTATAAATCTCCCGGCGAGTCGTTACATGATGGGGAGCAGCATTTGTTTCGGTATACATTTAAAATGCGCAAAAAAATCCGAAAACAGAACGACTTGAATTAGTCTTGAACAAGATAAACCAAGGCCCATTGCTGAAGTGTATCAAGTTGGTCTTTATTGGACTGTTTGGCAAGGTCAGGCGCTGTTTCATCGGAGACCCGAACTTGGGGTTCTCCGGCCGTTTCACCTCAACCTCAACCTCAATTTGTTCCACCCATACCTGCGGGCACAAGAACACATGGTATTTGCAGCAGTTTTACTCAAGGGGTTGGATGCTATTCGTATCATATTTGCTCTTTCAGATGAGGCTGCAAATTCGGGCAATGTTTCGCTAACCGCCTAGACCCTTCCTATGAGACAGGCCCATCGCGGTTAAGAACCACACGCAGGGACTCTCAACACTTTAATATCTACAACCCTTTAGTCTTCGTCTCAGTCTGCAACTGTTTGATTACTATATTCTACACCCTCTTCGCTCCCCACCCATCAAGATAGACGAGCGCGGTCTGTCCACCCAACGGACGGTCTCGGCCCCGGCTTTGTTTCGCGCTTTAACAGACTCGATCCTTCGTTCGTCCACGCTGCTCTCGATACCTCGCTCTTCTCCATCATTAGGTTCTCTCGTCCGGTCTTATAGCTACATCCCAAAACTCCGCTGTCGAACATGCTCGGTTTCGACCCAGACATTTGCTGCGGAGATCTTCAGGTTGTTTGATTGATTGCCCGAGGGGTCAAGAGTGAACGCATGTGTTGGGTGGATAAATCGCCGCAGTTCTCTTCCATTTCATCATGATTTCTACCATGGTTCGCCCGGAGGATACTCTGAGAATGCCTCGCTCATACCGAGACCTCGAAGAGGAAGATGCCTGTCGACATAACCCGGAACCAGCGGCGCCCTCCTCTTCATCGTCATCGACTACCGAAGGGTCAACCAAGAGTGAGGATGAAGCCACATTGGTCAACGAGTCTATCGGGGATACAAGCAGCAAACCTGCAAAGTCGCGTGAACCGCTTACCCCGGAAGAAACAATCCAGCTTGCGCGCCGAGCGGTGGAGAACGGAATTCAAGAAACGAAACGCTCCTTGGCAGGAAGTGAGGCAGTTGGTGATGTGGTCAAGCCGAAGTTGACCATCGATTTGGGTCACTCAAACATTAGTCGCATCCCGGAGCCAGTTGTGGATGCTATCAAGGATGAAGTGGAACGGTATGCAGCAAAACAGCGCCTCCCGAACATTAGGCGCAGGGAATTTATTGAAACTTCTTTTCATGTTGAAGCTGACTCTGCCGTAGACTCTCTTTATGGAACAATCAGCTGGTGCATATACCCTACCGTTTTGCAGAGTGCGCTCATCTTCGGTATCTCAATGTCAGATCCAACAACTTCCGTGAATTTCCCAGAGGAGTACGTCCTGTTTGCTTGGTCCTTATCTTAAGATTTCTGACTTTGTTCAGGTGATCAAACTGCCGCTACTCGAGATACTGGATTTGAGCCGCAACAAAATCAGCCAACTTCCAGACGAAATCAAAAAGTTGACCTCTCTCCGGGTCCTTTCGGTAATGCAGAACCGTCTCGACGATCTACCACTTGGTGTTTCAGATATGAACAAACTTCAGATCCTCAAAGTAGCCGGGAATCCTCTGCGGCATCCGCTCCGCAAAGCAATAGAAACATCTGAGGCCGAAATTGCGTCTTCGATAATGAGTGATAATGAGAAGGAAGTTGCTTTAACAGCTGAGTTAAAGAGATATCTCAAGACGCGGCAGCCTGCTACCACTAACGACTTTGAGAAAAACAACGAAAGGTATACTTAGCAATCTTAACTGGCTGGAGACTGGAGCTAATTTTGACTGTATAGTGACGGAGTCTTGGATACTCCGAAGCCTGTGAAAAGGGGAGGCAGCAGTCGCTTCCCAGTCATCCCAAGCACCGGCGACAGCGCTGATCCCAAGTCCCCGTCATTGACCCGGCCGCCTCCCATTCCCCTCAAGTCCCATTACCGCATTGCTTCTGGACATGGCGCTGCCTTGCATGGCCTCCAGCGACCCGGCCTCATCCCGGGGGCTAACGAGCGGAACCGTAGCAATAGCGAGGGGATTATACAAGCCTCCTTTGCAACACGATCTAAGCGCATGGGAGTTGTCAGTCGGAAAAATACGGACTTGGGCACGTTGGATGAGATGCGACCGTATCGAAATAGCCATCTCCGTGGACTCAGCTATGGCTCTATCCTTCGGACAAGGCCATCCATCAGCAATTCTTCCAGTCCTAGCAGTCCAAGGGAACGCAGGCGACCCAGGGATGGATTTGTGAATCGGATGTCGAGCCTGCCAGAGCACAAGGGCGAATGGGAAACTGGAGATCCGATCATCAAAAGTGCTAAAGGAATTCTATTCGCCCTTTTCCAAGTTCAATCTCATGTCTATGCCCTGATCAACGTGATAAAACGGGATGACCACCGGCGAAACAGTCTCGAAATTGTCTTCTATAATGCTTCTACGCATGTGGACAGACTCAACGAAGCTCTTGAGATGGCAGAAAAGTTACGTGCAGATGATGCAGAGCCCATGCGAGCTTCATACGAGGCGGTCAAAAGGGAATGCGAGACGTGTATCATGGCATACTCTCATGTTGGAACGCAGTTACGCAATAGTCTTGATAGAATTGTTGCCAACGGCGACTCACGCTATATCCGCTCGCTGATGCTTATGATCTTCGGGAGCGTGGTTGAGCTTCGCAACGCTTGTGCTTGCTTGGAAGTGCCCGTTGATTCTCGACCGAAGCCTACCGCAAGACCCGCAGTTCCTGAGATCAGCAGAGAGTCCGCAGACTCTGACAGGTTCCATGGTCCAACTGTTACCCCAACGCGTGGCAGAGAGCCGTCGTTCTCAACCCGTCGGCTACGTAGCGATACAACAATTCTACATCCACAAATCGGCATGAATGGGCCATTACCAGCCTCAACGACATTCCAGTCCGCCGTTAGCTCTCCGGGCTTTGCTTCGACGCCGTTTAGCTATGGGGCGCGAAGCCGGTCAAGCAGTCGATCAAATCATATCAATACCTCAATCCCCTCGTCTCTTGCTACTCCTCGGTCAGGCGAATCGTTCCCCCCAATGCCTACCTCGGTCGTACCTAGAATCAACCCCTTGACGGGCTTAGACGAGATAGAAGAGGAGCGAATCTTCGAAAAGATCTTCTATCAACTTACCGCTGCATATACGGCTGCTCTCCAAGCATTGCCTGTCGCTCGCCGCCACTTCACAAGAAACTTTGAGGTCGCGGAGCAAAATCGAGAATTTGAACACATCCAAATGCTCTGGAACAATCTCATTCGCCGCTGTCGAGTATGCTTAGAGGTATCCGAAGCTCTTGGGCTTCGTCTGTCCAATATGAAAATCAAGGAGCCAGGCGGCGGGATGCGAAACCAGCGCGAGTTTTGGCAACTTTGCAAAGCCTTTATGCAGTCTTTTGTCGAGTTAGTAACGGACATGCGTGAAGTGCGGAGCATGCACCTACTCCCATCTGAAGTGATTGTGATACTGCGACCGGTCCAAAAGTCTAGCAGAGAAGCAGGTCGCTTGATTGAGGCTTCTCCATGGTCCTATCTTGCAGACATGGCCCCTGGGAATGGTCCTCCGGCTATATACGGACCACCCTTGCCGTCTCAAAATTCACATCAGCAGCAGCTTCATCATCACCACCACCATCACCATCAACTCAACACAAGCCTATCGCCTTCTATTACCCTCCCTGCAACGCCCCTTAGCGCCGCTCTTGGGCCAGCAGCACAGGCGACCGTACCTTCCACACCCGCAAGTGCATACAGCGACAAATTCTTCGAGGGTGACGTCTTCCAGCGAGCCGACTCCTTGCTGTCAATGCCAAACCAGGCACCGTTCTTCTCACGACGATGATCCGCTCATGGGTAACGCCAACCCCGCGCTTTCGGTTCTTTAGCCGTTACACAGTCGGATCGTCCTCGCATTCGCCCTCCTCATCCTCAATTTTTCCCTCGTCACAAATGGGTAGGGAAGAGTGTAATGTGAACACAACCCGAAAATCCCCCGTACCTTGTCCATCCACCCCGCTTCATTGGGAGTGGGGCTGCCTTTGGCAGGACCGCAGACAGGCTAGGCCCTCTCTAGCTCCTAATCCTAAGGCGCCGCATTGGGAGTCCTGCATAAAATACATTTCCCAATTGAGTGAGCGCAGACGCACGGTCCTCGTGCTTTCGCTTCTCGTCTTCCAGCCGGATCCGCGGAACACCAAGACACCACTACTACTGAGTGCTTATGCTTACTTCTCGGGTCCTTCCCGCTAGTCTGTATATTTACTTCGTAGAAGTGGCTGATTGATAGAACCGGTTAGACTATACAGACTTGCCATATTTCCTTGTTATGTCAGAGCTCGTGAACTATGAACATGTGTTTGTACATTTACATAGGGGCACTAGCTGCATGGACCTTATTTCTATTGCTCGCTTTGATTCACACTAAGTATTGTTTTTTCTATTGCGACATCGCGAGGAGTCTCGGGACGGTGTGCAAAAGGATTGTTGATGTGCATGGCGTAAGTGGTCAGGTAATATATTCGAATTGTTTGGAGCGGGTACTATGTGTCGAGTTTCTTTGTATGTTTTCTTACTTGATTAGCGTGTTCATTTTATATTTTATGTTCTTGTTCAAGTCAATTGTCCTAGCATATGCACGAAATGTATTGAATGATTTACGAAGCGAAACAGGCAGCAAAAAGGACGAGGACCAGGGCCCCATGGGCAGGAAGTCGCGGAGTATATCGCCTAGGGAAAGCCAGAAGTCTCGCCTAACAGCCGTCCATTCTTTAAAACCCCCAGCCGGCCTGTAAAAAAACCTCGAGTCGAGTCCGAGTCCCGTTCGTCTCATCCTTGCCATGTACGGAGTACGCACACTCTGCATCGCGTGCGCGTTAAGACGCAACTGGCGACAGCAACAGAAGGAATAGAAAAAGAAAGACAAAAGTACGATAACAAACAGCCCGAAAAATCAAATAGCTCCGAACAGGCCGAGGAATACCAGCAAGTCGGAAAGCAGCGCGCACTTCCGAGCTAGCCTCTACACCGTACCACTAGGTACCGGCCACAACGACGTCCTGCACATAAGCAAACATCTCACGTGGCTTGCTGAGGAGAACACTGTGACCCGCACCCTTGAACCGGTGGTACGTTACACCGCGGTCGGAGACCCAGTTCCCGGCTTCTGGGACTGTCAATGGGCAGGTCTCTTGGGGACTTTTATTGTTAATGTTGTGGTTGTGCGCGCCGTTGCTGTTGCTATCTCCGCGGGCATGTGAGGCGGATAGCGCCGGTGCGGCGTCGTCCGAGTAGAAGAGTCGGTTTATTGGAGAGGAGAAGCCTGGGCGCCGTTCCACGTCATGTTTTGCAAGGTGAGTTTCGCGCCGTGGTGATTGATCAGCATGTCGTACTCGCCGGAGTAGAGGTGGAGGGAGATGTACGATGTGACCAAGTCCGGGAGAATAGAGTAGACAGGAGGCAGTGGGGGTTGGCCGCTGCCAAGGGCGATGAGCACAGTTTCGATACAGTGTCGGTATGGTGACGGCGCTGGAGCGCCGCTGTTGGTAGGGCTGGTTGCTGGCTGGGGAGTTGAGGTTGAGCCCGAAGGAAGCACGTTCAGCGCCATTTGGACGTCGGCACGGCTGAAGTACTGGGTGACAAGACTGAAGTGGTCGATTGTCGATCGTGGCTGATGTCGTAGATGTCAAAGTCGCATGGCTGATTGGCTCTGGTATCCATGTAGTCCCATGCCGTGGAGAAGGTTGCACATGGCCCATAGCAAGAGGAATGGATTGCTGTCTGTACCTCTTCAGCTGTTGTCGGTGCGGTGCTACAGATACCACTGAATATATCGCTAAGCCAGCCCCGATGCTTAAAGTTCAAGCCCTCTATATCTCCGGGCATATGAATGGTGCCCTCAGGAGGAAATTGGGCTGCTTGTGCCAGGATGTCATCAAAGCCACATGTTTTACTTGCCTCTTTGAAAGCAGCGAATATGTCGTCAGGCAATTGAAGAACGGACTGCTGCGATTCTAAGAACTTTACAATCGTGACTGACGCCATGGCGGCTCCGTTGCCAATCGTTCCATCCACAAAGGTCATAGACCGGATGTCAATGGGAAATGAATCCTTGTTGTTGACAATGGTGGAGGCAAAGGATGGTATGTATATGCCAGCCCACGACTCTCCCATCAAATGCACCTTCTTCGTCTGGAGATGAGGAAATGAGCGAATAACGATTGAAGCCAGTTGTAGAAGTGGGTGGTCACGATGTCGTTGTCAGTGGCCGGGTAGGGCTCGCTTGCAGTCGAGAATCCGGTCCCGACGGGCTGGTCGACGTACAGAACATGTCCGAATTTAGTCCATGAATACGGATTTGCAACCACGCGAGTTAAATTGCCATCGAACGAGATCGGGCCATTGTCGGTTGTCAGCGCTATCAAGGAAGAGCAGCCAGGACCGCCATTCAGCCATACTGTTCGGAATGTTGTTAGTGCAGGCCTGAGGATCATCTATGCATATACCGACTAATCAAATTATCATCATATAGAGGGTCTTCGGCTTGAAGAAGCCAGAAAAAGAGAGAGTTCCCGGGTTCAGCATAGGGACGGCCAGTCCTCCGGCCCAGCTTGGAGGGAGAGGAGGTCCGTCTGGCAGGGAGTGGACTGTGAACTGGGAGACATCTGGTGCCCCGCAGGCTGGAGCAAAGAGTAAGAATAAGACCACCGTCAAAGCAAAGCTCAGAATAGAATGCATGATGCCAATGCTATTGTTCAATGGAGATACACCGTAGCATGAGAGAAGTCGTCTTACATGAGGTCGCTGGGCGCGCGATGTTCCCGAGAAAGAAAAGAAGGCACAGTGTTTGTTCGCCAAGAGCAGTAGAAGAGATCCAGAAGTAGTCCAGCCCTGGTGCATGTGGAAGTGAACACTTTCCATATCCTGACCTCAATAGGCTCAATAGCTAATTGAGGCCGGAAGTTGATATAAATCGCGGCCCATTGCTGAAAAGAGGTTCAAAGGATCATACCGAGCGTATGACTGAGTACCCTAGACCATAGATAGTCGAACAGATGCCTTGCTTCCTTCACCTTCATCTGGTCCGAGACTCGCTAGTCTACCGTTCATGATGAATGCAGGGCAGCTTAGACACTGTAGTGACTGTACAGCACTGTTTCTGAACCGTGGTCAGGCAATCGATGATTGAGCTGCTCTGAAATGGAAGATCAGCCTGCAAGTCTCTATTGAGCAGTTGGTGCATGATGAAATCAACTCAAAATGGAGGAGAAGATGAAGAGGGAATGGGAAGAATAAATGTACTGCCTGTATTTAATTCATGGCCTGAGGCCAACTTATTCTGGCAAGAAGTGACCAAGCTTACGGGCTATCACGTGATGGCATGGGCTCTTGGATTGCTTTAATCCTTGGGTTTGTCTTTTGAGCTTCATCACTTCGCTTTGGTTTTCATCATCTTGCTCTCAATTGTTACTAGACAACCAAGGGTATAATCGATATATCTTTGCTCGGCGCCACCTCCGCATTCTGCTGGAATCATCCGCCGCGAGATGGCCACGCTCGAGTCCTAACCGGTCGAGGTTAGGCCATGCCTGCCCCTTTTCTCGGCCCTAACGTGGGTGCCAACAATCCTGGATGATAAGAGCAGTCGCATTGCTGGTGCTTCGCGGTCTGCGTTGGTTTGACACGACTCGCGAGGACGGGAGGCAAAGCGGGCATGGTAGCCTTGAAACAACGCCGTTTCGCGATAGCTGGATGTAAACAACTTTCAAGGTTGTTTCCAACCAAATGGCATCCGTCTCGACCCGGCGTGAGAATGAGGCGACCTACCGTGTGATGTGCGATAAATTTTAGTCTTGACAGTAAAGTGAGGCGATAGACGGCCATACTCTGCCGCTCCTTATTCGCGTGCCGTCCTGGAGGACCCAGCCACATGATTCTCGAGACTTTGCTCCGTACGCCGTCCTTGAATGACCTCGCCATCGACCCGTGGAGCGGGAATCAGGATATCCAAGGCTTGACGGGGAAAACATACCTGAAGCGGTCATGCTCACGGTGAATTGCACAATATGCCTGTCAATTTTGCTATCACCCCATCCCGGGGCGGCGACACGACGTTACTCTGCTAGGGTTCCCTCGAACTCTTCGCCACAAATCGGCAATCCCCATGCGCGTAGGTTGTTGCAGCATTACTACTTTGTACGGGGCATTGCAATTGAGGCTTCGACCGCCGTGCAGCATTTAGTCATGACTTGGCTCCCGGTCGGTAAACCCGTTCAAAAACGGCGTGTAACGCGATATCATGATATCACGAATCCCCAGGAGTCGCCTGCGGTTCTCCATATCATCGCTGAACCGAAATGTCGGTGACAAGAATGGGTCTCCGCTGGGGCTACGGAGTATAATTATAGACTTCAACTCAATTGCTCGGGAGGGCACGATCAGCCAGCTCACACAAAGACAGAGCTGAACTTAGAAGCGCAGTAAGCAGACGGCATCAGAGTAAGAAGGCAACTAATCGAGGAAAGTCATGCGCTTGATAAAAGGAAATGTAGTCGACATTGGAACGGAACGAAGCCGGTCGGCATGTTCCGAGACAGTGGAGGAGCCGAGATTCGACCCAGAATAATATCGATGATGCTGAGTCTGCTGGTCAATGATCAATTGATCACTGATCACTTGGTAAGGCGACAAAGTACTACTCCGTCTGCTGGCCTGATGGGATGAGCCTGTCTGGAATGCAGCGGTGATTGCTTTTTCAATGCGGATCCTCATGCTCCAATCTTCAATTGTGCTCTGAGGTGGCTGCAGCACGGTAAGGTGCACCCAACGCCCTAGGAGCATCCTTCGAGGACAGACCGGTATAGGAGTCACATTCCAATGTTAAGGTTCTTGCAGTCCTGTTTTCGGATAGGGGCATGAGTTTGTGTCCAGCACACTCCTTGGCCTCCATTCCTCTGGCCGTCGCCTCCGGTCTCATCGGCGCTCAGCAGGGATTCCACTTACAAGTCAGGGCGGCCACAGATCCATCTTTGCTTGTCTGCTTCTGGCTCTCTCAGGTCTCTGATCGTCCCTGAGGCCGCTTGCAGACAAGCCTCACCTTTTTCATCTCCCTTTCCCTCTCTTCTTAGTCCTTTCTTCTTCTTTCTCGATTCTAGCATCTCATTTCCAGCTTCCTTTGATATCAATCGGTCCGTCGCATTCCAATTGCTGTTCTCATCCTCCTAATCATAACCCCCCAGCCACACTTGTCTGATCTCAGTAATAATAGACCTTTTGTCTCTATATCCACCCGCTATATCTGTTTTATCTGTTTACTGCTTTCATGTTCAGAACAGAGTAGTAGTATGTCTCCTTTACCTCGTCATTGGTCTATATCAGAGCGCCTCGTCCTACTTCTGGCTCCTTCCCTATGCTCCTCTGACTGATCTGCTGAAGTCCTATACAAGCAGTCGCCGCCAGCGCTTTGTTTGCTGCTCTTTGACCTATCCGCACTTTGTCTGCATCTTCCCTTTTATTGATTTCTCTTCGCTTCCTTCCCTCCTTTCTCTTTACCTGCTCTTCAGACCTCTTCCGTCGTTGTTGCTTTTCTCTTGTTCCCTCTCCGATTCAACCGGTTAGCTCCTGCTCGAAAGGAGAGAGCGAGCGAAAAGCAACCCAAGAAATATTCCGCACTATCATCCATTGTTCTGGCATAATCATTGCCTTTCTAGGAAACCGCTTGGCGATCGATCATTCCTATCTGCAGGTAAGTTTGGAACATCTCCCTACCCCTGCCTTACCTTGTTTCTCCCCTAACCAGGCAAGGACTAACCAAAGGGCTTTTACGAAGGGATTCCATTCTGCCTCGGTTGATCGACCCGACAACGGGGTAAGGGTCGCTGACAGTGCCTTGCGTCCGTAGAAAGGACATGCTCGTGACCCTAACAACTGCTTAGCGTGCTACCACTATTCTTGGACTTCATTCTCCTTTGTCTCCAGGTTCTCCTGCTACCTCCGCAACCTTGCCCTCCACCGCCACTTGGGTTTTCGTGAATCAGGCGCGAATGCAAGATGGACCTCCAAAAGACCAAGGAAGCCCGCCGTCGGGACGCACCGGGGAAGCAAGAGGAGGGCTCAGAGGGACCGCTGGAACCCTATAACGGAAAAGGTCACTCAAAAGAGTCGCCCAAAGCCAACTCTCTAAGTCGCGGTTCGGACTCGAGGAATTCAAACGAATCTGCAGGTGGCGATCGTCGACAGCAGAAAGAGTTCTACGCTCAGCCTGCTAACCAGTCCTCGCCGGCGCTGGCGCCGAGCTCGTCCAAGGCTTCGCAATGCGGACACTCGCCATCCTCAGTGGCCATTGATATCCCTGCGGCTCTTGGTCTCAGTCTTAAGGAGACGGATTTGTTGATTGCAGCAAACAGGTACCCTCCAGTCACCAAAGGCACGTTGAGCGAGCTTGATTTACCTTGCATCATGAGCAACATTAACCTCCGCATGGATGCCAACTTCGACCGCGACCTTCACTTCAAACCCGATCTCGACGGCGAGAAGGGCAGAAAGAAAAGAAAGGATGCTGCAGACTATTGGGATGCGATGGCGACTGAGATCAAAGTTTATGCGTTTTGCGCATCCTGCGGAGTGGATGACAAGCCTGAGAGCCACCACGACGAACGGCCAAGCTTTGAGCCCCGACTCCCGGGCCTTTTTGAGACCCTGCAAGACGTCCTCAAAACTCTTGTTCCAGAGCGCGACCATCCTAATATCATGCAAAATCTTGAGGTTCCTCTGTTAATGCAGCAGATTCAGAAAGGAGTCCTTGACATGGTAGGGATTGCGAGATGGCTCGCGGCGCTGCTCAAGACACATTGCGCGCCGATGCGAGACGAGTGGGCGGATAGCATGGTGAAACAGATTACCTCCGGTTCACAATCACAGAACGCGGCGGAAATTGTCCGTGGTCTTCAAACCCTGTTTGCAATCTTAGAGGCTATGAAGCTGGATGTCGCCAACCACCAGATCCGGGCATTTCGTGTCCTTCTCATCGAGGATACCATTCCGTTTCTTCAGGAATACTTCAGGAGTAAGATTGCAAAGGGTGACTTTGAGGTTGAATCTTCTCTACTTTGGTATCAGGATCTTAAAGAGAGCCAGCTTCGGCGGATGAAGGAGCCCGCACAAACCGATAGCTTTTGGCCGCTCTCTCTTCTTTTTCAAGGGTTAAGTGAGTTCTTGCTGCAATTTCAAAGCCCTGATGCATTCCCCGACACCTTCGCTTTTGATGCAGAACGGCTATGGCAACTGCGAGGCGGATTACAGAATGCCATCAATCTCGAAATCTGCTGGTACATCTTCCAACTCTATATCCATTCTCGGAAACGGTACCTTCACGCTCCGACACAAACTTACGCCACTTTTCGGTCTCGCATCGGGACGTTGATGGAGGAGACCGAGGATTGCATCAGAGGATCCTCCCCGTGGTTGAAGAACGTGCGGTATATCGCGCTCGAAATCGCTCGGCTTGCCGCGGATTGTTGTGGTGACGACAACATCTCCGATGATATTATTGGTCCAATCGAAGGCTCGCTCGAATGGCACCTGTCAAACGAGCATGGGCTGTTCCAGCTCTTCCAGAGTTCTCTTCGAGAGAAGCTGCTGAAGGCCACATTCAATACGGCCAAGCGCTACCTCAATATGTCGCCGCTTGCCATTTGCGAGGCTCAGCGGCCATGTGCTCAAACCGCCGACCAACACTACGATATAGAGCGCATCGCGACAAGATTAGCGCACATTGGCGTGCTGCACTGGAGAGTGTGGGCGCCCATGCTCTATGTGCGCGAAAGCGTGCCAATGACGGAAGAGTCTATCTTCCCGTCTGAGACCGATATAACAATGACCATAACATACGATCGCCTTCCGTTCTAGCTCGAGACGTCCAAGGCACCCGCAGAGCGAATAATCATCAACCCATCCTTTGTCTCTTTATGATTGCAGTTTAGCGTCTTGCATGGCAATTGCAGGTCTGGCGTCAGGGCATATATATGTTGGCGGCGTCGTTTCGGGCATTGCTGTTGGAATAGAAAGCATTCTTGAGTTATACTTATGTTTGATAATAATACGTACCGCAAGGCTACAATAATATATTATCTTCACTGCCAACGTTCAAACTTTATGTCCCCTGACTCGGCGTAATTCCGTAGTTATACATTTGTCTTACGTAATCACCCTACATGGATAAGTCAACTTTTAAGGCTATTAAACATTCGGCCTGAGTCAATAACAATAGCCGGAAATCCTCCGTTCAAGGAGCGTAAGGACTTTGGCGCTAAACAAATGCGTCTCACCCTGCGTCTCCTGGGGAGATCTAAATCAAAATCATCATCACAAGTACTCGATCATTATGCATCATCTACATCCCGATTCCCATGGCTTTCAACCCTGAAAACAAAACAGCTCCAGCATCTAGCTCAAAGGACAGGCCTCCCCAGCTCAGGCACCAAAGCTGTTCTCTTGGAGGAGCTGGAGACGGGACTGGAGCTCTATCGGGAACAAGATGGGCGAGGGGTAGCTTCGAGCAATCGGACCCCTAAAGCCGATAGAAGGAAAGGGGGAGCGAAGGAAGAGGACGAAGGGCTGAGAGTCCTCAGCATCGACATGGGAATTCGGAATCTAGCATTCGCGGTGTTGAATGTGCGTGGGTTCGGCCCTGATTCTTTCCCTGGTACGCTGGCTGAGATGTTGGAAGAGGGCAAGTCTAAGTCAGCGTCGAAGCGGAGAGCTGGGAGGGACAAGGTGGAAGTTGGTCTAGAGGCCTGGCGACGGGTCTCGCTCCCCCTAGACCGGGGCTTCTCAGTTGAGGAGTTCGCGCGGTACCTGGATACCTCTATATTCCCAACTTCAAGCTCAGCCTCTTCATCGACAGCTGAATCTGCAGGCGTCGAGACGGATGACACCCCATCATCCACCGCCAAACCGGCAAAGACGAAGGCGAAGGCGAAAGCAGAGAAAGCCCCCTTCTCCCTTCCCGTCTACGCCACCCACGCGCACAGCGTCATATCCGCCCTCTTGGCCAAGTATAACCCAACGCACGTACTGATCGAGCGCCAACGATTCCGATCCAGTGGCGGGTCCGCGGTGCAGGAGTGGAGTTTGCGCGTCGGTGTGTTTGAGGGGATGCTCTGGGCTGTGTTGCATTCTTTCAAAATGCAGCAGTTGCAGGAGGAATCGACTCGAAGGATAGGGCCGGAGGTCATTGCGATTGAGCCGGCGAGGGTGGGGAGGTTCTGGGGTCCTGCTGCTACATCTTCTGCTTCTGCTTCTGCTTCTGCCTCTGATGCTGATCCTGCCTCGGACGATGGCACCGCAAAGAAGAAGAGAACGAGCAGCAGTCGTGAAGGCAAGAAGCTTAAAATCGACCTTGTCGGGTCATGGCTGGAGAAAGGTGTCTTTTCATACCCAGCACCCAGTAATAGCGAGACTGTCCGGCCTTGGGTAGATGCTTATATGGCGAAGTGGAAGAAGACTCCCAAGTCAAGAGCAAAATCTAAGACCAAAGCCGAGGCTAAGTCATCGGATTCAGATTTAGGTGTAGCTGACATTGACATTACTAAGCTTGACGATATGGCCGATTGCCTCGTTCAGGGCGTGACGTGGCTCGAGTGGGAAGGGATGAAGGGGAGGGCTGTGCGCGACGGCATTGGAGGCGTGCTTGTTGGTGTTGATGTTCCAGCTTGATTCGATAGTTGCTAGCTGACTGTTGTGTTGTGCTTGCGAGTTGTTTTTGATGCGCTGTGATAACCCTGACGTAGGACATATTTTTTGAGCGTCCGCTTATTGGGATATACTGTGATACACCGTAGGCGAAATGTATATAATGGAAGTAGGGTGAATATACAAGATAAGCGGACCTTATCATATACATCATTGGCTCAGATTGGACTACAGGTATGTCAAGTGTATGTAGTACAATGCTGACGGATGGAATTTACGATCGTCAATCGTGAACGGTAGCTTTTAACATACATACAAAGAAGTATAGTAAAAGAGTTGGTCAAAGCGTAGAACCTAAGATTCTACCAGAAGAAGTGAAGATAATCGCAGAGAACGTACAACAATAAGGAAACAACTCTAAATGACGCTGAAAACTGTCAAGAAATGGTATCCATCGCAGTATTCCCTGAATACTTGAGCCAGACCACTCCTGTTGCTTGAACGTTCAAGCGTTTAGAGGTTGCGACGGCGCCAGTGGGTGGGGTAAGGCTGGCGGCTGGCGGTCACGAAACCAGAGGGCTTAGGGCTGGGGGTAGGGAAGGCGCTGCCGAAGGGAGGGCGGGGGAAAGGCGAAGGAGTGGAAGAAGGAGTGAAGGTAGGGGCAGCGGTGCTGTCCTCTTCCTCATCCTCGTCGTACTCGTCGCAGTCCTCGTCGTCCTCATCCTCGTCATCCTCGTCATCCTCATCGCTAGAGCCGGAGCTAGGCGCAGCAGAAGTCTGTTCAGGGCTTGCATTAGAGATGGTGGAGATCTGGAGGTTGGTGTCGGGCGAGGTGTAGGTAGCAGCAGCGGTGGGGTTCGCAGTCTAAATAGATTGTTAGCAGACGACTTGTAGAAGATCGAATTAAACGTACCACAGTAACGGTGAAGGATTCGGTGACAGTCACGGTTTCCGGAGCGCAGCTTTCAGAGTCGGAGTCTCCAGAGCCAGAGCCAGAGCCAGAGCCAGAGCCGGAGCTGGCGGTCTCAGAGGCAACAGGGGTGACAGTGTAGACTGCGGTGGTGGTGGAGGTCAGGGTAGTGTCATCCCCAGTACCAACGGCATCCGCGCCAGTAGGAGTCTGGATTGGTCAGCGCTGCTGTTTTATATCATTTACGGGGAAATACTCACGGCGTAGACAGTCTGGGTGCGAGTGGATGTCTTGTGGATGGTGGTCGTGACGACACTGGTCACGGTACCCTCAGTGGTGGTGTAAGTAATGGTCTCATAGTCCGAGGCAGCGCTGGTGGTGGCTGGGACCTGGGTAGTACCGGTACCAGTGGCAGTCACAACGCTGGTCGAAGTAGATCCGTTCTCGGTGATAGTGACGGTAACAACCTCGGTGCTGACAGGGGGCTGGGCAGTGGCTGTGACAACAGTGGTGGAGGCACTGCCGTTCTCAGTGTAGGTGACAGTCACGGTCTCGGTAGTAGGAGCACCAGTAACGTAGGCAGTGCTGGTAGCAGTAGGGCGGTCGATGGTGGTGGTCACAACACTGGTGATGGTGCTTCCAGTCAAGGTGTAGGTGATGGTCACACAGTCCTCGGTGGAAGTGGGAGTAGCAGTAGCCACTGGGCGAGTGACGGTGGTCGTGACAACGCTGATGGTGGTGCTTCCGGTCAGGGTGTAAGTAAGAGTAACACACTCTTCCACGGGAGCGGGGGTGGGCGTGGGGGTCACGACAGCGCTGCTAGAGCTGGGGCGGATCAAGGGAATGCTGCTGCTAGGCTGGGGGATGACGCTAGAGCTGGGCACGGAAACAGGGGCGGAAGGAGTCTCAGGCGCAGGGACAACGGGGGCTGAGGGAGACTCGGGAACAGGAACAGCAGAGGTCTGCTCAGGGACAGGAGTGACAGCAGAGGGGGTCTCAGGCACAGGAACAACAGGCACAGAAGACTCAGGAACAGGAACCGCAGAGGTCCCCTCGGGAACAGGAACAGCTGAAGTCTCCTCAGGAACGGGAGTAACAGCGGACGGGGTCTCGGGCACAGAGACAACAGGAGTGTCAGCAGGAGCCGAAGGCACAGGAGTCTCCTCAGAAGCAGAAGAGACGGAAGTGTCGGCCTCTGGGACAGGCGCAGTCTCAGTGGAAGCCTCAGGGGTCGGGTAGACGGTCACATAGTCCGTCGTAGCCGGGGTTGTCGTGGTCTCACTGCCACTGCCGCCAGGCCTGACAGCCCTGCGGTGGAAGAGGTTGTCGTGGGCACGGTGGCCGTGGGTAGCCTCGCTGGCAACAGCCAGGGCACCCAGGAGGGCAACAGAGAGCTTGGGAGCAAAGCGCATTGTGGACGACAGTCAATGTCTTCTGGTAGGGAAAGAGCGGCTTGAGTGTCGGGCTTGTAGAGAGCGGGAGCGAGAGCGAAATCAATTCGCTGAAGCAGGCTGAATGAGTGACTGGAAGGAATGAACGTGTCTCTGACACTGAGAGAGTGGAAGCGAGAATGCTCTACCAGAGAGGAACTCGAGGCGATGAAGAGGGGAAGAGGGAGAAGAAAAAGAAGGGGGGAGGGAGGAGAGGAAAGCGTTGCCTGGCGCCGCGTTTGATTAAATCTGGAGACGGCCAGATCTGAGACGCCCCAATGGCCAGACCTTAATATTACGCCGGATTGTCCTACGCCCGGAGAGTATATCCTTGTTCTTCTTGACAGGCCGATGCTAGCAAACTAATTGGATTCTCTTATTGTCCCCAAGGCTGGGCCATGGCTCTAACGATATTGATTGATGCGACTCTGCTGCGACTCTGAGGGCACAGCAATAAAGTCGTGACTACTCCGGAACACTCTACTGCTACTGTGAGGAACACTAGGGAATAGAGTCCGAGGCCCCGGTGGCAGGCCCGTTTGGCTCGTTTCATCTCGCCATTTCGACCCCACCGTGCTTCATCAGCTCATCTCCTGAACCTGGCCGGCCGCGGGCAACGTGGTCACCGCTGTTAGATTGAGGCCACTTGAGGCCATGATTGAGATGACACATCCCTGCTCGCTTGTCTGGGATGCCTGTTGTTAATCTTGCACGAGGATCGACTGCAGTTACCAGACCACTGTCGATCATGACAATCAGCCGTCCATATCGGAGTGGAGAAATGGTGATGAGTCCAAAGGTCAAACTCAGGCACGGTCAGACTGTGACTGTGATGATATGCCCCTAACATCTCCGTCCCTGCATATGTTCCTGGCCTGGCATCGATGGGATTGATCTCGGCGCCTTGGCCATGTTACCGCTGAAGGCTGACATGTGCGCCAGCGTTTCAAGCGGCAGGACTGGGGCCATTTCATATTCGTGGTTATTATAACTCAGCCACATCATCTTGCAGGAAAGCCAATCGCAGGCTTGCATTCAATGTCTAATTTCCACTTGTCATCCATGGACCACGAGGTAATCGGCGCCTACAACAAATGGCTTTGGGGAGAACTTCAGTACGGTAGATACCGACCGTCTGGGTATGCATCTGTCGTGGTTCCGAAGTCAGCTTTAAACCCACTGACTGTTTCATTTGCAAGGTCATTAAAAACATGGAGCCCTCAATTTATCACTTTTCATCCTGAAACCCCCATCTCAAGGGTATGTATCAATTTCATCATAGCGCCCGCGGCGTCCGCAGCTGCGGTTGAGACTCAAATGCCCCGCACGGAAGAACAGACTCACCCTGCGACTTGCGACGAATCACCTCGGCTTCATCAACAATGGACTCCTCGTTCGAGACGTTCCGGACTAGACGGACTCAATACAGTTCAGCCCTGAAACGCTTTCTCGACTCCTCAAAGGACTTCGAGATCATCACATCGGTGTCCCATGGCGGCGCTGAACCCCGCGCCCCGTCATCTGCAGAAGTCCTCCATGTTCTGGATTCATCATTCAATCCTCCAACGCTCGCCCACCGTCGCATTGTGTGCTCTGCCATCTTAGAGACCAGAAGTCAGCCTTGCCGCGTTCTTCTCTTACTCGCAACCCAGAATGCCGACAAGCCGTCCAAACCGGCCTCTTTCGAGGACCGCTTGATCATGATGCAGCTCTGCGCTCAGGAGCTTCTGACATTCCTAGAATCGGATGTACCGGCCGCGGACCTTCCTGTCATTGATATCGGCGTAACAAAGAAGCCTTACTTTGTGGACAAAGCAACGGCGATCGAGACTGCGGGTGTGTATCCCGATGGCACTCGGCAGGTCCATCTCACCGGCTACGATACTCTGATCCGTATCTTTAATACCAAGTACTATCCACCGGAGCATACCCTCAAACCGCTGGAGCCATTTCTTTCCAAGCACAAGTTGCGAGTGACCATACGCCCGGCTGATGAATGGGGTGGTAAAGCTGAGCAGGAAGCCTATGTTGCCGACCTAGCCCAGGGAGGGCGAGGGAGCGAGGGAGGCAAGCGGGAATGGGCTCAGCACATCCAACTTGTGGAAGGGAGAAAGGCCGACGAACGAGCCGTAAGCTCGACGAAGGCGCGAGAAGCCACCCAGACGAATCCGCAAGACCTCGACTGGTTAGTCCCGGTAAAGATTCGAGACTTCATCCTCTCAGAGCAGCCATACTCGGAATAACTCGCTTGAATAGACAAATAGAAGTATAAGCTCCTCGTACATGGTAATACATAAATATCAATACCCAGCCAAACACCAACCCATGCTCAACCGCATCTGATATAACCATAATATACATTCCTCCGTTATCAGACAAATCTAGCGAGAAATCCGCCGAATCCACCCAGTTCGTTCATTCTCTACTCATCATCCTCATCCTCTTTCTTCCCCAACGTATATGCCAGTCCGCCGCCAACCATATTGGTCAAACAAAGACCCATTGTCACGCCCCGCGTGATCCCGCGCGCACCCCATTTCTTCATAAACGGCTGTCGTCGGCGCCCCGCGAGCAGAAGGTAGAGACCTGACCAGGCGGCGCTCATTCCCGCGGTGTCTGTCTTGAAGCCTGAGATGTTCGCATAGCTGGTGAAGAGAAGGATTGGGGGGAAGAGCATCGGTAGCGTCTGGAATGGTCGCATGTATTGCGCTGTGATGAGGGATGCAAGGAGCGTTGGTGGAAAGGGGTTTTCTGTAGATGTCAAAAGTTAGCAATTGTCTGCAAGGATACCGAGGAAGTACAGGTTTAACGTGGTCGTCAAAGTTGTGGTTGCGTGCGGTGCTCACCTCCCCATGCTCTGAATTGCTGGACGAGGGTCTGTTTCGTCTGTTCCATTTTTGATTGCTGGTCGGCCGTGGATTGTCGGGCGATAAACCAAAGCTCGTATGATTTTGAGCACGCTCCGTAGGATTATATTGACGTATGGGTGCTTGGGAAGCGATGTATAGAAGACTTAGATAGCTGTAGAATACACCGCCCGGAAGAAGCCCGGCGACGGCCTTAGCGCAGAACCGAACCTCAGTCTCACCACGTTTATCAATCGCCATAATTCCGCCTACGCCAACGCCGGCACTATCCACCTGTCATTCTACTGGTCGCTTCACCTACCATTGTTTGTCGACTATACAGCGCTTGTGTATGGATTAAACGCAGCATATATTCTCCTCCAAAATCCAACGGTCGCCATCACAGCCCGTACGCTACAAATCGCGATATTCCGATCACAAACGGAGACGCACTATTAGCCACCGTTAAGCCTTCAAGAAGGCTCACTCGATATGCCGTCGGCTACTGCATCAGGCGCTGACACAGGGGGCTCAGCGAGTTCCCGAGCACACAATCAAGGCAACCAGGACCGCAAATACACACCCGAGCAGAAGGCGGCCGTAATCCGGATACGAAAATGCAGCGCGACGGCGTTCTACGAGATCCTTTCGGTCGAGAAGTCGGCAACGGACAGCGAGATCAAGAAGGCATATAGGAAATTGAGTTTGGTCACCCATCCTGATAAGAACGGGTATGAGGGGGCGGACGAGGCGTTCAAGAGTGAGTGAGATACGCGAATGGCAGTTGGCTTTCTAAATTGCGAAATGTGTCTGACGAAGATTCTGGTTAGTGGTCTCGCGCGCATTCCAAGTCCTGTCGGATTCGGATAAGAGGTCGAGATATGACAAGTTTGGCGGGGATCCTGATAGTAGGTTCCAGCCGAGCGCTGGTCCTGCTGGTGCTGGTGCCTCGCCGTTTGGCGGCGGGTTTGGAGGCGGCGGTTTCCCTCGAGGAGGTGGTGGCTTTGAGGACGAGATCTCTCCTGAAGAGTTGTTCAACCGGTTCTTTAATGGTGGGCTTGGTGGTGGCTTTGGGCCGTTCGGTATGGTTTCTGTCTGCATTAAGTCTAGGGATTGTTTACTGACCCGATTATAGGTGGTCCGCAGTTCGTTTTCAACATGGGAGGAGGGCCTGGCTTCAGGGTGCATCAGTTTGGAGGAAATCGACCCCGGAGGCGCCCTCGCGAAGATGCACAGTCCGAGCCTACTCCGTCTGTCGCATCTATGGTTCGACAGCTCCTTCCGTTGATTCTCCTCTTTGTGCTCCCTTTGCTTTCCTCCCTTTTCTCTAGTGGCTCTACGCCCTCCGGGCCATCATATCGGTTCGACCCCATTCCGCCGCATACTCAGCAACGGACAACGCCCGAGATCAAGATAGACTACTTCCTCAACCCGAAAGATGTAACCGACTTTAGTTCCCGAGAATTTCGCAATCTGGACAAGCAAGTGGAAGTCGATTATGTCAAGAAGCTCAGGTACGAATGTGAAGGAGAGATCCTCGCCCGGGATCGCATGATTCAGGATGCGCAGGGCTGGTTCTTCCCTGATGTCGAGAAGATCAAAGAAGCCAGAGCAATGGAGCTGAAGAGTTGTCGGCGGTTAGATTCACTACCGCTGAAAAGAAAGTACTAAGTGACGTGAGATGACTGTTTGATACTCTTGATTCTATTTTAATTCTCGTTCGCGGTCGTCTAATGATCATTATTCTACTTCATGCTATTTGGATAATCATGTAGATATTGGCGTTGCATGGATGAAACCCCCAATTCGAGCGATGGTTTCTTTGTGCCATCAAGTGCATAAAGGCAGAAGATGGAAGGTAAATGATGTATAGTGAAAGTCTGAATATAACCTTTCTTAAAAATATAAAAGAAGGGAAGACACTCGGCTCGAAGTGAATCTGATATATTCACTACTCCTGCGGACTACAACTCCGGCTCCAACTGACTTAGTAAGATTTCATCGCTGCAGGCGAACCTCAACGATCATCACAGAAACTCTTGTCTAGCGACTTACATCCCTTTGCTTATACCCCGGTAGGCCCTTCGCACTGTTAAATTCTGGGTCACCGTCTCGTTTGGCTGTCGTTTTCTTTTATTCTTAAACGGGCCCTACCCATCCTCTTTCACTCACTGCGAATTCGGAAGCTCTTTACTCGGTGCGGTACCTGTATCGCTTCCCGGCCATCGAGTATGGGCGATAACATGTCCGAAGCGGATAAGGTTTGTTTGAACCTGCATAAACATTCCCTGTTTGTCGGGGCCCGCCGATAATAACACAGCTGCCCATAGATCCGCATGAAGCGCCTAGCAAAGCTTGCGAACTCGAATCCACCACCGTCCGCGGAAACGAACAGTGAGCAGTCATCATCAGCCTCTACCCCTCAAACGCAAACGCCAGAAGCGTCGCGACCACAGTCCAGCAAGAACAGCGCGCCATCAACATCACAAACAGAACAAGAAGGATCAGAAGGGAAACGAATCAAGATCACCCCGACATCCTCAGCGCCCGCCCAGCAGCAACCGCAATCCGGCACTGTGACGCCCGTCTCAAACACCCCGCCCCCGCCCAAGCAAGAAGATACACTTGAAGCATTTGAGGACCGGACACTATGCGCAGTCTTTAAGCTGACGCTAGACGAAAACCGCCAGAAGGATATCCACGGCCAGAGATTGACGTATCTTCCCGGCGTGCGGAGTGAACTGCAGGACCAGAATCTTAGCTTGCGCATCAGTATCTCTGTCTTAGACCAGGCTCTGTTGGAAGCGGCGTCGAGTCAGCCCAATGGCAAACCATTGGATTATCTACTGCCTTGCTGGAAGCGGGTGACGAGGCTGCATAAGGGCTTCCGAAAAGCTCGCGATGACGACCCTAAGTTTGAGGTGATTTGTGAGGCGCGCCGGCTGTGCATGAGCTATGCTGTGTTTGCTCTTACCATGCCGGAGATGTTTGGGTGGGTTTCATTCTTTATTGTGGAATAGGGACGGTTGCTGACTATCCTGTATAGACTCGAACCTACCGGGCGGTCGACTCTCAAGCCGCATCTCCTCATAGACCCGGAAGATGAAAAGGGCGTGGACCTAGAGTTCTTAAGCGAGGCTGTCAAGCGGTTTGGGGAGGACGAATCCGTCAAGCCTGCCTTTATCGCAGCTGTTGAGGAACTGAGTCGGGAGCTCTCCTCGATGGGCATCAACGACGATTACAAGCCATATGTGACTGTATGTTCATCCATCTTCTACCCTCAATTTTTCTCATCTCTAGTAGGCCTTGCGAAATCTCGTCCGTCATTCCGCCATAGCGTCTGCTATCACAGAGTCAACCTTTTTCAACCAGTCGCGGGATCCTGCTACATTCGAAAAGGACACTCTGCTCGGACCGTGGTTCCGCCTATCGCCTTTGCAAGGTGACGCTACGATGTCTTTCTTTTCTGCTCCTAAGACGCGTGACCAGGGTTACATCTTGAATGCCCAGCGGTCAATCCGGATGGTGCAGGAGTTGCTTAGCTCCGATATTCTTGATATTATCAACCATATGGTTAGAGCTTCGGCAGAGGCGCGAAACAGGATCTTGGACTGGTTTGCTGCGGCTTTGAACATCAACCACAAGAGACGGGCAATGCAGGTCGACCCGGCTACTGTTTCTTCTGATGGGTTCATGTTCAATCTTACCACCTGTTTGGATCATCTCTGTCAGCCTTTTATGGATGCGAACTTCACTAAGGTAAGTTTATTCCGTGGAAACATAGACTCCAGGCTAACGACTTTTTAAGATCGATAGAATTGATATCCAATATTTACATCGAAACCCTCGCGTTGACTTGCGCCACGAGACCAAAATCAATGCTGACCAGCACGCTTCGGAGGCTTTCTATGCCAAGAAGGCTGAAGGCACGAACAACTTCATCACTGAAATCTTCTTTTTGACAGTAGCTGCCCATCATTACGGAAGTGAATCGCTGACTTCAAAACTGGACACTCTTGAAAGAGACCTGAAACATATGGAAAGTACTCTGGTCAAACTGGAGGGTGAGAGGCATAAACTGTCGAGCAACCCGATCCAACTGAGACTGTTCGAGGCGCAGTTGAAGAAGTATAAGGATAGACTGGACAAGGGCCTCGCATTGAAGTATAGTCTCCAAGGCGTTTTATTCGACGACCAGTGGCAGTTCCGGTCTATGACATTCATGCGTTATGTTGTTGTTTGGCTGCTCAGGGTGGCCTCTGGCAAGAACTTCCCCAAAGAGCAGCTTGTTTTGCCTCTGTCAGAACAGCCGTCTGAAGCCTTCAAGTGCCTTCCTGAATACTTTGTTGATGACATTGTCAGCAACTTCAAGTTCATTATGTGGTGTATGCCGCAAATTATTACGGCGACGCAAGGTGATGAGCTGGTTATGATGTGCATTACCTTTTTGGAGTGCTCAGAGTACATCAAGAATCCTTATCTCAAAGCAGGTCTCGTTTCTATCCTGTTTCGAGGGACATGGCCCCGCCCTGGTGGCGGCACGGGTGTCCTGGTTGACCTGCTCAACTCCATGCCCTTTGCTAATGAATACTTGCTGCACGCTTGCATGAACTTTTACATTCAAGCCGAACACACGGGTGCTCATACCCAGTTTTATGATAAATTCAACATTCGGTACGAGATCTTCCAGATCATCAAGTGCGTCTGGCCCAATACACTCTACCGAGCGAAGCTTCTCAACCAGGCCAAGCACCACCTGGATTTCTTCGTTCAGTTTGTCAACCTACTTCTCAACGACGTCACATATGTGCTTGACGAGTCATTTGGAAGTTTCAAAACCATCTACAACACTCAGTTGGAGCTGCGCACTGAAGGGGCCAGCATGGACCCCACAATCCGCCAGGAGAAGGAAGAACGTCTTGCACAGGCCCAACGCAGCGCCAAGTCGTACATGCAGTTGACCAACGAGACCGTCGCCATGCTCAAGCTCTTCACAGAAGCCCTGGCCGAATCATTCACAATGCCCGAAATTGTTCAAAGATTGGCGGATATGCTTGACTACAACCTGGATGCCATGGTTGGCCCCAAGAGCTCTAACCTGCGAGTCGAGAATTTGCACGAGTACGGGTTCAGACCGCGAGCATTGCTGAGTGAGATCGTGGATGTATATCTGAACTTAATGAGCAAGCAGAATTTCATTGTCGCCGTTGCTCGTGATGGACGCTCCTACAAGCCCGCAAACTTTGAGAAGGCTGCCGAGATTCTGCATAAATGGAACCTCAAATCTCCAGAGGAACTCAAGCGCTGGGATCAGCTTCAATCGAAAGTCAAGGAAGCCAAGGAAGCGGATGAGCAAGAAGAAGAAGATCTTGGAGAGGTTCCAGATGAGTTCTTGGATCCTCTTATGTACACTCTGATGCAGGATCCGGTTCTTCTTCCTGCGTCGAAGATCTCTATTGATCGGTCCACGCTCCGTGCTCATTTGCTAAGCGATCCTCATGATCCCTTCAACCGAGTCCCACTGAAAATGGAGGACGTTACACCTGGTATGAACCCTTTTCTCTTATCTTTTAGGGTTTACGGTTCGGCTAACCTAGTTTCCAGACACCGAGCTTAAGACGAAGATAGAGGAATGGAAGCGGCAAAAGATTGCGGAGCGGCGACAGGGGCAGCAGGCGCAGGCTGATCAGATGGATACGTCCACAGACTGAAGGACTACTAAATAGCATTCTGCGGTCCACGGCGGTATATGACACAATACGATACTGATGCATCATGATGTCTTTGTTTTATTTTCTTTTTGTAGACCAGTCACGTGCAGCACTGACATCACGGATCTCATAAGCTTTCGATCCGATCGATCTCGAACTACATCACCTATCTATCTTACTACTACTCTTCGAATCAACTGTGTCTTCTACCCTGAGCTCTTGCTTTTGTCGTACTCTGCGAGCTAAGGTACTATTTTCTCATTTGACATAGGTGCTCGAGTACAGTCGAGTTTCTGGCATGAACCAAAACAAAACCCGAACAACCTTACTCCGAGCTCTATATTTGTCTACTTTATCTTAGATCGTGCCTTGAGCCAGTAGCTATCAAGTGCGGCTCTAGTACAAACCAAAATAATGGGGTCATTCCTCTCCTCAACGCTCAATGCACTCCCTCCCTTACGAAACTTCATCCTCCCAACTCCAGAGGCCTACGTAACTCTCCTGAGCATTTGGCAATATTTTCCCCTTGTACCACACCCCTAACTTAGCCACTTGGAACATTCTACTACTAAATACTAACAGACATCCAGGTCACAATAGCCCAATGGCTCACATCATGGCACCCGGCGGGCAAAACCTCCTCCAAAGATTCGATCTTCAATATCCCGGGCCGCATCGCCTGGTGCGCCATGGAAATCGTCGGCCCAATTAACCTCATCTATATCCTCACAACGCTCCCCACCAAAGTATCAAATCTCAATATTCAAACTCTCCCACTCCCAAACAAACTCATTGCTTCGCTGTATGTTATTCATTACGTGAACCGGGCAATCATATCCCCATTTTTTGCGGCGCCGAGCATGTCGCCTATCCATGTTTTTATTGCGGCGTCAGCTGCGCTCTTCAACTGGATGAACTCCACTTGCCTTGCCTGTTGGCTTGTTGGATATAATGTTACCACTATACCAGGATACTATCCTTCCTCGGGGTCAAGCTTGGGGCAGGCTTCCATGATGACGCCGGAGAAGGTCCTGGAGGAAAGTCTTGAGAGCACAGCAGGAACATCACTGATGATCCCCGCCGTTGGACTCGCTCTTTTCTTCGTCGGAATGGCGGGCAACATCTACGCCGAGCGTACGCTGTTCGCGCTCCGTCGAGAAGCAGCAGACAAACAAGCGCAGCAGACCTCCACCGACGACGCAAAGGACGCACCAAAGGAAAAGCAGTCGAACAAATACCACAAGGTCTACACTATCCCCCCGAAATCCGGCCTCTTCGCCTCAATCCTCTACCCGCACTACGTCTTCGAGTGGCTCGAATGGACGGGCTTCGCTCTCGTCGGCACAACCGTCTTCCCTGCTCTCTCGCCGCCGTCCTTAATCCCCGATGTCCTTAGTACGGCCTTCACAAGCACGACTGGTGGTATGCCGGGGATGGGCATGGGCGGTGCGTCGTCCGGCGCTGGACTCGGATTTAGGCCAACGCTGCATCTTGCGCCGTGGCTTCTCCCTGCGGTTTGGGCGGCTGGAAAGTTGAGGGTTCCTGTGTTGCCGTTGCCGGCGATGGTGTTTGTCGTTAATGCGGTGACTAATATGCTGCCGCATGCGCGGTGGGGGAGGAAGTGGTATGTTGAGAAGTTTGGGGAGGGGGAGGAAGGTGTTGGCGGGAGGGGAGCGGTTGTGCCGTTTGTTTCTTGGTTGTAGGGTGGCATTCTCTTGGGCTCCTTTTACTTTTGTATGTTTATCAGAATGGGAAATTGTATAATATTTGACATGGATGATGGATGGTTATCTTATGTAAAGTTGTGCAGAACTACATTGCAGATATCGAAGAAGCAATGTATTCTAGTTTATCGACGTAGTCAAAACAGTTGGCAAGGACCACCAATCTTATGAGTTACGATGAACATCCTACGAGTCGGCTTACAATGAAAGAAGGAAAGAAAGTATGAAGTGACAGAGGTAATGTATTGAACCTCTAGTGTGATATACACATTGTTGAAATATATGGACATCGGCCCAACCGACCATCGCTCATGCTCCTGTAATCCCAAAGATGATTAGAAATGAACCCATGCCAGGGGAATCATGTCGATGCTTGGCCAACGCCGATGTTGAATGTCGTAAAATGTTGAACTCCGTTACCCCCAGGATATCTCTAATATAACCCGAACCCATATGTTGAACTTTTGGTATCATCATCATAACTCATTAAAGGAAAGAAAATTTTTTCATCCTTCTCAGGACGGCATGGTTGACAATGCCGCCCTCACCACAAATTATTAGGTAGTTGTAATTATTTGGCGTACTTCTCACGGAAGTACTTAGCCGCCTGGACCAAGTTGGAGAGAGCAGCCTTGGTCTCGGGCCACTGACGGGTCTTCAGACCGCAGTCAGGGTTGATCCAGAGCTGCTCAGGGCGCAGGAACGCGAGCATCTCCTCGACACGGTCCTTGATCTCCTGTTCGCTGGGAACACGGGGAGAGTGAATGTCATAAACACCAGGACCAATGTGACGGGGGTAGGCCTCATCGATGAAGACCTGGAGCAGCTTGGCGTCAGACTTGCTGTTCTCGATGGACAGAACATCAGCATCCAGCGCAGCAATGGCGTGGAAGAAGTCCTGGAACTCGGAGTAACAGAAGTGAGAGTGGATCTGAGTGCCATCAGTCACACCGCTGGTGGACAGACGGAAAGCGGCAACGGCCCACTGGAGGTAGTCCTCGCGCTCCTTGCCAGCACGGAGAGGAAGACCCTCACGGAGAGCGGGCTCGTCAACCTGAATGACCTTGACACCAGCCTCCTCGAGGTCAACAACCTCGTCGCGGAGAGCGAGAGCCAGCTGCTGAGCCTGCACAGACTGGTGGACATCGTCACGAGGGAAGGACCAGCGGAGACAGGTGATGGGTCCAGTAAGCATACCCTTCATGGGCTTGGACGAAATCGAAACGGCGTACTTGGACTCCTTGACGGTCATGGGAGCGGGACGGGAAATGTCACCGACAATGATGGGAGGACGCACGCAACGAGAACCGTAACTCTGAACCCAAGCGTGGGTGGTGAAGACGTAACCAGTGAGGCGCTCACCGAAGTACTGAACCATGTCGTTACGCTCGGGCTCACCGTGGACCAGAACGTCCAAGTCAAGCTCCTCCTGGATCTTAACAACATCGGCGATCTCCTTCTCAATGAACTTCTCATACTCCTCAGCAGTGATCTCTCCCTTGGTGAACTTGTTCCGTTGGATACGGATGTCCTTGGTCTGAGGGAAAGAACCGATAGTGGTGGTAGGGAAGAGAGGAAGCTTGATGGACTTCTCCTGCTCGGCAAGACGGACAGGGAAGGGAGACTTGCGGTTGTGTTGCTCAGGAGTGACGGCGGCCTGGCGCTCCTTGACCTTGGGGTCATTGGTACGCTTGGAAGAGGCACGAGCCTGAACAGACTTGGCGTTGGCCTCAAGCTGTTCACGGACAGCAGCAGGGCCGTCAGTAACAGCCTTGGCAATTACGACGACTTCGCTGGTCTTCTCAACAGCAAAGCTAAACCAATCCTGGACCTCAGGGTCGAGGTTCTTCTCGCTGGCGAGAGTGTGGGGGACGTGAAGAAGAGAGCTGGAGGTGGAGACAATGACACGCTCCTTGCCGAGCTTCTGGATAGCAAGCTCAACCTTCTCAATGGCTGTCTTGAAGTTGGTCTTCCAGATGTTACGGCCGTCAACAACACCAGCAGAAAGGACCTGCTTGGGACCAAGAGCACCGACAACAGATTCAAGCTGCTCAGGGTTGCGAACAAGATCGATGTGAATACCGTGGAGGCTCTGGAGGGCAGGAAGGACGTCGATGTTGTGGACGATGTCACCGAAGTAGGTGGCAAGGACAAGGCGGGGAGCCTGGGCACCAAGGGAGCCGAGCTTCTCGTAAGCAGGCTTGAAAGCGTTCTTGGAAGCGAGGGGAAGGTCAAAGACGAGGACAGGCTCGTCAATCTGGACATCCTCAACGCCAGCCTCCTTGAGCTTGGCAAGGAGCTCGACGTAGAGGGGAAGGAGCTCGTTAATCTTGGTGATGGGGTTCACCTTCTGACCACGGTCGGCCTTGGCGAGGGTCAGGAAAGAGACGGGACCGAGGATGACGGGACGGGTAATGACACCGGCCTCCTTAGCCTCGAGGTACTCGACAACGGGCTTGGGGTTGGCAGAAAGCTTGAAGGTCTGGTTGTCCTGGAGGGTAGGCTTGACGTAGTGGTAGTTGGAGTCAAACCACTTGACCATCTCCAAAGAAGGAACATCGATAGCAGCTTGGCCATCCTTAGCAGGCTTCTGAAGACCACGGCCCATGGCGAAGTATTCGTCCAGAGGGTGGAGGTTGTACTTGGTGTAACGCTCAGGGACAACGCCGAAGAGCTGGATGTGGTCAAGGACTTGGTCGTAGAAAGCAAAGTCGTTGCTGGGGATGATGTCGACACCAGCGTCCTTCTGAATCTTCCAGTGCTCAGCACGAAGCCTCTTTCCCTCGCTCAGGAGCTCATCACGAGAGATCTTGTCACCCCAGTAAGCTTCCGTGGCCTTCTTGAGGTCACGGAGCTTTCCCATACGCGGGAAACCGAGAACGGCGCTGTAAGAGAAGAGATATTAGCATTGACCGATAGTACGATGGAGAGATTCGAGGAGGACATACGATTGAACCATTCTGATAGTTGTATGCGTGCGGAGGACAGAGAAAAAGCGGTGGGGGCGGGGTCGTAAGGAGAAGAAAGAGAGAATGATTTGAAAAGGAACAAGAAATACAAGCAAAAAGAATTCAGATGAGAACAAGAGACAGTTCACAAGTCTCTTGCGGAAGAGAGGATGAAGAAGAAAAGGGGGATGAAGAAAGAAGAGAAAGAAGGGGGAGGACGACAGCTAATAAATACATGGATGGAGGGGAAAAAGTCGAGGTCCCTTCGGTGTGGAATTCGGCGAATCAGAAAGACCGGAGGCGGGGTACGCTATACGGGGTCGTACCGTAAGAATCCACGTACAATTACAGGTCCATTAGTGTCGGCTCTCGCCAGAGTTGCACCATATTGCCTGATTAGTTAAGGATTGGCTTATCTTAGGCTGCCCATATACTGCTATAGGATGTATTTCATGCAGTATCGCTGCATTGGTTTGTATAGCAATGGTTCATCATGGTTGCTGCTTCTTTCTAAGGCTGCCAGTAGTAGAAATGGCGTGATTGAAGGGAGCACTGACTTTGCGTATTTTTGGTTGGCTCATGGGTCAGTTCGTGTGTCAGAGAAAAAACACTCCGAATCTAGATTGCCTCCGAGGCCGAGACTGCTCCGGGATCGGCCCTATCTGCAAAAAACTAGTAATCTATAGTCTGGTAAAATACTAATAGCTGATGTGAGATTCATCTAAATAACCCTAGTAGTACAGTAGCCCGGCGTGAGGTTGGACATCCGTGTCCACTGCAACGATACTGTAGTACCTATAACGGAGTAAGCTGACCCGGAGTACGGACTCTACGGAGTACACACGCAGAGAGATGTGCCCTATCCTTGTAAGGAAAGATTAACCCGATACCTTACCCAGGTAGACTCCTGCAGATGCCGGCGGTTAGAAGCAGCCTTGCTACAAGAATGCTATGATCGCCGACATCCAATGATAACTTTATACTTAGAATTATATCACCAGGTTGAAGGTTTAACTAATTGGTTCATGGACGGTCCGCGCAGGCAAAGCGATGGCCGTGCCTTCCTTTTTCGGAACCATGGAGTGCAGCGAACGCTCCTTCCTCAAGCTGACGGAGATGGCCATGCTCTCACGCCTGACTACCAACAACCCGGAGATGGTTCAGCTATCTCTCTTGAATATGTCCGTTTCTTCGGCGCTGCGCCATCCGCACCTTTGTCAATGGTATGCGCTCTCCTAAGGGAGCAACCAGTGCTCGATGGGTTTCCTCTTCTGCCCGCGGCTTCGAAATTACCGGAAAGCCTCAGATTCGTCCGAGGCCGAGCAGTACCAGTTGGATCAGAGAGGCCGCTCCTCTCCCGTCAATGCATCCCACGACAGTGAACGAAACAGCCCGCTGATTGACCTAGCCATATCCCACCCAGCTGATCGGGACGAGCGTCGCCTAAGCACCTCGTCACGCATTTCGGGTAAGCTTCGCAGGCGGTTCTCTCGAGATGCTCAGCAGTTGCATAGACAGCCCAAGAAGTCAGATCGAGGGCCACTGATCCCATTCCTGCATTCGTCCAAGCACCTCGACGGCCCTGCGGCACAAGTTACATCTCATGAGTTAGGGGGCAGTCTGATGAGCGAGAGGGGGTACGATAGCGACGCGCAGTACATTGGAACGCCGGAGCATCAAGTCTATACTGCAGAACACCGCCCCAGTATTGGGATAGGCGTCTCTCCTCGTCGTCAATCTCTGCCTCTTCCTGAGCTAGATTTGGAACCGTCGCGAAAGCACACGTTTGGATTGACCGTGGATACCAAAGCAGTCATTTATGAACAGCCCGCACACCACGGGGAAAGCGGCGAAGCTCAGTTGCCCTGGCCCCCTCGAGACGACGAACATCGACCCCCACACGCTGTGCAGGAGTCTCCCTCGACTAGTTTCCGAAATGTGGAACTTGAGACTCCCTTTGGGGCTCTTCGCCATAAATCCTCTAGCCCTTGCTCCAGCGGGACCAGAGCATGGGCGCAAGAGCGACCATCGCCAATGCAAGCGCCAGCACCAGTAAGAGCCCAAGACACACACCACCATCATACGCCCCCAGCTCCAATACGGTCTCCGATGCCTAAAGAAAGTAGCCATGAGGAGAGTGCAAGTCAAGGTTCTGGCAGCAGGCACAGCACGGGAGCTATGGTTTACCCTACTCATGATTCCCAGCAGCCAGGCTATGCCACGTCTGCGGAGTCTGTATCCGGCTGTCCTCCGCAAATAGCTGTCAGGAAACGGCACCAGCGACCACAAAAAGCACTGATCACCAATGGCGACCAGTCCGTGCACCTAGGCGAAATGAACATCCACAGAATGCTCGCTTCGTCCGGATCCACTACTTACATACAAACCCAGGGCAATCCATTTGATGAAAATCGATCGACCAGCAATGCGGTACTGTGGAATCCCAACAAATATGGAACGCTTAACAGTCCGCCGATGCCCCCAATCTGGGACGTGGCAGAGGCAAAGCTCCCAGAACTGCCTGGCAGCATCCAAGATCCGTGTTCACCCTACTCTCCAAAGACTAGCATATCTTTCGCAGGTCTTGATCAAGACGAGTCATATATTCCCAGTTTTTCTCAGGTCTCATCCGGCAACCTACCGACAAGTAGGCCTTATTTGCCATCTGACTATGCAACTATTTCCGCTACCACTGCTGAAGAAGCCCACGCATTGAAAAGCAGATTCACCGAGCGATTCGGATCAGATCGATCGATTAGCCATGCTGGAATCGGTTCCCATGGGAGCGACAATAGCTCTTCTCGGAGAATAAGCATAGGGTGGATGTCCGAAGGTCGACGTATTGGATATGGATATACACTTGTGCCGCCAAAAAACTCAAGCGAACTGCCAGAGCAAATGCATTACGGGCGTGTAGGGCCTGAAGATTTCGGTGCAACCGGTAACCCTACTGATTCGCCAACGGGTAGCATCACGGAGAGCGCAGCAGAGCAGAGATCACAATTGGCAGCAGAGATAAATCAAGGCCCTCTGAAAGCAAATCGATCGAGCTTCGATATATCAGCTATCCTTCAAAGGCTAGGTTTCCCCCGCTGGGCTGGCTCAAACTCAACCCTAAAGCCGAGCAATAACAGTGATGCGGCAAGCTATGATTCCGGTGGCTCTTCTATGTTCGGGATCCTCACGAACAAGAGAAAAACCCACGCCGGACATAATCTTGAGGCAGAAAATTCTTGGGAATTTTGCTCCTGGGTTCGTCCAACGCAGGGTTCGGGTGGGCAGCAAGCACCTCACCAGGGGAGTGTCGGATCGTCCGAGCATGCAGAAACGCAGCTGATTGAAAAACTAGCGACGCTGCGCCGGAGAGGCGGTGCTTGGACGGCGAAGCGCAAGGTTTCAGAGCTCGCCCGTCACCTTGAGAAACGAGCAGACCGCGCCGTAGCGAACATTGCTGCATCGGACCGATTTCCCGTCGCGCAACGGACTGCAACACGAGTGCTCAGATTGAGGGCTCCTACTAGCAAAGAGGGGCCGCGTGAGATGCACATTCACGACCCCGCATACTCGAGATACCAACTAGACGGTCATCATAACTTCCAGAGTCCTCAGGCAAAGTCTTTAGTCCTGAAGAGCACAGGAAGTTCGAGGGATTGGGACAGTTTGTATGAAGAGTGTCTGGAAGAGTGCTCGATCCCTGAATAATTGATTCTTTGAGAAGAGAAAAGAAAGGCAATGGCAGCCGCTTAGATTAGTTTTTCGAAGTAGGGGACGAAGCACACGTCCATGTATGATTAGCTTAATGTGTGCAAAAAAATCAAGTGCCAAAAGTATTGATAGCGAATAGGACCCAGAGAATTAAATTGAGATAATCGTACATTGGTATATTAAGGAGTTCGTGAGGGGTATAAAGACAAGACGCAAATCATTTCCTCTGCCGCTTGGAGCTCTTGTCGCTGCCATTGCTGAGCACGCTGGCAGAACGCTTACGCGAGACGCCCTCCTGTTCTTTTATAGCAGGTCCACCACTAACAGGGTTATTCGCAGTAGACGAGGCATCCGGACTCGCTTGTCCTTCGCTTGCATTGACAGGCTGTCCACTCTGCGGAGCACCGCCTGCGGCACCAGACACAGACGCAGGCGGAACAGGAGCATCTTCATCGCGCTGCTCCGACTTGACCTCAGGCTTATCCTTCTCCCTCAACTCCTTTGCCTTCCGTTCTCGCTCCTCCTTCGCCGCTTCCAATACCCGGATCTCGCTCTCCACCTTCTCAGCGACCTTGCGCGCGTCCAGGAGGAGGTTGACAGAGTGAATTAGCTTCTCAAAGTTCTTGACTACTCGTTCTGTTGGCATGACCAAGCGAAGCGGCACTTCCAACTCAGCGAGCGCGGCACCAAGTTTCTGTGTCTGGACGTGGGACTTTGCCTGCGTGAGTTTTTGAACGCGGTCAGAGCGGAATTGCACCCCTGGTGCGAGGCGGTCGTGGTGTTGCACGCCGTAGCGGGCTTCCTCTGCCGGTGTGAGGGTACGGATTGCTTGCTGTGCTGCTTCCTTGTTGGCGGCGGCGGCGGCCTTTTTGGTTGTTGTGGGTTGTGTGGTGCTGCCATTGGGAGTGTCTGCTCTGCTGCTGTCGCGGGCGCTGCCGGGGGCGTTGGGGATGGTGGGGGTTTGGCCGCCTGGAGTGGGAACGATGCCGTCGGGTCCGAGGATAGAGCGGCGCTTTTTGCTCTTGTCTGCTTGTAGGAGGGTTTGGAGGAGGTGAGAGAGGCCTTGGCTGTTGTGGTAGTTTGTGGCGTTGCTGACGCTGACGGGGACGTCAAGGCGGGAGTAAAGCTCTCTACGTTCCGTAACAAACTCCTGCTCGTTGGCTGTGATGCGCTTAAGTTCTTCGAGGAGGACTGTTTCCTCGCGAACTTCGTCCGCCGTGCGGTTCAGTTGGAGGGCGGCGAGTTCTTTGCGGTGGCGCTCGCGCTCGGCGTCGAATTTCATCATCATTTCATGTAGCTCAAACTCTGACGGCGACATGGTGGACGGTGGAGTTTCGAGGGCGAGCACCGAGGCGGCGATGAAGTAGTAGCGGGCTTTCATCTGCTCCATGGATCTGAATTGTTTGCTGGGTACCAGTGCGGTCGACGTATCTGTATTATCGTCTGCATTGTTGACGGACTGCGGTTGAAAATCGTATCGATCGGCAATAACCATCCAGCGAAGATGATACTCCTCTACCAAGTCCATCAGATAATCCGTCTCTTCTCGCGACCAGTCATCGCTCCTCAAATGGCGGTTGTATTCGTCTGTAGTATATCGTCTGGGAACGTTTGTTTTGATATTGTACTTCGCAAACGGATATTCTGGTTCATCGCGTTTCTCTTTCACTTGCGGCTCTGTCGTTTCTCCTTCCGTTTTCGTACCCTCGATCGCCGGCGTCTGCGTTGACTCGGGTTCTCTCTGCCAGTGTCGTAGGATGAGGTCATCCGATCGCGCTTCGTTCGAGAAGGGGGCCATCCGCCTAATGAAGATTAACATTCCGAGCTATTATAATTCTGTGGAGGGGATTGTGTACCAAGGGCGCACGCGAGCTTTGGTTTGCCATTTCGGCCGTCCCTTGTATCTGTTCTCGTTGATCGCGATCGGGGGTGCTCGTTCTCCTAAAAGCGCGAAGAGCTCACGGGTAATACCCTCTGTAGAAATATTAGAGTTGCTCGGTTTGCGATTGTTCAAAACGCACCTGGCCTCTTCTCCACAACTTTATGTTTCTTGTGAGGTCGCGTTTGGCCCTCCGCGGGCAAGTTGAGCATGTCGCGAACATCGGCGGCAGCCATGGTCGTCTAGCACACCCTTGAGGCGATCCAACGGTTACCAAGCCAGATTATCAGTTTCAGCTAACGACTGGATAGATCACGATGGACTGGACGGAGGTAGCGTCGACGGAGAGATGGAGGAGTGATTGATTGAAGCCGCAAAAGCCGACGGAGGAATGAGAATTCGCGCCAAGCCCACTCCCGCCCGTGGCCTGGATCTGGACAGCATAACATTAACATTCACATCTTCATCCAGTCCAGTCCGCTACCTCACATTGAATAACTCCTCCTAATTGCCATTATGGCTCCTTCAAATTCATCCTCCTGGCTCTCCTCTACTCTCGCCGTTTATGCAATCCTTTGCCTCTCCATTCCAGCAAACGCCCTCTACTTCTACGTGGACGGCCGCCAAACAAGATGCTTCTATGAGGAGCTTCCAAAGGATACCCTTGTCGTTGGTGAGTGCTACATATGACCCGCACTAGGAGATGTGCTCTAACCACGCTTTTCCCGGCGAACAGGAACCTACTCTAGCGAGGTCCTCGATCAAACCGCCGGCACGGGCACATATGCCGTCGACCCATCGCTGAAGATGCTCATCACCGTCGACGAGGTCTTTGACAACGACCACCGCGTCGTCAACAAGCGTGACTCGCACTCGGGCCGGTTTACCTTCTCCGCTGCCGACCCCGGAAACCACAAGATTTGCATCACCCCCGAGACAAACGCCGCTACGGGCGGGTGGCTGTCTGGTGCTCCCGCCGGTGCGGTTAGGGTGACATTGGATATGGCAATCGGCGAGACGAGCAAGATCGAGAGCGAGGACAAGGGAAAGATGACCGATTTGGTGCAGCGAGTGAAGGACCTGAATAGCCGGTTGCAGGACATCAGGCGAGAGCAGGTGTTTCAGAGAGTATGTGGTCCTTTTCATACGCCTTCTTTCTTCGGAGGCTACGCTTTCTCTTGCTCTGGGAAAGTGCTAATTATTTTACCCTACTCAGGAACGCGAAGCCGAATTCCGTGATCAATCCGAGGCGACTAACTCGCGTGTTGTCCGCTGGACTCTGATGCAGCTCGCCGTGCTGTCAGTCGCATGCGCCTGGCAATTATCTCATCTCCGTTCATTCTTCATCAAGCAGAAGTTGACCTAGAAGGTACAAGAACGTGATTGTTGGAAGCGAAAAGGGGCCTGCTATATGGTTGGTTCGGGTACAGGGTGTGGTGTGTATGGTTATCCATGACGAATTCTGACTTTGCGAAGTCAATGATATGTTCCTACTACATAGCGTTCTCTTGATGATATGAGGGCAATCGAATTTCCTTGACTCGAGTATGCTCTAAACTTACATATACCACATGCACGTGACATTCATATCTGAATGATAGGGTAGCTTCCCTTTTGTCCTCCTCCATCACTGTCACTCAATAGTATGTCTTTTCCGTTCCTGGATCCAACCTATCCTGGCTATTGAGAGTTATGGATGACCCCGATAATGAGTCCCGCTAGAATTCAGCCAGATCTGACTTCCACCTGCAGAAATTAGCAGAACACTATGACATTCCAGATCACTGCAATCACGACGCAAGCAGCTGTGGTAGCCTGCCGAATTCCAACCTTAAAACATTCCTTTGCCCTTATCTCTGTATACGGTCATCATCTTTCAATTGCTTCTGGCCGCTTTTTTGAGATGGGGATAACGGAGTATCTATGTCAAGTTGTGGCCGGCTGAAGATGCAATGGCAACACTATCATGACTTGGGACTCATGCATCTCGTGACGATCATCTTATTCGGCCAATTCATCAGCCAAACTACAGGTGACTCACTCGCCGACGGAATCGCAGATGACCTGCCTGGCCTGGTTAAGCTAGCTGAACAGCCAGAACACATTGGCCTAAAGCATTGAGGTACTATATCACCGATTACATGGACACGCTGCTGCGGCTGCCCGACAGGGTTCTGCCTACCTCACTACATCTCGCTGGTTCGTGAAAATCTTTACCATGGCCCATCTATTACCCAAAATTGCTTCATGTCAGGATATACATCGTTCACAGTTTCGTTACGCTAAAACAAAAGCCAGCCAACTCCGTACAAAAGCACTCTCAATCCCAAATCCAGTCATCATCGGACGATGTCCCTACATCTTCTGCGTGTGACAACTGGGCCAATATAAACTGTGATGTCTGAACAAATGATACGCGCGAACGGGGAACATAATGAGAGCCCCAGAAGGAATGCACCACCGTGTTGGCGCAGCGCTTTGCGACCGCTAATGTCAGCGAATTGGGAATTATTGGATCCACCTCGCCTATGAAATGCGCAATCGGGGTGCGGATCTTGGGACTGTAAATGTCTCGGTAGGCGGGATGCCCGAGCATGAAGCCAGAGTACGCCACCACAAAGCGGAGTGGGGGATGGGAAACCTGTCGGGCATTCATCCATCTTTAGCAACTCATGCTTCACATTTATACCACACCTCGCTGCGGTTGGAATGAGGAATGGATGAGTCTTACTTACAGGCAACTTGAGTACTTCCGGGCAACGTCTGCTATCTTCCAACAACGATGCCATAATGACCGACAGACTGGCGCCGGTGGAAAAGCCGATGATTCCCTCGAATGGCCCTTTCTCTTCTAGGATATCTATCACGTATCGGACAGTCCCCTCAAGGTGACTGAGCCGATCTTTTTGATAGTCACCAAGGGACCATGCCCTGGAATCAGCACTGCAACGGCCGCTTGAAATTGGAGCATCAGCGAAGACGAATATCACATCACGCTGCAGCTGCTCAAGTATTGAAGTCCGAATGTGCTGACATAGGGCCTTGGTCTTGTAGAGAAACTTCTGCCCTGATTCGCCATGCCCTAGACAGGTGAGAGCTTCAGTACCGCCACTGACAAAATGAGCATGATGCGAGGCGCTCAGAGGGCCTATGTTGGAGAAGGAGGTCACCATACCATGAAACATAAGTATCCGAACAGGGTCAGTACGTATGCCAGCTGGTTCCGCTGAGTCGGAGAAGGATGATGATTCAGTGTCTGAAAGGTACAACATGGTGAACAAATACCTGTAAGTGCATGAGGCAATGGAAATCTCATCCCCTTCAAAGCAGGAAGGACTGCTTTATACCACGGATCCGACGCCTTCAGGCTGGGATCCGATCTGCAAACGCCATCGGGCATGGGACCCGTGAATCGTGGTAGATCGCCCTATCGCTTACATCGGGCTGGCCAAGCTCTGCGATCTATTGACATTCGCATACATGGTCTACCGGACTAAGCCGACTATGATGAAGGCATTTTGGAGTCAATACCGCTCGAAATCAAAAGCAATTCCTAGGCAAGCTTTTGCGGTGTCACCCCCGGAGTATTTTGCTATTCCGTAGATACTCCATACTTCAGCTATTACCATGACGCCACTGCTGATCTTTACTTACATCTTATCATATTACTGCGCAGACATAATACCTATAGGTGCCGCAGTCCGGATAGGTGGTCGGTCGAATTTGATTCCGCAGATCAAGACAGAGGAGATAACTCGATCCTCAATGCCATGGCAGCAAGTCAACAGTCAGGCTGTGTAATGGCTTTCGATTAGGGCTCAGAACATCCAGTATCTACTCGAGCTCAAGAGTATCTGACTTAGGAAATGATGACAGATGCGGCTACTTGATTACCGGCAGTGTCGAAGTAGTCCCTGCCCAGTAACAATGCCAACAGTCAAATAAGCATCACAATGCCCTTGTTTCCGGTTGCTGACGGAGAAAACGGAGAGATCTACGCTCAATCCTACTCACGTTATCGATCTGGAATAGACTGCCATTGCCATAAGACATTACACTTTTTACTCCGGATGACGTGGAAGCACAACTGCAAGACAATGTCAGCGGGCCTGGCTAATGGGAAACGTCATTCATCTACTAGAATTAAGATAGCTACTCCATAAACGCCCAGTAAAACTGAAAGATAGCTCAAGGCCCGTCCAAGGAATGGCTGACTTCCAGTTACAGGACATGGAAGAGGTAGAGGGTGCCGTGCTGAGGAACGACTCTTGCAAGAGCACTGGAAACCCTGGTAGGAATGACTGACTCGGATCCCTGCTAGTGTTGGACGTCTGGATATGAGCGCAATTTTCACATTTTCTGTTTCGCGGCATAGCCCAGCTGTCTGTCTGTCTGTCGCTGGGATCGAGAACTCGATAGAGCCGCAATCCAGAAACCAGAAAGATGTCTTATGCTCTGCATCGCCAACCATAGTAGGTATGGCTACATCATGGATCTTTCTTTAAGTCTCACGTCAGTCGCTCCGTTGCTTTTGGCAGGCAGGTATCACTCTCACTATGATCATCACCTGCACTATGATCAAGGTTCCGGATACGGTCAGCAGTCATTACTGTTCCTGGTAACGTATCTGCTATGGCTTCGTCAGGGCAAATCTCTTAATGATGCTGGTTATAGGCCACGGCCGTAGGTGGCAATCTGCAGATTTCGATCGCAACTGGGATGACACCATATCCTAGACAGACTGGCAGATGGCGCCTTCAGGTACGCAACAGACCTAGAGCAGATCTAAACATTGCCAGGTTTGTTCTACGCTCCGTACTCGGGTTGACGCATGAAATCGCCGAAGGAGAGTGCAATGCGCGTTGCCGGTGAGGATGAGGATGAGGACTGCAAAGCGTTGTCATGTCCTGAGGGTTTCCGGCGGGGAGATTTCGGACACCCCAATTCCATCGAATCGAGGTCTTGAGACTCCACTGCTTGCTATTCTACTTGACAGTTTCATTTCAAATCGTCAGTGTGTGAAATGGATTCTGCAGTCAGAAGCGCCGACAGGGACAGGGGAATGCTGCGAGTTCCCCGCATCTCGACGTCTTTCTTTACTTGTGCCTCTCTCCATCCACGGGTCTCTCTTAACCGCAACCACAACTAAAGTCTCCTCGAAATGCCCCTGAAAGTCGTTATCGTTGGTGCAGGGATCGCGGGTCTAGCTGCTGCCATTGCTCTTCACAAATCCGGCCATGACGTTCTGGTACGGCTCCCCTTCCTAATTCGAGCCCATGCCTTCTGCTTACTCTACACTTCGCTCTCGCTTTTCCAAGTTCTCGAGCAATCCCGGTTTCATAATGAGGTCGGAGCGGCAATAAGCCTAGCCCCGAATGCGACCCGGGTTTTGGGAAGTCTGGGCTTGGATCTGGAAGGCCTGCAGGCTGTGCACTGTGATGGTGCATGGGTGTGGAATGCGATGGGTGAACGCCTTTTGAGAACTGCCGTTAGTCCTTCTATTCCATTTCCTGGCCTGGCTTCTGCTTACGAAGAATGACAGATTAGAATGGTGGGATTTATAGTTGACTAAGGACGTCCAAGCAGCATTGCAGATGTCTGACAGCTGGTTGCTCACCCACCGAGTCGATCTACACGATGCCCTCCGTGCCGAGGCGACGAAGGACGTTGATGGCAAGCGAATCGGTATCATACTGGCGTCTCGAGTTGCATCGGTGGTAAGTTGGCTATAACCTACAGATACTTTGTTGAGTGGGGGATCTCAGACCTCCGATTTATAGGATAGTGAGTTAGGGCTCGTCAGGCTGGAAGACGGAACCTCTACACGGGTGATTGGATTATCGGCGCCGATGGGGCTCACTAACTTTACACATTATATCCTCATCTCGACATCTTCTAGCCAACTACATGTTTCATAGTCGAGATCAGTCAGCGCCGTCACCGGCGAGGAACCGACGAAAGAAAGCACGGGGCAAAACTGCTTCCGATATCTCATACCTATTTCGAACCTGCGCGCAAACCCTTGACGTCTGCGTTTTTAGACAAGATAGGGCTGGATGGTGTCAAAGCATTCCTTGCGCCAGACTGTCGCCTGGTTATGTACCCATGCCGGCAAGGGCATCTGCTTAACTGCGCAGCGATCCACCCTGCAGACTCCGAGACAACGGCAAAGTACTCTTTCTGGCTAGATTCTGGGAGCGTTGATGACCTCGTCAGCACGTTCCAGGATTTCTCCCCAGAAATCCAGCAGCCATGTCGCCTCGCGGAAGATCTCAAGCTTTGGAGTCTGGTGTGTCGGCGCCCTCCACGGACATTCGTCAAGGGAAAACTCGCACTAATCGGAGACGCTGCACATCCGATCCTCCCCCGTGTGTCACTACACTCCCCCTCTCACCTATGACTGAAAAGACCTAGCAGAGCTAATCCTCTATCTAGATCAAGGCCAAGGCGGTGCGCAGGCCTTTGAGGACGTTGCAGCTCTCTCAACACTCCTTCCATCCGCCGCAATCCCAGAGCAAATCAGCGAGCGACTCTCCTTGTACAACGAAACCCGCTATGCCCATGCAGTGACCGTGATGTTTTGACGTCCCAGGTTCCCAATGAGCGTTGGGGAGAAATCTTAGAGACTCTACGGACCTATGTCCCTGACGCTGAAGTGCCGGAGGATATGAGAGCTTACACTTGGAGCTCGTATCCTGCTCGAAAGGCAGAGAAATTGTTGGCCGCTCTTTGAGGCGGACGGGAATACTTCTTTAGACCGCGGGAGCTCCGCGACTACACCCTTTTAGATGGTTTCATGCACGCAAACAGCAATTTCCATACGATGCTGGTGGAAGAGATGTAGCATATAGGAACGGGGAAGGAACGGAAGGGGTGCGGCAAGCGCTCTGGCTGGAGGAATGAAGCTCTCTTGACCCTACTCGTGAAGATCCCAGTCGAACTATCGCAACAGCACGTTTTATGATAGAATAAAATGATGGTGGTAATGTCGATTGTATTGTGTTCATATCATGACATAGAACTCTATCAGAGCACTCTTATGGTAGCGACAGACCCATGTGCAGAGCAGGGTATTCCAGCAGCGGAATTTCGCTATCCAGCAGGATTGAGCGGGCTCTAGACGACGTAACACGTACCTAGGTACCTGTGTTTCGGAGGATGTTCCCAATTGAATGAGCCCTGGCTAAACCGTGAGAAGTCGACCTAGGAATCGTGTACGTAGGAAGCGAATATAAACCAAAGTCATGAGATGTATGCAAAGGCAACCAGTTATTCATGTATAAATGGTAAGCCATGTAGATATTGCGTGTATATTTATTATTTATTAAGGGGGAAAAAAAACAAAGTGATATCATGCGTTCGTTGAATCATTGACCGGCGGCTGGGGCGCAGCATCGCTGCAACAGAAGCCCGCAATCAGGCGTTCCAGGTCTATCAGTCTATAGGGTTTCGTCATGTAGCCCTTCATGCCGACTTTGGTGGCGCGGTTGAGAGCCTCGTCTGTGACGTCTGCGCTGACGGCAAGGACGGTGGGTGGTTGTGATTGGGGTAGGCCGAGAGGGGTTGGCTGTGATTTCGAGGGGTAATGAGGATGTTGATGGTGGTGCTCGTTGACCATTTGAAAAATCTTTGATGTGGCTTCGTATCCGTCCATTTCGGGCATCCAAAGATCCATCAGGATGACATCCACTGGCTTCTTCTGGCGGAGCGGTGGCCCGGGCACGAGGAAGTCACTTGCGGTCGTCTGGCGGTCCGAAGGCTTCTGTGCATGAGATGCGGAATTCTCAGTGTTTTGCGAGTCGAGGATATTCTGCATTGTGCGCACGGCCTCTTTGCCGTTTCCGGCTTCATATATCTCTTGGTAGCCGAGTCGCTTCAACATGTGAACCAGAACCCGCCGGTTGATCTTGTTGTCTTCGGCTACTAAGAAGGTAAGTGGGTGCTTTTCCCCAAACTTGGCGTCTGAGGGCTGCCCCCTAGCGGGGCTCGGACTGGGTACTGAACGGGCGGGAGTCGGTGTACGTGACTCATCTGTAGGAGCGGGAGTGGGCTCCTGGGTAGGCGTTGGTGCAGGTGGTAGTAAGGGTATGAGTGGTGAGAGTACAGAAGAGTCTGGTGTCGAATAGCTAGCGCTGCTAAGCTTCGAGGGGTCGTGGGTGCTGGGGGGAGTTAACTGCACTGATGAAGCCAGTGGGCGAGCGGCTTCGGGTGCATTGACGGGTATCCTGATCTCGAATTCAGAACCGCGGTCTGGCCCAGAAGTCGACGATCGAACGCAGACTAGGTCACCGCCCATCTTCCTAGCTAAGCCCTTTGCCACCAACAGTCCCAGCCCTAACCCGTCCTTGCTTCGGGTGATTGATGCATCTTCCCGAGCGAAGGGTTTGAAAAGATTAGGCAGGAATGCCATAGGGATACCAGGGCCGGTGTCGTGAACATTGATCAGTATCTCGTTAGTTTTGCGGCTAAGTGTGGCCTTGACCTTGATGAGGCCATTATTTGTAAACTTGACCGCGTTCAGAAAGACGCATGATATCAACTTGGCCAAGTCTCTGTCATCCGCGAAAAGCGCGTCGGGTACTGCGCCGTCCACAGACCAGTCTATTGCCTTAGAAAAGACTTCTCCATTTGATGACCGCGTCCGAACCTCAATCATCTCGCCGAACTCCGTCGCATTGCTGACCACAAAGTCGGGCCTGCCGCCGACATGAAGAGACTCATTAACCACCAAGCGAAGGAGATCGCGGAGCTTGGTAAAGCGAAGTGCCGGGCTCTGAAAATTGAGGTTGATACCTTCCAGCAAAAGATAAGGTGCGGATCTTCGGACAGCTAATGAGGGCCGAGGATTGACCATGCTAGCCATGACTGCCTCAATTTGATGAGCAGGAGTTGGAGTGTTGAAGATTTTATCCGTCTCGTGGACAGCATTCTTTACCTCCTCGGTACGCGGCGAAAGTTCTTTGGGTGATGTGACTCGGCGGACTTTCGGTTTTGGGGTAGGAGACTTCCCAAATTCCGGCGGGTTGCTCCTTCGTCGTTTGTAGGGATTGGCCGCTATATTGTTTCCTTCGATGAACACGTTCGGCCTGCTCTCGGAAGCAGAAATGGGAGAGTTGGCGAAGAGATTGTTGTCTCGTTCCACCTGAGGGGTCTCGGGGACCTCCATGTTGAGATAGTAGGCATGTACGACGTTATCGGCTGCTTCAACAGCCCGTCTTGCACTATCTACCCCATGCATTAGCATCAACACCAACAGTATACGGAGGACTGTACGAACCTTGAACCATCTCGATGCTCTCCTTGAGCGATTGGAAGACGTATGCAGTTTTCGGAGAAGGTTTACCAATAAGTGCATCACGCACAGTGGCGTGCATCACATCCAACATTCCAACGATTCCCTGCATTGGTGTTCGAAGCTCATGCGAGAGACTGCGCGCAAATGGTTTGAGATGCTGAGAAGAAAAGTGCGCGCCTTGCGAAGGCGGCACCGAGTCATCGAGCATATCCTCTCCGCCTGAGGCTGATTCCGAAACAGACCGCTGCTGTGCAGTCGTACCATTATCCTCCTGGATCCGCTGAACGACTAAATCCTCCAAAGAAAAGAGCACTGTTTCAATGAACGACCATGAAAGCTTCCGGTTTTGCAAACCCAAATCTGACCACATCAGCCCCAAATAGGCGAGACACTCGTCACCAGAAAATAGCGGAATAGCTAGGTAACCCTCCGCAGCAAAAGGTAGCTTGTCCCTGTCGGACGAAAAGTACGAGCTCAGGTTCTCAGGGATCAAGCACGGCTTATTGAAATCCATATGCGACAGGGGATTCCCGCCAGCGAAGTACTTATGCCGATGCATTCCGATAGTCTGAAATCCATCATTGTAATAGTAGGCCGTACCAAAGAGAGAGGGTTTGTGTCCAGCTATCTCTTTAGCTGTTTCGTCATCCCTAACCCTTCGGGCTACGAAGACATACTGGGCATTGCACAACGAAGAAGTGTGCTCCATAAGCTTGCTCCAGAAAGATTCGAGTTCCAGGACGCGTAGCTCTTTCTTGAATGCTGCTAATTCTTCGATTGCAGCATACTCAGGGCTTGCGGCGCACTGCCCAGGGTTTTCCATCTGCGAATCCTCGGTCCGAAAAGCGTTGATTGGCGCCTGCGGGAGGAATGAAAGGGTAGGCCCGGAGGCTGACCAGTTAGGCCAGTCCGAGTCCATGGGTTCGGGCATGGTGTATTGAAAGGTACGCGCGGAGTTGAGGACCGCAATGCGACGGATTTATGTAGGTATAGGAGGACGCCAAGAGACTGAAGGCGATGGATATGAAACCAACGAGTTGCGGGCTACGTCTTGGAAAAGGAAACAGCGCATGGCTTTCGGACTAGATTAGCTCTTGTAGTTAGTGAAGCGCTTGCCTTGGTTACAATCAGATACATACGTCAACGCCGTCGGCTTGGGAGACGAACCACGCTGGCCCGCGGCGAGGTGAGACGCTGCGTGAAGAGCAGGCGTCCCGTCAGGGAACCCCTCGGAAAATTTCTATAAAGATTGTCCAAGGATTGTAGAGTTTCTAAATTTGTTGACGATGGCAGGATAAAAGAGTCGCACGAGCGTCAATTTCCGACGTTGGCCGAGTCGGACGGAGCAAAGGCCGATCGATAATAGCAGCAGTTTCTCGTAGATGTTTATAGTGTGAACTTGGCTCGATGAAACTTGCGAAAGCTCACCAAGGCAATGAAGACAGGCAGAGCCCGAGAAAGAAGGTAAAGAGTCGACGAGACGAGGAGGGGAATCGCAGAGAATTAAGGTCGGTGGCTTGTCGACGATGGAGCCTGTCTTATTATTGGGGGCCGATCGGCCGGTCTAGACGCGGGGGTCACCTCAAGCGCTGTTGAAGTTGAACAGAGGTAACGCTGCAGTAGAACCTCCCTATCTACACTTTTTATTTAGAGATGGAGTATTTTGGCTGTTTATCTAGAGTAACACGATTGGGTTCCCAGGGTTCAGGTCAGCAGCAAACCACAGTCTTGACCGTAGCCCTGGTACCAGTGGGAATGGGCGCTGGGCACGTGAAACCAGCCATTATAAATAAACCTTATGGGGCCTGACGAGCACCCCGCAGGAAACCAACAACAATATTCTTTGATAGAGGTGACAGCCGTCTGAGGACTGATTGATCAAAAGTATATTTCCCTGACACATTTAATATAATCCATGTTTACTTTTTGGACCATCGCCCTAGGTCCTCAACAGCCTCACGAGTCACCAGCTCGCTAGCTCGAAGTACATAGAGACTGGAATTCTCCAAGCGAGTACGCCGACTAACGCCTCACTTCGAGCAGAGGAGCACTCGCTAAGCAGAGAACTCAAGTACCCCACTGGACCCTTCCGAGTTCAGGAGCTGAAAGTAGATGACGCAACTACAGCATGCTAGGCATTTCTCTACCGCTACCTCGCGGCAGTGCCGACAAGCCTATGAAGCGTCAGGAACAGCTGGCTTCTGATGGCAGAGTTATTGAACTCGATCGTTCAAAGGACGAAGTCGCCAAACACAAGGCGAAGCGATGAGGCCCTGGTGTTGTATCCGCTGTTTCGATCTCGGTTGCTGGATTCTCTTCTAAGGCTTACAGAGCCCAAATGCGGCCGGTAACTGTCTACTTGTGAGTCTCCGAGTTGTTTATGTAAAGATGTCCACGAGCTTTTGGGGAAAGTAAATGTCCTTGAGCGTATGCAAAGAATCAGGAATAAATTTTAATATAAACACGGTGCTCTTGACTACAGAAATTATCTTTACTTCTACGATGTGGTAAAAGCCTCCCCAAAAACTAGTAAGTCGATTCCGAGCACAGCTTTCAGATTTATCCAGCATTGCCTGTCCTTGTTATCTGGAGTGTACGGAAGATACAGCGCACTACTGTAGCAAGTGGAGACATTTGTGCTCTTCTCAGTCGTATATTTCAGAGGTTATGAGAATGGCATCAATAGAACAGTATACCCCAATAACTCCGACACGCACGTCTAGTCTTGTCGTCCCTTCAGTAGTCGCTGAGTTACCTTGTCCTTCTCTATGATAAACACCTGGGCACCCCAACCGGACAGAGCATCTCTGTCGACAGCACTGAGAAGCGCCTGGGAGATCGTTTCGAACAGGTCTTCCGGGGACTGCACAATCAAGTTAACCGGTCTGCCCTGGCTCGCTGATGAAATGTAGAATGCATACCATATCCGGTTCCCACAGGCCTTCACAAGTACCAAACAGCTGATCGCTCGCAGTTCCGCTCACAATGAAATCCTTGGCAAAATCGATACACCCGATACTGTCGAAGCCGCAGATAAAAGGCTTCCCCGTTGTGTTGTTGATCCCTGCAATGACAGGGCTGACAAAGTATGCTCCGAAACGCCTCTCGTACAGCGATGAGCTGACGAGGTTGGCGAGAGTCTGTGGTGCAATGTGTCGTTCCTCGCGGAGACGGTACATGTTCACTTTAAGGCGGAAGAGGTCTGAGACGGTAGATACGTCCGTAGCAAGACCGGTCAGGCCGAGATATGTTCCAGGGGCGTAGTTGAAGATCTTGGGGAAGTTGTTGGAGACGGTCAGGGCTTGCATTCCCAGTCGGAGATCGCAGGCGATTGCGACGCAGTCCTTGCCGACCATGGCGACGCATGCGCCACCATCTGTGAGCTTGAGTTAGTTTACTGTCGAGTGTGCGATATGACGGCCGGGGACGTAGGGGGAAGCGTACTGATATCGAAGGGGTTGCTCTGGATGAGTCGGTCAGCTAAGTGTTTGGTGAAGGGGAAGCAGGAAGTCCACGTACCATGGTGACGGCGAATTGAAAAACTAAAATAGAAGAAAGATCAAGATGCCCAAATAATGGGGAGTTAGAAGAGCGAGGGAGCAAGGGAGGTGGTGGGCGAGGATGGGGATGGAAGAGTGATGGATGAAGATGAAGCTGGAGCTCTACCTCTGGAGCGGAACTGAGGTGGAAGGTCGGCGTTGGCCTCTCAGCTTCTTCCGATGACGCGCCGCCCGCTGCCTGCTCGCTCCTCTCCCCATCTTTTATCGTAACTCAACAACTGCGGCTCTGGCCCGTTAATATTCTATCTTCAAGTGTCGATCGCTTAAAAGTGATCACTCTCTTGAAATCCCCTGTTGGACTCACAACTTCCACATTTAGACGTGGTTGGTATTGACCCCGCAATAATGAGCTCTCATGTCGTAGTTCTCGACTCGACAGCTCGAAGAGCTACTATCAAAACAACGCCTGGAAAATACCTGACGGACATTCTACAAGAAGCATGCAAGAAGCTCGGGTTGGATGCCAGTCAATACGGACTGAAGTAAGCAGTATTCTTTGACAGAAATTATATTTGCAGCTCATGGTCCGGTGCGGAGGGGAAAAAGTTGTGCTGACTTTGCATTCTCAGACATAAAAGTAGACAGCTCGATCTGTCGCTAGCATTTCGTCTTACTGGACTCTCTCCCGGTGCAAAGCTTGAGCTTGTACAGCTCTCCCGTTCCCCCTCCGTTGTTACAGTTGCCCTACAACTCCCGCCGTCGGAAGTCCGAGGAGCGCCAAATGGACGGCTTGTGGACAAGTTCCCGAGCACTACCAGTATCTGGATGCTTCTTCGCAAGTTTGAAGCGGGCGCCGCTGGTAGTGCATCCATCCGCAACCTCACCGGCCGAGGGGTTCCCGTCATTGAGGGGCAAGGGTCCGGGCGTTTGTTTTATGAGACCCCGGTGGTACAAATATTGGATCGCGAGTTGTCTACATTACCGGACTTCCAAAAGTCACTGGCGCAGTACGGGTTCAACAGTGGAAATGTGCTGGTACGATTGAGCTTCCGCCGGACAGACCGGCCACTGGAGGAAGCAATGACGGAAATTCACGAATACTTCAAGGCATCCGCGGATGAGATTAAAGCAGAACAGACATCAACACCAAAGTCAGAAGCAGAGACCGACAAAGAGAACAACCTATCAGCCGTTCAGCCACCAGTACCCGTCTCCGATGAGGCCCCAGAAGACCCTGTTACAGAACAACCCTCAGAAACATCATTAGAACCCGTCTCGAATCTTCCCCCTCAACAGCCCGAACCATCGGCCGATTTATCTCGACCTGTGACAGTTTTTGCCCCTCCATCAAGCAACGCGCCCCAGTCGACGCAGATTGCATACAACGATGCCGACTACGTACCCTCTATTGAGCACGCCCAAATTCATCAACGAAGGCTTCAGGCATCGAGCAGAAACACGCGGCTTCGATCAGATGCCGAGATTGCAGCTGCGGCTCAAGCAGAAGAGGAACGTCGCGCAGCCATTAAGGAAGTCGAAGTGAAGATCCGACTCCCAGATCAAAGTCAAATAGTCTCGAAATTTGGACAACAAGACACGGGTAAAACCCTCTATGGCTTTGTCCGTAGCTGCCTTGCCGCGCAATACACCACAGAGAAATTCGTCCTCACAAACTTCTCCGGACCTGCCGTCTCAAAATCCCACCAACCCCACGTCCCTTTCCAGAGTATTCTTCCCGATTCAGATAAAGGTCTCCTCATAAAAGACCACAGCATGACCGGCCGCGTCCTGGTTAACCTCTCTTGGGATGCGTCCGCATCTTCCGCGACCCAGCAAGCTCGCTCCGGTCTTCTCAGAAAAGAGCTTCAGACTACGGCCCAAGAACACAAAATTGAACAGCCTCAAGATGCTATGGACACGTCTGAGGATGTCGTGGTATCTCTAAAGCCAAGCGATACAGGCAAGCAGGATGGCGCGAAGTCTGGAGGCCGCAAGGTCCCCAAATGGTTATCAAAACTGCCAGGGAAGAAATGAATCTTCCACGCAGCCAGTCTGTATAGTTTCTAGGCAATCCCTGATATACACTGTTTTTATACTGTCTACTATCAATGACATGATTTATGAAGGCGGATGCTGATAATGAAGCAAGGATTTAAGGAGGTGCGATATAGACAATCACATAATGCTGATCTGCATTCAATTCCTGACTCTTTACTTCTAGATATGAAGTTACCACTAAGTAATGCCTTCCTGTCTGAAGCTGTCTGACTGGGGCCTCTATCCGGGAATTTTGGCTACATGCTGAGTAGATTTCGGTCCCAGTCTACCTAGTCAATTGCTTTCAGTTTATTCCCCATCCTAGCTTCCTCATCCACGCAATACACATGCCACGAGATCGAGCTTAGGTGAACGGCGGGTTTGTTTCTCATTTTTCACGCCTATTTCTCCCTATCAAATCCTCTCTCGATTCAATGATCCTGGTGTTCCAAGTCCGTCACCGGTTTCAGAGGCTGGCAAACATCCTCAAGCTCGCTGCTCCCAGCACCTTCCATGATCCACCCTCCTCACTACCCAAATAATTATGCGACATGATGGCTTTCTATCAGCGACTACGACCACCACTAGTATCTAGGCCACATAGCTGAGCTTCGCCCAGCGCCTTTACCATAAGCCCGCTTGATCAGTTGTTCCGCTTGTGGTGCAGCGAGTGAGATTCCCCGCCGCCGGTATCTTGAAGGAGCAGAAGACTAAGGTCAATTCTTGCATGGCAAAACCCATAGATTGGCAAACAAATAATGAGTATACACAGCCAAGGTACCAAACTACAGCTTCGCTCGCTCCTGAGTATTCAGCTCCCGACGCTGCGGACCTCCCCGACTCCCATCGCCCAGGAAAGCATCTGCCCTATGCTCATACTCCTTGCGAAATCGCCATTTATCCGCCAACCGCGGCGAAAGCGTCCTATTCCATGCCCGGCCGAGGTAGTCTCCTAGAACGGGCAGGAACTTGAAAGCGTGTCCACTGCCTCCGCCACCAATAAACACATTCTCAAAGTCCGGATGGAAATCCATAATAAAATCTCCTGTTGGCGTATCCGTGTACCAGCACAGCGCAGTCTTCGCAAACGGGCGGTCTCCTAGTTCAGGCAGTATCTCGCGAAGGCCCTCCCGGAGTCGGTGTTCCCCGTCGACAGGTGTGAAGTTCGCGCGTTCACGCGGGGGCATCAGTGGCGGGGAGGAAAGAGCCTTTGAATTGAGGATTCTCGAGTCGACCTCGCTGAGTGCGTGTGTGTATCCCCACCCGTGGATTGCAACCTTCAGCATCTGCGTCTCCTCATGCGGTGGGAAGTTGAACCACCCCGTCGCGAAATTCGCGTAGATGGGTAGGCCCTTGTGCTTTTGCATTTCGGCCGCCGTCAGCTGCATGTACCCTACCACCTGTGCCGTTGCGAGGGCGGAGTTGTACATAGGAACGAAGTTCGAGATCCAGGCGCCGGCCGTCAGGATGAAATGGTCTCCTTCAATGATGGTCTCATCGAGGGTCCGCACTGCAGTGACAGCCTTGTCCTTCCGTTCAAGCCCAACGACTGTCCCGCGGGATCCGCAAATGAAGGAAACACCAAGCTCGAGACAATCATCGCGCAGCTGTGTGATGGCCTTGGCAGCATCTGCCCAGCCAGCCTGTAGTTGCAGATAGCCATTGAAAGGACCAGAGGCGAGAGGTCCACTGAGCACAGGGTACATGCGCTTTGCGTCCTTCGCAGACTCGATCTTTGCCCAGGGTAGCTGGCGCTTGTCAAGTGCTGCGGTTGTCTTTTCAATCCACGCCTTCCCGTGGGCGCTCGTGTTACCCGTGAGGATATAAGGGGCCTGGTAGTATATACCTTGATAGCGCGGGAGCTGGGACCACTTCTTGTAGGCTTCTAAGGCCATGTCTAAATAGTCTGTGTCTGCGTAGTCGAACCGGATGACACGGGAAATGTCCGTGGAGGAGCCATTGGGGACCTACTGGGTTTAGGACTGTAGCATGAGGAGTGGCTTCGTACTCACGGGTGGCATGTGTCTGTCAAGGACGACGACGTTCTTGTAGCCATCGAATGCGAGCTGGTGGGCCATGGAGAGGCCGAAGATGCCGGCTCCCACAACAACAATTCGAGTGTCTTTCTCCATGATGATGGCTCTCGACGGTATCAGGTAAGAGACTATTGATAACAAACGGACAATGAGCCGTGTAATTAATGCACAGCTTGACACTTACTATGCCAGCCCTAACTCCGTCACGTGGTCAGACGCCTTAAGAGTAATGAAAGGGAGTCCGGAGAGATCTAAATTGATCTGACCGGGAGATCCTCCACTTTCAACCTGGAGATAAGGCCAAGTCACATGGGCGGTTCCATGGGGTTGCGTATCTTCCAACAAGTATAGCGGCCGACTTGATATTACCCGAACCCTGCCATGAAAGCTGAAGGTTATCTGCTGGTAATGCTACTTGGTTACATCGCTGATGGAACTACTATCTGGCATCACGTATCATTATTTCCTCCCGTTGAAAATGGCAAGTTGGTCGGGAAACGCCGAAAAAGTTGACTACGGCACCAGACGGCAAGGGGAAGAGAACTCTTGTGGCCGTCCAAAGGATGCAGCAGGGTGTTTCAGTATACGGTTGACCAAGAACAAGGTCGGCCATGAATTTGAGATTGATTGCCCAGTGGTATTTGGTATTCATTTCGGTTTAAGACGCATGCATTTGCATACCATGCCTAATCCATCTCCCAGAGCCGCGCCTGGGATCTTTGGAGCTGGTAGGTACATTCCCATTATTCATAACATAACAGACAACGCCATCCTGGACTCGACGCAGAAAAAGCAGAGAGAAAAGAGGACGTGACTTGTTTCTCACTTTTTTGTAACTTTGTTTTCATTCATCTCGTTCTCGGCTAATTTGGGAGAGACATAGACAGTAGGTAGAAGAAGAAAACGGGAATAAGATGCCAAAGTTCAAATTTAGTGAGCACCGACACGGCGGGCCTCGGCGATGACGCGCTGCATATCCTCGACCTTTCTCTTGCCGCGGGTGAAGGTACCGAGCTGTGGGAGAAAACGCGTTAGCTGGGTTCTTGTTGCGAGGTAGAGTATGGATAGACGGGTGTATTCGGCGCCGCGGCTTCATGGTACGGTTCACTCCCGAAATAAAACCGCAATCGGGATTAGGGGTTCCCCAACCGACAGCTGCGAACCACAACCCAACCAAATGCCATATGTAATCGAAAAGACCAGCGGCAGACATACCCTCTTCTTGGCGAGCTTCCTGGCGCGCTTGTCCTGAGCGTTCCTCAGAAGTTCAATGACACGACGCTCATAGGGAGCGAGACCGACGACCTCACGGGCGATGTCGCGAACGAAAGCGGTGCGGCGGGAGGCCTTGCCCTTGGAGCGGCTGATGCGGGTCTTAGGGGTGTTAAGGGGGGTGGTTTTCTATAGTAGTCGATCCCGGTTAGTCACATTCATCCCGATTATCACAAGTCCGTGCCAATGAATGGAGAGATCTATCGTTCGATGGATGCAAGGTGTGGTCTGGAGTCACCGCGTCGAGAAGAGCCGATCGAGTGGGTTGAATTGAGCCGATAGATCAAGACGAAATTGACGCAGTTGTTACATATTTCCGATAGTATTTCAGGTGGGTTCCCGAGCAGCCATGACCGTCGACTGTCGTCTTATCGTGGTGGATTCCGTTCGAGTTTTCCGTTGTCCAGACCTTCGATATTTTCTCTCCCGATCAATCCCATTTCCTCCACATTATTCACCCCGGATATCGCACGTATGACCATTCGCTGCTGTAATCGACTCTTTCGGCTCGCTCGACTCGACTCGACAATGAAAACTCGGACCCATCCTTCCATCCACGCATCGAAAATCTCATCCACCATTGCAGGACATCAGATCAAGGAAAACAGAATACATACGTGGCCCTTGTTGAGACCAACCGCAATACCGGAACGTTCTTGAGCCATCGCGACGGTGGTTATCGGTGAGACGACTGGTTGGCGACGAGGAGGTTGTTGGCTGAAGTTGTCGAGATACGCAAAGTTCCTCAGTGTTTCTGGGTTCGGCGGGTGGGTCCACCGCCTTGGTGCGTAGCGAGGGCTAGTCTAGGGCTAGGGCTAGTGCCAAGATTTACAGCCTTTTCTGCCCTACGGTTCAGGCAACACTTCAAGCTTAGGGTCAATCTACGGAGTACGCTGGGCAAAGACTGGGGTTGTTGGACGATGGGTCTCGTGAGTATAGTGTAGTATTTACTCTACTACTTATATGAGTTTTAGTGTTATCTACCAAAATACCCTGGCCCCGACTCAATATCTACCTCGACGACTTTCAAAATGCCCCCACGAGGACCACTGGCGTCCTCTACATTCAACCCCGTACCCTCCCGATGATGGGGCCCCAGGAGTGCAGGATTAAATCCTTGAACCTTGGCTTCGCTTGTCGAATAGCTAGGGCCAGTGAAGATCTGTGTCCTGTCATCATCCAGTTCCGCGCATTGATCGAACGTGCTGTCACCCGGAAACAACTGACGTTTCCGGCCGCGCGGGTATGACAGAGTATACAGCTCTGTTGGTTTCTCCAGCGACCGATCCTGACTCTGATTCGAGGTCCCTCTTGTGCGGCTTGTCGAGAGTATTGTTCTGGCTTTGCCAATGAAGTGGCGGAAGAAGGTTGGTAGAGCAGGGAGACAGCTGGCGAGGATTCCGCAGGTGATTTCAGCCGTTCTGAGCCGCTTAGTCTCAGCATGATTGTATGACTTTTTCAAGGCTTTTGGTTGGCGAACTTACGTCCAAAGAATCTCATTATACCAGTCGTGTGTCTGGTCCTGTGTGTCTCTGTTTCTGACGCTGACTTCAAGGCGCATTATACTTGCGAAGCACCCACTAGCAATTAGGGTTAGCATTTCTGGCCTAAGCCGGGAATGTATGAAGCAGTAAACCTACAAGATACCAGCAGCGAATATAGCAGAGACGCCTAGCTTCCTTTTCGTCGACATCTGCAGCCGCCAAACGCAGATAATGGGCAGGCACAGCATCAAGAGATCAGACAGCACATTGATCGCAGCGGTTACAAGGATCGGGATATTGATGTTGATGCAATGGCCTGGTAATTCCGTATTCCAGATCTTGGCACGCGGGATGCATTGGAAGATTTTCAAGAAGAAGTTGGCTAGGTAGAAGGCCAGATTGAACCAGATCAGCAATTGGATGGATATGTAAGTCAAGCCTCGCCGAGCCGACGCAAATACGCGCAGATACAGGAGGAATATTGATAGCTTCGTGATGAATATCAGAGGCGCATAAAGAATCTGCGAGGCGTTGGCCAGCTATACATACGCGCACTGTCAACCAAGTCCGCCGCCTACCAAGCAGGGAGGTAGTCTCACCTTTTTGTACTGCGGCATTTCATTGGGGTCCACCATTTTTCGATGGACTCCGTTACCATGCTTGTCCAATTCGATGGTGAGGACGGCATAGGCGATTAACCCGAGCTAGTGAGACTCCGTTAGCAAGTGTGCTATACCTTGACAAGAAGGCTCGCAGTCATTATACCCAAGCTAAAACACAGATGACTAGAATCTCAGTTAGTTACGTTCACCAGCAGTTCAGGTTTCCCAGGGACATACAGTCTTCCCACCCTGGCGACTTCAGTATTAGCAGCTTCGTGTACATTCGCATGCCTACACAGATCGTGGTGGCACTGAGACACACCGACTGAGTGACTATATCCCACATTCGTGCTGAGTTCTTGTAGTCAAAGGGAAAACCTTCGGCTTGGTTCGCGGGCTGGCCAGCGGACTGGCGAATAAGTACCCCGAGGCTGACCATGTTGATAGCTGACGATACGAAAAGCGTGTCTCAAACTGGCCCAGGCTCATCCCACGAAGAGAACTAGGAAAGCTCCGTGTATAAGGTTTCAAACACGGGAAAGTTAAGAAGTCAGAGCTGATGGCGGGTGCATCTTCAAGTTTCGCTCTGCTTGACATGTCAGAGGCGAAAGGGGGCACTGGGAGAGAAGTAGCCAGAGCCAAGAGATGTAACGAGACAAGCAAATGCAAAGCCGCCCGAGGGGGATCACTTCATGGTCACGGGAGGGGATCGCAGCTGTCCGTCCTGATTTGACGTCGAGGAGTGCGCGAACTGCAGTGTAACCCCCTCCCTGGTCGAGACAAAGGACTGCTCGGAGGGTCTCTTTCTGCAGTGGACGCAGCATAGCCGCCGGTGGGTGAGTAAGGGGGCGAGAGATTCTAGAGGCAGTTGCAAAATGGAGGGGAAATCCGCAGGAAACGTCGGTATTCGTTTCGTCGAGATCCCTTGCTTGCAGCGGAACGGCATTCCCGTCGATTCTCGAACGTCGGTCATGGTCTCCCAACCTCGTAAGTTGAGTGACATTCGTGTCACAGTGGGACACAGACAATTTCGGTCGGACAGTTTATTATCGCGATGCCGTTTTGCCTCAATTTGAAGCAGGGATACACGGAGTAGTGCATCCGTAGAGTAGAGAGTTGAGTTGAAAGAGAGGTGGCGGCGTGGTATGTACCTAGCCGCCCCCCGAATCTGGACAGTTTCAGCAGATCAACTCGCAGATCGAAGACGACATCTCTATATTCCTCAAGTAGATATATCTATATACCAATGAAGTCCATCACATTCGCACTGCCAATACCCCGCCAAGAGCCTCGTCCCAGCTTTCCATCAAATCGCCGCAGAAGAGTTCCAAGGAAGACGTATCGAGCATTTTCTCCAGCTCTCCGCGAAGCTGAGCGCCGTCTTCGCCCGTGCCATTGCCTGTGATGACCAGGTCAATCAATGAGCCAAGCTTCCCTGACTCAGAAACCTGCTTCTTGAGGGCGCGGATGTTCGCCTGGACACCCTGGTGTACCTTACGCCCTTGATCAAGTAACGTTTCAACTCGGTCCTTGGGTAACTTGGCGCCCTTAGAAGCTTTCTTCGACGCAATGGTGCACAGAGAAATCAACGCCTTGACAGAGTCAAGAATGCTGAGAACAGCATGGAAGAATCGCCAGGTCGGAGCATATGGCGCATCCACCTTCAAGCAAATGGCGGTCTCCGACATAATTGGGGAGACGCCGTTCTCAACTATGTTTAGAGCCTCAAACTTGGAGTTCAGCCATTTTTCCACCTGGCTAAGACTCTCGTCGACTTGCTCAGACGTGACAGACTTTGAACCGGTCAGGTACACAGCTAATCTCAGCAAACTGAAATTAGTGTTTGTACACTCGATCTCCGAAAGAGTCATTTCAGACTCCACGCTAGCACCTGTGAGACCGTCAAGCTCAGGAATCTCAGGCACTGCGGAAATTGGCTTTTGAGCCGCCATGTCCCTAAGCAAGCCCGAAAGTCTATCTGTCATCTGAGCTGACCTCACCCATCGTTCCTATACCCGTTAGTAGTCATGTCATATACTTTAAGAAGATGACATACTTGAGGCAAAGGGCCTACGCGCATCAGTTGCTCGAAAGTGGCTTGGCCAGGAGCTTCGCAGTTCATAAAAGCATCGAACGTACGCTGATCAACTAATGACGAGGGGTCTCTCGCTACATATTCGGTTAGTGGATAGCTCATGATAATAGGTAAGTGGTACAAACCCATTTCGTCGTAACGTCCAACAGGCTCTCCGCCAGCCAATCGTTGCACCCGTTTCACTTCCAGCGCCCACATCCTGCGACATATGCTTTGCCTAAGTCGCCTTTGAAGCTCGATGGTTCCCTCGACGTTCACATAGCTGCCGTACTCCAAGCCATTCGAGCGATGCCTGGCCGACGTGGCGTTTGCACTTAGGTAAAATATCATAGCCTGGGTGAAGGCTGATTGGGGGTTGAAATCCTTGTATTCCGCACCGTCAATCGGCGGTGCTGAATGGGGATGGATGGTCGCAAGACGTGTAAAGAGATTATGGGCAACAGTCTCAAATTGCATTTGCTTGACCGAAAGCTTGCTGAACGTTTTCAATGCGAGAGAGCCTGCGCCCAGGCGGAGATATAGTCGCACAAGAAGTAGCAGAGCTTGGTAGTTATGCGGGGAATCAACGATCAGACGCTCCAAGATCGCCGCTGCGCGAATGAGCATTATGTCAGGAATTTCTTCCTGTTTACTCGAGACCCAACTGCTGCTGAAGCGAAGCAAGCCCATAGCTGCGAGAATGCACAGGTCATCACTCGGTTGACTTTCGATGGTTGACGGAGCAGAACTTCGGTCGGGGCGCTCGGTCTCACGATACTCTTTTAGACAACGCGAGACAAAGTCTTCCACTTTCTCTCTCGACACATTTGAAGAATTGGCAGAGAGAAGGAAGCAATATTCCAACTTCAGGGCGTTAATCACAGCAACCCCTTTGAATGGGCCGGTGGCCTTATGAGCGGTTAGCAAGAGTACCCAAACTCCAATTTCTGGTCACATACCTCGTTCTGTACGGCGGCTCTCGACGCATATTCTACGAAGGCTGCGATGGATTCTCTATCTAAAGACGGCAAATAACCCAAAAGATCACCAAAGCAGTAAAGCTTGTTTTTGCTGTGGTCAAAATAAGCCTGGCACCCAGACAGCAGGTCTTCCCGTTTCAACGCTCCGGCCAGGAAGCTGGAATGTGTCAAGTCGATGCGCGCCAGTTGCGCGTTTCTTGATTTGGGCTGAGCGGCGATGAAGTCGGAAATAAAATTTTGCGTCTCAGATGTCGTCCTAGAGAGCGTCAATCAATATCAATCTCAATGGAACGCCACAGTCAAAACTTACTCGACGTTGTTTGACTTCTGGGTGGCGGTGACAAGCAGATGCCAAACAGCCCAGTCGTCGCGCTCTTGGATAGCCTTCTTCTCTTCTTCGGTGGAGGGAATAGCGAGAAGTTCCTTGGCATATGACAAGCCCTCAGTCCACATCTCAGCTTTTTCTAAGCTGGTGAGCTTGACACCAATGAAAGACCAGTCGTTCTGAACAATCCTGGACTTGATGCCAAGGTTGTCACTATCCAAGGTTTTGACGATTTCGGCATGTTTCCCCTGCGATTCAAAGATCTTAACAAGTAACAATAGCTCCTCGGCTGTTTGGATAGCTCTAGGAGGGCTCAGTAATTCCTTCTATATTTTGTGCATAAATATTACCATTCTGGCTCAAAAGAGTCACGAAACGTGGGGGGCGAGGGTGGCAGGAAGAACACTGGATAAACACAACATACCGGATCTGATGGGACGCTTTCGGCGGCTTTAGAGACCATGCGATAGGCAAGAGTTCCGAAGAGTTTCCGGTCCATTTCGGAACTTGCTTCGTCAACTGCGAGGAGATAGCAGAGGAAAATGGCCCAGATATAGTACTTTCGCTTTTTCGGAAAGTTATTTTGCAGCGACATGGCAGCCTGTGAAATCGGAGGTCTTTAGTCTGCGGCCTTTCTCGGAGCATCGAGGTATTTGAATCCCAGCACACGCACCTTCTGCGCTGACTTCCAGTCGTCACTTTCGAAAGAGTAATCGAACCACCTCGTCTGTATATCCCGAAGTTGAGGTTTGGCTTTCGCCGCCCTCTCCCATATACTTCTCATAGTCTCCTCGTGTCCGCCAATCTTCTGAAGCGTCTCATACAACATGTCCAAGGTGTCGAGATCTGTCACCGCCGGGTCCCCTTTGCAGAGCTGGAGGGTCTCCGCGATACCCCGCTGGCGGTGGGCTTCATCGGCATGTCGAAAGAGTACATGCGCCCTCCATGACTATCCAGACAAGGTCAGCGACCCCGAGTATCACGAAACCGGTCAAAAAGATAATATGCCCATCTGATACATCTGATAAAGCAATACGGCAAACCGGCAGCACAAGTTGCATTAAGAAGCAAAAGAACGTACCCTCAAAAATGATGTGTCCTCTCCCTTCTTGATTCTCTTCTCGATCAGCTGCAGCGCCTGCTTCAGATTCTGCCCGTCAATGGCATCTTCGATCTGCTTATTCCGCCGCTGGAACACGGCATCATTGGTCGACATTGCGAGAGATTTTGTTGTTGGAGATAAGAGTTAGTAGCCTCGCGTCAGGTTACCGGAAGTCAGAGTGAGAGAGCGGGTAAAGAATGATCGTATGCTGCGCAGTCAAGCACAGCGCACGTTGTGCGGGGAAGGTAATCAAAGGATGATGAGGGGGAAATATTTCTCTTCATTCTGGCGGTTTAAAGTGGGCGGGGAAGTCACTTGCGGAAGGCGGTGATGACAGGGACTATATGGATTCTCAAGGGCGCAGAGTACGGAGTAGAGGAAGGGAGATTGTAAGAAGTAGGATAATTATTTTTGTTAGAAAGTCGGGTTACTTATACTGCAAGTTATGATGGAACTTTTTAGTGAAGCTTTGATACCCGTCTGCGCCTTGCTGCGATCTGGTGCCACAGATATATCAATGCACATGTAGTATGCAAATCCACAAACAAGGGACCAAAGGGGAGCCTTTGGCGTTGAGAGGAGATAATATATATATATATATATATATATATATATATCTAGTAGTACATAAAGCCCACAAACCAGCATCAGAGCTAACGAAGCAAGCGAAATACATCCAAATGCAGTAATAGCTCAAATGAGCCCAAGCAGACGGGAGGAAACGCATATCGTACAGTGCAGCCAACTGAACCGCGAGGAGAAGGCCTCAAGATCAGGAATGGCAGTTGATCGTTGCGGTAAATGAACTTGATTTTCAAAGCCCAAGTTGACCTCTAGATGACCCTGAGTGTGCACATTCTGCAGAATGCCCAGAGACCCGCCATCTCAACCCGTGATTTTGAAGTAGCCGGAAGCTTGCAACGCGGACCGTTTGGATGTGAACAGCTCAGAATACAGCTCAGAACCCAACGCTCTGCCATGGCCGTTCCAAACTGGGTTTAGTAACAGCGGCACTTTTAGCACACGGGTTAAAGGGATGACTATGGCCATCATTCGCTTCATTGTTTGGTAGTCGGAGCCAACCCAAGCTTCTTCTGCATTAACTGCCAACTTGTCAGCTTCCTAAGAATGCAGGCAGACGGGTTGGAGACATCGTTAGTTGAAGAAACTCTGAGCAGAGTTCATCATATCTCAAAATGCGGGTCTCAGGGTACGATAAATGTACTCACCCATTGCTTCTTGCAATCACGATATGCTCTGCGACTGGATGTTAGTGAACCTAAATCAACAACTTAAGTACAAATCTCGTGTTCCACAGAGTCCAGAGTTACAGCCGTATGAGTCAAATAGGGTAGACACTGAGAGTGTGGGAATGGGTAAGGTCAAGCAGTGCAGGTGCAGGGAGACACGTACTGGAAGTAGTCGTGACACATTTCCTTGTCATCGGGGTTTCGCTTCATGCACTTGAGGCTTCGGTCCGCAAAGTCCTGACAGGGATCATAGTATTCGCTAGCCGATTTGCTGGAAGACAGCAGATAAAGTCAGCCAACCCAACGGGGCAACGGCAAGCCGAAGGATAGCGGGAGAAACGGGTCTGGCTGGTGCTGTTTGGACATTTCTGGCCATGAAACAGTGGCAGCTCGCTCCAAGAGTTTTTCAAAGAGTGCGAGCCGGATATACTACAGGAATAATAAAGCAGTATAGAGAGTAACGCACTTGGTGAACTTTCGCTCCACTTTTCCCCAGGAATTGGAAGAGACGTCTGCCGATGAGGGCGCCTGCTGCTCTGGGTGGGAAGCCATGGTGGGTAAGCTTCGGTATCCGCAGGTGAAAACTATAAGGCCCTCAGCACTGTGCTAGCAATGGTAATGGATGTTTGCCGTAAGCAAAGATCGAAAGCTGATGGATGTTGGCCTACCCTAGAGGTCTAGATACGCTCGGCTGAGTCGGAAAAAGTTGGAGAACAGATCGGACTCTTGGCACGAAGATCTAGGCACAGCCCTCTTGGCGTCAGATGGGCTCGGTTTTCCATCCTATTTATTGCTATGATTATTATTGACCCATGTCACATATTACTAGTTGCAAAGTATCTATCATGGTAGGAATACTCATTATGGGGTTGTGGGCTTAAAAGCGTGGGATCCTTGTTATACTGCCCTTTGATGACCGAATACTGATAAGAGCAATGCAGAGTAGTATCCAATAATCTCGAATGTTATAATGCAGCCTCACTCACATAGATATATAGAGAAAGATGGCCGGTGAACTGCTGGACAACGATAAGCCGCAAATCTGACTGTTGTTGGTACCTATTCCTAAAGCCCAGCTGATACTGTAGGGGATGTAGGGTACTGTACTGGTATTTAGACTTCGCACCCCGCCGCTCCGAATCGTTGTTTGAAAATTTGTCGTAGGATCTTAGGTGTCCCTTTGGCAAGTTATCTTCCTCGAATGCTTGGGCTGGGGTGGCATCCAGAGGCTTTTGATAAGGATGTTTTGACAGTCTACTAGCCCTAGTCTCAAGATCATGACTGAGTCAAGCTCCACTTATACTAATCGAGTCAAAAAGGCCATTATCCGTAGCAGAACCCTGACGCGCTCGACTGAGCTCGTTATATCTATCTTGTTGTGCTAGCTCCTGATCCAACTCCAGAGTAAAGCGACGTGGACGGAGATTTCTGCTGGCTCTGATATACTTGATGCCCTGGTCTTGGATTGGCTGTCTGGTTTTCCAATGATTTGAGCGCTAGTTGCTATGGAAGTGTTGATGATCTTTTTATTTTTTTGGTAAAGACTGATATCTACTTGAGGCCCATTTCGATTGAATGTGAAGGTGGATTGGTTGTGACAAGATCCAAGACTGATAGAATGCTGATGAAGCAGTATGCAGCCCTCAATGCGTTCCACATGTAGACACGTCTTGGATCTGAATCTGTAACAGTAGTCATCAGTCAATTGAGTTGCAGTAAGAACCCACATGGCCAACAAGAGTAGCGACCTGCGTATGAAGCCATGCGAGGGAGAACCGGCATCATGTAGCCTCAATAGGTCGCTTGAAATGCTTGAGACTGGTCAGTTTCGATATCCAGCATCAAAAATATTGGCTTGCTTGAAGGGTATAGAAGCAAGCAGTGAAAAAAGTGCGCGTCTTGGGGGGAGGTCGCTGCCCAGACGATGCAATACTGGCTGTCTCACCCAACAGCCACCGTGGATGCTGGAAGGAGATATATCAACTCAAAAGCTATTTTGACGTGATGTCCATGGCTACAACGAAGCGCGCGGCAAGGGAAGTTAATAGCAAGGCGCCAGGCTTTATTCCGATAGATCTTGAAAATCGAGGATTGACTGTTGATAGTAGGAGCATTCACCAATTTAAATGGATTTGCACGGTTGGGACTTTCACCTGTTGCATTTCATTCCAGCTAGGTAAGTTGGGATATGGACCTCCTATCCCCAAAAAAGAATAGTGGACGCTTCGGGTTAATAGTATGGCGAGATTCAAGATCAAGCCGAGCGTCTAGAGAAGTGTGGGGGAAGATGAGGATCAGGAACATGTGAGGGGAGATCAAAGGGTCCAGTCCAGTGGCAATAACTTGATGAGTGCTTTGTCACGCGTGTTTGATCCGTTTGGTTCCTGCGCGCTGCCCTCAATCCCGACAGAAAAAGTCATGCTCACAAACCGCTGGCCGGTTATCATAGCCTTCCTTGCCGAATCCTCGAGTCCCTTCGTTTGGAGCCCCTTGTATCGCTTCCTCGATTCCGCGATCCTCGCTGCGCTGCTCTTCGAAATTTCCTGTCCCAGAGTCTCCCGTATATCGCTCAGCCGCGATTCATCCTCCCGCGTTATGCCTGTGCTTCCTTCGATTGCCTGAACATATACCGTACATCGATCGTCCATTTACTTGCCTCTAACAAGCATTCATATCTCTCTTGCGATTCCGGGAAGGGCTTTCTTGAATCGAACTTCACTTTCGCTTTAGATCCGTGGGGCCTCAAGAATCTTAGCGGACTATGTCCAGGCACGCCCCTCCAACAGCCGCTTTGGGCAAGGGCCTTAGCGGAACAAAGGCTACCGCACCGCAGGATATCTCAGGGGTGAGTTGCTTTTCGTGACTCTACTGAAATTATACTAATCGCAATGGTATGTGATCAGCTTTTCAACACACTGCAAGGTCATGTTGATGATATTCGCGGCCTTATACAATGCGGCATCTGCATCCGACCACTCTACGAGCCTTTCACCCTTGCCTGCGGTCACACTTTTTGTTACGGCTGCCTAACCTCGTGGTTTGCTGAAGGCAAGAACAACAAAACTTGCCCCGATTGTCGGGCCCCGGTAAAATCGCAGCCAGCGCCTGCATATCTGGTAGGTCATCCTATAATTTGCTTATCTCCAAACGTGGGCTAATTGCAATTTTTAGGTTCGTGCAGTTGTCCAGTTGTTCACTAGCCGCGCAGAGCTTTTAGATAAAGGGGAAACCACCGATCAACACATAGCACACCAGACCGAAGAGGCCGAGAGATTAGAGGCGGATAAGAAAAATAAAGATCCGAAAAAAGGCGGTATTTTTCGGGGCATATTCAATCAGACGCGACACCGCCCCGCTCAACCCATCTACGACATTGATGATGGCGTTGTTCGCTGTCCACATTGTGCACATGAATTGGAGGATGAAGATTGTTTGAACTGCGGATATCGCCATGAGGACGATTCGATGTCCGATACCCGAAGTGATTCGGATGAAAACTCTGAAATGACGGATGATCCGTATGGAGAGGTAGATGATGACATAGAGGATGGTTTTGGGGAAGCGCCGGGCTTCGATGGAACCGAGTGGTATGATGATGAAATAATACCAGCGCAGTACCCGGGCATTCAGCCTTTTCAATCTATATTCGGCTTTCGACCTGGGTATGGTCCTGGTGGAATGGGTGGAATGGGTGGTCCTGATGGATTGCGTCGTGCGTTCTACGAACATTATCATGGACATTCAGATTTTGATTCACATGATTCAACCCATGGCGGCGACGATGAGGACGAGATGGACGACGACGAAGACGAGGACATGGACTCCTTCATCGATGATGGAGAGCAGCTCGGCGACTATGCTTCGGACTCGGATCGAGAAACCGTCGTTGGAGGTCCGGAATATGGCGGGACGGTTCTGCACACCATCCTTGACTCGTCGCCCGCCTCCGGGTATGGTATAAACCACACGAATTCATACGAGGTGCCGGAGAGCGATGAAGACGAAACAAGCGATGAAGACGACGAAGACGACACGCTGAACGATGAGGACGGCGAAGGCGACGACGATGATAGTGATGATGATGATGATGACGACGAGGAGCCCATTCGACCCGCCGTGACCGGAAACAGACGTATACCAACGTATAGTCTATTGTCAAGCTCTTCGCCCCTTCGCGCTAATGGTGCAACCGCTTCCAATACCGGTACGAGAACGCAGCCTCCAACAGTTGGCTCCTCCGCTACTTGCTACATCTCTTCAGACGATGACTCGGATGAAGGCCCAGTTGGACCCTCCGTGAGACGCGCGAGAGCTCGACCGGCTGCACTTTAATATACCCCTTTTTTTCTCATTTCCGTAGCCGTGACCAATATTTGGCACATGCGGCTTCTCGCGCGGCTAGTGCCCATGGAATTGTGGGCAGATCTTGAACTTTTATGACCTAATGTTTGTCGGAGTTTTCGGGCGCGGGGAAAATACCTGTTTAGCGACCTCGTTATGGCTTTTTCATCCCTGCATCTATGTTATAGAACGGTTCTGGAAATTTCTGGTGTTTTCAATGACAAAATCATTTTACCACAGGGGCAGGACGGCCGCAGTCCATCTATATTCTTGAAGCTCTGAAACTAGATATAGCTACCCAATGATAACTTGAAACCTCAAGCAATCCCTCTTGATGCCTACTAAACCGAACCTTCAGCGAACACCCTCGCTTGATGAAGGTCATTAGGTATCTTCAATTCGTACTAAGCTTGAGCCCAGGAGTAAACCATGTCATTTCAAGTAAGCCAAAGAATAATTATAAAGTAGCAGTTGCTTTTCCAAATATGCTAAAATGCCGCTGGGAATAGTATAAATAAAATCATCTATAGAGGGTAAATAGATACAACAAGGATCAATCACACAGGCACCATTCATTCCTCCTGTTGACCAAGCCTCTCGGCATAAAATGGAACCTCAAAGACCATAGCACCATTTCGGCCTTCCGGTGTCGAGCCCTTGTGGTAGTTATTCCCGTAGCATTTCCAGCGTCCGAAGCGGTGCTCTTTGCCAACTGCAACGGCGATACAGAGGCCGCGCGCTTCTGGTGCGGATTTTGATGACTTTGATTTAGATTCCGAGGGAATTTGTCCCGGCTTTGCGGTTTCTGCGCGCCGCTCGAAGACGGCGATGCCGTTGACGACGCCCTTTACGAGAGGCTCGGTCTCGGATTCGGGCAGTGTGTTGAGGCTTTGTCGGTGGGATGGGTTGGCAGATGCGAGGCTCTGCTCCAATTGCTTGGAGGGGGTATCGGGTGCGTCTGCGGGAGAAAGCGTGCCTCCGCCAACGGTGCCTAGAGGTTGGATCGACCTCTTGTCGTCTGAGATCTTCCATGCACGGACCCAGCCGTCCCAGCTGCCGCTTAGGACGATGTCTGTGCCAGGGACGGTGGTTAGAGCTGTGATCCAGCGAGGCGTGGGCTTCAGGAAGCGTGCGTTGGACTCAGCGGTTTCCCGATCAACTTCGGGAGAAATTGCCTCTACCGGAGGGACCGGGTCGAGCCCGTGAGCATGGGGTACCGTGTAAAGCGGCTTCTTTTTGTGAACGGACCATAAGGAGATAGAGCCGTTGTCGGAGCCAGTGACAAAGTGAGTAGGTGGTAAGGGGGCAATGCAATCGATGTTGTGTTCTTTGTAGGTGTTTTTGGACGAGCCGCCGCGAAAGATCAGCTGGGATTCTTCAACTACCTTCCACAATCTGGCGGTGCGGTCGCGGGCCCCGACACTGATACATTGGTCGATGGTCATGGCGGCCACTGAGGCGACGTTATCTTGATGACCGAACAAGGTCTCAACATAGGCGTGGCCAGCTGTGCTAATAGACCAGGTCTTGATTGTTCGATCGAAGGATCCGGAGAACAGTTGCTCGCCTGAGCTCATTGTGGAAATGTGGCGAGCAAAAGCCAGCCCGCTGACAGAGTCCCGATGTTGGGAGAAGGTTTGTACGGGCGTCAGAGTAGCAGCATCCCAGATGATGAGCTTCTTGTCCTCTCCTCCCGTAGCAACAAACTTCCCCGATGGGGACACTGCCACTGACAGAATGTTTTTGGTATGACCTTGCTCTTCTGCGCTCTCCGCAATCTTCTGTAGGCCCCGTGTGAACCGCACCTGTTTCGGCTTCTTCCGCTGTGGCCTGGGTGGTCGTTTTGATGTTCCCTCTGCTTCAGTTGTTGTTGTTGTTGTTGCTGCTGCTGCTGTGCCAGGCGTTGCAAGCTCCCATTTGATCAGAGTCCGGTCCTTGGATACTGTATAGACATATGGTGCATGTACGGCAATTGAAGTTGTGGTTTGTGTATCTGCTCGGAAAAATGCATTTGAAGCGGCCGGAAAAGCCAAGTCGGAGGCAATTTGACGGTATACTCGCCCTTTGAATTCGTCCTGTCAAATATGGTCAATGCTAGATCGAGTGGTAGGGCGCTTTCGCACGTACCACATCCTCCTTCAATCGCTCTGCAATCAAGTCCCTGTCTATTTCTGCAGCGTCGAAGCCGTAATCGTCGACCTCATCTCGAACGTTGTCCAAGTATCGCTCCGCCAATTTCAGTCTTCGGTCCGCCGCCGTTTCGCCTTCATCCGATTCCGAGCCGCTTTCCTCCGCTGAAGCTACTGATGCCACACTCTCCGCATCCTCGTCCAAGTCGCTCCCGGAAATCGATTCGTCTCGCTCTCTAGTCTTTCTGCCACTCTTGTTGCGCGCGCCTCCATCCGCATTAACACCCCGTTTCTTTGAGGCGGGGGCTCCAGCGCGGTCCTCCCTCTTGCGCTTCCTCTGAGAAGCGGGCAAGGTAAAGAAGGATGACATCGAAAAAAATTGAACGAATGAAGATTGACCGGTAGGGGCGTTCTCCAATTGAGGCGTTTGACTCCGGCGGTTCTATTTGATCATTAAGCTTCCGTTCATTTCGAACTTTTTTTTCTGCCTATGGCCCGTGCAGGCGGTGTGATAGTTACAGCAGACGGGGCTGAGTCAGCCTAGCAGCTCTCCGCCTGCTGCGGGAAAGCAACAGCTAGGTCCAGGCAGTCAAGCTCCGCGCGGCCAGTGATAGACAGTAACCGACATTCATCCTGCTTCTTCATCTTCCTCCACCTAAAATTGCTATCTTTTCTCGAATTACTGCACCAAATCACGAATACTCGAGACTCACACCATCACCATGTATGTGCCCATCTCGCCCACATAGCTAGTACCAGCCATGCTGACCGACACTGTCATAGGGAGAATCTACTTGGTATCACAGGCAAGGACTTCGTCATTCTGGCAGCTTCAAAGGCTGCTATGAGAGGCCCCACCATTCTCAAAGCCGAAGATGATAAGACGAAGCAACTAAATGAGCACACCCTTGTCGCTTTCTGTGGAGAGGCAGGAGACACCGGTTCGTTCGCGCTTATTCATGCCGGAGCTTCAACATCGCAGGGCTAACTCGAGGCTCTTCTCGCAGTACAATTTGCCGAATACGTTCAAGCCAATGTTCAGCTATACACGATGCGAAACGATACCGAGCTGTCCCCAAACGCCGTCGCTAACTTCGTTCGAGGAGAACTGGCCCGCAGCCTGCGATCGCGAAACCCTTACACAGTGAACCTCCTCCTCGGCGGAGTAGACCCCATCTCTCAAAAACCACACCTATACTGGATTGACTACCTCGCCTCGTTGGCCCGAGTTCCATATGCCGCCCACGGCTACGCCCAATACTACTGTCTATCAACGCTGGACAAGCACCACCATCCCGACATTACCCTGGACCAGGGCATGAAACTGTTAGAGATGTGCACAGATGAGTTGAAGCGTCGGCTGCCGATTGACTACAAGGGAGTACGTTATCGATTGGCTCCGGTCTGTACGTCACCTTGGATTGCTAACGGTTTGTAGGTTTTGGTTAAGGTAATCACTAAGGATGGCGTGAGGGAGGTAGACTTTGACAATAACCGAATTGTCAAGAGTGCTTAAATGTATCATAATAAGCATTTTATGTTCTCCGGACTCATTCCGAAACTATGGGCCTTGGGATTTCTGAAATGATCGCTTGTATTTGGCTCCGGTGTAGTCGCTCAGCCGACAATGGTTGCCAGATATACAATAAGTGAAATGACACGACATAAGCCTCATAATCAAGTAACTATATCTTAGTATATCTTAACGACGGTTTAGTCTTCTCAATATCAAGGCGAGCTCCACTGTCGAGCAATGATGCAAGTCAAGCTCTGTTTGTCGTGTTTGCATACATTCTTTCTTCCGCCGCGAGGATTTCCAGAACGCCCGCCGCTCTACCACTGTCGTTTCGCCATTCCTTCAACAAGTCATGATGTCCAAAAGACAGGCAGATCTGTCGCTAGAGCAAGAGGCTACGGCCGATACTCCGATCTCGAAAAAAGCCCGTGTGGAAGATGACAACCTACCGGAAGATGACCCGCGTCACGGAGCACTACCTTTGCGCCGAGCCCCAGGGCAAGAGATAAAGAACGATGAACGCCACGGAAATAACATTCTTGCCGCCGCAGATCGAGAGGTAGAGGAACTTCAAGAACCCGCTCAAGTAGACGGGGCGGAGGATGATGAGGATGAGGACGACGACCGACCTGCGGTTGTGGCACCCCAACGCCAGAGCGCTCCGATGGAAGGATACAGCGACCTCTACCTCGATACGATCAATCGCCAGATCCTCGACTTTGACTTCGAGAAATTGTGCTCCGTCAGTTTGTCGAATATCAACGTCTACGCTTGTCTGGTGTGTGGCAAGTATTTCCAGGGCAGAGGTCCCAAATCGCACGCCTATTTCCATGCCTTGGAAGTTTCACATCACGTCTTTGTCAACATGGGAACGAAGAAAGTCTACGTCTTACCAGAGGGATACGAGGTGAAAAACAAGAGCTTAGATGACATCAAATACGTGGTCGACCCATATTACAGCAAGGACCAGGTTGCGAAGCTAGACAAGGAGGTCACCGATGCTTTTGACCTGTCGGGGAAACGTTATCGTCCAGGTATACCCCATTCCCGCATCTATACAACTCTCAGGTGGCTTTTCTAACTGCTATGCCTTTAGGTTTCGTTGGTATGAATAATATCAAAGCAAACGACTATCTGAACGTCGTCGCCCAGGCCCTCGCCCATGTCCTTCCGATTCGCAACTACTTTCTTCTCCACGATTTCCCACAGCCTGGTACACCTCAACTGGCCCTGCGCTTTGGTACACTCGTTCGCAAGCTTTGGAATCCCAAGGCCTTCCGGTCTCATGTGTCCCCTCACGAACTATTGCAAGAAATTGCTTTGCGGTCATCCAAGCGATTTACCCTCACTCAGCAGTCTGACCCGGTGGACTTCCTATCTTGGTTCCTAAACAATCTGCACCTCGCGCTTGGAGGCTCCCGAAAACCTTCAAAGAAAGCAACCAGTGTCGTCCACGCCGCGTTTCAAGGCCACCTCCGGATTGAGAGCCAAGCCATCACAGCACACTCAGACACGCAGAACGCGCGCTTGGTGTTCACAGAATCAGGCACCATCAACAATCAAACAACACCCTTCCTCATCCTCACCCTCGATTTGCCCCCAACACCTCTCTTCCAATCCGCAAACAGGGAGTCCATCATCCCCCAAGTCCCCCTGACCACCCTCCTCAACAAATACAACGGCATTACCGCCTCCGAGAAACTCGCCCACCGTCTCCGCCACCGCCTCCTCCACCCACTTCCTCCCTACCTCATGTTTCACATCAAACGCTTCAGCAAAAATAGATTCGTCTCCGAGCGCAACCCGACAATCGTCACTTTCCCTTCTCCACGCTCGCTTGACATGTCGCCATACGTAGAACCCAACCCAGAGATCTGGCCCCCAGGCGAACCAATCCTCTACGACCTCGTAGCAAACATCATCCTCGACCCCACGATCACCGCACCCGGCGGGACAGAAGATGCCGCGGAGAAGGGCGTCAATGCAGCTTCAGGCGGTGGAACCTCGTCCAGCGGCGCCGGTGCAGGCACCGAGAAGGTCTCGTGGCTCGTGCAGCTGCATGATAAGGCCATGGCGGCAGAGAATACCCGTGTCCAGAACCAGCAGCATAGTGGCGAACAAAGGGGGCCAGAGTGGTTGGAGATCCAGGATTTGTTTGTTAAAAGCGCAGAGAGCGAGACACTCTTCACGAAGGAGGGGTATCTTATGGTTTGGGAGCGGAGGAGGGTTCCTGGTGTGAATAAGGGGAAGGCCGCTTCCAAGTGAGCGGGTTCTTGGAATTGAAGCGTCCTGTATTGGCGGTCCGCATGTATAAGTAAATATGATTCTCCATGGCATCGATCCGACAGAGTACTCGTCCTATTTTCAAGCCGATATATATGCGTCAGCCTTAGGCCTTAGGGACATGACGTTCAGGTATTAAATTACATGTCTTAATACACGCTCGATCCGATCTACAGCGCACCCCATCCGCACCACTTCCTCCCAATGCGAATTGCAGCCCCTGATATGATCCCCCAGACAGAAGCATTCACCGCAGCCTGAAGCCCCATCATGAGAGCCAGTTTACTCATATAAGCCAGCGTGTCAGATCGAGAGCGCCCACCGCCCCATGCCCCGAGTGGATAAACATCAGATCGGAGAATGGCCGGCGCTCCTTTGGAAGCAAGGTATGATTTTACCAGTGATCGAAGGTAAAATGACTCGAGAGGCGCGAAGAGGGCCGTAGTAATCATGGCCGCGAGGTGGGAAGCTAGAGAGTCCATGGGGAAGGACGAGAGAATGGTTACTCTGTGGGAAGGGCTGGAGGTCATTGCTGTTGCGGTTCCGGCTGTTGAATTTTGGCCGGCGCTGGGATCGGTTATGTGCGGGATGATTTCGGAGTCGGCGTCTTCGTCGTTTTGATTCGGCAGTTGGTTAATGGTGTCGTCTGGTGGTGGTTCTTCTACGACGTCTGGGAGGATATTGACAGGAGCTGAGGCTGTTGGTTCAGTGAAAGTGTCGGCTGCGTTTCGGTCTGTGGGTATACCGTTTGGTTGGTCGCCGGATGGTAAGGCTGTTACCCATTCTCCTAGGTTGGATGGTGGTACATTGGCCATATTTAGGGAACCATCCCTATCAGTAGCCTCGGGGTTAAGGATCGTTGTTATGTGGCCGCCTTGCTGAGATACAATTGTGTCCAGAAGATCAGATATCGAGGGGCGGTCCGTCGGTCCGGCGCCAGCATTCTGAAGGTCGGCCTCGTTATTGGTGGTGGCATTCCTCTGACTAGTACGACGGCTCTCCAGCTCCAATTGCATGGCGATGACATCTGAATCTTGAATTAGCTGTGCGCGGACCCTAGGTGACGATTGCGAGGATGCAGTAGACGGAGAACGAGAGAGAAGTGTGTCTGAGCGTGATTGCCGTCGGCTTTCGTTCATCGTGGCAGGCTCGTGTTGGCGAGCGTCTGGGCCTGGGGACGATGTGCGGGTAGAAAGAGTGAGGTTCCTTGCGCGCCTCAAAAGGTCCATGTTATCCACGTCAGGACTCTGATTTTCTTCGTTTGATAGTTCACTGCGACCATCATTGGAATGTGCATCTGATCCGTTGGTAGACAAGGACTGGTCGGCGGGATGCCACTGCGCGCTTCTTAGTCTTCGATGCTGTTCCTCTGGATCTAGAGCTCGATACGACGAATGTGTTTGTGGCGGGGGATGTTCGGAATAATCTTGGTGTTCTGCCTCTTGGGCGATAGAAACCCGTCGTGAGCTGAAAGTAAACCTTGTAGACAGCCATTGCCAAAGTGTGTCCACCTCATAAGACAAGTCTTCCATTAAAGAAAGCCTGCTGCGATGTGTCTCCTCCACAGCTCGGCGACCCAAAGTGGGCACCATCCAATCAATGAGATCGTTGTCGAGGGCCACTTTGATGGAAAGATCATCTGTCATAGTAGGTTTTGGTAACCGTCTGCGGATCAGTCTGTAGAGACGGACTTCGATTACAGGCCGCAGATAGACATAGATGTAGAAGAGAGAGGGTGTTTTCATGATGTTCAAGACAAAAGTGAACAGAGAGCTGAATGAGAGGTCTGTAGGAAAGCTTGGAAGAAGCATTGAGGTGAATTCGCCGAAAGGCATAAAATGACCAATGCTGGGCATGGATGTGGGAGGGATTAGATGGAGAGACTGGAGTAGAGAGTACATGTAAGTCTGCATTGCGAGGACGAGGAGTGCTCCTCGGGTTCTGTAGAAGATTAGACTTGGCGCCAATGAAGGTCCGGGCTACATACGCGGAATGTAGAATAGTAAAGGAAGCTCTCACAAGCTTCGAGCCTGTGTCATTGTTCGGAAAGAAATTCTGGATTATGGAAATCAAGCGCTCCAAGGGATGATGGCGACAGATAGATAAGCATGTGGACAAGGCCCATGCCGGGATCCCAGCGAAATAAAACCCAAGAGCACCAAGAGAAGCACGTTCTTGATTTATGATTTCTGTGACAGGAACCTGGGCGTAGCTTTTGAATGTCTGGATCATTGCATGATTAGCCCAAGCGCATCTATTCAGCCAGGTACCAAGCAGCATTACCTGTATCCGACCAGTAAGTGACGTTGTCCACCACGAGCCTAGAAAGACAGAGATCTGGTCCAGTGTCACCATGACCAGCCCGTAGTCATTCTCAGCCACAATGGCATTGATCTTCTGCTGTTCACTGCGGCCGCGATGCGCATCCTCGCTGACGACAATTCCCATGGTCGATAGAATGTCATTCTTGGCTCTCCTTAGGTCTCGTCCAAAGGACTTGGACTCTGGGTTGACCGGGTGGCCTCTCTCATCATAGTGCTGGACATATCTGTCAGCACAGAGGGGCGATATTCTCCGGTGGGTGGAGGTTGCATGTCCTCCTGAGCTCCCAGAAGCAGGCTCTGGGGCTTCATAAGGAGACCGGCCCTTGAACTTGGTCAATTTAAGGTCCACGAAGCATATGTCAAGAACTGAATATATATTGACCGTGCATTATAGGATGGATGGGTAAGAAGGCTCGAAATCATAAGTACGACACAGATATTATTGAACAGTGCATATAGGCCATTGGCTGGGCAATATAGAGCTATAAACAGCTAACTTGCAGCAGAGACAGAACAGCAATGGGTGGGATAAATGAAAGCAGAGAGCATACCAAGGCTAGTCGATTCAAGTATGCGCGTCGTCCCATCGCATGTAGTTCACGTTTTCGCAGTCATTGTGTCCCAAAGCTGAGTAATTCAGGACAATGTGATGAAAACAACCCAGATGGATGAAAGAAGGACTGTCCTTGTAGATGGCTGATATCAAGCGGCTGCGGCTACGGCGTCTACTCCGTACCCGGTGCACAGACCAGGCAGCCTGGCCGCTGTTTGACGATCTGTCAAACAGAACAAACAGGCCAAACTCTGCCTCAAAAAAAGTGATCGAAAAGTTTCCGAGCGACGAGTCTGGAGACGAATTGATCTTTTGGTTATACTTATTTAGCGGTACCTGGGAGACGTGAAATGGCGCGATAGACTGCTCAGCATCCTCATTTCTCAGAACTTTCAGCCATGTCCAAAGCCGTCGTCAAGACGACCTTCGAGGCGTCTCGTACGCTTCGTCCCATCTATACCGGAGGAAGCACCGCACTCGATGCCAGTGGCCGCATACTGGTCGCCTGCGTCAACGAAGATGCGCTCGTCATTGATCTGGAAACCGGCGACCAGCTCGCTACGCTTGAAGGAGTAGGTCTTCGTCTACTTGGTTTCCAACGCCGCTAACTCGAGTTAGGATGGAGAGGTCATTACCAGCTTAGCCAGTTCGTCCATTACACTTCTACACCTGCCGCAATCAGTGCACTAACCAACTCAGTCACCCCATCGGCCTCGCACGTTATCCTCTGCTCCCGATCTATGTCCATGCGCATATACTCTCTTTCCCCTCGCGATGACACCACTTCTGCTACCCTCGAGACAAAGCTCGTTAGAAGCTTGAAACCCCACACGGCGCCCGTTGTAACGACCGCAACAGACCCAACCAGTACCCTACTTGCGACCGGAGCTGCGGATGGCTCAATCAAAGTCTGGGATATCCGAGGCGGTTTCATCACACACAGTTTCCACGGCCACGGCGGCGTTATCACGGCCTTATGCTTCTTTCAACCACCGGTCGCAGAGAACGATGGGAAATCATCTTCGAAGAAGAAGTCCAAACTCAAGGCTGCAGGCGATGAAGATGATGAAATGATGGACCTAGATCCCGCTTCAAGCATTGGCGCCTTCCGGCTCGCTTCCGGTAGTGAAGAGGGTAAAGTGCGCTTGTGGGACTTGAATAAGAAGAAGTCCATCGCATCGCTTGACTCCCACGTCTCGGTTGTGCGCAGCCTTTCATACTCGTTAACGGAGAACGCCCTACTGTCCGCCGGCCGAGATAAGACCGTCATTGTGTGGGATATGCGAACATTCAAGAATCGGAGAATCATCCCTGTTCTAGAGACTGCCGAGGCAGCTTCATTTGTTGCTGAAGGCGGACTATGTCTGGTTGGCGGAGAGAATGGACGTTTGCGTGTTTGGGATTGTAACAGAGGAGGAGAGGTTACAGGAGAACAGGAAGCTGCGCCCGAATTCGAGGCTGTGATCGCGATTCACTATTCTCCGGGGATGCCTTTCGCCATGACGGTACATGCAGACCAAACCATGAGGCTGCATTCTCTGGAGCCTCTATCAGACCTCAAGCCTGGGTCCAAGATCGACCCGCTGCCGGTTGTGAGGCGCATCTCAGGAAATGATGATGATATTATCGATCTCGCCTACGTCGGTCCTGACCGTTCTATGCTTGCTTTGGCAACCAACACTGAGAGCATTCGTATTGTCTCTGTTGGGGCATCCGAGCATAGGCCAACAACAGAGAAGCAGGAGTACTTCGGTGCTGATGTCGCTCACCTGGATGGCCATGACGACATTATCATCTGCATTGATGTAGACTGGTCCGGCCATTGGCTTGCTACAGGTGCAAAGGATAACACGGCACGTTTATGGCGCCTCGACCCGGAGGGATCGTCTTATACATGCTTCGCGCTTCTTACAGGCCACGCAGAGTCTCTAGGGGCCATCAGTTTCCCACGGGACTCGCCTCCTCCTGATACACCAGCATACAGGGATCCAATAAACCACCCACCTCCTTTTGTCATTACAGGTTCCCAGGATCGTACAGTTAAGCGGTGGAACACCGGGAAGCTAGGTGCTACAAATGTCGACAGTCTTCACACACCAAAAGCGCTTTTCACTCGCAAGGCTCACGACAAGGACATCAATGCTCTGGACGTAAGCCCATCATCGGCACTTTTTGCTTCGGCCTCACAAGACCGGACCGTGAAAATATGGTCTGCCGACGATGGGTCCGTCGTTGGTGTCTTACGTGGGCACAAGAGAGGTGTTTGGTCAGCACGTTTCTCTCCTAAGGACACGCCAATTCTCAGTGCAGATGCCAAAAGCAGCACTAACAGGGGCATGATCGTGACGGGCTCAGGTGATAAAACAGTGAAGCTCTGGAGCTTGTCCGACTACAGCTGTCTCCTTACGTTTGAAGGCCACACAAACAGTGTACTCAAGGTGCTTTGGCTTCCACCCCCTGATATGTCCAGTAAAAACGACGATGAAGACGATGAAGATACAGCAGCAGCAAATCCCAACTCCGTTCAGCTTCGGCCCCTTGTCGCCTCCGCTGCCGCAGATGGACTGGTGAAGGTCTGGTCCCCTTACACAGGTGAACTCGAAACCACTCTCGACAACCACACTGATCGAGTCTGGGCATTGGCCAGCCCTACACCATCCGGAGCTCGTGACAATGCCAAGTCCTCTACTTCCAAATCCACCTCCCCCTATGCCATTGCGTCGGGCTCCGCAGACTCAACAGTCACTTTCTGGACCGACACAACATCCGCAACATACACCGCCGCCGTCAATGCAAACTCGGCCCGCGTCGAACAAGACCAGCAACTACAAAACTACATCGTAGCAGGCGCCTACCGCGAAGCCATCACCCTCGCCCTCCAGCTCAACCACCCTGGACGTCTCCTTTCCCTCTTCAACGCCGCCATTGATGCCGCTGACGATCCTCATAATAACGACATCCCGAGCGAAGTTCGCGCAAACAGTTTTACTGGCAACCCGTCTATTGACGAGGTCCTTCAAACCCTTGACCCCGCAAACCTTCACGCCCTCCTCCTTCGTCTCCGGGACTGGAACACCAATGCGCGCCACTCTAAGGTCGCGCAGCGGATTCTCTTCGCTCTCTTCCGGTCATATCCCGCCTCAACCTTTGTTGAGCTTGCTTCTTCCAGCATGGCTAAGCGGGGCGGTGACGGACGAGCCGCAGCTGCCATGAAAGATATCCTCCAAGCCTTGGCTTCATACACCGAGCGACACTACCGTCGTGTTGAGGAGCTCGAGGATGAGAGTTATCTCGTCGAATGGGTCCTCGGAGAGATGGATGGAGGTGTCGGTCTGAGTGCACTGGGAGCCCCGACACAGGGCATCAACGGTTTTGACGACGTGCCTGAGCAAGAGAAAGATGTGGCTATGCTTGGTGCTTAATATGACGATCGAAGGGTTTGGAAATGAGCAATATTATACATATGAGGCCATGTACGACTAGACATCATTTCTTGTTCTTGTTGTTTGTTTTGCTGGATTGACACGGTATATACCTATGGGTGTTTGTCTGAGGAGTACATATTCATTGCATTTACATCGAGGTCTCTGAAAAGTTTTGTTTTCGCGGGTTTGGTTGAGCAGCTATACGTGAAACATTCATTGTTCTCCCACTTCATTCCAAGAAGGGGTTTTTTTTTTTCTTCTATCTGATCATGTCATGATTTATAAGTGTAGTTCAACAGGCACGGTTGCCTATATCAAAAACATGGTGACCCATATATCGTCTATCTCCTCCGCCGATGAGAGTCGCGATCACTATCCCGGTCCCTGTCCCGATCTCTGTGTCTGCTGGAGTCTTTCGACGATGAGTGTCGTGAGCTGTATCGGACATCGTCATAATATTTCTGGCTCCTTCGATCTCGATCTCGATCTCGATCCCTGTCCCTATCGCGGTCTGAACGACGCTCGTGGTCCCGGTCCCGGTCTCGTTCACGATAGTACCGATCATCTCGTCCCTCGCCATCCTCATCCTCGTACCTCCGCCGTCTAGAATGCCGGTCACTCGTAGAGCGACTCCGATCCCTTCGTGATGACCCATTCCGCCGACTGTCGTAACGATCATCATCACCGTATTCTATACGCCGAGTGTCCCTATCACGGTCACAATCCCGCTGCCGATCCTTATCACGCCCGTTGCGTCCGAGATTTCGATCCCTCCTCTCCTTCCAGTCGTCACTGTCCTCCCGTTTCTTGGCCTCCTTCGCCATGACCGAAAGTTCTTCCTCCGTAATTGTCTCGCCGGTTTTCTTGTTCCGCATAAGCACGGGCATGTATACGCCTTCTGTATTACTCTCGCCGTTCTTTGCTGGCTCTCCGGCTTTCCTAGCCCCCTTGCGCATGGCAGCTTTGCCCCAGGCCCCGAACTCAGCCTCTGACTTTCCATTAGAAACATCCTTGGCGCCGATTCCTAGGAAACCAGGACGACGAGCAGGCACATGTGGTGCAGACGCCCGGCTGGGGTGCCCGCTGCCGTAGTTCCCCCTCCCAACAGCCTCGCCCTCCTTCCAGCCCATGCCACGCAGTAGGGCAGCGCCGAACTCCTCCACGGGGATAGCATTGTACTGATCCAGCGTCGCTGACTCGGGCCTCGCCGCAACATCCGCCCGGAAGGATCTCGTTTCGTTGTTGTGCCCGTCGTAGTATTCCTCCTCTTCATCTTCTTCCTCCGCCGCACGCTTCGACTCAATAACAAGATCCGTCCTCCGCTCCACCTCCCCTTTACTTTCCCCCACAAGCGCCCGCAACGCAATCTCGTCCTCCGTAAGCGGCTTCTTTTCCTTAACAGGCTGAGCAGGCACGGGCGCCGCGTCTTCTATCTTCTGATCCGCATCACCCTCCTCACCCTGCGGCGGCGGCTGCTTCGCAAAGCTCAACCCATATTCCATACTCGGCCCAACAGCATCGCCATCCCCAGAAACCACCCCCCTCCTCTGTGCCTCCTGCAACGCCTGCACCTCCTTGGGCAGTAAATTTTTCTTGCCCTTCGGTCTCCGCACAACACCGGGCCGGTCGCGCCAGTTATTCCCGCTCGCGACAGGAATCGTCAGCGGCTTCGTCTCCTCCGTATCGGAAGCACCGATCGTCTTGCCCGTAAGCGTGTCGAAGCCCGTAACGGATTCGAAGGCCGGTTCGTTGTCGCCACCGTCCGAATCGGAGTCGGAGTCGCCGTGGTGCTGGAGGTTTCGGTGTGGGCGGCGCGTGAGCGTTGTGCTGGGCGCTGACTTTTTGGGCGCAACTTTTGCAGAGCCTAGCGAGAGGTAGACGGGCTTTATGGAGGTTCCGTTGGTCTTGCCGCCGGACGGCGGCAAGTTCGAGGACATGGTCGGCCAGTATAGGATTGCTGTCGGACTATGCGTGAGAAGAGTTCGTGGTAGCCACGAGGCGAGCTGGCTGTACACTTTATGTATCGGGGACTCTGATGCGCGCGGTGTTGATAGCTAGGTGAGTGATATTGCGGCTCAAGAGAATTGCGTATGGCAGAGCTTTGAACATTGGCTCTACCTTGACAGGACACATACAGCGCTTGATAAAGTCAAAAAGCGCGCGGCTGGTCAACCAATGGGGTGATAGCTCAGCTGGGAGAGCGCTAGACTGAAGTCTGAACTTCATTTCCAAGCCAAGTTAATCCTTAGGCATCTAGAGGTCCCTGGTTCGATCCCGGGTCATCCCATTACTTTTTGGTTGCTGTTCATTTTTTTATGTAGACTAGAATGTTTGTAGTAGCTTACAGATTGGTAAACAATAGTCCCGGGTCTGTTGTTTTTGCTGGTGCAGGCTAACAATACTGACAGTGGCAACTTTGCACAATATAGCTGGCTGGCTGTGCATACTAATCATCTTTTTAGATATGGACTACAAATTAGTTATTACCTACTGTGATATGCGGTTATGGACATGCTCTACAGCATAGATGTTCAGCCATGTAAGTTTCATCACATGCAGGCCAGAGGTGAAGGTGATAGAGGTTGAAAAGAGGTATCTTGGAGGAGTAGGCTCTGTCTTGCAGAGCGAGTCCACTGGCTGCCGCATTTCATTTGGGAAAGGCGCTGAATGGACGAATCAGTCCTGCTGATGGTGGCACATTACTGACAACCTGGAATCAATCATCAAGGAAGTGCCCACCCAGTCTGGTAGGGCAAGGGCAAATCATGGGAGTGGGCTTGTGCTCCATAACTGCGCGAACACGTACCAATACAACAAGCAAGTACAAGCGTGGACAACAATGCATTGAAGGAAACTGCTACAGACTCTGACATCTAATTAGTTTTCTTCTGTTTTCGGAAGCTGTTAAGAATTGAAAATATGGCTAAAAAAAAAAAAGAATCGACCGATACGGGACTCGAACCCGCAATCTTGGCTTGACTAGCATGCTAGTAGTATTTTAATCTCATAGCTGTCACATTGTTAGGAATTTGATGGTAAGGTTGTCTGATTAGGATTACTCACGAGAGCCACGCCTTACCATTAGGCCAACCGGCCGCTGGTTACATCACTCGTTTCTTATCAGCACTTATAAGTAATATTCAATTTGAGCACATCATTTCACCTACCTGGTCGCGTCCACAGCCCTAATTGTCTACGGAGCAAAACAAATGTGAGTTGGTCGAGGGTATTTTCATATAAGTTTACACAAAGACAAAATGAAATACAAGCTTCTTATACTATATGCCAACTCTTACCTATAGTAGACCGTGTATCTAGACAATCAATCCTCTGTTTGTCGCGGAGGCGAATAGTCATGCTCATCATAACGGGCGCTAATGGTCCCCTAGGCAGAAGCTCAGGTTCCGTAGTATGACCGGAAACTAAACCAGGCTTCTCGTAATATCATTTGAGGATTTTCGTACTCTTTATTTTGTAAAAAGGAAGAACGCTTGGACATTTACATGTGGCTATTATTATCCTTGCATTCGAAATAGCTGGACTTGGCGCCTTATCTAGTTGCAGTATAAATGCGACAAGCTCGAGTTTCGGAAAGGATTCATAAACGAGGACGAATGCACAATAAGGCCAGAGGTCTTTTCTCAGAAATAATAACATGGCGCAAATAATCCTTCCTTTCCTAGAATTTAATCTATTCCAAGCGCCCATCCTAATACAACGCTAAATTTCGTGCCTGCCCTATCGGTACAAGTGGTACAATAAGAAAAAAATAAGATCCCCCAGTAGGTTCCGATAATCGATCATGCATCGCAATATCCGGGGTTAGACTGGCGCAGAAGGAGGTTGCGAAGACCAAGAGGGTTTTGAGAGTGTGTGTGCGGTGGAGGTAATGTGGAAATGTAGGTGAAGGAGTAAATGGTAGAGTTGTAGGAGATATAAGCCAAGATCATCGGCGGAGGGGTAGTTGGGGTTAGGGTTGGGTTGTTGCGCGGTCGTGGTATTGCAGGTCGTGAGAGGGTGTCAAAGAAAATCGGTGAAATAAAGGTTGGTAAGGATAATATGTACAATCGAAAAGACGGGAAAGTTTGGAGGGTAGTATCCGTAGGTACGCATTTACGCACCCATAGACTGAGTTTGAGGATGATTAGGGCTCTTGCTCGCGCCTGAAATAGGACCAGTCTGAATGCTGCCACTGCGTTGAGTTTGCGGTGTTGCGCTTCGGCTCTGCTGCGGCACAGCCACGCCCATCGCAGGGGAACTTCCGGAACCCACCCTGTTTTGCTGAGCAGGTTGGGAGACTCGCATCATGGGAGAGAATCCCTGGGCTTGTGAAACCTGCATGTTCGGAGCGCCATTCATGCCTGTTTGAGGCGGTTGAAAATTACCATCATGAGGAATCTGATAATTAGGCTGAACGCCGAGATTACCCGCCGCCGCGTTCATGGCAACCTGGGACATTCGCTGTTGCTGCGAGTAGCGGTGGAGTTGTTCCGTGGCTAATTGCCTGACTTGGTCCATCGGCATGTTCGGGTTGCCCTTTTGGATCTGATTTTGGATTGCGCTGATGGTGGTCGGCACGGCACCGCCTGAAAGGGGATTCGGTTGGCCCATGCGCGGGGAAGGTGTAGAAACGCCTTGAGGCGTAGTGTTATGGAAGGGTGGACTTTGCATTCCGCCTCCCGCCTGGAGTGCTGCCATCATGGCTGGGTTGTTCGGTGTACCGTTCACAGTAGGCATGTTCAAGTTGGGAGAGTTGGATCCTTGGGGCACAAATTGGGGCTGGGCGTGGAACTGTTGCTGGGCTTGCTGAGACTGTTGGGGCAGTTGTTGCTGCTGGTTTTGCTGCTGCGGTGCTTGTTGCTGCTGGAGTGAATGCTGGGGAGGTTGCTGTCTGGATTGTAACAGCCGCTGTTGCTCTTGGAGGCGATTGGCCTCTCGAATCACCCGAGCATTATCCGGTGACGCTTGCATTGGCATGTTGGGACGGGCACCATTGTTCTGCTGCATCCCAGCCTGGGGCATCATTTTCATAGCCATGGGGTTGGGGGGCATCTGATTATTCACCACCCCACCAGTTCCCTGCATTCCCTGAACGTGAGGTCTAGCTTGATTGACGCCAACGCCCTGTGGTACTCCGTTCGGCATATTAGCCAATGGATTCGGCATTCCGTTCGGTAGACCATTCGGAGTACTGGTGGCAACAGAAGGGGCGCTAGGATTATGAGGCATTGGGTTGAGACCTCGTCCAGGAGCATTCATCATTTGCTGCTGGTTCGGCATTTGACCAGCTCGGGCCGCTAGGCTCGCCTTTAAACCAGATTAGACAGGTGACATCTATAATTGCAAGAATTAAACTCACCCTCTGTTGAGCAATCATTTGTTGACGGTATTGCTCCTGTCTCTCTTGAAGTTTCAGTTCACGTTCATGCTTCAAGCGGCTGAATTCCGCGGGCGATGAAATGGGGGGCTTCGGTTGGTTGGCCTCGTTGACCTTTCTCAGCGAAGCGAGCTGCGAAGCTAGAGAGAAACAAAGTCAGCTTGTCCCGGGATGCTTGATAACTCGTACTTACCGTGTTGCTGCTTTTGCAGTATAGTCTCCCGCTTCTTTGCGAGCTTCCTCATAGCATCGAGGAGCGCTAAGTGCTTGGAAGACCTCCGACGATCAACCCGAATAGGCTGTGTACCTCGCCTGCGAATCAAAGGCATGGGCGGTTGATTACCGCTGGCATTACCCTGCTGCTGCTGCTGTTGCTGTTGCTGTTGAGCTGCAGCCTGTTGTGCCATAACATTACGCTGGGCAGTGTCGATCCTTTGATGATAGGCCCTGAAATACGGTGTTTTAGACATGTCCGAAGGTAAGCCTTCTATTCCTGCCCAGCGCTCGAAGCATTCCCAAGGCGTTCGCCTCTCCGCGCCAGATGTAAACTGGGACGGTGGAGTCAGACAGCTGGATATCAGCGACCAGTTATACGAGTACTCCTCGACAAGACTGCGAAGTTCCTCGTCTTCGGCGTAAGTCCACTGAGAGGACTGTCTTGATTCCAGAAAGCCAAGAGAGGGCATGGGATACTCGGTGGGCGGTCTAAAAGGTTGAGCTGGATGAATGCGATCACGTATATGCCTATTCTCCGGCTGAAACAGGGCAACGTTTGTTTGTTCGGGGGTTAGATCCAATACAAGGTGCTCAGAGCCGGAGTCGTATTGCGAATAGTCATAGCGGCTGCGTTTTCTGGCAGGTTCATCCTTGTGGAACATAATCTTCCCGCGAGCATACTTAGAAACTGGGAGAAGCTCGGTCTTCCATGGCATATCTGGAGGCTCTTTGAAAGTTGGAAGATGTGTATCCGGAGCAATCTGAACAGGTGTGTAGATAGGCAATTCATCGAGAAGTTTCTGTGCGGCCGGGGTCATGTCCAGGGAGAACGTAAACTCGTCAGAACCCAAGGAGAAAATGGCTGCTGGAGCAACAGTGTCATGTATATCGGGTCGTGGTTCGTCAACGAAACCTTCACTGACGGAATCTTCTTCGTTCGAAGGCACCAGATCTGGCGTAGGGAGAGAAAGTTCCATGGCGTCGTGGCCCAGATCCGCTGGAGGGGAAACCATTGCAGTGGTGTGTGGTTCGTCCTTCTTTTGGGATTCTTTTGGTGGTATCTTGGCTTGGACGCGCAACATTGATCGCGATTCGGGGTCACTGTAAATATACTCCGCACACCAATCCGCACAACTCTTTGCTGCAGCAAGTTTCCACTTGCGCTCTTCCCGATAATCTGTCCGCATCCACTTCATATGATCCAGAAGAACATCCCAATGTGACCCCTGCCGAGGTGGTTCAGCAGAGCGTTTCAGTTGGCGCAGAGGCCATTTATTGGCATGCTGAAGATCATATATGCGACGTAGTATACGACAATCCACCTGTTCCTGGTAGTCTATAAGATAGTTATTCGTCGATAGGGTTTTATGGGCCGAGGAGAGCAGGGCAGACAGAGTAGTGCTCCGAGGTGGGGCGTATGCCTTATTCTGGAATAGAGTAAAAAGATAGTCTTGCTCTTCATTTAGCCTGACCAGATCGCCAGATTGTTGGCGGACAAGATCCATAGCGGCACCCTTATCCTGTTGCTGCTGTTTAGGAAAGACAACAGTCGAATGTTTGCTTCTCTCCTTCTCGCGCGCTTTTCTATCTTTCAGGCGTAGCTTTGCAGAGTCCGCATAGTTACCAGCACCAGCTCGTGACAGATCATTAGGTTTCTCAGCCGCGTGTAACTTTTCAACTGGGGAGACTGGGGTTTTCGGCGCTTCGCCCAGAATTTCTGACACAGACTTGTGCCGAATTGCTCCAGAGGATACCCTAGTTGTCATTCTCTCGAGTGGCGGTGCTGGTTGGACAGGTGGACTTGCTTTCTTGGTCGGTTGGGGAGCCGGCGCTGTCTCCCTGGCAGAAACCTCTGCTTGAGTTACATCCTGGACCGGGGTTGGCTGTGCCTGAGCTTCGGGCTCTGCTATAGCATCACTAGTCGAGTCTGTTTTCTTGGTATCCGGTAGACTCCCTTCCGGTACAGATTCTGGAGCATCTTCTGTGGCCTTTGTCGCGGTGAAAGTCGACGGCAAATCCTCTGAGATAACCTGATTTGCCAAGGGGCCGGCGCCAGCGCCGTCTTTGACTTGACTCACCAGAAGAGCATTTTGCTGGAGGGACTGTGCCTCCTCGAAGCGAAGCTGCTCATCTGGGGTGGTCGGAACAAAACTCGATTGTCCTTGAACAGTCGCTGTTGGTTTAGGAGTAGGAGGTTTCTCGGCCGGCTCCGCCGCTTCTTCAGTTGCGCTTGTGGCCGGAGATCCAGCAGTTGGGGCGGGGGTGTTGTTTGAATATGGCCCGGCGGATGAGACTGGGGATAAGGGTTGTTCGACGACGTGGACAGGGCGACCTGGAAGCGGAGATTCATGCAAATCATGATGGGTTTTTGGCGTGGTGATGGCTGACTCGCCCGGTGAAACGGCTTTGATGGTGTCTTTTTCATCTGCACGTGGTAGACCGTCGATAGAGTCCTGGGAGCTGCGAGGAGTTTCCGGTAGGGAGACGCCTTTTTGGCCTTGTTGCAGGTTTGCCTTCGCGGCAAGTCCATCAAGCTTTTGCGACCCTTCAGATGCTCCGAGGGCGAGTAGAGGTGAAGGTTTGCTGTCGTGCGGTTGTGTGCCAGGGCGAGACAACTGCTTTTCCGTCAATTGCGGCGCTGCGGCTTTCTGTGCTTCAAGCTCAGGAGCTCCTTGCGAAGCAGCTTCGGGCGCGGAAGCCTCCCCTCGCGAGAGAGGGCTAGCCGAAACAACATTGGAAGTCGCTGGGATTGGCGCTGGTAGAGATGATGGGGCTGGCTTGGTCTCGCGCGCCGCCGGCTCGGGATAAATGGGTAGGGGCGGGAGCGTAGCTTCGTTGAACCAACGACCTCTGGGAAGCAGTGAGCAAGGCGCGATCGTGAGGTATGGTGACAATAGTTAAACATATGGATAGAGGCATCAAGATAGTTGAGATGTAACATCTTAGAATAACTTACTTTGTGATATCGTTGGCATCGAGAAAGCTCTGTTCCTTTTCCTGATACGCGGAGTCGGCGAAAGTGTCGGTCGCGCCCGCGTAGCCTACGGTCGCGAAGTAGAGCTCGCTCAATTTGCGCTTCCGCGACAGCAAACAGCGTCTAAAAATTCAGTGAGCGATGAAATCAAATCGCGAAACAGTCTAGAAGAGAATTGATCGTTGGAGAATAATTATACTCACGCGATCTCATCTTGCTTAGACCGAAGAAGCTCTTCTCGGAGCATCGAGTCTAATTCAAGAACACAACATCCGATTAACGCTCTGAAAATAAGGGGAATAGGTTGAGCGAAGTCATCCAGATGGAAAAAATCGCTCCGAAAAGATGATAAGGTTGTGGTTGTAGTGTTTTGCGATGCAAGATACTCAACACGGAGATGGCACTGTGAAGGGATTTTTGGGAGGGTTCGTGGTGATGAGGAGGGTGTCGAGTTGTGGTTGGTTGACTGGAAAGCTTTTTGGAAGGGTACCGGGAGCAGCGAAGCAGGTATGGGGGAGCCCTTAGGATGAGGTATGCTGGTCTACTGGTTTATTTTACAGCTACGCTTGTCTTGGGCTAAGAGAATAGTTCCTCTGATTCCAGTTCGTACCCCCAGAGGTGCGATACGCTAAGTGCACAAGCAATCTAACCTGATGTCCCTGGTAGATTATCAAGTTTTGAGGTGGTTGACGCTATAGTGATCCGGAGAGTGCCCTGCACGCCAAGCCGCCAAGCCGGGCACCCCAGTATTTCACACCGCCCTCGAGGAATGTCTGGCAGAAAAAAAAAAAGTTGGCCGCTTTCTGAAGCTCAACAGTTAAACAAACCACAGCTCATTCTTCACTTTTCGGCATTCAATACAGCTTCAGTGATGGCCAAGCGCAAGAGAGGCGATGTGGCTAAGGAGTCTCAGCCGCCACAACCGGCAAAATTGGCCAAATCAACCAAAAAGAAGGAATATTCGTCTTCTGAACCTACCGACAGTGCCACTATCACTTTACAAATAGTTACAGGTTCATATGAGCGAGTCCTGCATGGATTCACGGCATCTATTCCATCAACATGCTACTCAGATGAAGGCAAAGATTCGCCCGATGGCTCGTCACGGGTTCAATTTGTGGATACGTTCTTATTCGAAGCCCATGCGTCTGCAATCAAGTGCTTGGCCCTGTCCCCGTTGCCCAAGGCAGATTCTACGGAGCCTCCGAAAGTCATTTTGGCTAGCGGTGGTAGTGATGAGCGCGTCAACCTCTATACACTGTCTGCGGCGCCCCCAACAGTCAACGAGCACTATCCAACAGTTCCCACCCTCGCCGGTAACAAAATTCTAGAAAATCCTAAGAACAAGGAGCTTGGAGCCCTGCTTCATCACTCTGCGCCTATTACCTCTCTTGTATTTCCATCACGGTCAAAATTGCTAGCATCTGCTGAGGATAACACCATTTCCGTTAGCAAGACTCGTGATTTGACCGTGGTCTCTACAATTAAAGCCCCTCATCCCAAGGTCCAGGGCAGACCTAGTGGTGATACTGCGCCTCCCGGAGGCTCTCCATCTGGTGTTAATGACTTTGCCGTCCACCCGAGTATGAAGCTCATGTTGAGTGTGGGGAAAGGGGAGAAGTGCATGCGACTGTGGAACCTGGTCACGGGAAAGAAAGCCGGAGTTTTGAACTTTGACAGGGAGATTTTGCAAAGCGTCAAGGAGGGCAGATGGAGCACTGGAGAAGGAAGAAAAATTGTCTGGAACACGGCTGGAGAAGAGTTCGCCGTGGCGTTTGAATGGGGCGCTGTGCTCTTTGGAATTGTAAGCTCCCTATCGCTGTCGGCAGTTGATCCCTCTAACGTGTAATCGCAGGATTCAACGCCGATTTGCAGAGTCTTTCCGGGGCCTCGGAGCAAGGTGCATGAAATCAAGTACATGTCGGTGGGCGAAGAGGAGTTATTTGCAGTCTCAACGGAAGATGGTCGAGTCATTTTCTACTCAACGAAGAACCTGCGGAAGGCAGACGAAGGCGACGATTCGTCTATTCCGCACGCCGAGCCAATCGCCCAGCTTGGAGGCAAATCTCAAGGGTTTCCGGGAAGGGTAAAAGGCCTTGAGATACTAAGCCTGAAGGGCCAGGCGGGAGTCAAGGGCGAGGACTTTGCGGTGGTCACGGCGAATAGTGAGGGCGTTGTGCGTGTGTGGCGGTTGCTTGGATCCCAGCTACGCAGTGCTGGTTCGAAGAAGTCTGGTGACGCGAAGGACGTTCAAGTGGGCAAGCTCTTGAACTCTTATGAGACAGGAAACCGAGTCACCTGTCTGAAAGCGTTCGTCATGATGCCTGCTGGGGAACCCACGCCTGAGGATTTCGAGTCTATCGACGAGGAAAGTGATGATGTGTCGAGTAGTGAGGAAAGTGATGAGGAATAGGCGCCTGCCAGTACTCGAATGGCACTGCTCTGTTGTATATACCCAGGAACTTTTTACATGTAAATTATGAATGAAAACGAGACAAATACTATCCATAGATCGCATCACCTCTTGTTCATGGAATTCCGGCTTTCTGAACTATTACGTCGCGTATATTAATTAGTAGTTACGCTGGTCCAAGCTAGCATCCAGCTTTTTGAAATCTTAAGTGGAGGTAAAAATATAGTTCGGCATAGTTACTCCGTAGAATGAGTCACACTGGAATCAATTTATGTAGGCCATACCAACGAACATCGCGGATAACAGACTCTAGACACAATGCAAAGTTACAGACAGTTTGCCTACATAAGATAACAACCGAGTTTTAAGCTAATAAGAGTAAACCCGACGGAAAAGAACAAGAGAATCGAGCTGGCACGCTGTCTAGAAAGCATCTGCCGCTGCCGACCGCCTGCTCGCTCTCCACTGCACAAAACCCCCACTAAACTCGGTGCAGGCCTAAAGATCGTATCGCCTCCGTCGATTTGCAAAACCAGCAAATTTCATCCAACAAGCACTCGACGTCAACGCTCCCACCCTCTCTTATACCCCCCCTTTCTCCCCCCCGCGGACCCCGTCGTTGAGTGCAATCATGGCTACCAACGGCGATTTTTCAGACGACGAGTCCCAGCCCGGTTCCCCCATGCTCAACGCCAACGGCCAGGATGACATTGAGGACCAAGAGCCTCTCGAGCAGGAGGAGAAGCCCCTGAAGTCGGCGATTAAGAAGGACTCCATACCCTCTCAGCCGAAACGACCAGAGCTCCCGGAGCAACCCAACCCAGAGACGCTCGATCTGTCCACACTAACTCCTCTGTCGCCCGAAATTATCGCCCGCCAGGCTACGATTAACATCGGCACCATTGGTCACGTCGCTCACGGAAAGTCGACGGTGGTGAAGGCTATCTCCGAGGTCCAGACTGTCCGATTCAAGAACGAGTTGGAGCGAAACATTACCATTAAGCTGGGTTATGCCAACGCCAAAATCTACAAGTGCGACAACCCCGCCTGCCCTCGGCCGACATGCTACAAGAGTTATAAGAGTGAGAAGGAGGTTGATCCGCCATGTGAGAGAGATGGGTGCTCCGGCCACTACCGTCTCTTAAGACACGTCTCGTACGTATTACCTAGTGCCTCGGTCGAGTAGCGACTGCTTTGCTAATCTAGGTTCAATACAGCTTCGTCGATTGCCCTGGTCACGATATTCTCATGAGTACTATGCTTTCAGGTGCCGCCGTCATGGACGCCGCTCTATTGCTTATTGCCGGAAACGAAACTTGCCCTCAGCCTCAGACGTCGGAGCACTTGGCTGCTATTGAAATCATGAAGCTTAGCCACATCATTATTCTCCAGAACAAGGTTGACTTGATGAGGGAGGACGGAGCCCTGCAGCATTACCAGTCAATCTTGAAGTTCATCCGTGGTACTGTTGCCGACGGCTCTCCCATTATCCCCATTTCCGCGCAGCTCAAGTACAACATCGACGCCGTCAACGAGTACCTCGTTTCGCACATTCCCGTCCCCGTTCGCGATTTCACAGCCTCCCCTCACATGATTGTCATTCGATCTTTTGACGTGAACAAGCCCGGTGCGGAGATCGACGAGCTGAAGGGTGGTGTTGCTGGTGGTTCTATCCTCACCGGTGTGCTGAAGCTGAACGACGAGATCGAAATCCGACCCGGTCTCGTTACCAAGGACGAGAATGGCAAGATTCAATGCCGCCCTATCTTCTCGCGGGTCGTCTCGCTCTTCGCCGAGCACAACGACCTCAAGTTTGCCGTCCCCGGTGGATTGATCGGTGTCGGTACTCGTGTCGACCCTACCCTTTGCCGTGCTGATCGCCTGGTCGGTTTCGTGCTTGGACATCGCGGACGGCTGCCCGCCATCTATACCGAACTGGAGGTCAATTACTTCCTGCTGCGCCGTCTTCTGGGTGTCAAGACTGCCGACGGTAAGCAGGCCAAGGTCGCCAAGCTGGCGAAGAACGAGGTTCTCATGGTCAACATTGGTTCTACGGCCACTGGTGCGAAGGTTGTTGGTGTCAAGGCCGATGCTGCTAAGCTCAGCTTGACCAGCCCTGCTTGTACCGAAGTCGGCGAGAAGATCGCCATTAGCCGAAGAATCGAGAAGCACTGGCGTCTGATCGGTTGGGCCAACATCGTTGCGTAAGTCGAAACCCCTTGTCTTTCATTCTCAAGCATTACCTTCTCTCGACACAGTTTTACGTGTCTAACAAAAAGCAGTGGTAATACCCTTGAGCCCATCGTGAACTAAATAGGGGAGACATGATTCCAAGCGCAGTCCAGGCCTCGGGATGTGATCGAGGAGGGGGGAAAAGCTCTTTAGCCAAGGAATTTCGGCGGACGACTTTGACAAAGGGGAGGTGCTGTGGTGATAAATGAGTATATCAGACGTCATTTCTGCATAGAGAACGCTTGAAGGTCTACTTGTCGCCGCTTCTATTCCCTGAGACCTCAAAGACAAGAGCGCGTGGGAGTTCCCATGCAAGTCAGCCCGTTGAAGGATCGCAAATCACGGGCGCCGTATCTCCGACGGGTGGATTGGCTGATCAGAGGACAAGAAGACGGATGAAGTAGTGACGGCCACTTCTATTGATGAGTGTCATGACGCTGTATTGTTTTGGGAGTGGGAAAAAACTTGTTTATATTTTGCCTATCGCAATCTTGATTTTCGACTTCTATGGACACTTAGACGAGCTGTTCAAGGGGATTACGAAATGGAACGAACTTCAATAAGATCATTACTGTTGGGTCTGTTATGATAATAGTAACATTGAAACGCAACGTAGACCTCCAGACCTGCGAATGGAACAATAGCACGGGGAAGATGATCTGCAGCGGAGGGTGACTAATAAGGCTGTATCATTGATGACTTGCTGCTACTTCAAGCTGTCCTTTGTCCGCCTTCAGAACTCAACACCACAGCACCTCGCCTTACCTCTGCCGTTGTGCTGGCAACACACCATGTGGATTCTCGATGTGAGTATACAGGTTCTGACAGCTTTCATCGAATTCCCTTCCCAGGGCTCTGGAGCTGATAGCCGTGGCTTGCAGCAACTGGCGCGTCTACTCGATCGCCCCCTCTTCCCATGGAAGAACGTACTTGTCGGCTTCTCTCTAGGGCAATTCATCCTTGAAGGATTTCTGTCACTCCGTCAGTACAAGGTTCTTCAGCGAACCAAGGCTCCGAAGGTACTCGAAGGCGAAGTCTCTCAGAAAGTTTACGATCAGAGTCAGGCAAGTACCCAGATCGAACTCCCATCGAAGAGCTACGCCTTGTCTAACATAGGTTGTCAAAACCTCCAGGCATATGGTCGCGCAAAGGCCAAGTTCGGTTTCGTCTCCGGTTTATATGGTCAAATTCAGAACCTCGCGTTCATCTATGGCGATGTGCTCCCCAAGCTGTGGGGGCTCAGCGGCCTTCTGCTGGCGCAATACCTTCCTGCTCGGTTCCAGAGTGAAATATCTCAGACACTCCTGTTTCTCTTTGGATTCAACCTCATAAGTACTGTTCTCTCGCTCCCGATATCCTACTACAACACGTTCGTGCTTGAGGAGAAGTTCGGCTTCAACAAGCAAACGGTCAAGCTCTGGGTCTCCGACTTGCTTAAGGGACAAATGTTGGGTATCGTCCTGGGTACCCCCATCATCAGTGCCGTGTTGAAGATCGTCCAGAAGACCGGAACTTCGTGCTTCTACTACCTGTGGATATTTACCGTCTTCGTTCAGGTCTTCGCTATCACCATTTACCCCATTGTCATTCTGCCCCTGTTCAACAAATTGTCTCCTCTGGAGCCCGGTGCCATTAAGACTGGGGTTGAGAATTTGGCGAAAAAGCTCAACTTCCCACTCCAGGAATTGCATGTCATTGACGGTAGCAAGCGCAGTGCGCACAGCAATGCCTACTTTTACGGCCTCCCCTGGAAGAAGCACATCGTCATCTATGATACCTTGATTGAGAAGAGTGAGCCCGAGGAAGTGGTCGCGGTTCTGAGCCACGAACTTGGCCACTGGAGCCTTAGCCACACCACCAGGCTGTTCGGCATTGCTCAAGTATGTATTGCGACAGCTACCCCCACTAACAGTTTGGGACACAATAGCTAACTTGGCGCCACAGTTCCACATGTTCTACATCTTCGCTCTCTTCTCGGCCTTCGTGAACAACAGATCGCTCTATCAGTCGTTTGGCTTTCACACAGAGCAGCCTATCATGATCGGGTTCCTTCTCTTCTCTGATGCCCTGGCGCCCATGGATGCTGTCGTCAAGCTTTTGATGAACATCCTCAGTCGCAAGTTTGAATTCGAAGCGGGTACGTACTCATTCAGAAGAAACGATATGATGATAAATACCGTGCTAATAATTCATAGACGCATTTGCTGCCAACCTTGGATACTCCGAGGAGCTTTCCCAGTCTCTCCTCAAGCTTCAAATCCAGAACCTGAGCACCATGGATGCGGACTGGATGTACGCTAGCTACCATTACTCCCACCCAATCCTCTCCGAGAGGCTCAAGGCTCTTGGCTGGAAGGGCGGAAAGGTCACAAACCACAAGGAGGAAGACAGTGATAAGCCTGTCAAGGCTGCCGACCGCGAACTTTAAGTAGTTCCTTGGGTTCATATTGACCCCTTTGCTGCAATAGCCTTCATATATTTCGATGGTGATGTCGAAGAAAGCTCATTTTGAATACCCAACCTTCCTGATCAGCACAAAAATGGAACGAGTAAAAGGTTATAGTCAGCTCAATGAAAAAGTGTAATCAAACTGTAAAGAAAACCCCAAGTCTATCCCTAGAAATGCGCCGGTATGCTTTTAAACCCAACAATATATGCAATAGACATCCCAAACAATCAACAGCCTACTCATCCGAGTCCTTCAACTTGGCCTTCTTCTCGGCCTTCCGCCTCTCCTTCTTCAACCGCTTGCGCTCTTCTTTGTCCAGATTCCCCGTTGTGGCAGCAGCCTCCCCCTCAATCGGATCGACATTATCAACCTCCATAGCCTCAGGCTCATCCCGAACATTAGCATCGTGAACCTGAAGCCCCTCTTGCTCCTGCTCAAACTGTGCCTTATCCTCCCATGTCCCATCTGCATTCTCATTCGCGTTCTGCGCCTGCGCCAGCTGTGCACCTTCTTTCATCTCCGCGATCGCCAGATCTCGCCCTAGGACCTCGCCCGCAAGTCCAGCCTGCACGCGCTTCAGGTTGTGGAGGATAATGTTCGGCGCGGCGGCAGTCGTACGTGAGACCGGACCGTGCTCGCTGATTCCGGCGTTCGGCTGGAGTGCTGGGTCGGTGGTTGCGCGGTCTAAGTAGGCGGCAAGGAAATCATGGGCGATGCTTTGCGAGATGGGTTTTGAGGAGAGGACGGTTGTGGGAGGGATCGGGGTCGGGTCTTGAGTGGCCATTTTGTCTGGCGTTTCGTAGACTATTTATTGCGCCGTCCTGTATAATGATTCTGTACGTGCGGCGGTTGTATTGAGCGGATCTTCGAGTATGGGGAAATTTGGCCGGCGTGACTGGACACCGGTAGCTCGAGCTAAGGATCAGTATAGTGAGTATTATCGATTGAGTAATAGAAGAGAAAAATGAGCAGAGTGGTAGTGTTTGGTGATGTAGGGCTCTGCGGACTTGGAGAAAAAAAAGTTCGTGGTCGGAGGTGGCACGTGCACGCCGGCGCTGGCTGGAGGTTGATCACCGAATTTTGACGCTTCATCCGTACAGTCAACCCTGCTCCGAAGTACCCCGTACACGTCGCTTCAATCTAGCCTCCAAACATCGCTCGGGAACCTATTCCGACTATACTACTACGAGATTCGTATCCCGACCGCTAGCCAACAATGCTCTGCCTCCAGTGCAGGGCCGTCCCCTCTGCCTTCAGGGCAGCTACGTCCTCAGTAACTAAGTACGTTGGCGTACCAAGAGCTTCAAGCACCATATCAAGCACCAGACTAATAAGCCGTTTTTCAAAGGCAAATAACACCCACCCTCTCGCGCGCCTCACAATACCAATTCCGACCATTCTCCCTCGCAACCACCGCAACCACACGACCAACCCTCTCCCTACTCCCATCACACCAGTCCCAGGTGCAGACACAGTCACCTCTCGCTACCACGTCCGCAATCACACAGCAAGCCCGCGCTTTCTCGGCTAGTGCGTCACTTGGCGGAAAACGCGCCACGTATAACCCCTCGCGCCGGGTGCAGAAGCGTCGCCATGGATTCCTGGCTAGATTGCGGTCGAAGTCGGGCCAGAAGATCATTGCTCGGCGGAGGGCTAAGGGGAGGAAGAGCCTGAGTTGGTGAATGATTTGTTTCTTTCTGGCTTGGCTGGTTCGGGTTGATAGGTTCCGTGTTCTGGAGCATGAAATTGTCAATTTGTATATCTATGAGAAGTGGTTATGGTCTTTGACTGACTCCTCGACTTTGTTGCTGGAATAGGGATGATAACTGCCTCTACTTCTGGATAGAGATGAGGGCGTCTCCTGTTGCCTTTTTGTATTATATGTCAATATGAAAATCAAGTATGCATGAATTGAGACTTACTATTGGCTAATGTAACCTCGTTTAACCCCATCGCTTATGCCGCTGGGAGGCGACTCTATTATATACCTTCAGGCTACCAATATCTATCAAGTAAGCACAATCCTAGTTGCCGCAGACAAGCCATCTTGTGTTTACTGCACCTCCTATAGAGATGGCTTTGCTCAATAATATAGACCGCCGTAACCCATAGAGTGGCCTGTTCCGGCCTACTTCTAACCTCACTGGAAGTCAAAAAGGCTACTCGTCATCGTCATCATCAGAGTCCTCTTCCGACCCGGACTCGTCTTCCTCATCATCGTCATCGTCGTCTTCATCTTCATCATCGTCACCATCGCTGTCGTTCCCATTCTTAAGTCCATAATCATCCTCGAAATCCTTGAGAGGTTGTACCTTCGGGGAGAACCCGGACTCCTTGAGACCCTTCTCTATCGTCTGCAGTATAGAGTTAGTAAATTTATATTCAAGTTTACAAGAAACAACTAGGGTATACCTCTTGCAGCACAGTAGTGCAAGTAATTACGATATTTGCTGTGTCCGGAGAGAAAAGAGGAAGAATTGTCTCCCGCAGAGCCTGTTTGACATCATCAACGTTGATGCCACGGACTTCCCTAAGAATTTTTTCCTTATAATTACTTGGCAAGGAGCGCACAACTTGCCGAGTGAAGCTTCCTTGGGCCGCGTTGGCGAGGGTCACTTGCTCATTGGCAAAAGTGACCACAATGCTGCTGATTGCGCCCTCGAACATCAAGGGGTCAAAGGGGGTCTCTCCGGACAGATGAGCCTGCACAATTTCCTTGCTTGACTCAAATGCCTTGTGAGCATTTGGCGAGCGGTAAACGTCGAAGTTAACGAACCCCGTGTCAATATTGTATGCGAAGGTTGTACCATACGCCAGTCCCTTGCCGCGGACAGCAACCCAGAGAGGGCCTTCGACGGCGTTCATGTACGCAATTGCCACCAGGAGCGCAGGAAGCTTGGGGTCAACATAAGAGTCGAGACCCCGTGCTGTAGCGTAGGCGAAGGATGAATCGATCGTTGGCATAGGAACCACGTACGCCTCTCCGCCTAGATTCTTGCCCGCTGGACTGAGCAGTGCCCTTCTGGATGTGATCGGCTTAAGGGGTTTGCTGTCGCCTAGACGCTCAACAAAAGGCTTCCAGGTTGAGACAGGGTTAGCCAGTTTCTCAAGATCGGCGATAACCAGGATTCGGATATTTTCGAACTGGAAAAGAGCCTTTCTGATCTCTTCCATACGTGCAACAACAGCGTCCGGCTCCTCCACCAGCTGTCGTTTAATCCTCTTGAGGAATCGTGCTTTGACCAAAGTGTTGCGCGAGCGAACACTGGACTCAGGTGCATAGTGAACCATGACATGCACGGCTGCAAGCATGTCATCACCACTCCGCTTAGAGTCGGGGACATCGGAAAGGAGCCTACTCGTTATGGTTCGGAGTCGTTTGACGTCGAAAATCGAGTTCCATGAGAGTTCTCGTAGCCAAGCAATCGCTGTGCTGTACTGCTCAAGCTCAACTTGGAACGAAATGCGTAGCATTTCCGAGTTGCCGAGACCTCGGCCGCCCTCAATGCTATACCCAACGGTGTCCCTTTCCAACTCAACGACAACTTGCTCAAAGTCGACCGTCTTGCCATCACGCTCAACTGGAAGGTTAAAAAAGGCTTCCATGTACACAGACAAAAGTGGACGCAGCTGCACCGGGATCGACTCCGCTGAGATGAGAAGAGACATTTGAACAAAGCTGCTAGGAATATGTTCGAAGTGAATGAACACCGGCAGATCTGGCCCATCAGCATCTATAATTTGTTGAGCTTTGTTGTTCTGACGTCCCAGATGCAGAGCAGCTCCAGACCTGGCGGTCATTGTATCCACAAAGTGGATGGACTCGATTCCTGGTATCTTGAAGCGCTCAAGCATCTCCCTCGGAATTTCCTTGTCGTTCTCGGCTTTCGCCTTCTCAAGCTTTTCAGCCAGCTTTTTCAAACCATCCTCTCCCAGCTTCTCCTTTTGCGCAGCGACTCGTGCTTCTTCATCCTTCTTTAGAGTTTCGGACATTTTCGAAGATGGAGTTCCCAGAATCGTAACATGAGGGGCGTCCGAAATCCACTTTTTGATGAATCCACGCCAGTCATCCTGCGTCCACTTCTCTAGAGTCTCATATTCCTTCAGAGAAGCAACATCATGCAAGGTCGAGCCGTCTTTCTTCCCGAAGAGAAAGTCTGAGATAACATACTCTGCGAACGAAGATGCTGAGCTTTCTGTAGAGAACTTCCAAGTCCGTCTTTGACGATCAATGCATTCTTGCAAGTATTTCATGTCCAGATCCTTGCTCATCGCTTCCTTTAGGACTTCGAAGAACCGCTTCTCAACTTGAGCCAACTTCTTCGTCTCCACACTGGTCAAAGTGAAGCGGATTTCAAGACTGGGGCGGTCGTCTGTAGCGTAGTACACAGCACTCGCAAGTTGCTCTTTTTCGACAAGAATGTTATCCAAAAGAGACGCAGAAGACCCGGCCAGATAAAGTAGGGTAACATTGACGGCACCGGCTAATGAGCTGTTAGATACTTGCATGGAACATTAGTAGAACCTTAAATAACTTACTTTGCACAGGGTCAGTGCTGTCTGGACCTAAAAACCGAATCTCTAGCTCTCCGTAAGACTCGTCCTCCTCCGGGAACTCTACAGTTTTGACCACGGACTGCGATAGAGGAGGGGCTTGCTTAGAGTCAACCCAGGGTCGCCTGAAAGGCGAATCTGGACTGGGAATGACATCAAGGATGGTGTCTTCGAACCGATCTAGCGTTTCCAGCATGTCGGCATGATCGACCTCACCAGTGATGATTAGACACAAATTCTTGGGCTGGTACATCTCACGGTGGAAAGCCCTAATTCTCTCTGCTGAGAGGACACGGAGCTGCTCCATCATTCCTCCGGTCTCGTAGCGGAACCCCACGCCTTCAGGGTAAGTCAACCGGCGTGCCTCCAAGTCAATCAGCTCGGCAGCATTGTTTTGCACTCCTTGCATTTCTGAATACACGACTCCGGCATCATTTCCCGTGCCATCTATGTGGTGAACCTCGGTGTAGCAGCCTTCATCCGTAAGCGTTGGAGCAATCACATGCTCCAAATAGACAGGGAGCATGCGCGAGAAAGCTTCCCACCCCGCCGTGTCTAATGTGTACGCCGTATGATCCGTGGCCGTCCATGCGTTGGTGTTTGAGTAGAACCGCGTCGCAAGTTTGTCGAGAAATCCCTTGTACCTGTAGTTCCGCGACCCCATAAAGACCAGGTGCTCCAAGGTGTGAGGTGCCCCGGAGTCATCATGAATCTCTGTTGCGAGGACAAAATATCCGTTCACCTTTGGCCCTTTCTGATCGATGACAACCACCGTCATGCCGGTTCTCTGCGATTCATATTGGACGAACTCGCTCGGCGAGTAGTCCGGCTTGAACCTTTGGAGTAGCCTAAAGTGACCCGTCTGAGGAGTAGGCATCTTAACAAGTGATATAAAAGGGCTTGAGATATTGGTAACGGTTTTAGGTGCCGTAGGTAATTTGGTTAGGAAGAATCTGGAGAAAGAAGGTGATTAGCTAGGGCTTATGGATATCGCCTTAACTGTACGCCAGATGGGATTCAAAACTAATCTATTAAGCATTGACAAGACAAAAGGGGGTGTTGCAGAGCCAAAATAGAAGGAGCCAACAGCAAACATTCAGCTAGTACATCACGCCCTCGACACGAGTTCTTCTAAGATGCAATGCTGACAACTGATGGAACGCTTGCCAGAACACAAACTCACAAAGATCGAGCAATCAGAGTCAGGGCCAAGCTTCGGGAGAATAAACGAGCCAACTCGTTAACTTCTGTGGAGACTGGCAATCAACTTGCTGTCTCGTAAGCTGAGTGTAGAGGGGTCGTCGTATCGGGGAAGTGCGGAGTGAAGCTATAATTCCGTTCTCGTCCCGAATCAGCAAGCCAGGGACTTAGAAGTAAGCACTTCAAGACACCCTCAAAGTTAGAAACGGATTCTCTCAAAGATAGTATTCCAAGACACCGAAAATGAATATGGAAGTCGCAGAGAGCCCCTCCATGAGGCACAAAATCCACTTGCGACGGAAGGCGGTCAGGTACCAGCTCCGCAGTCACATGGGTCGAGAGCTGGTGTCAACCTCATATGGATGGTAGTCAACAAACGACGTTTTGCTTGATATCTTAACCCGTTAAGATCCCGATCGGCATTTCTACCTGGTAAAAACGCCCGAACCCGGTTTCTCTTTGCAGATGGTGGTTGGTTGGTCAGAATACTTGGAACTCACACGAAGACACGATTCAACATGTCACACCCTTCGGAGACGGAGATATGCAAAGCAGTCATAGACTTTGCTTCTGAAGGTACATATCCAGATTCGGAGCAGGTAGTGGCAGCTGAATTCCCGTTGTCAGCTCTTTCAAAAGAACTGGAGCTCATCACGCACGCTAGAGGCGAGGTGGAGGCAAGTATTGCGGCGACTCCCAAGTTTATGGTCTGTTGGCAGCGTGCTGACCTCGGGGACTAGACAGAGATTAGCGCATTGAGTCAAGATAATGATTTCGATATCGATGATTGGATATCGCAAGCGAAACAGCTGCACTCAGACCTTGAACGATCGCGACTCACTGCGCGGGAAATTGTTAAGCAGCACGAGAACACGAGGCCCCTCGAGCTGGAGGTGGAGGACGCAGCTGCCAAAGTTGAACTAGTCGAGACGGAGATTGTTTTCAATAAAGCCGTGACGGACACACTAGAGCAGGTCCAATGTCTCTGTCAACAGCTAGATGCCATACGGCCCCTTTACGAAGGTGGACAATTTACGGAGGCTATTGACAAATTGGAGGCGATCGAACACGCTATAAACCTCGACAGCTGTTTTAAGAACACCAATGTATTGATGTTGCTCTCAGAAAACGCTGCCGCTATGCGTCATGAAATTGTCGAGTCTCTTCGCAGCCGCTGGAATCAATGCTTTGAGCTCGACCACAAAAACGGAAAATTGACCATACTTGGTAAGTGATCCACGAAGCTTGCACTGGGTGCGACACTGATGGTCAGCAGATGATGTATTGGCAGAGACTATCCTTGCCCTGGAGCGCCTCAATGAGCTTGCTTCAACCAACGACCGATTTCAAAAGGAGCTATTTTTCACGATTCTAGATCCAATACTGTGCCCTAATCTTGATGGTCTTAGTCACGGCGTTCAAACTGAAGAGTCATCGATTATTGTCGATGCGAAGCCATCCCGAGCCTCAATCTCGGATGTGCTGGGCCATGTTGTCAAAGTCCTCAGCTTCATTCGCCGCTCCATGCCGGCGTCCATTTTAACCTCAATTTCTGACTCATTCATTCCTGCCATCTCGTCAAAGTTGTTATCCCACTGGTTGTCAAATGCGATACCGACGGAACTAGATGCTTTGAGTGATTTTGAGGCCACGTTGAACCACGTCCTTGAATTCACCAAGACCATCGAGTCCCTTGAATGGAATGGCCAGGAGGAACTGGTCTCCTGGACAAACCAAGCCCCGCGCTTATGGTTGACTAGACGGAGAGTCGACTCGTTGGACCAGGTCCGCAAGGTGCTTGCTGCCAGCAAAGGGGATCCCCAACAGGTGGAAAGAGTCGAAAAGCGGCAGGTGTCTGAATCAGATGAGGTATTAGTAGACAACTCAAACTCGGATGATTGGGATGCCGGCTGGGACGACGAAAAAGACGACGCCCAAAAGAACGACGAGGAAGATGTTAGCGCCTGGGGGTTAGACGATGATTTGGATAATTCCAAGGCCGCAAAAGACGACATCGTCTCGGCCCATGATGACGATGAAGCCGGAGATGCTTGGGGCTGGGGAGACGAAGACGAAGGCGAAAACCAGCTTCAGGCAGAAAAATCCCAGCCAAAGAAGCCAACTGGAGCTCTTACCGACAGAGTCAAAACTTACGATAGCCCCAGAGAGATAACGTTGAAGGAAAATTACACGATAACCGATGTGCCCGACTCAATTCTCCAGATCATCCAGCAACAGGTTTCAGACTCGGAAATCATATCTCAACCCTCGTATGTTCTGACCTAGTTCATCAAGTCAATCCGGACTAACAGACTTGCCAGACATTCTAGTATGCTCGTATCCTCCTCTGGAACCGGCCTCCTTGCTCTCCCAACATTGATCCTTGCGATGTTCAAAGCAACGGCGCCGTCATTTTACAGTCTCAAACTCAAAGCTGGCCAGATGTATCTTTATAATGACAGTTTATATCTCGCAGACCGAGTGCGTCAACTTGCAAATGACAAGCAGCTCTCGAGGCTCCATGGCGACGTCGAAGCTCTCGAGAAGTTTGGCAAGTTAGCCTACAGCAAGGAGATGCAAACGCAGCGAACCATTGTCACCGACCTTTTGGATGGTGCCCAGGGCTTCAGTCAATGTTCGGAACAACCTTTCCTCGGCGATTGCGAGAATGCTGTGAGCGCAACGGTGGATCGACTGCGGACTGTTTACAAGGAGTGGCAGCCAATACTCTCCCATTCGGCCTTGCTCCAGGCAATTGGGTCTCTGGTTTCAACAGTAACTGAGAAAATCATCATCGACATTGTGGACTTGGGTGATATATCCGAGTCTCAGTCTCAAAAATTGGTTTCTTTCTGCAATCAGTTATCGAAACTAGAGACTCTGTTCCTGCCTGAAACCTCGGACAACGCTGAGCCGGTTCCGATGACCGCTGTCTATGTGAGGAACTGGCTCAAGTTTCAGTACTTGGTAAATATACTTGAAAGCTCTTTGGCCGACATTAAGTTCCTCTGGGTCGAGGGAGAGCTGTCTCTCGAATTCTCGGCGAATGAGGTTGTTGATCTGATTGAGGCTCTTTTTGCAGAGTCCGATCATAGACGAAGGGCGATTACAGAAATCAAGAGAACATCCAGAGGCTTATAGTGTACATAGTCTAATATGAATATTTTATTTCGCATTGATACTCCAAGGTTCATGGCCTAGACCCTAGACTATTTCACGATGCGGGGAGTTTTCCGCACTTGGCGCAAGTGGCCGCATCGCGCGCCGTAATTTTTTTCCTTCCGCCAAGCGGAGATTTTCTGTCCGCAGTGGATGCGCAGAACTCGTTGTCGCAGGTAATACAAACCCTTTTTCCCAGTTTAGTCAAATATGGACATCAGCCAGGAATCTGCTTCATCGCAAGCCGCTCAGCGGCAAGTGCGCGTGCAGCTCACCAGTAAACAGGAAGATGTTGCCTTGCCAGAGAATACTGGCCCGATCTTAGTCCCTACCGGTCAGTCATATGTTTGCGACTTGTCTCATTGAGCAGTATACTTAACCTCAACTCTGCAGGGTTGAAGCGATATGCACTCTCGACGCTGGTGAACAATCTTTTGAGCAATGACAAGCCCATCCCATTCGAGTTCCTTATCAACGGATCCTTTCTCCGAACATCGATTGATGAATACCTTACGGCAAACGGAATATCAGCAGAAACCACGTTGGAAATTGAGTACGTCCGCGCCTTAATACCGCCATTGCATATTGCCTCCTTTGAGCATGATGATTGGGTGAGCTCGGTCGATGTGCTTTCCGCTTCGTCGCCTGCTTCAGCAGGATCTACTCCCCGTGGTCAAGAACGGATTTTGTCCGCAAGCTATGATGGTCTGCTTCGGATCTGGAATATGTCCTCCCAGGTGATCGCAACCTCTCCATCACCGACAGAAGGCGGACATACATCATCTATCAAGGCCGCGGAATTTATTTCTGCGAACTCAATTGTGTCGGCAGGTCTCGACCGGACAGTGCGTTTATGGAAGTACTCCGAGCGTGAAGATGGCTTTTCAGGAACTATCGCTCCGCAGCTCGAGCTTTATGGGCATAAGTCAGGAATCAACTCTTTAGCCGCTCACGCATCCTCAAATCGCATCCTCTCGGCTTCAGCAGACAACAGCGTTGGCTTCTGGTCCACCAAGAAATCAGACGCTCCTGCCGCGCCCGAAAACCTGCTCCCATCAGCTGCATCTAGGACGTCTAAGAGGAGGAAGCTGAACGCCGCCGTGAGCGTGTCGCAACGCGGGCCGCTAGCGCTCCTATCCGGCCATACTGCCCCTGTGTCTGATGCGATTTTCGATGCGAACGACTCAACAGTCGGATATTCGGCATCTTGGGATCATTCGCTGCGTACGTGGGATCTTGTCACCGCCGCTCTAGTTGACACCCGGACAACGTCCCATTCTCTGCTTTCGCTCCTACACCTGCCCGATCACAACCTCCTCGCCACAGGAACATCCGCCCGTCATATCACTCTTATAGATCCACGTGCCTCGGCAGCCACTATTTCGGCCATGACACTCAGGGGCCATACGAACGCTGTGGTTTCCTTAGCCCGTGACCCAAACAGCGCGTATGGCCTTATCAGTGGTAGCCACGATGGCACATGCCGAATCTGGGATTTGCGTGCTACGAAAACCGATAAAGGCGGAGCCGTGGGCGAAAGCGTATATTCCATTTCGCGCAAGAGCTTGGAGGAGGAGGGCAAGGCGAACAGCAAACGCGTGGGTGGCGAGGGTGTCAAGGTGTTCAGTGTTTGCTGGGATCGTGAGGTGGGCATTGTTAGTGCTGGCGAGGATAAGCGGATTCAGATAAACCGCGGCGAGGGTGTACTATCGTCTAATTAGTTTGCGTACATATAGAATCCGGGTGGCCTACGGGGTACATATGAACAAAAGTTTATCAATTCTCCTCCCTTCCTATGCAGAATTAGGTTTTGTCCATATCGTACATTCCGCAGATTTCTAGAAGCAAACTACCAATAAAATACATAATATTTACATACAACGCCTTGCCATGCCCCCATGAAATAACCTAAGCGGGCCGCCAAAGCGACTCAAGCGGACTGAGCAAAAAAACCAGAAGACGAACGCATTTAGAGTCGTCTGTCGATACGGTTGAGCCTGATTGGGATTTTGTTCTATAGAAGCCAATCAGTATATCATGTCTCATCCTCATTAGCAGTAGGACTAAACTCACGTTGTTCCTTGTCCTCTGTCCTCGAACCGGCAAACCCAACGCATGGCGCCGACCGCGGTATGTTCCCGTCTCCTTTAAGCGTTTAATATCATCAAGGACCTGTCTTCGGAGATCGTTTTCGATTTTCATGTCTGAGAGCACGGCCGTCAAGTCAAGGACCTGCTTGTTCGCCAGGTCGCCGACCTTGCATGTGTCGTGGATGTGGAAGCGGGACATGATGCGCGATGAGACTTGTGGACCGACGCCGAAGAATTTCTGAAGGGATTTCTGTAGCAAAAGACTCGTTAGATTCGAGGTCGGTCAACCGGCGCGCCGTATGCTGAGGCTTCAATGACGGGGTTCTTGCCTTGACGAGCTGAGCCTCAGGGAAGCTCACACCTAGGATGAAAACCACCTGGCTGGAGATTAGTATTTTGTTCGACGGTTACAAGGTAGCGATCGGTATCCGACGTACCATTCTGACTGCTGTTTGGTCTTATCTCAATGAACTTCGAGCGCGTTTTGCCTCGAGTGCGGGAGAAATTGAGGCTCGCAACAGCGTTCTTCCGGTATCTCAGATGCATCCGAATATCATGGTTACAGTGAGCGCACGGGCCCTCTGGTAGCCCAGGCTGCCAGCATCGTTTTAGCTGTATGTGATTAACGTTATCAGGATAAATTACCGCTAGTCTCATGATAACGCAAGCTGTCCTCCGCCATTATTCAAGCTCCGGTCTCCTCCTGATCTTCAACCGAATCCTCTTACTATCACCTTCGAGCGATAGGGGCATTCTGAACAATGGCAAACCTTCAAAATCTTTTCTTATCTTTCTTCTTGGTCCTGGCCGTTGGCTTGGCTCTGGTTAATGCTGAGCCCCGCGGACCTAAGATTACCAACAAGGTAGGTCATGATCCTCATGGTCAGGATTATCGCGCCTCTATTACTGCTGTCGGTTTGTTTTCTAACTCCTGCAATCTGTAGATCTACTTTGACATTCAGCATGGCGACGAAAGCTTAGGCCGAATTGTCCTAGGCCTCTATGGCAAGACCGTCCCTGAGGTAAGTATCACTCCCTATATAGACCAGGTGCTTGCACTAACACGACCTATAGACGGCTGAGAACTTCCGGTATGGCCTATGGATTGATTAAACTTACCGAGTGATCAATCACTGACAGTGTATCTTTTCAGTGCTCTTGCTACCGGCGAGAAGGGCTTTGGATATGAAGGATCTAACTTCCACCGTGTGATCAAGGACTTCATGATTCAGGGCGGTGACTTTACTAAGGGCGATGGTACGTTATATTTATCTGATATTGTAGATTCTCTCCACATGAATGTTGACACGTCAACAACAAGGCACTGGCGGAAAATCCATCTACGGCGCCAAATTCAAGGATGAGAACTTCAAGCTGAGGCACACCAAGACCGGTCTTCTGAGCATGGCCAATGCCGGCAGGGACACCAATGGCTCTCAGTTCTTCATCACTACTGCTGTCACTCCGTAAGTCACTCCGAGTCTCAATCGTGTATCACATTAGTGCTGACACCTGCCCAGCTGGCTCGACGGTAAGCACGTCGTTTTTGGCGAGGTTCTTGAGGGTTATGACATTGTCGACAAGATCCAGAACGTCCCCAAAGGTCGCAGCGACAAGCCTCTTCAGGACATTAAGATCGTCAAGAGCGGCGAGCTAGAATTCGAGGCCGATGCCGCCGAGGAAGGTGATAAGAAAGGTAGCCACAACGAGCTATAGAGCCGTTCCCGGCTCCATACCCGCCATATAGAAGCCCGATGCTGATGGGTTCTCATATGGAAAGCCTTGCCGACCAGCCAACCGTCTGAACCATATGAAACAATTGAGGTAGCAGACACGCCTGCTACATTTGATCACTCTTCTTCCATGTTCCCTAGAGTAGCAATGCTCGTCGTGGTTATTGGTGTGGTTGTACTCTTGGTAAAGAACAGGAGGAAGATCAAGGGCTATTACGGGAGAGAAGAGGAAAAGAACATTGTCTAAATAAAGTAGATATGAACTTTCACTCTGTATTCGGAAATTCAGTATGCTGCACGCCGTACACCTTCACCATCATCTGATATTAAAGCCGACCATTCTCTGTAGTCTCTTCCCATATTCCCCGCCGCATGCACGGCATAGTGGCAAAAGCTAGTCACATGACGCCAGCTGGAATTATAGAGCAGTGGCGTGCTCAGGCGAATCCGTCATTTAGATCTAATCTATGATGTAGATATTTGTACTCCGGAGTAGAAAATTGATCCTGTCGGGCAAAATACTACTTGGCTGGTTCTATTACACATATGGCCTTGCATCATAGGGTTGGGCTGGGCCAGAGCCCGGGAGGCAGTACGGAGTACGACTGAGTAACTTTATGTACAACAAAGCCCTAGACTGGGGTGGTTACTGGTCAAGACGCAGAGACACGCTCCGACTTTCAGGCCGGGTTAATTCTCCTCTGTAAGACTTCGAAACTACAGCGTAACAAGACATCTCCAAGATGAGAGGCCCTGGGGTCAAACGCTGTGGCCAGCCCGCTGCTATTTGGCGGCATTCTGATTGGGGGTTCGACTTCGCGGTGGACTTGGTCTTTTTTTTGCCTTCGTTTTACCGGTAGACGCCCAGATGAAAGAGAAAAAAAAATTCCTCTGAACCACAGGCTGTAACTACTTGGATGAACACGAAGGCAACTTTAACCAGCAGCAGAGAATAAGAGCCAAACAGTAACACTGGATTATCTTTTTTTTGCATGCGTAGTTCCACTGGGATTGATTTAATACGCTGGTGAAGCAACACTGCGAGCCTGGCTGACACTTGCGGACTAAGCCTTTCTTGCCTCCTCTCCTCGCCCACAAACCTTCTTACTCTCTTTTCTTCTTCCCTCTCCATCCTCCTCCTTAAACCCCCGTCTTCTCCAGACATCCTAATCAAAAAGTATTTTCCTTTTCAATATCCGACTCACGTATCGTCCCTTTCTTTTACTGATTTACTTTTTCCTCCCTTTTTGCACTTAATAGAGGGTTAGATCGGGAGATCACCTTGTTTCTTCGATTCAAAACACTTTCTCTTGTCATCCGATTCTTTGTGTTCTATTCTGCGATAGAGCATCTTGGGAATCTTCCTGGCCCTGCTTTCTACGGCTCTCTTTTGTCTCAATCCGCGAGAGATTATTGATTGCTCTGCTCCCGTCCGAAGCGAGAACAGATCCGCACTTTTTGACAAGCTCATTTTCGACTTTTTACATCGTACGTGATTCTTCCTATTCCTCTTTCCTGCGCCCCCTGCGATCTTTTTGGCTTACGGTTGGTGGATATGATAGTTTTGTGAAATACCGCAAAAATGGCCGACGGCTTGAACATGGGTAGCCTGACCCTCGACGACTCTCAGCATGCGCCCGCTCCTGGAGGCCCCCCCTCTGGCGGAGGCCGCTCTGCCTACATCCCCCCACACCTCCGTCAGCGCCAGGTTGGTGCCAACGCCGACGGAGCCTCTGCTCCTCCCCCAGGCCCTGCAGGTGGCTCGTGGGGCGGTCCTCGGTACGTGTGTCACGTTTGAGCTATGCTAGGGTCTTGTAGTGCCCTAGGATATTGCTTGAATCATCAATCCACTGACTTTTCTTCCTTCAACAGAGGTGGCCCCCGTGGCGGTAACTGGGCCAATGCCAATGCTCCTGATTTCAGCCCCCGTGGTCCCAATGGTAACACCGACACCAACACCGGCAACACCGGCTGGACTGCCACTGAAGGCAGCCGTCCATTATTCAACCCAAATGCTTACGGAAACCCAGGTCACGCAGGCGGAGGCGGCTACGCTGGTGCCTCAGCCCGAGGATCCGGAGATGGCCAGTGGCGCGACGGCAAGCATATCCCTGGTCCCGCGAACGCCCGTCTGGAGCGCGAACTTTTCGGTGTCCCCAACGACCCCACCAAACAGAACACTGGTATCAACTTCGCCAACTACGATGATATCCCTGTCGAGGCTTCCGGTCACGATGTCCCTGAGCCCGTTAACACATTCACCAACCCTCCTTTGGACGACCACCTCATTTCCAACATTGCCCTCGCCCGCTACCAGACTCCTACCCCCGTCCAGAAATACTCGATCCCTATCGTCATGAACGGCCGTGATCTCATGGCTTGCGCTCAGACTGGTTCCGGAAAGACAGGTGGTTTCCTTTTCCCCATTCTGTCCCAGGCTTACCAGAACGGTCCTGCTGCCCCCCCTCCTTCTGCGGCTGGTCAGTTCGGTCGCCAGCGCAAGGCTTACCCTACTTCCTTGATTCTGGCTCCTACTCGTGAGCTTGTCTCTCAGATCTTTGACGAGGCTCGCAAGTTCGCTTATCGCTCTTGGGTTCGCCCTTGTGTCGTCTATGGTGGTGCTGATATCGGCTCTCAATTGCGCCAGATCGAGCGCGGCTGCGACCTTCTCGTTGCCACTCCTGGTCGCCTTGTTGATCTCATTGAGCGTGGCCGTATCTCCCTCGTCAACATTAAGTACCTGATTCTTGACGAAGCTGACCGCATGTTGGACATGGGTTTCGAGCCCCAGATTCGTCGTATCGTCGAGGGTGAGGATATGCCCAACGTCAACGACCGCCAGACTCTCATGTTCTCGGCCACCTTCCCCCGTGACATTCAGATGCTGGCTCGTGACTTCCTGAAGGACTACGTTTTCTTGTCCGTCGGTCGTGTTGGATCTACGTCCGAGAACATCACCCAAAAGGTCGAATACGTTGAGGATCACGACAAGCGCTCCGTTCTTTTGGATATTCTTCACACTCACGGCACCACTGGTCTCACTCTTATCTTCGTTGAGACTAAGCGTATGGCCGATGCCCTGTCCGAGTTCCTGATCAACCAGCGCTTCCCCGCTACCGCCATTCACGGTGACCGTACCCAACGTGAGCGTGAGCGTGCCCTCGAGATGTTCCGTTCCGGCCGGTACCCCATCCTTGTTGCTACCGCTGTCGCTGCTCGTGGTCTTGATATCCCCAACGTCACCCACGTCATCAACTACGATCTTCCCACCGACATTGACGACTACGTCCACCGTATTGGTCGTACCGGTCGTGCTGGTAACACCGGTATCGCCACTGCTTTCTTCAACCGTGGCAACCGTGGTGTCGTTCGCGATTTGATTGATCTCCTCAAGGAAGCCCACCAGGAAGTCCCCTCCTTCTTGGAGAGCATTGCTCGTGAAGGTAGCGGATACGGCGGTCGTGGTGGCCGTGGTGGCCGTGGTCGTGGCGCCAACGCTACCCGTGATATGCGTCGCATGGGCGGTGGCGGCGGCATGGGTGGTGCTCCCTCGTATGGCGGCGGCGGCGGCGGCGGCTTTGGCGCTCCTGCTGGCGGATACAGTGGTGGTGGTTACAGCAGTGCCCCCTCCTATGGCGGCGGCGGTGGTGGCTACGGCGGCGGTTACGGCGGTGGTGGCTATGGCAATCCATCTGGCCCTACTGGACCTTCTTCCTGGTGGTAAACGAGAGGTTGTGGTTTTTGACGCAGCCGTCGGGTGTGATTGGCTCTTTTTCTATTTGTTTCCTCCCTCCTGCTTGATGGTGATGGGATACGATCAGAACATGTCCTGAGCTTGCTACATCGGTAGCGTATCACAGGGCCGGCTTTGTCATGATGCAACGACTCGATTTAGAATTTCGTTTTTCTTGTTGATCCCCCTTGGGCAATATGCGGTGTTACCTGCTACTTTCCACGCATTTCCAAATCTCGTTCAATGTTTGTTTTTATTTTGTTTTTAGACATGGCCTTCGATGTGGTCTGGGCTCGTTGTTCGACTCTCGATCATTCTACGTCATGGTCGAAATTTTCGAGTCGGCGTTGCATGATCATCATAGACTGCGTTGACTTTCTCCTACGACCGCTTCTACCAGATACCCATTTTGTTCTCAGGCGGCCATATGGAGATTGACGACGTGTGCCGAGCAGGCTATCCGACTTTTTTCGTGTAAAGCGAAGTGCATTTTATGATTTTCCTCTGCTTGGTGCTACAGCAACTGCATCGACCGTGTCTTACAACATAGAGTTTTTCACTTTGCCAGTTTCGGTTTCCTCAGGGGGGTTCGTTTTTATGCCTTTTCATCTTCCCGCGCACATGTCTCTTTCTTTTTTTTTTTTTTTTTCAGTCTTCTCGAAGCCATACCTCCTTCTCTGACCTAGGTCTCTTGCCTATGATGTTCGATATCAAATGGGTCTTTTCTGGCGCGGGGAAATGCTTGCGGGACAGAAGTTTGACTTCTACGGAACCAGGGCCAAATATTTTCTCCTAATTCTCATTTTGTTTTACTCCTCACGAGAAGTCTTCAGGCCTTCCTCGCCGAGTACTGCTTTCAGTGCACTACACTCACGAAACAGTCATACGCGAAATCATGACGGATGGGTGATAGAGAGATGGGATTCTTTGCATTATATCTGGCGTTGGCTTGCTGCTACTTCCACCAAAATCTACAGGTGCCTTGTGGAGGCTGACATTGAACGGGGTCTCTCTTTTGTTATGATCATTACTCGGATTCGTGGAGGGCTGGCATTATTCGTGATTGAGCGGCGTGAATCTATCCTCGCATGTCTGTAGCGATATGCCGAAGACGGGCTCTTTACGGGAGACTGGGTCTTGAGAAGGAGCTAGTCGCAATTTATCAAAAGTTTGATGCTCATCAAGTTCAAGTAAAATGTAGTATCCTGTAGAGTGTAGGACTGTAGGACATCTCAGAATGACGCCTGGGAGAGATGGGTCATTACCGAGGATTACTAGCGGTAATTAACATCGCGAAGTGGCTCGCCATTACAACTCGGGGCGTGTATGGCTTAGAATAATCGCGGTCCAGCGTCAACCCCAGCTCTCACGCTGCCCCAAGGCTCCTAACTCTTCACTTTCCAGTACCCCTTTCATCCTATCTCCTCCCGCCTCCTCCCGCCCATTTCTCTACCCCATCTCCTTTTTCTTTATCTATCCTATCACCTTTGCCGCAATCATTCTCATCAGGCCCATCCGCCCATCAACTTGAATACTTCTGCCGCATTATAGCTTCCCGAATTCTGCCCTATCGTTTGCCGAGTGCGCCTCGCCCTTACAGGGCACGTGGTCGCGAAGTCCTCGCTAGAGAGTATAACGTCACCTTAATAAACTATTCAAGCCTCTATTTTCCACAACATAAGGCCCCCGCCGTTCCAATTCGCAATGGCCGACGTCGAGAGCGCCGGCGTGGACGATTCGTTTGCGCAATCCGAACCTCATGATGAACAGCAGATCCACAACATGACGGTTGGCACAAGACGCCAACCGAACGGGACGATCGGATCGGTTTACTCTGGTAACAAGATCAGGCATTTGAAGAAGGAGGACGGCATTCCTTTGTGGCGCAAAGATATCCAGTATCAGTTTCTCAAGCTCGTCTTCGAGGACAAGACGCCGGTCTTTACCCGTTGGCCTGATGGGGAGAAAAACCTGGATTTTGCAGATATCTACATCGACGCTATGGCGAGGAGCAGCAAGACCAGCAAGATCCTCAAGGACAAGCTTCAAAGCGACAAGCAGGCTGCGATCAGCATGGCCATGGTTTGTCTGCTGGTCAACTTCGGGCGGATGAATACAACCCTCAATTGTACGTTTCTGTTCTGTGCTTGCTCCGCCCTGTTATCCGCTCGTTGTTGCTTACCTCGTTTGATTCCAGTCTTTCCCGAAATGCGTGCTCAGCTGCGAACCTACCACTCCATCCCTTCGTTACAGGCGCATCAGGACCCGAACGCGTACAAGCAGCTACAAGATGCCCCCCGCCTCAAGTCTATTCTCAAGGGTGCATCGGAAGATGTGGACCAGCCCAATACCTTGGATAAGATCAAACGTGAAAACATACCCCGTACCAACCCGGTGAACCTGATCTTCGTTCTCGCGCAGTATGCGCCCAAGGTGTCAGAGATGCACTTCTTTCCTCCCCGGGATTTCTTCGACCTTGTCATGCGGTCGACATTGAGCAGTCAAACTCGAGCAAAGGCCTTCTTGTGGCTCATGTGGTGGTATCTGGAGAGTGACTTCTCCCGTGAGGCTGCACTCAATAACCCCTTCGGTCCTGGCTTAGAGGGTGAAGGAACCGGAGGGTTGCCGATCAAAGTTCCGTCTTTCGATATCCTCACCGAAGATCAGGCCGATGAGGAAAATGTTGACACTCAATCTGAGATCGAATATGGAGAGGAGAAGCGCTTGGAACGTAAACGTAAGCTACCGCTTGGATCTATACTTCTCCGACATTGCTGACATCCTATTAAGGAATTTTGGAGGAAGAGGAGCCGACTCCCAGAGCACCCAAGCGTCCTAAGAAGAGTAAGGTCTCCCCAAATGACAAGTCTCGCCAACTCCGTACTAATACCTCTTCTAAAGTGCCCTATTGGGATTACCAATATTTGAAGCAAATGGAGCCCGGTAAGCTGCGTCCAACCTTTGAGAAAAGCTTCGCACTAATACGTTCAGGCACCAAAATTCATTCGCGTCAATTCAGTAACAAAGGAGATGCGTACAGAGCGGCGGCAGATTCCGACGATCTGATTGAGTTTCGTAACCCTGATGGGTCAATTCGGTCTACTGTGAAGATGCCTAGGGACGAAGACTACGCCTACCATACTGGCGGTCTCGATGGCCCATCTCCGCGCATTGTGCTAAGGACAAAGGCGGAAAACACTCCCGACGCCGCGTCCCCGGCACCTCCAGGCTCAGGCCACCCTATTCTGAATCGTTTCGTCACTGAAGCTTCCCCTCATCACTCAGGTTCAAGCCGGCGGCCTCGACCACTTACCCAACACCAGTTAGCTGTCGAGCGAAATCGACGGCAACGCATCGAGTACATTCTAGCGAAGCGGAAAGCTGATGCGTACCGCTTGCTCCGTGTCAAGAGGATGATTGAGACTCCTTTTGCCCGTCACGGACGCTTGTTGCACAATCTGCCAGATGGCTATGACACCGATGACGACAAATCTTGGGGGAAGGGAGGACTTTTGCCAAATCCGGAGGAAGAAGAGGATTTTGGCGAGTGTGCGAGTTTTTACTTATCGGTTATACGCAAGGCAGCCAGACGACTAGATCGATGGGACTATGAGGATGCCAACGGGCCGAAGAGAGACCGCAAGAAGGAGCGGGAAGACCGACAGAAGGCAAGAGAGGAAGCAATGGAACTTGACGATGATTTAGACGGCAAACTGTCAGCCAAGAGCAGAGCTCGGGCCCAGCGCAATGCCAAACGCAAACTTGCTCGAGCGGCCGCGGCGACGTCCACTCCGAATGCCTCAACCTCCAAGTCAGCTACATCCCGCTCGAAAGGCGGCCGAAGTCGGAATCGACGCGATGGAAAGGTGGCCGCAGCGACTTCTCATGGGTTGGACACACCGAGTCGGGATGATGCCCTTTCCCCAGCACCTGGTGATTCGGAAGGAGAGGAGGCTCTTGATGACATTGATCGGGAGCTTCTGGGCGAAGGCAGTGGCGATGAGGATGACATGCCGTCCCGCGGACTTCAAGTCTCGCGCCCCGCGGAACTAGGATATGACGACAGTTTCCTGGGTGGGGACGCTGACGATGTTGACGCCTTGTCATCTGATGACGAAGATGAGGAGGCGGAAGACGAGGAGCTTGATGACATGGATGTCGAGGGTGAGGCTGACGATAATCTGTCGGTACCCGGCGGAGAAGGCCGTTATGCAGCAAGCGATGTCTCGGGGGCCGACTATGCAAATGGCAAACGGGGATGGGAATGAGCACCAAAAATGGGCCGCTTCCCCTAGCCATGACAGGGGCCAATGGCGTGTAGGATTAGGTTTTTTCTTTTCAAGCTCACATACTGCTCACATACTCAAAAGCTAGACGGCCGAATGTCCATTAATATCAACATTCAATGTCTTTGCCTCCGGGGGTCCTGTTTCTATCCCCGTTACTTCTTCACCGGGTTCCTGTTTATGCTTCTACCTAGATTCATAGTCCAGCGTTCCGATAGAAATTAATGTACCCCTGCGCCTGGTCCAGAATGAAATCACGGGGACAGGTAGCGCGACAAAAAAAAAGCAACCCCATCAAGTATATAGTAGTGACATACCGGTAAGCGTGGCTTGCCACCACTGATACTATCTAGAACAGTAAACATTCAGCCTGAGCACCAAGCCTCATGACGTCCGGCAGGTTGCGGCCGAGGTTTGGAGTAGTGATCAGCAAGATGCAAGCTGAGTTGAGTGAAGATGACTCGTTGACGCTCGCTGGCGCGTGGCGCACATGACCGAAACTGTTGAACGTGAAGAGATCTACTGAGGCGCTCAACAGATAATGCCTTATGCTGTTTGTTGTATACAGTCATCAAGCTTTTCTCAATGGTCATTCGCTTGTCAGGCCAGGAACGCATCAAGGACCAGGAACCTCTATTCCGTAGGTGTCTGCCTACTCGTACCACTGTCCAGTGTCCACTACAGTTGGCAGACTGCAGTCAACTGATAAAGCGTGCCCTCCCCAGCTTCTCCTGCATAGGCCAGTGCTCAGTGCTCCACACTAGCGACATATTTCTCCTCCTCTTCTCCTCTCCAGGCTCTCCTAGTCCTGAGACTACTGCTGCAACAATCCCTGTGAATTATTGGGACTGCTATTTATGGTTGAGTCAACTCGCTGTTCGCCTCCTCCCACATTCTGTTATTAAGCTCGCCGTCCGCCGATAGCGAACTTCCAAACAACTCTCCGCTCTCAAACTCTACACTTTTCTGCTTGTCATTTACACCACTTCTTTTCCAGTGCTTGGTTTATCTCCATCGCCCAAATACGTCCATCATGTCCGACGACGAAGCTCGCATTCTTCGTCCTCGTCCGCAGCGTGTGTTTCGCGTCAACGACTCCTCCGGATCGTCTACTCCCGCGGAGCCCTCGAACACGGGCACCCTGACTCCCAAAGAACCTGGCTCAGCCGCCATTAGTCGCAATGGGTCTATCATGAACCTCACATCGCCCACTCTTTATGGCATCTACTCGCCCACGGCTTTCGAAGGTGTCCGCGATGAGGACAGTGCCTGGGGAACAGAAGCAGACCCGAATGGCCCAAAAGTTCCGCCCACGCTGGCTGGAAGAAGAACAGAGTCTGCTGCTGTCCTCCGCACCAGGTCGCGTCTCAGTCACGGCCTGTTCCGCGGCGTTATCCTGCCGCAGACAATTAGGAGCGCGCTGCTCTTCGCATTTGGTGTCGTCTACGGCATTATCACCATCCATCTCCACGAAAACCACTGGATTACGCCGGTTAAGCTCGAATACACCCATTTCTATGGGTCATGGGAATATCTGGGATTCTGGGGCTTGACCGGAGTCGCCATGGGGAATGTGCTTCCTTGGCTGGATTCGTATCTTGATGGGGCTGTCGCAGAGGGGAAGCAGTCTGGCAATAGCTCCGCGGAGCTTCTCTCCTGGTCCGCGGTGGTTCGCAGTGTCGGAGCTTTTGTGGGTATTGCGTTCGCCATGGTAAACACCCTCCCATGTCAACTATTTGAGTGAATACTAGCTAACATACATTGCCTATAGCGTCGCACACCCTGGGAGTCCACAACCCAAGCATCTCTTACTTTGGCCCTTGTCAACCCTGTCTTGTGGTACCTTATTGACCGCACCAAGACTGGCTTCTTCCTGTCGACGACCCTAGCCATCGGCGGAATGGGTCTCTTGCTAGGCCTCAAGCCTGACTTGATTCCAGCAAATGAGTCGTCCGCATCCGCCATCCCTGCTCTCAACGGTACCGGGGCGGAGGCTGCCCTGGTGTCCGGGCTTACACAGGAGAGCATGGCAGTCCGGACGTGGATTGCTAGCGTTCTATTCTGCGCGTGTGTATGCTTTGGAAACATCGGCAGACAGCTCGCCGGAGGGTCTCGTCGCGAAACGGTGAAGTCGTGATTTTAGTCTCGGGCGTTTTCTTTCAATATCCTTTTCTATCAGAAACGATATATGTTTCTCGATCTGAGTCTCTTCTCTTAATAATAATGTCAAGTATTCCGTTCGCGTGTCATATACCCGCATAACCACAATCATGAGAATGAAAGCAAGTTTCAAGCAGCATACGTCCACGCCAACTGACCTATTATGCCCAGTCAAGCCAGTGCATGTGCGCAGGCTGGTAGCCTGGTACACTACGCTACGAAGCAACCTTTAAAAAAGTCTTCTTGTCGAGAGAAGGTTGTAGAACCAATCATTGCAGTCCCTCCCATAGAGCCTGATGGCCTGGCAGACACTGCACCCAAGATCGATACTCTGCTTTGCAGTCTGTCTCCATTCTGTATGACGATTTCCGTACTTCATAGGTCCCTATCTTAGATAGTTTCCTTTGTAGGAACGCTTTTTGAAGAATGTGAAATTTGCGTTGTTCATGTAGAAGAAAAGAAAAAAGAAAAACGGGTGCAAATTTCGGGCGTGCGTTTTTGTATGTGCTTGTGTGGTCTGTGCGCAGAGACATCACGTGCTAGCATTGGCCTCCATTCCACGTGATAGCTCTCCATCCCCCTGCCTACGGAGTACGGAGTACGTCCCTCACCATCTGCCAGAGCTTCGAATTCATAGCAGCTGTGCGACCTGCTACCTGTCGTACTCAATCTATTTGGTCGCCCTATAATTATCCAGTTTCACCGTGATGGAATCACCTGGAAGGTACGACAATGGAGAGGGCCCGTCGTCATCTCCCAAGCTTGGGTCATCTCCGATAGCGACCTCCGCACGCCGTTCACGGTCCCCGGCGCCAGATTCTATAAGACATGCCTCGATAGCCCGACTGGCTTCTCCGGTCCCGTCGATATCCAACTCCGTTTCTTCGAGACAGATACCAGTTCCGATTCCCACAGACGAGTCACAAGACCTCGGTCGAGTCGATAACCTCTCGTCGCTCCCCGGCCCCGGGCAGTCCATGATCGCTTCTGCTCTTCAGGACAGTAGTGGCCGATCACCTCCGAGATTTGGGACTCCACCAAGACGCGCTGAGTCCCCTGCTTTCAACCAGAACCCGCAAATCAGATCGAACTATGGCTCTTTTGACCATAAACCATGGAGGGAAGGCTCGGAGTATTCTGCAGCGCCGTACGAAGACCCGGAGATCGTTAAGAGGCACTTGGTGCTGCCACTTGAGAGCCGGGATACTCAGTCCTCGGGGGACGGTACGGATAACGCAGAAGATGAGTTCTCTAGCTTGCGACTGCAAGGCGGCGACATCACTAGACAAGTCTATAGATGGGCAGAGGATGCGGAAGAGGGAGGTTCCGTAAGGAAGCCTCAGCGGAGCAGAAGTTTCAGTCTGAATAGGCCTACTCCCGAGGAGGAAACTATGAACATTAACAGCATTCGCGTCCCAGGAGGTTTCCGAAGAGATTACTTGCGCAGGGCCGCAGGGAGCCCTGCTCCACGAGATTCTGCTGCACGTCACGGAGGATCCCCTGCTCCGCACCAGATTCCCACAAGCAGCTTCCTTGAATTTCTTACACTCTACGGCCACTTTGCCGGTGAGGAATTGGAAGAAGACGACGAGATGCTTGGACCCCATGAGTATTTCTCCTCCGAAGCTTGGGACGAAACAGAAGAACGAGAACCCGGTGAGGATTCTGCGCTCCTCCGCCCTGAGACTCCTGGCAAGAGGAGGCGCAAGCCCCGTGGAGGGACCGGAACGACCACTAGAACCGGGGCAGCACTTCTTCTTCTCAAGTCATTTGTGGGCACTGGGGTCCTGTTTTTGCCGAGAGCCTTCCTCAACGGGGGTATGCTTTTTAGCAGTCTGGTACTCCTCGCCGTCTCGCTGCTCAGTTTCTACTGCTTTATCCTTTTGGTAAACGCACGACTAAAGATTGAGGGCTCCTTTGGTGACATTGGAGGCGCACTCTATGGAAAACATATGCGTCGCATTATTCTTGGTTCCATCGTCCTTAGCCAGTTGGGATTTGTGTCCGCATACATTGTGTTTACGGCTGAGAACCTTCAAGCCTTTGTCCTTGCTGTTAGCAATTGCAAGTCTTTCATTGACATCAAATTCATGGTGTTGATGCAATTGGTCATCTTCCTGCCCCTCTCGCTAATTCGGGATATCAGCAAGCTTGGTTTCACTGCGCTCATTGCGGATTTTTTTATCTTGCTAGGCCTGGTCTACCTCTTCTATTATGATTTCATCACAATATCTGCGCAGGGTATCGCCGAGATATCCTCGTTCAATCCTTCGACTTGGACGCTTTTTATTGGAACTGCTATCTTTACCTATGAGGGAGTTGGTCTTATTATCCCTATTCAGGAGTCGATGAAGCACCCCAAGCAGTTTACAGGTGTTTTAGCGGGCGTTATGGTTATTATCACGATCATCTTCCTAGCAGCTGGTGCTGTCAGCTATGCCGCGTACGGGCCTGCAACCAAGACCGTCATCCTCCTTAACCTCCCGCAAGATGACAAGCTTGTGAATGCGGTTCAGTTCCTCTATTCATTGGCCATCCTTCTCAGCACTCCGCTCCAACTCTTCCCCGCCATCCGCATTATGGAGAATGAGCTCTTTACCCGCAGCGGCAAGTATAACCCCGGCATCAAGTGGAAGAAGAACGGCTTCCGGTTCTTCCTCGTCATGATCTGCGCGTTTATCGCCTGGGGTGGTGCCGAGGACCTCGACAAGTTTGTTTCCCTTGTCGGTAGCTTTGCATGTGTTCCCCTCATCTATGTCTACCCGGTATGTCCCTTTCCCTCTTTATTCTCATCCATAACTAATCGCAAAAAGCCCCTCCTCCACTACAAGGCTTGCGCGCGGACCACGGGTCAGAAACTCGCAGATATCGCACTCACCGTCTTTGGAGTCGTCAGCTGCATCTACACTACCGCGTTGACCATCAACAACTGGGTGAACGGCGATAACGCCAAAGCCCCAGGGTACTGTGACGCATGACACTAGTTCTTGTACAACTCATTCAACATCATCCCCGCTCTCTTTCTTTAGCTTTCAGCTGTTCATAGAAGGGCCTTCATGTATAGACGAACGACATGCCACTGATCTGATACAAATTGTTATGGAAGCAAGCAGCAAGCAATCACGCACGAAGGCACGCCTGGCTCACGATGAAGCCGGTAGATGTCTCTTTTTTTTTTTTTTTTTTTTTTTTTGGATGTCCATTGTCCCCTTTACAACATTGTTCAATTACACATCTAGCCATGATTTGATTTGGTTTTGATATACATAGCTTGAATACACTCACCAACTCTCGTCATGGTTCATAATGACATGGTAGATGTACACCTACGGAGCACTTTCGATCTTCCATTAAACACCACCTGCCCAAATGCAATGAGACTCTTACAGAACTACCCTCGTCCCGATATCTCCAACTAAGAAGAACACCATCGACCAATCACACCATCCATTCCTAGGTAAGTACAATGCCGGTCTATGATAAGTATATAGGTAACAAGGGGATGCCAGATCACCGCTAGCGCTGTTTCCTCCTACATATCTCTTATTTGCCCGCCTCAGTAGCCTCCATGCCCTTCTGCACACCTTGCGCAGCAAGTGCAGCTTCACGGCCTCCCCAGCTATGAAACGTTAGCAGAGTTCATCGCGGCATATGGCAGAACAGCACGGAGAGAAGAGGGGAAGGGACCGGGCACATACTTCCAGTAGTTCAGATAACGGTAACCCTGGGTACATTGGGCGGAGAAGTTGATGGCGTGGCAGGCGAAGAGGAGGTAGTTCTTGGGGGAGACAGCGAGGGCGTAGCGCATGAAGGTTGCGGAGTAGATAACCAGGGCACCGGTCATTTGGCCGGAGATGCTGGAGAGTAAACCGTGTTAGCTTGGTGTTGCTTATGCTTATCAGGCGGGTTTTGAAGATGCGACTGCCGGTATCAATTCCGCGACAGCAAAGCTAGGTGCTCAAGATCTGGCAGCGAGAGACAAGAAATCCGATTGCAGACGTAAGTGAACGTACATTTCGGGGTCTTTCTGGGTGTCCATCACGGCCGCAACGGGGATACCGAAGTTGGAGACGGGGCCCCAGAAATCTAGAGAAAAGGAGTATTATTAGCCATTGTCTCTCGGATATTTCTTATCATCGCATAGCGATAGGCAGAATGCCATTAGATGGTAGATAGTGTATGCGTATGTCGTCGTATCTCGACCGCAGCTTGATGCGGCCGATTTCGGGAACGGGCTTGGAAGGACAAAAGACGGAACGCCGGGCAACTTACGTGTTGAGCAGACATAGTCGGCAACCTTGTTGGACCGGATCTTTGCATTGATTGCTTTAATAACGGCGGCCATCTTGCAGGACGTGGGGTGAACGTGTAAGACAGCTGCTGGTCAGCGACTGAATAGACAAGACTCGAGGGCACCCATTTTGGTCATCACCGAAGCGCGGGTTCGCTGCCGAGCGGAGCCTTCTCTGGCGTCACGTGAGGTACTACTATATGCACTAGGACAGATACAACAAAGGAACAAAGGCTTTTGATTTGGTGTATTAGAATCACTAAATAGCGCTTGAGACATCTCTAGCATTACAGATTTCCCCCAAGTATGTTCCATATTGTTTCTCTCGGGCAATCCTTGCATCCGCACACGCCGCAACGCCTTGGCCTTGTAGAATTTGAGGTGCTGCTCCCAATCCCAGAATAGCCGGGTGGCTGGGCAGCTCTTTTGGTTCCAGTTTTATTTCCCTTGTCCTTCGTCGGTGTTAGTGCACAATGCAGCCGCGGTTGTATTGTTGAGCCATTATATTACACCTTCAAGGTTAAATCACCGTCCTCCAAAGCCTGGGGGAGGATATCCCCGGCCCTGTCCAGGAGGCTGGAAACCAGGTGGAGGTTGGAAGCCGCCAGCTAGAGCAGGAAAAGTCAGTTGACATAACCACACATTCTCAGACGGATAGACTCACGAGCCTGGGGAGCACCGAATCCGGGAGGAGGAGCGAAACCAGCTAATGCTTGTCAGTGTCATGTATCAAAATATCATTTTGGAGTTGCACTTACGAGGACCTCCGGGACCTCCGGGACCTCCGGGACCTCCACGTCCACCGAAGCCAGGAGGAGGGCCACCAGGGAAACCACCAGGAGGGAATCCGGGAAAACCGCCTGGCGGTGGGGGCCCACCAACACCGGCGGCGGGTCCTCCAAGTCCGACAGGCAGACCACGTCCAGCGGGTTTGCTAATTCCAGGGCCGGCGGCGAGAGTGGCAGCGGCGGGCACATTAGGACCGCCACCAAGTCGTGCTGAGGGATCGGCCGGGGGAGGTCCGTCGACGGAGCAGGAAACAACGTGAGTACCGCGCACGATTGTCAGACCAAGCGTTCGCTTTTCTTCGGCTTCAACGAGGGGCGCGTTTCCGGGGGCGGACTTGGCTTTCCGCTTGACACGGCGGAATTCTTCTGTATCGGCCAGGACCAGGTTCATGTGCTGGAAAAGTTAGTAACATTATCCATAGCTTCCAAGCGCATCAATTGTTGGTAAGCGCACCTTATCGAAGGCGAGCATCTGACCCGTCATCTGCCGTCCATCGTTCAGGGTAACTCTCATCCGGTAGTTGATCTGAACTCATGTTAGATTTTGACGCGGTGAACTAGGTGCGCTCATCGACACATACGAGGTTTTGCTAGATAGAAAGCGATAGTTAGCTATGACACCAGTAAATTATTCCCAATCGCTTAATTGCGAAAGAAGTAAAGAGTGGTGTAGGCGGCATAAACTCACCATCTTTCCCTGCTTGTTGGCGGCCATGTTTGCTGAAAAGCGCGCACGAATGCGACTTGAGAGTAGAACCAAAGAATGTGTGTGACAGAGTCAGCAGAAGAGGACCTTCTAGCTTGTCGTGGCTTCAGCACCTGCACGCTCCGAGGGAGTTTAGGTTTGGCCAGGCAAAGAGCTTAGTTACTGACACTTGCGGCACTTGCTGCTAAGTTGGGTCTTGCGGGTATCGATGACCCGTGACTTTGGCGCGCGGCTCCGCGCCTAGGTGCCAGCCCAGATTTGCCAAGCCGCTAAGGGCTCTCGCTTCCCACACATCCACCCACAGTCGAACTTCACACAACTTTCGCCCGATTCGAGATTCCTTGAGATTCTTCCATTCAACGTCGACCAGTCCACGCCAAATCAGTCGCCATGGTATGTTGAAAAATCACCTACAGCAAGCTCACGATTTTTATTGCATAGTTTCAGGAACTAATCTTCAACGCCAATAATGCAGTCGGAAGCCAAGGACAAGAGCACCAACCCCATGCGCGAGCTGCGCGTCCAGAAGCTCGTGCTCAACATCAGTGTCGGCGAGTCTGGTGACAGACTTACCCGTGCTGCTAAGGTGCTCGAGCAGCTGAGCGGTCAGACTCCTGTCTACAGTAAGGACGCCCGAATCGATAAACCCCGTTCGAAAGCGCAGAGAAATAGAACGGAATCTTTCTGCTGGAGACGATGGAAAAGAATGGCATGGCTGACCGAGGTGGAATCGCACAACAGGCAAGGCCCGCTACACCGTCCGTACCTTCGGTATCCGCCGTAACGAAAAGATTGCCGTCCACGTTACCGTCCGTGGCCCCAAGGCTGAGGAGATCCTCGAGCGTGGCCTCAAGGTCAAGGAGTACGAGCTCCGCAAGCGCAACTTCTCCGAGACCGGTAACTTCGGTTTCGGTATCTCCGAGCACATCGATCTCGGTATCAAGTACGACCCCAACATTGGTATCTACGGCATGGACTTCTACTGCTGCATGTGAGTTGGGCCCTATACACTTAGGAGGCCAGGTTCTTCTGAAAGAGGGGTATCAGAACTGACGCAGGGACAGGACCCGCCCTGGTGAGCGTGTCGCCAAGCGCCGCCGCTGCAAGGCCGCCATTGGTGCCAACCACCGCATCAACCAGACTGAGACTATGCGCTGGTTCAAGCAGCGCTTCGACGGTATCATCCGGTAAATTTCTATATCCGACTCCGGGGTTTTCGTCAAAGCGGTGGGCTGTGTTTATGAATCGATCAAGGAAAAAATCTTCTGGCGGGCGTTCTTCTATCGAATGGTGATATTCGCTCTGTCTTCTACCACGGCATGAGATATAGGCGTGTTAGAATACCAAACCCATTGTTCAAAAACGCATCCACTTTTCTCAATGAAGGCTTCACAAAGGGTGATGATTTCCGCATAACCATTGATGAAAAGTACTACATGATGCTGCGCATGCGCATTCCTTTGGGGATCCATGTCTGTTTTGCTTTGGCCGTGAGATTCAAGTTCTTCGTGAGCTTCGAATCTTTTCCATCATTTCTCCTTTACCACGAGTGGTGGTATGCGTAACGTTGGGCACAAGTATCTATGTTCGCGCCGTAGGCATTCATGGTGCTGGGGTATGTGAATACGTAACGGAGGGCTTTGCCGACAGCTCATTGTAGTTTCCAGCAGCCGCTTTATGGCCTAAACCGGGGTAACTAACGTCTAGTTTATGGTCTACATCAAGTATGGCCTACAAATTTGAAGCCGCGGAGGCACGGGCTTTGAATGATTCTATTGCTGGTTCTAAACAGGAATCAAACAGCTTTATTTGCTATGTTTCTTATTCGCAGGTAACGCAGAAGAACCTGAAGGCGCAGCATCAAGAGTTCAGACGAACGAGCTAAAGCTCATTCTGGCACACCCATTGCCCTAACATCAAAGCATGGGGGTAAGCCTCCGAGCCATTGCAGTCTTGTACTCAATCACAGGAGAAGACGAATAAAACGGACGTCAAAAATATGCCAAGTCATTTGGAGCAGGGACACCTATAGCCCTACCTCTTGAACCTATCAACCTATTTACCACCAGTATATCCAGACCACCATTTGGAAAAGAAGCCTCCAGGGTGCGACTGCTCATTCCAGCTTTGTCTGCGCTGGGCAAAGGCGCCATCGTTTGAGTTCCGCTTCTGACTAGTCAGGCCCTCAAAAAGAGTAGAAGGGCCATGACCACTGGACCTCCTTCGCTCGCCCAACGACGGAGGGCTGCGTGCACCTGCGTCGGCGCTGGCGCCAGTATCCGCTTCTGATGCATTAGAGGACTATGAAGTGTCAGTTAGTGCCATCTTCCAATACGCACGGGAGAGGTTTGACGTAGAGCGGCGTACTCGTCTGTCAGCCGATCCGAATGCATCCGCAGTAGAGGTTGACGGTCGTCTATAGTTTGAGGAAGCGCCTCCTCTCACCCAAACATTGTGATGCTCATAGCGGTCGCCAGGGATACCGTGCCAATGACGAGGCGGGGATTTGTCTTTATCCATTGCTTCTGATTGCGGGCTTCGATGGTTGAGTAAGGCTACTATAAACCGAGGTCAGTCAGTTGGCGATGCCATTCATTTGATCTGATATAAGTAATAGAGACCGCATGCAGTGATTGATGGGAACCAGACATAAGCAACAACTTACTCAAAGGTTATTCCAGGAAATCACGTATTGATGGATTTCGCTATTCCTGGATAACAGAATGCCTTGGGTGAGTTCGACTTATATGAGGGAAAGAGGGGTAAGCAGGAAACCCAGGTTTTATTCTGTGGAACAAACCCTGGATAATAGAGCACACCACTACCGCTTCATCAATGAGAGGAGCACATGAACACTCCAATAACGGACTTGCTGACCCAGCCCTAGAACGCTTGATTGGAAAGGAGCTCTTATGGACCCCGGAGAGATAGCGACCTGGATCCACGGCCACCGGCAGACATTGTGTATTAATCATTGAAAGGTGAGCCGTGATGGGCTCGCGCGGCCGCTTCGATCAGATCATGATGTTTGCTGCTTCCAATCGAAGCGAAGCTGACGTCAAGCGTTTTTGCCCAGATGCGGGGAGCCATAAAGGACGGGACTTTGGAGGCGAGGGCGAGCCATGGATAATTGGGCGTCAGCTGGTAGCACGAGACATGGTTACTGGCTTGTTCTGTCTCAATATGAGGGGTTCGAAGGCTTGTTTACCTTGGTTGGCCACTGGTAGACTTTCCTGGTTGAGGTTGAAGCCATGCTGCAAGGTGATTCGGGGCTATCCCAACTGGAGCATATTTGAACATGTCTTTCACATAACCACAATGTAGACCAGTCTGCGAACATAGTAGTTCAAAGGCATTGTCCCAACTTCTGATTATGGGGAGATGATGAGGAAGATAGACCCTCACGTGGGTAGCGGGGCCCATATGGGGGCCGAGGCCGACAGCTAATTGATTATTTCCCCGCATGGCTATCATTAACGAATCCAGTCTCCAACTCTCCAACTTCCCCCAGCCGCTGGCGTATCCGTTCAACCTGCTTTCCTATGTTCTCATGTTGAGAGATAAGGTACTCGTCTTCCAGGATTGAGCAAACCAGCCGACTGACAAAATCCCAGGCCAATTAGACCTCGGACATCAAAAATCGGGCACTACCTAGGTCTCAGAAAACAAAAATCTCTCAAGCTGCAACCCTTCAGTGATGGAGACCATTCAACAACCATATCTGCAATCCCTTGGCCCTAGAGGCTATGTTCAAGGATACACCATCTCGTCCAGATCCTCTAACGCGCCACTCTGTCGCTATTTGGGTGGTCTCCGTTATGCTCTACCTCCCGCGAAACGCTGGCGGAAAGCTCAAAAATTGCCCTCGAACTATAGTTACGGCACTAGGAAGAGTCCCTTTCGATGTCCAGGTGCTACGAACAGTTGTCCGCAAGCGATGCTCTTCGGCCTCCCAGGCACAGAAGCTGCGGATGAGGATTGCTTCCAGTGTAACGTCTGGGTTCCGCATGGGAAGCCTCCGGTAAACGGTATGCTCTCAGCCTCAACATAATCTCAAATCATGAATCTATTCTGAGCCTTTGTCGCAGGGTGGCCCGTTCTTGTCTTTATCCGTACGCATCCTTCCCATATAGCCACGTGCGGATATTGATGTTTGGTAGATGGCGGGTTCTTGCAATTCGGCACGCCGAACTCTTTCTCAGCTGCAGCTCTTCTAGGTGAAACGAACTTCAACGCCATAATCGTCATGCCAGCCTATCGTTTGAACGTTATCGGGTTTCTGTACTCCTCAGAGCTAGAGCAAGACGCCGCCTCAGTGGGTGAAACTGTTGGAAACCACGGCTTCTGGGACCAGCGCATGGCTCTCGAATGGACCAAGGAGAACATTTGCTTGTTCGGCGGCAATGGTTGTCAAATCACTCTAGCTGGATACTCCGCAGGTGAATACCTTAACAATCCTAACTTCAACCCACGTCAAAGGTGCTGACGTATCAACCAACCAGGCGCATACTCTGTCTGCTACCAACTAACCCATGACCTAACCCTCCCAGACACCGAGTCCATCATCAAGCGAGCCTGCATCTGGTCCAACTCCTTTACCGTCCAACCCAAAACCCCAGCCCTTGCCCAAACCCAGTTCAACCAGCTCCTCTCAGCCCTGAACATTCCCCCCTCACTACCCGCATCCGAGAAGATTTCCCGCCTCCGCTCCATCCCCTCCTCAACCCTCATCGCCGCCGCAGCAAGCATAGACCTCCACGAGTTCCGCCCCACAACAGACAATGCCTTCATCCCAAACAACCTCTTCCACTCCCTCGACAACGGCACCCTCGCCAGAACCCTCGTCGCCCGCAACATCCACATCATCACCGGCGAGTGCCGCGATGAGCACTTCCTCTACGGGACATACCGTCGTCCCGAACACAACACCCTGGGCTCGCTCCGCGCCCGTCTCCTAGCAGATTACCCGCGGCCCATCGTAGACACGCTCATGAAGATATACTACCCCAACGGCAACCTCCCGCGAGACTGCAGGGACTGGACGTCCGACGCCTTCGGGCGCATCTACGCAGACATGCAGATCCACCGCATGCAGCGCGGGTTCGTCTACGCGCTCACAACCCCACTTACCAACGACACCAGTCTCGGCGCCAAAGCCTCAAAGCTCATCCATCGCTACCGCATGGAGTACCGGCTCAAGTGCGCGGATGCGTCTACCCCGCCGGAATGGGGGGTCACGCATGCCACGGACCAGTATATCTGGTTCTGGGGCAATGGGCAGGTCGTTCTCCCGGAGGAGAAGGAGATTATCAGGTATGCGGTCATTGATCCGCTTATTAGGTTTGTGCATGGGGAGCAGGAGCTTGCGTGGGGGACGAGTGATTATAGGGAGATGAGGACGTTGAGGCCGGATGGGCGCGTGGAGCTTCGTTGGGATGGGTTATGGGATGAGGCGGTTCGGACGTGGAGGGCGTTGAGGGAGGTTGCGGAGTTTGAAGAAGGGAACGGGGGGGCAAGACTTTAGCGTTTGGTTCGATTAGACTAGATAGTATATATCGGATATAGATACTAGAGAACGATCTATGTTGATCCTATGCTCAGAGAATCAAGCAAATAGCTTTTCCAGTCAAAGAAACTTTAGCAATTAGTCCACAAGTTCTTTATATAACTTGAACTATGTATGTTGATCATCAAATCATGATAAAGCTAATAGATAAGACACACGCAGGTTAAAAAAAAAAACCCTAAAAAAACCAGAGCCATAGACTGAGTCCGCAGCGAGTAGCTCTCTCTAACCAACACCCTCGCCGTAAAAGCTCCGTTCATATAAATTCCATCACTTTTTGAATCAAGCCTTGGTAATCTTACAGACGAGATCCTGCCCATCAACAGAGTCACCCTCCTTGACACCCAATCCAGACACCTTTCCGCTGTGCGGGGCAGAGATGACCATTTCCTAGTGTATTGTTAGCATGACAGTCAATATTATGTGATACGTAGGGATGTGAACATACCATCTTCATGGCGCTGAGAACAGCAATGGGGTCACCCTTCTTGACCTCGGAGCCCTCGTGGACACGAATCTCAACGACAACACCGCTCATAGGAGCACCAACTTGGCTGCTGTCGCTGGAATCAGCCTTGGGGCGGGCGACGTTTTCGACAGACGCCTTCTTGTCGTCGACGGAGACCTGGCGGACCTCTCCGTTGACCTCGTAGAAGACCTCACGCTGGCCAGTCTGGTCGGAAAGAGGACCGATAGCGAGCAGCTTGAGGATAAGGACCTTACCCTTCTCAAGCTCGACGTGGAACTCCTCGCCAATCTCGGGCTTGGCCAGGAAGAAGCGAGTAGGGAGGACGGACAGGTCGCCGTACTTCTGGACGAACTTCTTGTAGTCCTCAAAGACCTTGGGGTACATGGCGTAACTGGCCACGTCGTACTCGGTAACAGCGCCGAACTTCTCACGGATGTCGTTCTTGATCTTCACCAGGTCGAGAGGCTCAAGGAAAAGACCAGGGCGCTTGTCGAGCTTGCGGCGGTCACGGAGAGCCTTGGAGCGCAGAGGCTCGGGGAATCCACCATAAGGCTGGCCCATGAGACCTTCGAGGAACTCAAGGACGGAGCCAGGGAAGTCCAGCTCGCCCGCGCGGTTGATGACATCCTCAGGAGTCAGCTTGTTGGAAACAATGAACTGAGCCAGATCACCAACGACCTTGGAGGTAGGAGTGACCTTAACTATGTCGCCAAGCAGGTCGTTGGCAACCTCGTAGGCCTTCTTAGTCTCGGCCCACTGCTGACCCAAGCCGAGCTGACTAGCCTGGAAGATGAGGTTGGTCAGTTGACCACCGGGGATTTCGTGCTCGTAGACCTCAGGGTCAGGACCGGTGAGACCAGCCTCGAAGGGCGAGTAGAGCAGGCGCAGTTGAGCCCAGTAGGTATCGAGAGCGCGGACCTGGGCGCTGTCAAGACCAGGGTCCTGCTCAGTACCCTCAAGCGAGGCGAGGATGGCACCAATGCTGGGCTGAGAGGTCATTCCCGACAGACTGTCAGTGGCGGCATCGACGGCATCGGCACCAGCCTGGGCACAGGCAATCATGGAAGCCACACCAGTACCGGCAGAGTCGTGGGTGTGGACGTGTATGGGGAGATCGGGGTAGCGCTCGCGGATACCACCGATGAGAAGGCGAGCAGCCTGGGGCTTCAGCACACCAGCCATATCCTTGATACCGAGGACGTGGGGCTTGAGGGCGACAATCTTGTCAACCAGGCTGAGGTAGTATTCGAGGTTGTACTTCTTGGAGGGGTTCAACATGTCACCGCTGTAGCAGACGGTGGCTTCGACCACACCGCCAGCGGCGTGAACAGCCTTGATACCGACCTCGAGCTGGTCGATGTCGTTGAGGGCATCAAAGATACGGAAGATGTCGACACCGCATCTTTTGGCCTGCTTACAGAAGTGGTAGATAGCGTTGTCGGGGAGAGAGGAGTAGGCAACACCATTGGCACCACGGAGCAGCATCTGGAAGGGGATGTTGGGAACAGCCTTGCGCAGCTTACGCAGACGGTCCCAGGGGTCCTCGTAGAGGAAGCGCATGGCGACGTCGAAAGTGGCGCCACCCCAGCACTCCAAACTGTAGGCATTGGCGAGAGCATGGCTGGTCTCGTGGGCGATGTTCAGCAGGTCAATGGTACGAACACGGGTAGCGAGCAGAGACTGGTGGGCATCACGCCAGGTGGTGTCCATAATCAAGCAACCTTTGTTGGCGCGCACTGCCTTGGCCCAAGCATCAGGACCCTCCTGGTCAAGGATCTGCTTCCAGCCCTTGGTGGCGGGGGATGAGACGTCGATGGGCTTGCCAGCGGCATCATGGAGAACGGGCTTGATGATATCAGTCTTGAGCTTAGGCTCGCCGATCTGACCCTTGATGCTGCTGCCGTTGACGGCGACATCACCTAGGTAAGCGAGCAGCTTCTGAGCACGGTTCTGACTGCCAACCAGGGCAAACAGTTCAGGGGTATCATCAATGAAAGTGGTCCAGCAAGTGCCGTCAATGAAGGTAGGGTGGCTGAGCAAAGAGGTCAAGAAAGGAATGTTGGTCTTGACACCGCGAATACGGAACTCGACCAAGGCACGCACGACCTTGCGGCGCGCAATCTCGTAAGTAGAACCACGGCAAGTACACTTGACCAGCATGGAGTCGTAGTGGGGAGTGATGATAGCACCGGCAAAGCCATTACCGCCGTCGAGACGAACACCGTTACCACCAGCGGAACGGTACACCTCGATCTTACCAGTATCAGGAGAGAAGCCCTTGGAGGGGTCCTCAGTGGTGATACGGCACTGAATAGCGAAACCGCGGGTAGAGATGCGGTCCTGTGTCAGGCCAAGCTGCTCAAGGGTAGCACCAGCGGCGATCTGGATCTGGGCAGCAACGATATCGATGCCGGTGATTTCTTCGGTAATGGTGTGCTCGACCTGGATACGGGGGTTGATTTCGATGAAGTAGTAGCGGTTCTGCTGGTCGACCAAGAACTCGGCGGTACCAGCGTTGCGGTAGTTGACAGACTTGGCCAACTTGACGGCGTCCGCAAGAATGCTGTCACGGACGTTCTGAGGGAGGTCCTTTGCAGGGGCAATTTCAACGACCTTCTGGTGACGACGCTGGACAGAGCAGTCACGCTCGAAGAGGTGGACGACGTTGCCATGGTTGTCACCCAGCAGCTGGACCTCAATGTGCTTAGGCTTGTCGAGGAAACGTTCGACAAAGACTGTGCCGTTGCCAAACGCTGAGCGAGCTTCCGAGGTAGCACGCTCGAAAGAGTCACGTAGATCAGCCTGGTTGCGGACAACACGCATACCACGACCACCACCACCAAAGGCCGCCTTGATGATGATAGGGAAGCCGTAGGTGTCGGTGAATTCCTTGACTTCCTCGTAGCGCTCGACGGGACCCTCAGTACCGGGAACAACGGGAACATTAGCCTTGATGGCAAGTCGGCGGGCAGAGACCTTGTCACCCAGACCCTCAATGGTCTCAGGAGTAGGACCGACAAAGACCATGCCTGCCTGCTCGACCTTCCGAGCAAACTCGGCGTTCTCTGACAGGAAACCATATCCAGGGTGAATCAGGTGCACACCGTGTTCCAGGGCAATCTTGACGATCTCGTCAATAGCGAGGTAAGCACCAACAGGGGTATATTGGCCACGCTTTCCAATCATGTAGGCCTCATCGGCCTTCTGACGGTGCATGGAAAGTCGGTCCTCATGAGAGAATATGGCAACGGTTTGAAGTGACAGCTCGTGGGCTGTTCGGAAAATACGAATAGGAATCTCACCGCGGTTGGCGACAAGGATCTTCTGGAACTGCATAATGGCCGAGTTGGCTCGTAGACGGTGGTGAACCGAGTCCCGGTGGTGAGGAGCATGGTGGTTATCGACGAATTCGGTCTCGTCAATGGCCTCCTCGGGCTGGTTGTGTGGTACAATGGAAGCCATGATGGGTGATGAGGTGAGGTGAGGAGAGAGGGCGGAAGGCGGGGTGAGGGAAAGAGAAGAGAGGAGCCCGGCAAGGGAGCAATCAAGATTGACAGGGGGGGAGAAGAGATCTAATGGTTCTGGGGGAGATCAGGGCAGCTAGTGGTCTTGAATAAATACCGAGCATTAGTTGAAGAAGCCAGAAAAAAAGCAGGAATGAGTCACCTTGGGGAAGAGGAGCTTCCCGGCGGAGAAGACGGGGATGAACGCTATATGGCGGAGAGCAAGAAAACGGCCCGGTTGCGGACCGGAAAAGAGAGGAAGCAGCGGGATGATCAATTGGAAGAAGCAGGAGAAGGGTGAGATGAAGAGAAGAAGACGAAAGGGATGAGCTGGGATAAAGCTGGAGAGAGGTGTGGATGGATGAAGAAAGCTGGGGACCTCGAGGCGAGGCAGAGGCAGAGGGGAGGGCGTAGTATATCGTAGGTTTGCAGGTGACGATGACGAAGGAGGGGCAGGCAGCGATCACTGTCAGTCAAACCTAGCAAGTCTTTCCTACTAACTGTAGTCTATATATCTAATTCTTGGTTGCTGCTCACCGGCACACCGGGCAGCTCTTGAAGAGTCGTCGTTTCTTTTTCTCCATGGTCCGGCCTGTTCTCCTCCGCCATGAGCTCATGATCACTCAATGTCCATCTACTCCGCAATTCAGTCTCCTGAGGTCCTTTCCATGTGCCTGTATCCTCGACGGCCTACGATAACCGAGCCTTCGGGTGCTTCAGGAACTTCAGCTGTCTTGCACGTCTATCTACCTCGGGCCCTCGGGCTAATAATTCCCATACTCTTTCCCCAGGCGAATAACATCATGTAAATAATGGGCAGTAGCTGCTGCGTCCCGAAGAGGAAACGGATGGGTCTCCCGGCCACTAAAAAGGCCGGAGTAGGAGTGCTATGCTCCGGGCCTCGGTCCTTCCATTGCATTTACGCTGCCCCAGTTTTGATTCGAGTCGCACTAAAAAAGATCCACGATGCATCCAGCCTGGTTCGTGCCTCATGAACAGGTCTCGTGATCCTGTCCCTTGCTGTGCTTCGTCCTCCCATATCCACACCTTCTATCTCCCAAGACGGGACAAGAATTCCCAACCCTGTCTGAACTGCATCTCCCTTCCCAGATCATCACACCGGAGACCTTCCAAACATCCTTCGCCCATCGTCCATGGATCCCCTCTACGTCCTCCCCATCCAATAATTTCCTCACCTTCTTGGCCCTCCCTCTTGGCCTCGGTCAAGGCTCGGTGTTTAGCTGCAATTTCTGTACATCGTGACGATTATTGCAGCGCACATCTCCTTGGCACCGCTCCCAGGTTACGCTTGGTTACTCTTATTGTTTTGCTCCACGCTCGGCATTGTGAAACAATTGAGGAAATGCTATTACCTACTAACGCGTCCTCAGGCAGTCGGCCCAGAGGTCACAAGACACAGGGAGGAATCGAGATCGTATCAAAAATAGTGGATACACATGATGAGAAAAAAAGAAAAGAAAATTTACCCCTCAAATACAACATCAAGACGCGCTTCTAAAATGGACGGAACCCCGTGGCATGGGGCGTTATCCCATTCGCCTGTCCGTAGACAGGAGGTGCTGGCGCTGCCGGACCCTGCGTCAGCATGAGTCTCGATCCGCCCAGAATGGGAGTGTTGTCTTCATCCTTCTTCTGTGTCACCTCCCGCGACTTCCGCTCCTCGTTATCCTTCTTCAGCATCTCAATGGTACGCGTTTGCTCGCAGAGGAAGTTAATCATGAACGGCATGGTGAAGTCCTGAAGACCGTAGCGCCATGAAATCTCCAGGATCACATCGGGACGGATCAGGTCGTAGCAAGCATAAAGCATGCCAACGTAACATTCGCGACTACCAATGTCCACAAACTATTATGAAATTAGCAAACTGTGAATACGATGAAGGAGTAAGAAAACTTACGTAGCGAAGAAGCTCCTCAACCACCTCCGACTTCGCAGAAATAGCGGCAGTCTCAATGGCATCCTTGTAAAGCTTGTCTTGCTTGGATAGTTCGATCGACTTAGCCCATCGCTTGTTGTTGCGGTAGATGTTCGCCGCGATCTGGCGGAAGAAGATAAGGTCATGCTTCTCCAGGCGTTGGGCAAGCTCCACGGCGTCAAAGTTGTCGTGGTTATCCACCGAGTCGCGGAGGAGCTTGTAGTCCTCCTCTTCGATCAGCAGATCGTTGATCGCATCGTTAACCGCCCGCTTGTTCTGAGACTGGACGTTGAGGAGGAAGGGCTTGATCAGAGGAATGTTGTCCGAAGTCTGGAAGATGCGGACGACACGGTTGACGTCGATACGGGGAGTGAGCACCTGGAGCAGGTCGGTGAGGAGTAGCGGCTGCTCTTGCAGGTAGAAGTTGAGGGCACGGTAGTAGATTTCCAGGTTGGCGACCTTGACGATGATGTCCTTGAAAGAGTGGTGTTCCCAGGCATCGGCAGCGCGCTCCATCATCGCGAGAGCAGCGTTGTCCCATTCGTCGTAGTGGCAGTAGAGGAAGACAAGCTCCGGCCAGAGGTTAGCCTCCTCACAGGCCTTGATCATCTTGGGGATGTTAATACGGGACCAAAAGAGCTTGAGGTGCTCCATGACACGATCAGGGTGGTACTTAGAAAGAGCAATGCCCAGCTCGGTAAACATTCCCATGTGCGCTCGCTCCAAACCCAGACCAGCTTCAAGCACAGCAATAAGCTCGTCGAAGTACCCATTGCGCTCATACTGTCGAACAAGATCTTGCAACTCCTCCGCGTGGACGATGAGGTTAAGACCACAGATCTGAGCAAGGCGGAACTCCTTCTTGTCAACGCACGCCTGGTTGACCTGTTTCCACACCTTCACACTGTTTGCCTTGCGGGCGCACTCGACAGCCGCTTGGTAGTCTTCAAGGTGTACCAATGTGGTGGCCAACTTAGCCCAATTGGAGATACTCGTGTAAAAGATCTTGGCCGCCTGGTGGTAGCCCTCCTCATAGGCCTTGTCACCGGAAGCCTCGATATCAGCAACGTTGGTTGTTCGTAAGAAGTCCTCAAGCTCTGCAAGCTGGTCAAGGCGCGCGTAGCAGAAGGCGAGGCCGGTGTCGATGGCGGGCTCACGCAGTGTCTTGCGGGCCATCTTCAAGTACTTGACAAGGTCCTCATCCTTGCCGGCATGCGTGGCAGTCTCAATGACTTCGTTGTAGTTAGATGGGTCGTTGGCATGAATGTAGGACTCAATCGAGTCAGAAACACGAAGGCCATCCAGCTGAGCCTTGGCAACCTTGCTCCAGACATCGGGCAGCTCAACGCGCTCAGCGAACTCTTGCGCCCGGTCAATGCTGACGATGTTCTCGACAAGGACATTGACCGCTGAAATGTAGTTGTTGACCTTCTTGTAGATCTCGAAAGCCTCTTCGTACAAGCCAACGGAGATACACATTTCGGCGATCTCATCAGGGCTGAATTCGTTGAGCTGATGAATGTAATCCATGAGGCGACCCTTGTCGGCCTTGGCAGCAGTGAGCATCAAGAGGTTTTGCAAGCTGCCATTGTCGCTGAAAGGTGAGGGCTCGAGGATGATCTTCTCAAGAAGCTCGATAAGGTCACCCGGAAGATCGGCTTCCAGGAAAGCCTTGACAGCGACGGACACCTTGTCGGGCTCAGTGGATTCCGGAACAGCAGTCGCAACAACCTGGTCAACAAGAGACCGGCGGTGCATGTTGTTTTCGCTGAGAACGAAAGACCAAATCTCGGGGTCCGCTCTCTCAACAAGGTAACGAGCCTGCGCCCTGTACATGGCGTTCTCGTTTGTGATGTTGATGAGGTCCAAGTCGTTCTGGCCCTTACGGTAAGCAATGTAGGCGAGGTTGGGATCACGCTTCTCGCAGTACTTTCCAACAACCAGCGTATCGTACAGATCGTTTTCCTTAAGGAACTTCTCTGGGTTGTTGTTGCTGTCAATGTAGATCTTGGCGAGAGCATTGTAGACAGCCTGCTGCTGGTTACCAGTAGCGAGAGTGGCCTCAAGGAAGGGCAGAAGGAGCTTGAGCCTGTTACGGCTCTCGACCTCGGAAACAAGCTCATCGATAGGGATCACAGATGGGTCAACCGTAGTAAGGAGGTTCTTGATAATGCTCTCGTCGCAGTCAACGTCGAGTAACCCTCCAACAACAGCAGGGGTGCGCGAAGGGTTAACGCGCTGAACGTAGACCTCGATCGACTTGTACTGCTGGTTCTGGTAAAGGTACAGGACCAAGTCATGGACAAAGTTGAACCGATCACAGACAGTGATAAGCGGCAACTGTTCAGTCAGACGAGCTTCTTTGAGGAAGTTCTTGACCTTCTCGGGGTTGTAGTAATTGCTCTCACGGCAGATTCTCTCAACCTCAGAGATCTGGTTCATCGCAGTAGCAGCTTCGATGTACTTGAAGTGGACCTCGGGATCCTCGGAGAGATTGACAATACTGCCAAGGTAATAGTAGAGACCTTCGGCGGTGCGGTACTTCTCCAGGAGGCTAATCAGACGACTAGGTCCAAGAAGATCCGAGAATTTTGTACAAATCTGGACAACTGCTTGCAAGTTGTTGCGGATGTTGACCTCCAACATTGTGTCCATGCAGTCAAGAGTCTGTTCCACTGACAGACGGCCAATGAAATTCATCAGCCATTCGATGCTGAGTTGGTCTGTGCGGACAATGTTGCGCTTGATGACGGCAGGGTCATCGGTGTTCTCCAAAGCTCTTTGAATAAGGCCAGCATTCTCGCAGAGCTGAGAGACACGTGGGCGATCATAATGCGTGAAGATCTCATTCCCGAGAATGGCATCGGCGACTTGAGGAGCGTTGACAAGGTTCATCTCCAGCAGACGTGTCTGAAGGTGGCCATGCTCGGGCTTGTTATCCTTAAGAGCATCCAAAAGGAAAGAAGTGGCCTGTTGAACCATGTTCTGGGAGAGGAAAACATCCACAACACGGTCGAGATCGATGAGCGCGCCAGACTCTTCGTTGGCGAGCTGAGTAGCGAACTCAGCACCTTTCTCTGGGTTCGCGCGAACGATGTGCTGAAGAAGTTGGGTGTAGTCTGGCTGGTATCCGACTTGCTTGGAGTAGGAAAGAATTTTATCAAATTGGCCAGTCTCGGCGAAACCGGCGATGACCTTGTTAGGAACGTTGGCCTGAAGGTAAATGTTCAGGGCTAGGTTCATATCATATGGTCGGACAATGTCACCCAGTTCCTCGGAGCCCTCTAGCTTGTTTTCACGCATCCACTTCTCCAGCAAGTGTTTCCGGTTCTGCTGGAGAACGGGGCGGACAAGTTCGATACTTTCATATTTGTTGAGCGTTCCCTTATCCAGCAACATACCAAAGTATTGCAGAATGACAGACATCTGTCCGGTTTGTGGGGCGTTCTTGAACTTGTTGATGGTCTCCGGTGTCCTCAGGAACCCTCTAGGAGAGTTCGCGGCGATCTTGGCCGCTTCAGAATAGTTGCCTTGGGCGAGCAAGTTGTCAAACTGCTGCTGGTAGAGGTGGTCAGCACCGGGAAGCCCTGCCTTGGAGGCCAGCTTGACGGCAAGACCGGACATGGCCGGGTTTTCCATCAAGTACTGGATCACGTTGTTCTCGTCGACGCTAACCGACAGAACTTGGCCCTTGCGGTTGACGCCAATGAGACCGGCGGAATCGGAGTCGGGAGCAGTGGTGAATATCGTCTCGCTGGATATCCGGTTCATGAAGATGCAGGTACCAGTCTCCAGGTCATACAGGTGGATGAAGCCGTATTTGGTGACCAAGTAAACAATGTCGTATTTTCGAGATACTTGCATCGCAACTGGGAAGTCATTGACCGCCTCCTGAGGGAAGTATACCTCCACGGCCTTCTTCTGGAACCTGGGGTTCGGTTCCTGGTGATCGATTTCAGCGATCTGCAACTTGGCACCGGTCTGTGTCCGCACGGCGAACGTAAAGAGCTTGTGCTCCAATGGCGAACCCTCCACCCGAATCGAAGCAAAAGACGCCGCATGTCCTTCAATGAATTGTGAGATTCCGCGTTCTCTGGAGTATAGCTGCATTGAGCCAACAACACGACCCTGCTGCGAACTGATTCCGACAACGACCATCCACTTCTCCTCGTCGTTCACACGGTAGTTAATGATTTGGCAACCCTGGACAAGAGATTGTTAGTTCCTGATCTCGCACTTCTGCAATGACTATAGTGAGAATACATACGCTGAGGTTCGGAAGTCTGTCAAAGACCTTTATTGGTGAGGACTGGGTAGGATCAAAGACATCCCAATGGTAGACCGAGTTCTCCGTGACCAAACCCAAGTTCTTTTCGCTGAACCACTTCCAGTAAACAACATCTTCATTCATGACCGCAGACTTTAGCTTCTGCTTAGCTGCGAGGTCGAAAATCTGAATTGTTCGGCCCTGAGCCTTGAGAGCAATGATGTTCTTGGACCAGTGCATGATTGCACTGTCCGCGTTGATGGGTCGCTTAATAACTTCATTATTGTTCTTCAGGTCGATGATGATAACCTGGGGTTTATCCTCGTCATTGAGTTTTTGGCGGACGCAGACGAAGTGATCCGATTCTAGAGTCTGTATGACGTATGGAGATTAGCTATCGGAGCAAAAACACCGGTGGATATGACAGGTTCAATCCAGATGAGACTTACACATGTGTTGAAACCAATCGACGCCGGCTATAGGCACATGAAGTTAGCAAGTATATCGGCAGGAGGCGCGGCGGAGTTGGGACGATAGCGTCGACGGCACGGGGCGGAGGCCACGGAGCTAGATCGCACGAGCACATACCGCGATTTCAACATTCGTCAACTGTAGGAAGGAAAAAAGAGGTTAGCATCTCAGATCCCTCCACGGAGAAAGCTGTCGGAGAAAAGGGGGCTCACATTAATGAGCTCCGTGAATTTAATGGGAAGAGGAGCCATATTTACAAGGGCCGCAGGACGACCTAACCACCCGAAACGCCGCGCAAATCAATCGACTGAAATACAAGGAGGGTAGATGTATGTAGAAGAATGGATTGAAGACTGGCGAAGAGAAGGTAAGAAGAGGGAGAGGGAAAAGGTAGTGGAGAAGTGAGGAATGGAGATGGGAGGTGTTGACACTGGGGAAGCCGAAGTGACCTCAGGAGGTTGCTGAGGTGTCGCTTACCCGCCCGTCACGTGCACGTCTGTTGCCTGAGGTAGTTTCAGCTACAGTGAAGCAAACGGTGACTGAGAAAGTCGAATAACCTGAGTTTGAGTCCAATTGTAATCAAGGAACTCTGTGAGTGAGTTTCCCAGTCACTTTTGCTATAGCTATGATGCGACTTTGAGGTTGATGGTGAAGTTGGGTTTCAGAGCCAAGAACTATATCCAGCTTTCCCTGATTGCCGCCAAATATGATTATCTGGGGATGCGAACTAGGAGTGTGGACAAATATGTCTCGAGCTTATGGGTGGTCTGTTAAGACTGAAGTATCTGTCTATGTGTAAGTTTTGGGCTTAGGCTAGCGTTGTGGTTAAAGCACTTGAAGTGACAAAAATATATACTGGCGGATCAAGACGATGAACACCAGGGCTTAGATATCCTAAACGGCAAACTACTTTTCCCATGAGGCTCACTTACCCTCCATGCAAGGCCATTGAAGATACTAGCAGTTTTGACATGATTGTATGTCCTTCTCTAAAGCCTCGGCGATCTTCAGTAGACCTCAACGAGTGACATCTGCCGTTAAGCAAGGGGCGCTCCACACTTGGGAGCTTTCTGGCCCACGATATACGAAACAGCAATAAATTTACGTGCAGCTGCTCAGGATATCTACTTAGCCGATCTGAGCCTCTTCTCAAGACTCATCTTCAAAGCAAGACACCAACGGCCATGATCACATTCGCTTTTTTACACAAGACCCGAATGGAATGACGTACCGGCTTTACCGGCCGCACATCTGCATTTACGACCTCAACTACCCAGTGTTGGGAAAAGCTCCATTTGTATCACTGTATAAAATATCCCATACGCCAACTCAAACAATAATGAATAGCATCAATTCTCATTTTGCGATCCGTAAGGGGTCGAAACAACAAAGTCGTTACAAACATGTCATATAAAGGGTAAGGCCAGTTGAATCAAGGATATTCCTTTCTGTACGTAGACTACCTTGCTACTGCCTTATAGAAGGGCGGCTCCATCCAAGCTCAGGGAGTCTAGTGGTGGAAGAGACGGGTGCCCTGCTCGACGAAGATCATGCCGAGCTTCTCCGCGGTCTCGAAGACGGGAGTGTCGTTCTGGCTACCGCTAGGAGCAGCAATGTACTTGACACCAGAGCGGGCCGCACGGAAAACGTTGTCGATGAAGGGGAACTGTGGAGCGAGAGGTTAGGACGGGATTATAATGGTACGGTTGGTGCACTTACGAAAGCGTCCGAGGAAACGGCAACCTCACCCAGCTCCTTAAGCCAGGATTCACGCTCCTCCTGTGTGAATGACGCGGGGACCTCCTCAAAGACACGCTCATATTCGGCCTGCTCGATCTCGTTACGAGGGGTCTGGCCTGAGCACAGCAGGTCAATGGCGTTGCTCTTATCGGCACGCTTGGTGCCAGCCTTCCACTTGATGTTCAAGACACGTTCATGGAATCGCATCCACCAGTTGTCAGTCTTATCACCAGCAAGACGAGTGCAGTGGATACGGCTCTGCTGACCAGCACCCAGACCAACAACCTGACCGTTCAGGGCGTAGCAGACCGAGTTTGACTGGGTGTACTTAAGAGCAATGGTGGCAACGGTAAGATCCCTCAGAGCGGTCTCGGGAAGGGACTTGAGACCCTTAGGAACGAGGATGTTGCTGAAGGTCTTAGAAGGAGAGATGGTAACATCGTTGCGGTGCTGGTTGAGCTGAACACCATAGACGGTACGGGTCTCCTCGCCAGCAGGAACGTAGGAGTCGTCCATCTGGAGGACAAGGTACTTGCCACCCTTCTTCTTGGATAGAATATCGAGGGCGTCCTGCTCATACCCAGGGGCAATGACACCGTCGGAGACCTCGCGGGAGATGATCTTGGCGGTGGTAACATCAACAACGTCGCTGAGAGCGAGGACATCGCCAAAGCTGGACATGCGGTCGGCACCACGAGCACGAGCATAAGCCTGAGCCAAGCCGGAGGACTCAATACCGGCAATATCGTCGACCATGTAGACCTTGCGCTCCTTCTCAGTAAGGGGGACACCTACAGCGGCGCCAGCCGGGGAAACGTGCTTGAAACTGGCAGCGGCGGGCAGTCTGAGAGCCTGCTTGAGCTCCTTGACAAGAGCCCACGCGTTGAGAGCATCCAGAAGGTTCACGTAGCCAGGGGAGCCGTTGAGAGCCTTGAAAGGAAGCTTGCCCTGAGGCATGCAAGCAGAGGCAGGCTTCTGGTGAGGGTTGGTTCCGTAGCGGAGAGAGAGGTGCTGCTCGCCGTTGCCAGAATATTGCTTGCGGAAAAAGCCAGAGATGGCGGTGTCGTAGTCCGCAGTGTGCTCGAAAGCCTTGAGGGCGTAGGATCGGCGGCTGGTCTCGGTGATCTCACCAGCCTCGAGCTCCTTGAGGAACTCAGGGTAATCCTGGGGGTCTGAAAGGATGGTAACGCGCGAGTGGTTCTTAGCGGCAGCACGGAGCAGAGTCACACCGCCGATATCGATCTCCTCGACAGCCTCTTCGATGGTGACGTTGACCTTGTTGACGGTCTCCTTGAACGGGTACAGGTTGCAGACAACGAAGTCGACCTTGGCGATGTTCTGGTCTGCCAGATCTTTCTCGTCGGACTCGATATCACGGGCAAGGATACCGCCGTGGACTGCAGGGTGGAGGGTCTTCACACGACCGCCGAGCATCTCAGGCGCGTGGGTGATGGCTGAAACATCTCTGGTGTCTGTCAGCGCCCGGACATTGCACAAGCCGTTTGATATTCTTTCCACCGCATCGACAACCACATGGCTGAGAATCATGAAAGCCGGTAAATGAGAACGCACTCAACTGGGAAACCCGCCTCTCGAATCATCCTCGCGGTACCACCGGAGGCGAGCAAGCGGACATTCTGCTTGGCGAGGCCCTTTGCCAGGTCAAGAAGACCGGTCTTGTCGTAGACAGAGAGAATAGCTATAGAGAGACCATTGAGTTAGCCAGAGTCTTCATGACACACCAGAGCAGCCAGGGAAATGAGAATTGTGGGGAAACAGTTTAACCCAAGTCTATACTTGGCAGAGAGCTGGGGAAGTTCCAGGATGCATATTGGGGAGGATCCAGGCTGAAGGAAGAGACAAGTATCATTAATGGCTTACCTGACTTTTGTTGAGACATCTTGAGATACTGAGAGCGAATTTCTGAACCCCAGAGGAAAGAAAGAAGTCAGACCCAGGGCCGATCAAGGAAAAAGGAAAGGTAAAAAGATCGGACAGTCAGGAGCTCCCCACTATGATCTACCCCTCAATTGTACAATTTTTCATTGACAGGCTCTTGAACAAGGAGAAATTGAAGATAATTAATGCTTAGGTTCACTAGAATCAATGTATATAAGCTCCAATTAATTCTCTTTTCCCTTTCCACCGCATGAATTAGCTCTCTTTCCCTCGTTCTTCCCACCGCGGACAGGCCGCTTTCGGAGCCCTCCCACATTTTCTAAGATATACATTCTCTGCATAGCCAGCTGACTAATAGATAATCCCCAATGTGCTCATTCGCCAGGCCACCCGGAGATCCCTTCTGATTGGCCCCACGTGCTTCGCATTATATCTTTTTGATGAGAGCTTTTTTCTCATGCAAGAAGTAGTAATAAGGCAAGATGACCGCGTGGTTAAGGTGGTACACTCAAGCGAACCTGGTAGACTAGCTTGTCTGATAAGAATCAGATAAGCATCGCACTCCGTGCTGCTGCAAATCGCGTCGCCCATTCTCCCCTTTCTTTTCTGAGGCTGGGAGACTTGGATCACGTAAGCTACGTCCAGATGCCCAGGTGATGGCTTGTGGTTCCCCCGATTCAGCACGTACAGATCTTGGTTGCTACCAAGACGTCCAACATGGCGAAGCTTGTAGATAGCCTACAAGAGAAGTAAAACTGTTCGCTTCAAGAACAATTGCTGGAAGAAGCTCTCTTCCCACAGCCGAAACGACCTACCTCCTTGTCTAGCGCGACTTTCTACAGCAGTCAAGACGAGGTAAAGAAACCACCCATGGCATGGACCTGCAGCCAGGAGGAACCTCTAGTGCATCCTGTCGAAGCGACCAAGGGCTTCTTCTACTTAATTTGGGGATGTCAAGTCACATCAGCTCCGCAAAGGCACGAGGAAAGATGAGTAGAGAGAAGATTTCGAACAATAAGATCATCAAGCAAGAGGCACAATAAACATGCGGTCTTGGACAAGCCGGTACTAGTGGCCCTTATCAATCTCACTATAACAGGGTTTACTGTACCCCCACCGGAATCAGGCATTATTGATAGGACCGTTTACCATATAGCGACCCACGGACTTGATCTTAATCGAGGTGCATCCGTATTTAGTACTTAAGACCTCCCATCACCCTTTAGCTTGGTATAGCTGCTAATAATTGCCATTGTTCATAGCTCGTTGGGTCTGGTGATTAGACTAAGTTCAAGCTTTTCTCAACATCCTACTAGTATATAGAGCTGCGCTGGGCAATGTACGGTGCATATATTGAGGCTGCTAAGTACCAGATTATGGCACGAGCCCCCATAGTTTGAGCCTAGGTCTAATCATGTCTAATTGCACATCTCGCGTACTAATGGGCAACCTTCGAGATGCCTTCGACATACTCCGGAGTATACTTCCTGGGGTTTGCATTGTTTGCTGCTGGTGATAGGAACAAGTCTTGGCAAATGAAGTCATCGTCAGTCCCGTCCCGAAGTCGCCCTGTAAATAATCAAACAGCAGAACAGGGGGCTTGTTCCCATGACAGCTGTCATTGCCGCTGAAGATCAACATTCTTAATCTAACGTCGCGCGGACGATACTTTGGTTCTCAATTGCCCTGCTCCTTGTCTACCTAATCGTTCTTGTCCATGTCGTGAACCAAAAACGGCATTCCTCCTGAAGCAGCGGGCTGGCACAGAGGCCGAGTTTATATCCGATGACGAGCTCACAAGGGGGCAGTACCTCAGGGTCTATATCTTGGAGGAGACCTAACTTTGCCACGCGCACTGCACAAGCAGATGAGTCCAGGCTGGACCCGAGCGAGCCTGCAAATGCTTCCCCGGAGGAAACTGCAAGACTACTGCATTGGCGGCCTGCTGGACAACACCAAAATTACGGGTCCATAAACGCCCAGGCGTCCGAATCGATTGACCGGCGCCGCTCCCTACCTTCGAACTTTCTAGGTTACTTTTCGGGCTGGTGGAGGAATCGTGAGAACAATGCTGATTTACCGACCACGTCGCTTGAGGCAGGGTCTCTCCGGGACGCAAGCGTTGACCATAAAGGGAGAAATGGCGAGAGGTACCACTCGTCTGATGCCTCTGACAAGTTTACTACTTTCTCAGGAGTCTTTGTGCCAACAAGTCTAAATGTCTTGAGCATTCTGATGTTCCTTCGCTTCGGGTTCATTTTGGGGCAAGCCGGTCTACTGGGAATGATAGGTATGTTTCTACCCCATTCTCCTCTAGAGTGGGAATGTCGCTGACTGTAACATCAAGGATTGCTTGCGATATCGTACACAATCAACCTGGTCACCACAATGTCTTTATCAGCCATCGCAACCAATGGAACAGTCAAAGGAGGAGGGGCATACTACTTGATATCCCGCTCTCTAGGGCCTGAGTTCGGCGGCTCGATTGGTCTCGTGTTTTATCTCGGCTCTGTACTGAACACGGGAATGAATGCCGTCGGCTTGATTGACTGTTTTAAGCAGAACTTTGGAGCTGAAACGGGCACCTGGTACAACTTCCTCCAGGAAGGATTTTGGTGGCAGTACCTCTGGGGAACTATCATCTTAGTGGTTTGTACGGGAATATGCTTGGCGGGCAGTGCTCTTTTTGCCCGAGCAAGCAATGGATTGCTTGTCATTCTTCTAATCGCGACACTCAGCATCCCAGTGTCTGCTCTCGTCATGGAACCATTTCGAAACACGAAGCTCGGGATCCATTTTACCGGGATCAGTTTCAATACACTTTTGGAAAATCTCAAGCCTAGGCTTACGAAGGGGGCGGCCGGGAGCCAACTCTCCACGCGGGAGAACTTTCAAGACCTTTTCGGAATCCTGTTTCCTGCGACTGGAGGCATCTTCGCGTAAGCATCTGACTTTCATCATTGGATAATAGGCTTATTTGCGTAGGGGTGCAAGCATGTCAGGCGACCTGAAGAATCCGAGCAGATCTATACCAAAGGGTACACTCTATGGCTTAGCTTTGACCTTTGTCTTGTATACCCTTGTGATTCTTGCTATGGCGGCATCTTTGACAAGAGACTCTCTTTACAATAATGCCAATATTGTCCAAATCGTGAGATTTTCGAAGAGCTCTGCGTCATCTCACTCTGACATATTCCTAGGCAAATCTTTCTGGCGTGGTCGTGCTTGCAGGCGAATTTGCAACCAGTTTCTTTTCTGCTCTGATGGGGTTGATTGGATCTGCTAAATTGCTGCAAGCGATTGCTAAAGACAGCTTAGTCCCTGGGCTCAATCTGTTCAGCAAAGGCACGAAGAAGAAGGACGAACCGGTCCGCGCCATAATTGTGACTTTCATCGCTGCGCAGTTGACAATGTTGTTTGACATCAACCAGATCGCGTCCTTTGTCACAATGGCTTACCTCATGACGTTCTTAGTGACGAACTTGGCTTGTTTCCTGCTGAAGATTGGGTCTGCCCCCAATTTCCGTCCTTCTTTTCACTACTTCAACTGGCAGACCGCCGCCACTGGTACCTTAGTTTGCGGCGCGAGTATGTTTTTCGTTGATGGTGTTTACGCTACTGGGTGCTTTGGTGTCTTGATTACCCTATTCTTACTGATCCATTATACTTCTCCTCCGAAGCCGTGGGGTGATGTCAGTCAGAGCCTGATCTATCATCAAGTGCGCAAGTATCTGCTTCGTTTGAAGCAAGAGCACGTCAAATTCTGGCGCCCACAGATCCTTTTATTCGTGAATGACCTTGATGAGGAATTCAAGCTGGTCGCATTTTGCAACTCACTAAAAAAGGGTGCATTGTTTGTGCTTGGTCATGTTCTTGTTACGGATGATTTCTCGTCTGCCGTCCCAGAAGCGCGCCGACAACAGACCACTTGGACAAAGCTCGTCGAGAGTTCAAAGGTCAAAGCCTTCGTGAACATCGCGGTATCTCCCGCCGTTGAATGGGGAGTACGAAATATCGTCTTGAATTCTGGCCTAGGAGGAATGCGACCGAATATCGTCATCATCGACCAGTTTCGGGATGGCCGGTCCCTTGCCGAGCCTATTTATCACCATAAGCACAATTTAAATCCCAAATCGCCAGATAGCCTCATCTCTGAGCCGTTAAGGAAGTCGGCAGACTGCCGAACATACGTCCGGGTGTTAGAAGACCTATTGTTCCAGCTACGCATCAATGTTGCAGTAGCGAAGGGATTCGAAGAGCTCGAACTGCCAGGGCAGCACGGGTCGGACTCCAAAAAATACATCGATCTCTGGCCCATCCAGATGTCTGCTGAGATAAACGCCAACAGTGAAACGAAACGAAATATTCTAACTACAAATTTTGACACATACACTTTGATCCTTCAGCTAGGATGCATCTTGAACACCGTTCCTTCCTGGAAAAGGGCATACAAGCTGAGGGTGGCTGTTTTCGTGGAATATGAAGTCGACGTTGAGGACGAAAGAAAAAGGGTAGAGACTCTTCTTGAGAAGCTACGAATCGAAGCAGAGATACTGGTCTTCTGGCTTGCATCTGGCAAACTGAAGACGTATCGCATGATCGTCAATGGGGACACTCCTCCGGGATCTCAGGATATCCGCGAAATGGTAAATACGATACTGAAGGATGAGACATGGTGGGAGGATATCCAACGTGGCCGGAGAAATTCGGATGAGTCCTCAAATCTTAGTTTATTGAACAGGGTTGGAAGCTCATCTCGCTTCGAGATCTCGAATCAAGAGCAACGGCAGGCGCGTCATTCAATGCCGGGCGGAGTGAGGAAGTTGATACAATCTTCGAGGCGACGACGATCTATCTCCAGCTTTAGGGGTCTAGGAGGTGTCAATCTGGGCATGCAGACACACCGACTGCTGGATGCTTTCGTTGATGATGACAGTACACCTAGCGACACTAGCGATGGCACCAGTAGTAGTGACTCTGAGGAATCAGTGAGTGATGAAGAGACTGCGAGCATACACAGGATGACAACCGCACAGGGACTGGTTAACCCTTCAACGTCGGATACAAATCTTCCAGCAACGCAGAGACACAATATTCCAACCATCATTGAACCCAGCCAGCCGGAATCTCCTCAATCTCCGACGAGCCGGCCGTCTATGAGTCGCTCAGCATCAAGCAATAGATTCAGTTCTTCGCCAATACCCGAAGCTCAGGTCAATACAGAAGAGAGCGGCGGTCCAAGCATCATGTTCGCCACAAACATGTCGCCTCCTCGATCGTCTCGAAGAGCAGTCGAGTCCATTTACAAACGTCGTTCTGCCTCAGAAGTATCATCAGATCGGACGAGCGCCTCTGGCTACCCACAGCAAGCTTCTGTGCCGTTGTCATTCAACGATCTTCCAAGCCGGGCACAGCATCTGATACTGAATGAGTTGATGGCTAAACACAGCGGAGATACCGCTGTAATCTTCACGACTCTACCATCTCCAGTCGAGGGAACTGCGGAGAGCGAAACTGCTAGCCAGTCGTATTTGAGTGATCTGAGTGTCTTATGGCAGGGCTTGCCACCTTGCTTGCTGGTTCACAGCAATAGCATGACCGTGACGCTAAACCTTTAACGAGTTATGATAGTAAATAGAACTGGGTCGCTGTATATCAAATTTTCGAACTAATGAATGAATATTCCTCCCTTGACGAGTATGCTACTATACAGATGAAAGTTTACTATTATTGAGAAGGCTCGAGTTATCATATGATAAGCTAACGGCACCCTCCTCTTCTCCCCCCAACTTTCGACATTGAGCGCATGGATGTCAACATCGGAGAATAACTCTGTAACTCCAATCCCGTGACATTGCTTGTTCTGCACTGGGACCAGGTTTTTTCCCTTCCTTTTCGTTGACCGTTGATACTTCGTACTTTTGCCGAACTACCAGTTATATCCCAAGGAGTTGCTTGCCGGTCTCACATGCCCCTCCCTCAGCATCCATCTCGAAACAGTCAAAGGGTGTGATAGGGGCATCAGACATCCCAAGGATCGCCACTAGACTGGGGAGGTGATCAGCAGCGCGCCAATAAGGACAAAGTGTGGATGCAAAAATGGGAAGCGAAAAGTGCACCCAGTGCACGCACAGCGGTCAAGCGGATTCTTTAATCAGGGCGCGCTGGTTTCTTTGGCTGCCCGGCCTGCCACCAAGAGCCGGCGTCTGTTAGCGCGGCGAACAAACCATGGGCTGCCTCCACGGCACCCGGCATATGGCCACGCACTCTGCCGGGCTGTGCTTTGTAGGAGACTCAAAGATTGATTTGGATCAATAATAAGAGTATACTCTGGGCTGAAATCGAGCAGTTGAACTTGCAATACTCATGTAGAACCCCTATCTCTGTACATGACAAACAAGCCGGCGCAGAAAATTCGACTACTACTCCGTACTGTAAGCTGTAAGTCGAGGTCACGTTGACTCGTGCAGGAGTCGGACATCAAGTCCTTAAGCCAAATCCTCCACCATCCGCCGGGGATCCCATCGCCATCAGGCTGACAGCCAAAACCAAGAAAGATTTGATCAAATCAATTGAGCCCATCGCCTCCTTATTGGAGCCGTTCTCCCCTGGGTCAGGTCAAACCAAACCAACCCGGGCAGGGCGCAATATCACAATCTTCCATTCCGACCCCTCTCTGTCCGCCGTTCGGTGCTCCTCTCTCCACTCGCTGTTCGCTGCTCGCCGTTGATTCGACTCGAATTATTCTGCTGGGTTCGAGGTCCCCGTATCTTCTCTCTTGATCAACGAACTCGAAGTCTGAAACGCTCCCTTTCTTCAGACTCTTTCGCACCAAACTCCAACCCTCCGAGAGCCTCCCCGAGCCCCTTTCTTGCCAGTCACCAATGTCGTTCTAGGCGATACCGCTCCGTCTGTCGTGTCAATAACGCGGCCCGATTTCCGCCAGGTACGGACTCTCATCCTGCTGCTCGCGTTCTTTGTGATCTTCTGGCTTTCTTTTCAGTACTCGCATTTCCTCTGCCGCCGCTTTAACCCTCCCTCGTTTCTCCTTCCCCCAAGCTTCCATATTCTCGGCCTCCAACTCTCCGACTCCCCTCGTCTCTCCGTCTCCAACCATTCGCCCCAGCTTTTTTCTGTCCTTTGCTTTTTCCATCCGACGAGCTTCGCATTATTCTCCATCTCTTGTTTTTCTTAATATCTTTATCAGAGATTAGAGGGTTTCATTTTCTCTCTTTTCCTTGTTTGCGAGCTCATACTTTCATCTCCGTTTTATTAGACTTTGCCCCCCCCTGTTCTAGCTCCGAGCGGCCCCCCTCCCCCATTACTCGGTTTCATCGCTCATCACACAGACCATTATTTGCATCTCACGCCTTGCCAACTTTGAACACGAGAGCCGACATCTTCGCTTCGAAATACTATCTTGACATGTCCGATTATTAACTGAGTCTATCCAGGGCAAAATGGCTTGCGCGGACGAGACCCTCACGGCCGCGGCTGCCATCATTCAAAATCTCGTCAGAGAAACCCCTTCGGCCGGTTCTCCTTCCTTCGAGTTCAACTTCTCTCCGCATGCTACAAATGGCGTGGACTCGCTTCCCAAGTTACCGGGAGAGCCCAGTCTTGCGAAGGTCAGATTCGAAAATGAGCTAGAGGCTCTGGTCCGTCGGATTCATCGCATGGAAGTACAATCTGTCAGTCGCCTCACCTACATCTTCTCGCCGGGTTCTGCCCGTCGCATGGTTCCCGGTGCCCTTTTTGACTCCGCTGACTTTTTCTCCACATCATAGCAACAGAACACACAACACAACGAGCACACACAGCATATCCATAAAAGGAGAAAGTCTTCCAAAGATACAGAGCCTGAGATCCTCGACGAAAGCGATGGTGCAGCTAGCGATGAAGATGACGAAGGTGGAGCAGCAACCATAGTACGGGAGGAAGATATTAGTTATTTACGGAATTATGTCCAGAAACAAGCGGAGGAAATAAGTTTCCAGAAGAACATTATAACCCAGGTCCGAGAGGAGCTTCAATTGCAGGAAGTGCAGACGCGGCGAGCTCTTACCAAGGTTGAAAATGAGGACGTGGTTCTTCTGGAACGAGAGCTGCGCAAACATCAGCAGGCGAACGAAGCTTTTCAGAAGGCTCTGCGAGAAATCGGGGGTATCATTACCCAGGTCGCTAATGGTGATTTGTCGATGAAGGTTCAGATTCATCCATTGGAGATGGACCCTGAAATCGCCACTTTCAAACGGACAATCAACACCATGATGGACCAGTTACAGGTTTTCGGTAGTGAGGTATCTCGCGTCGCTCGTGAGGTCGGAACGGAAGGTATACTCGGTGGACAGGCTCAAATCACTGGGGTCCACGGTATCTGGAAGGAATTGACGGAGAACGTCAACATTATGGCCAAGAATCTTACGGATCAAGTGCGTGAAATCGCTGTTGTCACGACGGCTGTTGCACATGGTGATCTCAGTCAAAAGATTGAGAGCCGTGCTCAAGGTGAAATTCTTGAACTTCAACAAACCATCAATACCATGGTGGATCAATTACGGACTTTTGCAACGGAAGTTACCCGCGTCGCTCGTGATGTTGGTACGGAAGGTGTTCTTGGTGGACAGGCTCAGATTGAAGGCGTTCAAGGCATGTGGAACGAGCTTACGGTCAACGTGAACGCCATGGCGAACAATTTGACAACACAAGTGCGCGATATTGCGACGGTCACTAAGGCGGTCGCTAAGGGTGACCTTACTCAGAAGGTGCAGGCCAACTGCAAGGGTGAAATCGCCGAACTCAAGAACATCATCAATTCTATGGTTGATCAACTTCGGCAATTTGCACAGGAAGTGACGAAGATCGCCAAAGAAGTCGGTACAGACGGTGTGCTCGGTGGACAAGCTACTGTGAATGATGTGGAAGGCACATGGAAGGATTTGACTGAGAACGTCAACCGCATGGCTAACAATTTGACAACCCAAGTCAGGGAGATTGCGGACGTTACAACTGCTGTCGCAAAGGGTGATCTCAGCAAGAAGGTCACCGCCAACGTACAGGGTGAGATACTAGATCTTAAGAGTACGATTAACGGCATGGTGGACAGGCTGAATACGTTTGCCTTTGAAGTCAGCAAGGTCGCCAGGGAAGTCGGAACTGATGGTACGCTTGGGGGTCAAGCTAAGGTCGACAATGTGGAAGGAAAATGGAAGGATCTCACTGATAACGTCAACACTATGGCCCAAAATCTTACCTCCCAGGTCCGAAGTATATCGGATGTCACGCAAGCCATTGCCAAGGGTGATCTGAGCAAGAAGATTGAAGTTCACGCTCAGGGAGAAATCCTAACTCTCAAAGTCACAATCAACCACATGGTGGACCGTTTGGCCAAGTTTGCTACTGAACTCAAGAAGGTCGCTCGCGATGTTGGTGTCGATGGCAAAATGGGCGGACAAGCGAACGTGGAGGGGATTGCCGGAACGTGGAAGGAGATCACAGAGGACGTCAATACCATGGCCGAGAATCTCACATCGCAGGTGCGAGCCTTTGGCGAAATCACCGATGCTGCAACAGATGGCGATTTCACGAAGCTCATTACCGTCAATGCTTCCGGTGAGATGGACGAGTTGAAGCGCAAGATCAATAAGATGGTGTCGAACCTCCGTGATAGTATTCAACGAAACACGGCTGCCAGGGAAGCTGCCGAATTGGCTAACCGTACCAAGTCCGAATTCCTGGCAAACATGAGTCACGAAATCAGAACCCCTATGAACGGTATCATTGGTATGACCCAGCTGACTCTGGACACCGACGACCTGAAACCGTACACTCGAGAGATGTTGAATGTCGTGCATAACTTGGCGAACAGTCTTTTGACTATTATCGACGACATACTCGATATTTCCAAGATTGAAGCTAACCGCATGGTTATCGAGAGCATTCCCTTCACAGTCCGCGGCACTGTCTTCAACGCCCTGAAGACATTGGCGGTCAAGGCGAACGAGAAGTTCCTGAGTCTGACATATCAAGTCGACAACACGGTTCCCGACTATGTCATTGGTGACCCCTTCCGTCTGCGTCAAATCATTTTGAACTTGGTCGGTAACGCAATCAAGTTTACCGAGCATGGTGAGGTCAAGCTTACGATCTGTAAATCGGATCGCGAGCAATGTGCGGCGAATGAGTACGCTTTTGAGTTCTCCGTCTCGGATACTGGTATTGGTATTGAAGAAGACAAGCTCGACTTGATCTTTGATACCTTCCAGCAGGCGGACGGATCGACCACACGACGATTTGGAGGAACTGGACTGGGCCTTTCCATCTCCAAACGCTTGGTGAACCTGATGGGTGGTGACGTTTGGGTCACCTCCGAATATGGCCACGGAAGTACATTCCATTTTACCTGCGTTGTCAAGCTAGCAGACCAGTCACTGAACGTCATTGCATCGCAAATTCTGCCTTACAAAAACCACCGTGTGCTCTTCATCGACAAGGGAGAGAATGGCAACGAGGCAGAGAATGTCCTGAAGATGCTCAAGAAGCTCGACTTGGAACCGCTAGTTGTGCGTAATGAAGATCATGTACCACCACCGGAGATCCAAGACCCCTCCGGCAAAGAATCTGGTCACGCTTACGACGTAATAATCGTGGACTCAGTGAACACAGCCCGAATGCTTCGAACATACGATGATTTCAAGTACGTTCCCATCGTGCTGGTCTGCCCACTGGTTTGCGTGAGCTTGAAGTCGGCTCTGGACCTCGGAATCAGCTCCTACATGACAACGCCATGTGAGCCGATTGATCTGGGCAATGGCATGCTACCTGCGCTCGAGGGGCGCTCAACACCGATTACTACCGATCACTCGCGCTCTTTTGACATTCTTCTCGCAGAAGACAACGATGTTAATCAGAAATTGGCTGTCAAGATACTCGAGAAACACAACCACAACGTCTCTGTTGTCGGCAACGGTCTCGAGGCTGTGGAAGCTGTTAAGCAGCGCCGCTACGATGTCATCCTGATGGATGTCCAAATGCCAGTAATGGGTGGCTTCGAGGCTACCGGCAAAATTCGCGAATACGAACGAGACAGTGGCTTAAGCCGAACGCCGATTATCGCCCTTACAGCTCACGCTATGTTGGGTGACCGCGAGAAATGTATCCAGGCGCAGATGGACGAATACTTGTCCAAGCCACTGAAGCAGAACCAGATGATGCAGACTATCTTGAAATGTGCTACACTCGGTGGATCGCTCCTCGAAAAGAGCAAAGAATCTCGCATCTCAAGCAGTGGTGAGATGCATCATGTCCATACGGGGCCGGATGGCAAGTCGCAACGCCCGGGGATGGAAGCCCGATCTATCACCTCAACGAGCGCCAGCAACCGCACGCTGGCTACCACGAGTGCCGATCGAACTGAGCAGCTCTCCATGGATAGGGTAAGACCATGAAACCCTGGATCTACCATCATCACAAGCTCACACGTTCAGCAGGCGCTACTGCGGTCCAATAGCTCATGAGGACGGGCTCTCCAAACATCCTTTCGCGTTTTGCTCTGCTTGATCTTTACGAGTCCTTTCGCTCAGATCTTATATACCCATCCTGTTTTCTTCACGTCTGTAAGAACCTTCTCTTTTTGGGGATTGTGATCTTCCGTCGGTCCACTCATCTCATAACCTCCGCTATCGTCCCCATCATTCAACCTCTACCTCCTCCCCCGCCTTTCCCGGTCACACCTCACCTCCAGTTCTTCGAATTTTGCATATTGTGGTCGCCCGTCAGTCTCCCATTGACGGCGCGGCCTTTTCTGTTGTCCCCCGGCTTATTCCATAGTATATTATGTTTGGTGATTTCGGCAGTTCTACTACATTCAGTCACGCGGTGGCGGTGCCCGTTTTTCTCTGGTGTAATGGTGTTTGGGCGCATGGAAGCCTCGGTGAAGGGCATGGAAGGAACCTTAACAATCCTCATGAATCTCGATATTCGATTAAACTAAAACCTTGAACTTTTCTACGGGCAACATGAAGAGGTCCGGTCTGCGCAGTGCCAGTGTAACGCTTTTTGCTCTTGGGATGCGTCATTTCAAGCATATCAATGTCGCACCCTACTGTGCAGAGTGTCTCATGTTCAACTCAGGACTCGGACTGTCTGACCTCTCTCTCTGTCTTTGCATACCTAAACTTCTTCTCATCCTTTGTTTCCGTATCTATCTACCTACTCATCTATCTATCTACTCACGCTCGCTTAGAGGGCACCTTGACTTGATTCGGATTCAATTCCTTTCTGTATTGTATTGTATTTAATCTTGCTGGTCCGGGCTCATTCTTCTCATGACTTCTCTTACGCATACTGCTCGAGATATGTCGCTACTTAAGATACACAACTCCGGTTCTTGGCTTGGGAACGCAGTAAATGGGGACATGACATCTCCGCGTTTAGATATTTTTATGCATAGCAAGGTTCTATTTATCTTTATGGCTTGCTCTACTTTGTGACGGCTCCTGTCTGGATGTCTTGTCTTGCTACGTGACTAGGATTTTATCAGTTATCCACGTACCTAGGATGTACACAGCACCACCTCAGTCCCGGGCGAAGAACTGGACATTTACACCTTGGAATCGTGCCATTGCACCGGAGAACAAACCCTTAGATCTAGGAGTGAAAACGGTGCAGGTTCTTGATGGCCATGTACGAACAGACAAATATATATCGCTTCACCCGCAAGTTGCTTCTGCAAAGGCACGATATCGTGCGTCTGCAATTCGGCTTTTGTGCTGACAGGGCAATGAGACTGGTAAACGAGAGTGTGGGGGAATGACACTACATACCTACCTACTCGTCCGCCTCAAATCCAGAAGTTGCAAAGAGAAATCGCCCTTTCACAGATTATGATTAGATCAAACTCTACTGTTGAGATGCACCTGCGGACTGCTTGAATGCATGCTTATGAAAAAGAACAGGAAATCGGGTTACCTGAGCTGGCCCTAACTAGCGTCTCTACCTGCTCTACCAATATACCAGTAGCTAGCTATAACCATCTCAAAGAGAACGTACCCTATATTACATACATGCCCACCAGACAAGTAACCCGTAGTAAATCCAACAAAGACATTCTCGAGTCAGATAGAATCTTTTCACGCTTTTAGGTGTTTCTCTCTCTCTTTTCTTTTCTTTTCTTTTTTCTTTTTTTTCTTTTTTTTCTCAATTCCAATGGCGCCGAAGAATCATCAGTTCAATCTCCCAGTCTATATGCCCACCGTGCTGGGGTTGAGTATGAGTATCGTACTCAAACAAGTGAAAGTGAAAGTCAGTCGACGCTCATCTCAGGCTTACCATCTACCACCAGCGCAAGAGCTTGGGGCTGATGGTCGGGAGGTTCCACGTCTTTGTGGTATCGTCGCCCTTGGAGGGTTTGTCCGCCGATGAGGTCAGAGTCTCTTCTTCTTTCGAGGTTGGGGTCTCTTTCTCTGTCGAGGTTGGGGGTTCTTTTTCTGTCGAGATTGGTGTCTCTTCTTCTTCTTCTTTCGAGATTGGGGCTTCTTTTGTGGTGAAGGTCGTTGGTTCCTTTCTATTCTGCACGATGGCTCTCGCTCCTATACCTCCGCCTCCAGCTCCAGCTCCTGCACCTGCACCAGCTCCTGTACCTCCTGCTCCTGCTCCTGCTCCTGCACCAGCCCCAGATCCGCCTGATGCACCTCCAGCACCTTGGCCTTGACCTCCTTGGCCTTGACCCCCTTGGCCTTGACCCCCTTGGCCTTGACCCCCTTGGCCTTGACCCCCTTGGCCTTGACTCCCTTGGTCTTGACCACCGTGGCCTTGACCTCCGCCTTGGCCTTGACCGCCGTGGCCTGGATCTCCTCCGCCCTGACCTCCGCCGTTACCGGGATCAATGTAACCACCGCCACCGCCGCCATGACCAGCATCACCATACCCACCGCCAAAGCCGCCTCCGTAGCCACCTTTGTAGTTGCCTCCGTAGCCAGAGTCCTTGTAACCGGGCTGAGCGTACTTTTCATAATCGGGATCCTTTGGGTCTATGTAGCCAATCCACTTGGGGTCTTTGCAGCGGATGTCGTAAGGTTGCTTGTAGCAGTGGTACTTGGGATACTTGACTTCGAGATCATCGTAGCCAGCACCGCCAAAGCCAGCGCCTCCATATCCACCATCAACCTGCCCGTAGCCAGGGTCTTTCTCGCCCTTGCCGAAATCTTTTCCACCGGAATCTTTCTTATCATTAGAACCTTTTTGACCGGAATCTCCATGGCCGCCACCACCACCATGGCCACCCTGTCCGTATGCACCTGCTCCTGGATGATTGTCAGTGGGGGCTTAAGCAGGAACAGTGGGAAGTGTGAATGTACCGTCGCCTGCATGTCCTTCACCACCTTGGCCCTGACCCTGACCTTGGCCTTCGCCTTGGCCTCCGCCTTGACCTCCGCCCTGGCCTTGGCCTCCACCCTGGCCCCCACCTCCGAATTGCCGCTTTTGCTTGTTCTCACCTTCGTCATGAGGTCCGCCGCTCTCGCCATGTCCGGGCCAACCGGGCTCGCCCTGCCCATGCGCGCCTGGACCTGCATCCTTGACTCCTTGCTCGTTCCATCCGTTGCCACCCCATCCTTGGCCGTTCCAGTCTCCAGGTCCTTGTTGAGCCTTGTTTCCGCTTGTACAAGGGCACTCACATAGACAGGTCCCGCCGCCAGGAGTTCCGCCAGGACCTCCTCCTCCTCCACCACCACCACCACCGCCGCCTCCGCCTCCTGGCTGCCCTCCCCCTGATTGTCCACCGGAACCACCGGGGCCACCTGGCCCGCCTGAGCCTCCGGGACCCCCAGGACCTCCGCCACCAGGCTGACCTCCTGGCCAACCAGGAATGACTCCTCCCGGACCGCCAGAGCCTCCCGGACCTCCAGGGCCTCCAGATCCGCCGGGCCCGCCGGGACCTCCACCGCCAGGCTGTCCGCCCGGTTGGCCTCCACCCTGTTGGCCTCCGCCAGGCGAGCTTCCGCCAGGACCACCAGAGCCTCCCGGACCTCCAGGGCCTCCAGATCCACCAGGCCCGCCGGGACCTCCACCGCCAGGCTGACCTGGAGGCTGGCCTCCGCCGCCGCCGCCGCTTGGACCAGAGGGAACGGGAACAATTGTTACAGGCACGGTCACAGTGCCAGGGGTACCACTGCCGCCTCCACCTCCTGGCTGGCTTGGGGTACCACCACCACCGCCAGGTTGACTGGGAGTTCCGCCGCCTCCTCCGCCACCAGGTCCGGAAGGAATTGGTATGATCGTTCCAGGAACAGTTGGAGAGGAACCACCACCTCCTCCTCCTCCTTCGCCTCCAGGCTGACTCGGAGTTCCTCCACCACCGCCTCCTCCAGGCTGGCTGGGAGTTCCACCACCACCTCCGCCACCTGGACTAGAGGGAGTTGGTATAATCACGATAGGTACGGTAGGGATTGGCGTTCCGCCACCACCTCCGCCGCCGCCTCCTCCACCTCCAGGCGTCGAGCTGCAAACAGTAACAGCGCTGGTGACGGTCGTTTGCCCGCAGTTAGCACATTTCGATTGCTGTCCTTGAGGTGCAGCGCTCGTCTGATGAAGCAGTCTCCCCAGAGAAAGCAGGAGGACAAGCTTGCTTGGCAACGGGGCCATCTTGAAACACGAAAACTGGTTTGCCAAAAGTGATTGACTCAATTGGAAAGCAATGCAAAATCAGGTAAAATGCAGCAGAAGGCTATGGAAGGCATAAGTCGGATACGGGGAACGGCTTTTGTATTGCACATCGGCCGTCGTGTATGTCATCTGGAGAGGAATGACGGACACCGAAATCTTGACGCGGCATGTCGCCTCTGAAGATGACCGGAAACTGATGGGAAGGCCGTCATGGAGTGGTGGCTCGATGATCTAGCCCTGTTGATGATCATACCCTGCAACCCTGACGCTATATTGGCGACGTTGAATGGCGAGAAGGCCGTGGGCTGACCGCAAGGAGAGCGGCCGGATAATGGTCCGACTAAGCATGATAGAAGACTATGTGGTTTGAGTAGTGATGTGTCAATGAAGGCTCCAAGAACCATATTAAGGTTAAGCTTATCTTGCCCTCAGGCTGGGAATGATTGGTGCTAGGGCCATCCGCAGAATCCGAAGGCTTGTGTCACGGCGGCAAAAGGCTGAAAGAAAGTTTCCGATGACTTGTTTAATTCGATGTTGCGATCAGGCAATATGGGCCTAGATCAATAGAATACGTGTCCAACATTAATTATGGCAAGAAAATTTGATTTCTAAATTGGACCGCGTGTCTCGGCGAGCTTGAGGCAGGTTCGATGATGCGGAGTGGCCATATTCGTGTAGCATTTGCAGATTGATGTGGGCTATCGTCGATCTAGTAAATTACCCATGGATTGCGCCAGCCGACGTGGATTAGTTTTGCTGTTGTGACGCAGATAAGACCTGCAGCGTAACAGCAGATCGTAAAGGTGATAAGGCCCCAATAGTCTCCGTCGCAGCGGGCAAGGATTTCACCTGCAATCGGCATTCCTGTCAAAGTACTGCCAACCGATTAGTTTCAATAATTCTCCCATCGAGAGCTGCCAAGACTCACCCAAAGCTTACGATCGTGTATGAAGTGGCATAGTATCGTCCGTAGTTTTCGATCTTACAGAGCTGCGAGATGCAGACGGGAGTAAGACTGATGTTGCTGCCGCTTGCAAAGCCGAAAATCACACAGTACACAATCATCACAGCCACGCTGTCTCCAGCGGGAAGCCAGAGGCACACATTGCAGACGAGGCATAATGCAACGGTGACAATAAGGGTGTTAAACCTGCCGAGATGGTCTGCGAAAAACCCGGGGATCGCTCTTCCAAGAACCGATCCCACGTTGAGGAATGCTAACATTTGGTATGAAAGGTTCTCGGAAGTACCATGTGCCAAGGCATATGACGAGATGTAGCTGATTGGAATGAAGAGCCCCCATTCGATGAAGAAAATTCCGGCCGTGGTGAAACTAAGCTTCAGGCTGCGGAAGATACGAAAATCTGGCAAAACATTCTCTTTCGAGGCCGGCTTCGTCGGTAAGCGGGACTTGACCAACAAGCATGCGCCGATTAGCGAGACTAGACAGATCAATGCAATGACTCGGGTTGCCCACCCCCATCCAATCTTGGGGAACAAGCTCTCCAGGATCAGAGGGAATGCGACACCTCCTACAGAGCCACCAGTAGCGGCAAGACCGGTTGCGACTCCGCGTCTCTCATTGAAATAATGCCCGATGGCGGACACGGCAGGAGTGAAGATCATGGAGGTCCCTAGTCCTCCGACGATTCCAATTGAGAGGACAAAATGCCAAAACTGAGTACAGAAGCCCATGGTTACCACCTGCACCATCACCAGTACTGATCCACCAAAGACCAAGAGTCGCGGTCCTTTGGCGTCAAACACGGGTCCTACCTGGACACCACCGAAGAAAGTCAGAAACGCATAGATGCCGAAAATCCAGGCTATATTTCCAGAACTGTAGTCTTTCAGCTGGTTGGTCTGAAGATACGCCTGGAAGGAGCCAATGGTATTCACAAGACCCAAGGAGGCAAAGAGACCCAAGAATGAGCCCAGGACAACCAACCAAGCTTCCAAACCGCCTTCAGGATAGGTGTTGCCATCGGCATCGGTGGTTACTCGACTGGCGGGGGCTCGATGGCTGAATTCATCGGAAACAGTGGCATTGGAAAAGTGTCTATCGAGGCCGTGTTCAGACAGCTGGGTTGAACGCTCATGTTGCGCTGGTGATATTTGTGGTTTCTCTGTGTAATCCACCATGCTGTCCAACGGGTTGGTGTTCTGTGCAATGTGGTCGTCAGTGTCGGGCAACTGCCCGCCTGACACCGGGAGATGCGTTGTGCCATCAAAGATGTCCTTTGATTCATCCCGTGCTCCTTCAGATGGAAGCTCGCCGAAGTGCCTGACGTCGGATGACATGTTAGTATAGAGCTTGAAGCGAAGTGGACCACGGTAGACCTTCTTCCACTCCACCGCACAACCACTCTGCTGCGTACACTCCGTATTTATGCGTCAATCAAGACCAAGCAGTTTTTTCTTGATTTGCTCGATCTTGGCGGACAGCGATGGAAGTTTCTGGATAGGAAGAGTGCAAAACGTCTCGCGGCAAAGCCATGATTCTTTTGACAGGTACCCGGGGAGGGGGCCGAGGGTCTCGTGAAAAAAAATCGGCGACGGAGGTCAATAACGCACTGTTATTGGCTTGAAGGCCCGGTGGAGGTTCCCCTCGGGAAAGCTATCCAAGCGTAGCATTTTCGATTGGTAATTCGAACTGGGGCTTGGCTGCCCTATGGACCATGCGTTTTCGACGTCTTCCTTTTGGGTTGAGTTGTTGCTTGCGGTGAGATGACACTAGGCGGGATCAGGAAGGTGAGAGGAGCGGCGGAAAAGACGGGATTGAAAGACTGACATCGTTTCTCGAGATTGCAGAAAAGCTCAGAAGCTGGCATGTAGAAAAAAGATGAGGAAAATGACGAATAGATTAGAAGGACGAGATGCAGGTGAAGCTGTCGAAGGAGTCTGAGATGGTTGCTGAATGTCAGTCGCACACGAAAAGGAAAGAACGACCGACTGCGGGGAAGCTCGGACCATTTGCACTCCGATCCAGCCCTACCTAGGTAAGCTTCCTACTGCCTGTACTACTGCTCTGTTTCTTTGCTCGAGACCATGTTATCCAGTCTTCTTTGGCTAAGGACTGGCCTCGGCTAGCCAGGAGATAGGATGAACAGCAGGTTACTAGTTACTACAAACTTCGAGCAGAACCAGTTGGCCTTGGAGATTCCATCGAGTCTTGAAGCCCGGGGCAGTCCGATAAGTATCGCGGCATCTGCTTGTACCTTGTGCAGTCTGTGAGTCCGATGAATGTAGCCTTCCAAAGCTGTTTGAAGGCCGTATTCCAAAGATAAAACAAGCATTGGTCGATGCTACCTTGCACTTCGTGATCATCCTGGCTGATGGACGCTGCAGGAGCGGCAACGAATTGCCGTTCTGTAAAGTGTCGTGTTTATGCTCAGACCCTCTCAGGATCCTGTTGTTTCTCAGCTCTATCACCAATCTGGTTTCATTTCTCTTTGCCCAGTTTCTTCAAAAAGAATAGCAGCATGCTCTTTTCCACTCTATCATGACCCCGAACCCTCGGGCCCTGGCGGGCCAAGAAGGACCACAGGGATGCATCGGGAATAGCGCATGACGTAGGGCAGCCCGGCACGTGGGATTCCGAGAGTCCCGAGTCCAGTGCGGCAAGTCTTGGCATCACCCTAAGCCGTCACGGTCACATGAGCCTCCCACTGCTTACTTGGATGGCGATGGTGGCGGAGTCTTATTTCCTTAGCGCCTTGGTCCGACAGCACGGCATGCCCTGAATCAGGGCTGGCGATGTCCTCAAGGTTTCTGATCCTTTGGGTGTGTGCTGCCAGCCTACCACTACTGTGTTTGCCCTTGATTCTCCGGATCTCGAATCGAAGATCTTGGGGATGCCCCGCATTGGCGTCTGGAGGCGGATTCCTCCGACGCCCCATCCGTGAACTATTCCAGGGTCTACCGATATGACTCTACAGAGGCAGTTATAGCTCTGTACGGCCATCCTGTCCATAGCCAGTAGCGACTACCTACGCTATCACTACCGCTATTCACTGCTCTCAGAAATCTTAGACGGTACTCGGTGGAAATGACGATCGATGTTCGGTGGCCGTGAACCGTAGTCGGAAGGTGGGTTGCTGCCACTGGGTCCGCCGGCTGGCCCCATGGGCTGCTGGCACTCTGAATGGCCTGGGGGGCGATCTCTTCGTCTCTCTCTTTCTCTTTGGCATTCCCTCACGGGCTGCTCGGCTCTCCCATAAGTAGGCTGAGATCTCCATTCTCTCTCATTGTTCCCTTCCTTTTTCCTCCGATCCATCCTTCCTCAACTCTTCGCATCGCACTTGATTTTCCCCGCCTCGAGACGACGCTCTCTTTCCTGTACTCGATTCTACAAGGAAGAAGCTCATCCTCGCGCTCCAGCGTTCGCGATTTCTGTCATTTCAGGCCAACCGGACGTCTAGTTTTCAGCTTCCCGCCATCATCTATATACTATATATTCACTACTGTTGCCATTTCGAACTCTGCATCCGACCAGGCGATAGAATTCCAGCTGTACCGTAGCAGCACGAGGCCGTCTCTATCGTCTCAGCCTCGGTTCTGTGCCATCGCGCCCGCCATTTGACCCTAGCAACAATTGCAACAACCGTTTCACCATTGATCCCGAGCGACTTCGTGGTCAAACGCCCGGATGATATAGACTTGCCTCTTGCGACTGCCACCCTATCAGTAGACTGTGAACCGAGTCGGGACACGACGAATATCTGTCCATAGCAGCAAACCCCCACCATGACGCTCGGTATCAACCCCTTTTCGAAGAACGACAAGCCCGACTTTCCCGGAGTGGTCGTGCCTCTGTCCAGCGCCCCCACGCATTCGAAAAGGAATTCGGACCCGGAAAAGAAAGTAGGCCCTGATGACAATGACGCTGGAAGCCTGGACAGGTCATCCTCTGCAGAGAACGGCGTAGGCTCTATTCGCAACCACCAGCAGAGTCAGGATGATCATCTTACTCTTGACATTCTGCGCGCTGAGGTCGAGAATGATTTGGTTGCCTCTGGCCAGGACTCTGCCTATGATCGTACGTTTGATTCCGATCTTTCCTTGGGAGAGTCGGTTTTGCTTCGAAGAACCCTTAAAACCTTCACCCCCAGTTTCAGGTCTAATTTGTAATCTCCAGGCAAGGCCAAAGTAATTAACAGGGCCATCCAAGATATTGGTATGGGTCGTTACCAGTGGGAGTTGTTTTGTCTCTGTGGTTTTGGTTGGCTCGCGGACAAGTAAGTTTCTGCATCTAGCCTGGATTATCTTGTTGCTGACAGAATGGTAGTCTTTGGTTGCAGGTACAGTGACCTTGTGAGATCGCTTCACGTATCATGCTAATTGCAATAGGGTGTTGCGCTTACGCTACCGCAATTGTCCTTGGAGTTTGGCGTGGACGATACTCGAGTCCGGTTCACAACGTGTGCTCTGTTCCTGGGTCTCTGTCTCGGCGCATCTTTCTGGGGTATTGCTTCAGATGTCATCGGCCGTCGCCCAGCTTTTAACTTTACCCTCATGATAACCGGTGCATTCGGTCTTGCCGCCGGTGGTGGACCCAATTGGGTTGGGTAAGTTTTCACCTGCAGCCAATTTATTACATTTACTAAATGGTCAACCAGCACCTGTGCACTATATGCCTGCTTGGGTCTTGGAGTTGGTGGAAACCTGCCCGTTGATGGTGCTCTTTTCCTCGAGTTCCTGCCCTTCGCCTCTGGAAACCTTCTGACCATGCTGAGTGTGTGGTGGCCAGTGGGTAATCTGATCTCCAGTCTTCTGGCCTGGGCTTTCATTCCGAACTACACTTGCTCCGGAAACGGGCCTTGCAGGAAGAAGGACAACATGGGCTGGAGGTATCTAGTGCTGACACTAGGTGCTATCACCTTTGTCATGTTCCTGTGCCGCTTCTTCCTCTTCCACCTATATGAGTCGCCCAAGTTCCTGCTTTCACGCGGACGCCAGGAGGATGCCGTTGCGGCAGTGCAAGGCATTGCTTACAAGAACCGCGCCACGACTTGGCTTACCGTTGATGTCCTAAATGAGATCGGTGGCCACCCAGAAGAGCAAATACACGAGAAGCTCAGCAACAAGGAGATCGTCCAGAGATACATGTCCAAGTTCTCTCTGGAACGCATCAGAGGTCTCTTTGCTACCAAGAAACTCGGCATTACCAGTATGTCCCACTGTAAAGATCAAAGTATTCCAAAGCTAACCGCAACAGCGATAATCCTCTGGTTCTGCTGGGCCACCATCGGAATGGGCTACCCCCTCTTCAACGCCTTCCTCCCCCAATACCTGCAAAGAGCCGGCGGCGGTGAGAGCCAGTCTCCTAATATCGTCTACCGCAACTACGCCATTACCTCCATCGTCGGCCTGCCCGGTTCCGTGCTTGCCTGCTTCACTGTCGATATCAAGTACATCGGCCGCAAAGGCACAATGATTGCCGGTACGCTACTCACCGGCGTCCTCCTCTTCTGCTTCACTGCATCCACAGACCCCAACATCCAGCTCCTCTGCTCCTCCCTTGAAGCGTTCTTCCAGAACATCATGTACGGCGTCCTCTACGCCTACACTCCAGAGGTCTTCCCTGCCCCCTACCGCGGGACCGGCAGTGGAATCTCCAGCTGTCTGAACCGCATCGCTGGGTTGTGTGCTCCGCTCGTGGCTATTTACGGCGCGGGGTCGAACCCAGACGCCCCGATCTATGCCTCTGGCGCGCTGATCCTCGCTGCATTTGTGGCTATGATCTTCCTACCCATTGAGACGAGAGGTAGACAGACATTGTAAGCTTGTTGCTTATATCTCTTCTTAACATCTTGAATTTGCATCTACGTGGCTGCGGTTTAGAGCGAAACAATGAGCAAGCGCGGCATGGCACTCATATAAGAGTGTCTACGCAACATCTTGTCTTATTCACCTTGATACCGCGTCTCAGGCTTTGATATAAACGCCTCTGGAACTAGTTGCTGTTTGTTCTCTGGAGAGTTCGGAGTTATGCTATGTTTTCTTGCCTTATTTTTACCTTAGCTTGTTTAGCTTAGATGTACATATGCTGTACATGATGACTAGATTAAAAATAGACAAAAAACATTATTCGCTAATCGTTATCTCCTTATAGCGAAACTTTCCATATGCGCAGGTTATTTGATTGACTGCGCGGGAATACGTCATTTGGGCTGTGATTCGACCAGCCTTGTACGTGCACCGCACACTTAGGGATAATAATAGCTGTAAGTAGGATAACTGGGTATTTACGACATGTAAACATAGTAAAACAAGAAGCAGAGGATCTAATCATACATCCAATCTACCTAGCCACAGAACCCTCTGATGTACGAGTATGCCCGCTACGCAGGCGTGCTTCAAACTGTGTTCAGCTCAAGAAAACGTGTCCCCCAAAATCCTTCACCTACCAAGACGCCCAGGGGAGGACCGGATAAACTACTGCATTCATAACCCGCCGGTATGGTACATGGATAAATGCCTTTATAAGCCGCAACAGCCTGGTCCCGTCGAGACGACTTTTGACAAACTCATGGGCAAGGAGAGAGGGGGTGGCAGCTGGAGTCGAGTGGACCCTGCAATGACGGACATGACGGACATAACTCGATAAGGCTGATTGCTTGTCGGGACAGTGCGTGGGTGTGGGCTCTTACTCCGCGAGGGAAACGAACGGGTACTCCTACTCTGTACCCGTACAAAGCAGACACTGAAATAGATCGTCCTCCAAGCCAGTCTACTCTAGGATTGAAATGAGGGAGAGGGATGAGGCCGAGACGATGGCTACGCAGCCTACGCTACGTGACCAGGGTTCATCGAGCAGGGCAGTTAACAGTTAAGAACTGAACAGAAACAAGGAATGGACCCTGGATCGAAGCGGGACGGACCTTGATTTGTGGACAGAGAGGGGGAAGGGGAGTCGCCTCTGCCGAGAAGGCATGCATACGTACGCCGCTAGACGTTGACGTCGGCGGTGCTGAAGTCGTGCGCCGTGCAGGAGGGGGCTGGGGTTGTTCGCCAGGCTAGGCAAGAGTACACGGAATATATGTGATATGCTCGTGCGACGAGAACCTTGACGGGAGAAGAGGAACAAAATAGGATGGATGCACAGCAGCAGTCTACCAGAGTACCCCGTACAGCCATTAGTTCAGACAGACATCATAACGCTGGTCCTTTCCCAATGCAGCGGCAACACAGCAAGCTAACGAACAGGGGCCCGTGACAAGCGCGTCATTCTATGTGCACTAACTTTGCAATCGTAGCAAATGGATTCAATGAGGCAGGTGTATATTCATCAAAGTTCATGGTCTTATGCAAGCAAGCAATGAAGCAGGAAATGATAAAATGTAGAGTGGCAACTAAAGAAAAAAAAAGAACTCCAGGACTATTGCACATGTCCAACCGCAAGTATCCGTACCGTATCCCACCAAGTATGAACTCAGCATCAAAGGTATCAAAGGTGAAAAACCTCGGAAACAACATATGCATAACAACAAACGCTTAGCCGACCCGAAACCCAGAGATGAGACCAGATACAGGAAACGCCTGAACAAATGCGGGTATGCCCCGATCAACAGGACTCCCACCAGCAGAGAAGAAACAGACATATGACGTCATCAAATTCAGAGGAGAAATGTGGCCGGGCGACATCATGAGTTCGTAGACCTCATCGAAAACGCAGAGAAGAGAATATCTATATGGCAGGCTGCTCGTGATGCTTTCTGCCGCGCTTCTCTAGCAGACTGGCATTGTCTAGGCTGAGCTCGAATGGTGCCCGCGCGTTGCGAACCATGTTCTGCTTGACAGCGGCGGCAACCTGAGCGCTATGTTGACCGTAGCCCTGTTGTTGACGCGGTTGGTGCTGTTGCCGCATTTGAGCCGCATGGCTAGTAGCACCCAGGTTGGTTTGCCGCATCTTTGCCTCCATCGCCGCAACATCACCGGACTGTTGAGTAGACTTTTGCATCTTAGCCGGCGGGTGTCCCTCTTCGTTGATGGTTTGGTACGCAACTCCATCCTCGTCATCGTAGTCTTCGTTTAGTGGGTTGAGTGCCGACTGGAATGCGGCCGTCGGGTTTGACTGCCGGAAACCGCGGCCAGCCTTGCGGCGCTTGCCCTCTTCTTCTTGACGGTGGACAGCGTAACCAACATCGAAAACTTCACGCAGGTTGATGGCACCCGGGGATCGGAAATCCATTGGACGGTCCCCAGCAGAAAGCTGTGCGCTTGGTGGTGCAAGTTCGGCGGCAATAGCGTCCAAAGGCTGGTTGCGAATTTCGCGGGGTGCAGGTGTCGTCAGTGGCGGGGCATCAGAGGCAGCTTGCGTCTCCTCGTCGGACCCTCGGATCCAGGGATGGGCGAGGAATTGTTTGATAGTGTACCGCTCCTCGGGGTCGACTGTCAGAAGATGGGAAATCAAGTCCTTGGCTGACTTGGAGATGTCGTCCCACCACGGCGATAAGAAAGTGTACTGTCCACGAGCAACCTTCTCCGTAAGAACTTGGATACTCTCGTCGTAGAAAGGCGGGAATCCGCAAAGCAAGGTATAAAGGACGCAGCCCATGGCCCACATGTCCACACTCTTAGAGTATCTCTCATCCTTGACAATCTCGGGGGCAGTATAGCCAACTGTACCGCACGGCGTCATCGTCTGAGTGTCCCAGATGACCTTGGAAAGACCAAAGTCGGCGATCTTGATAAGACCAATCCCACCTGCACCTTTACCGGGTATGAATTCGCCTTCGTCCACCTTGTCTTCGTCGCCAGGTTGGCGTGGCTTCGGATGTTTTGAGGGGACAAATTCGGTAGGATAGAATAGGAGGTTCTCGGGTTTGATGTCACTGGGGAAGTTAGCTTTGCGCTTGACTGATCAGAAGGCAGTCATACCGATGGACAACGCCCGACGTTTCGTGTAGGTATTCAATCGCCTTGGCGACCTGGACAATAACATGGCGGCTGAGCTCTTCACTAAAGTACGTCAAGCGGACGATCTGGTGGAAAAGTTCTCCGCCCGGGCACAGCTCGAGGACGATGTAGTAATACTGTCGCGACTCGGAAAATTGGATAAGCTTTACGATGTTGGGGTGATCAATTTGGCGCATTATCTGGACCTCTTTCAGGATGTTCGCTCGCTATATATCAGTTAGCTATCATTCTACTGCAGCTGTGGCGTGTTTCGGTGCGCAAAGACTGAGCGGCGTAGGTTTAAAGAGTTGAGGCGACAAATGTCGATGATTGGGTGTGCAAGTTGAGTGAGGGGTGTTATAGCGCACCTCGGCGGCTTTTGGTTTCTTTTTGAAGTCGGGATGTAGGTGTGCGTTTGACTAAAAACCAAATGTATTGGCGAAATAGTTCGCGACAGAGGGAAACGGCAGTGACCAGGGGAGGACTGGGGCAAGAAAGCAAATAAAGACAAATCGGGGTCGACCTACCTGTGTGCTGTTCATCTCAAACTTTCGAACCACCTTGATGGCGACTTCGCCGAACTCGCCAGTGGTATCCTTGGCCCGGTAGACGTTGCTGAAAGCACCATCTCCCATCTTCTCAAGCAAGACGTAGCGTTCCAAGCCCGGATAGTTCGGCATCTTGGAGCGATTTGTCTTCTCTTCAGCGATGATCTGCTCGATTTCGGCTTCGCGAGCCCTCTTGCCGGAGATTTCGGGAGAGTCGCGTTGAGATTGGGCACCACCCATCTTGCTGTCAATTGCGTCTAGATTCCCAGCAGCGGGGGAAAATTGACCCTGGGGCTGGCGCTGTTGTTCAGCGTGGACAGCAGAGACGTTGGTCGTGGGCTCTGCATGGGGGGTGACAAGGCGGGCTTGTTTCCCATGACGTATGAAATTTTTTAGGCTCTGAATTGTGCTCATGGTAAGAGAGAGAGGAGGGAGGCGCGAGGGAGAGAGAAGTAAGTCGAGTCAACGAATAAGAGTCAGAAAGTGAGCAGGGGAGGAAAGGGAGAGGGGGAGCAGAAGAAATGAGGAAATGGAGCGAAATGAGGGAAAAAAGAGGAGGAGGTCGAGGAGGCAAGGCAAGGCAAATGATATGATGATGAATGATGGCTGAAGCTCGGGGGGAGTCAACTTGGGAGGAGACTAAGGCAGCCCAAGCAATGACGTGAATGGCTGGCTAGCTTTTTCCTTTCTTTGTCACCCAGATTTTCTGCACTGGAAATTGTCTCTGAATAAATACTCAGCTAGTCTTGTCTACGGACTGCGTCTGAAACTGATACCCCGCCAACGGAGCCGAACAGGAGATTGCGGTTGCGAGACGGCAAAGCGTGAGGGCAGACAGCGAACCTTAATGGTCGGAACGGAAGCCGTTTTGCTTCAGTCAATCAGAGGCGCCAGCCGCCAGGTTTGGAAAGCAGAGTGATATGCCAGAAATCGGCGATGGTGGGGAATTGGGAGCTGTGACTTACAGGAGTCGGCCACTCGACCCTCGTACCCGACTGCTGCAGCAGCTGGGAAATGACGGAATGGCGGATCACGACGTCAGACGCAGAGCAGCAACGGCGCCCTTATGCTATCATAAGCTCGTCTCCTACTATATCTACCGACCACACTATCTCTGCCATCATATCAACAATTATGAAGGCATCTCGTCATTGGTTTTGGAGGCAATGACGTCGCCTACGATCATGCATGACTCAGCAGCTGGGGTTGGGCTGGGCAAACTACTCAGAGAACGACTCTAGAGGAGTCGCTGCCTGGGTCTGATCTGGTGACCAGAGCGCTAATTAGCCTACAGAGTCAGTAGGTGTAGTTATATCTGATGGTTTGCGAATAAGATACAGGAGAAAACCTGGAGGATCTGCTATGTCAGTGTCATGAGGCTACTACAGTAGTGGAGCGCACAGTATTGCTCCACGTGACAGGCAATTCTCGACGAACAGGAGATTATCCTATCCAAGATCCATCATGATTAAGTCCGAGGGTTACTCCGCAGGTGAGTGAAAGCTTTGTAGATAAATTCTTGGCCCATAACCCTCTGGAGGATATTCTGTAGCTGAAGGATGATCCCGTGATCTGTCCCTCAGGAACCATCGTTACGGAGCCCTGGAGTACGGTGGGCACTGCGGCGCTGGGAAACTTCCCAATTTTCATCTCTGCAGCCTCATCTATCTATTAATAACACCGCTGATAACGTTCGACTCCCGAGTGGACTCAGGAACGCATTGCTTTTGCCTGCAACGTGGAAGAAGAACCCGCCCCGTCTGTTTGCTGTCGTCGACGCCGTCACTACCAAAGGATCGCTTGCTGCGGTCAGCGCTTGGCTCAGTCCACCACTCAGGGTTGCATCTCCCCTTCGACTACTCCAGAGTATGAATGATCTGTCCCTTTGAATGCCTTTGGTCGACTTTGATTCGTTTGTTTGCTACTTGAACGTCGGCTGCTTTGTGAGACGCGGGCAGCCAGCGGCTTCGTCGTCCATCGGCTCGTCTTCACTTCCTTGCGTCTCGCCCTGCACACTTCATCCAACCTGCATCCGATTCATCCTTTACGACAGGGGAATTCAGGGAGGATTCCGGCGGGAGATACCAAAATTCAGAGTACATTCCTCCCAGCTTCAGTTGAGGTCAAGGTTTGGTCTCGACTGACGCCCTGTTCCGCTATGCGCCCTCGCCGACTGGTCCCCTCCAACCTCTTTTGAAACGACTTAAGTGTCATGATCTTCGACTCAATTGACACTCGCAGCTATATGTGACGGCGCCGATCCGTCTTGCAGAATTTTTTTATTTTTTTTTCAACTTCATCCGTCGCGGAGCTCGTCGCTAAAATGCCCGGTATCGAGGTCGTTCCCTCTCCCGCCTCGCCAGAACACCCAGATCGGCCGCTCTTCAAGTCCCACAAATCGCTGCCTCGTCGGACAAATACCAATCATCGTGGTGAAATCCCTCAGCCGTCACCTCCGGAACAAGATGGCCACTTCCCAGAGGGCCTGCCTCTTACGACCGCTCCGATTCTTCCTTTAACACCACCCGGTGTCACGCACGACGAATCCCCGACCGGGGCAGACGCGCAAAAACCGTCACTTTCTTCACACTCGGTCGTTACTGTGCTTACGCCATCCAGGCCGTCACATCCTCCGACTCCTGAGACAACACCTCCGCGAGCTATGGCTTCAAACCGACCTGGGCTGAGTCAATTCGGGTATGTCTCGTCCTCATCGCGGGCGGAATCTTTCAAGACGGCCTATGAGACGATATCCGATGCTGAAACTGTGACCCCTCGTCCGTCGCCGCCATTACTTTCGCGCTCTAACACGCAGAGGAGTACGAAAAGCACGAAAAGCAAGTCCGGAGTCACAGCCACCGCAGAGGGGCAGTCACCTAACCTTAAAGGTTCGCCGCACCCAAAAGCCGCGAAAGGTGTTGAAAGGCAATCTCCAGCTTCGACCGATGCTTCCCGCAAACAAGGACTTGCGGATGGCCAGGCCCCAGAACTACGTATCAAGCCTACGCGTAAGAAGCCGAAGCAAACTAGCAACATAACAGATACTGGTGTCATTGATGTCGATGCCCCCACGCGTGGGAGAGGAAGCTTACGGGACCGTGTGGCTCATATGCAGCAATCCGAAGATAGCCAAGCGTTGGATCAATTCCGTCAAGAAATCGGCTGGCCCTCCGGCGATTACCAGGTGGAAGACTCTCGACGCCTCTCGGGAGTATCAACCACCTCAACGGTCGAAGCAATGATTGTTGATAAACCCCAGCCAGCTCGACGGGCTCTGCGACATACAGAGAAAAGACTGTCTCTGCGCTCCGCTAGTTCGCCGATCACAAGGTCCGAGCGCACGTCTATTGCATCCAGCTTGGACCTGCAGCGCCGCCTGAGCCACAAACCTGGTCGGATCACAGAAAACGACCGAAGGAGCATTGCGTCGGAAATTTCGGTCTCTGGGAGTTCGACTCTAGGCGCCTCGCAGCAGCACGTGGATGTCGTGCCAGTGGTGGTAATTCCTCAACGGCACTCGTCGCTCAAGGGTCCTTCGAGTCTACCAAGCAGGAACCCGTCTATATCGCGCTCTGGACGGTCCGTGCATGCATCCACCGTACCAAAAATCCGAGCTGGCTCGCTGGATCTTCCACGCCATGGAAAGCGTAGCGTTTCTGATCCGCGTACTAGTAATGTTTCGGCGGATGACCGTGGTCGTGGAATGAGTCGCCCACACATTCCTCCTCGCAGCTCCTCACTATCCGCGCCGACAAGCCAAAATAATTCTCGAGCGGCTTCCCTGACTTCGGAAAGTCTACGGAGCCATAATCTCGCAGTAGAACAGACTTCCAAGAAGCGAAAACAGCCTGAATTGAAGCCCTCTCCTGTTCTGGATGCTCCCCGACCAGACAAGCATGAAGCTGCTGAGGGTATTATGAAAACCCAGTCGATTGTGATTGGCGTTGAGGACCTGAGCTACCTGCGGCCGCCGTCAGTACCCTTTACGCCACATTCGGTCCCGTCGTCATCGCCTGGTCCATTCGAGATCAATGAAGTGAGGAGGGTGGCCATCTTCCCGCATAACAACGAGTCATTATTGCTAGTCAATCCGCACGGACAGAGTGGCCTTCGAGGGCAGTTACGTCAGACTGAACCACCCCAGCCACAGACGCCGGACGACACTCAACAAATGGCGGACGTGGACTCTCCATTGCGAAACCCCCGACCACCGCCGAAACCACCTGTTTCAACATCCGCAGGGGACTTTGTCAATTTTGACCAGCTGGGTGGGAAAGTGGTTACTACTGAGATTGTCGATGGTACTAACCGTCGCTCCAAGTCCAAGAGACAGCCGTGGATTGCCCGACCGCGGTCCGAGTCCTTCAACTCGTTCGTGCGGACCCTTTCGCTCAGCTCGGCCAAGAACCCTAAAGCCGGCGAGGACATTGACGGACGACTGCAACCGTTCTGGCGCCCACGCCGATTCTGGGATGATTCTCCTGAATCAATGTCACCGGAGGAAGACGGTACCCAGTCGCGAGGTCTCAAGCAGCCTGACGAGGTCATTAACAACTCGTTAGGAATGCCGCAAAAGCGGACCGTGTTGGACGGCCCTTCTGTGTCCAGTACCCGCCCTGGCCCCAGACGGCGGATTGACGGTCACCACCGTGCCAACAGAGAAGCACTTATGGGAAGCCGGATTCTCTCACCAGAGGCTTTGTACTCTCAGACCTCTCTCCGCCAACGCCATTTCCCAGCCGTGTCATGGTGGCGACTACGATTCCGATCTGGGATAGCGCGATCCCTCCACTGGCGCCTTCGACGCTCAATGCAACAACGGGCAGAGGGTAGGCGCGAGGTAAAGCGCGAGCGACTCAAGCAGAGCATCGGTGAGGCGGTCCTGATGGACTCGAGCACACAAGTCCGAAAAGCTATATCATGAAACCAACCCAAATTTCACGAGACACGACTTTAGATTTCACGCGACGCATTACGATACACCTATACTACGAATGATGATCTTTGATTTTTCTGATTTATGCACGGTTTACTCGGGCATTTTCTTTGGCCTCGATGGAGTGAAATGAATTACGACAGGATGGGATGGAAATGAAATAAAATCATGCGATCTCAATGACGACCGTGACGAATATGATGACTTGTATCATATCCTTACCTTAGTTCTATAGCGATGCGATCAATCTTTGCGAGAGATTCCGTCCTCAGCCCACTACCGAGCCAAGTCGTATGTCTCAAGGCATCCAAAGCTCCCCCAGTACGCATATGCCCCTCTATCCGGCCATCCGTAAAATCAAATATATGTATACCATCACGTCATAAATCACGCCCCCATCAAGGATCAGATAGCAGCCACTAAGCCCACTCCACCTTATCCTTCAACTTCTCCCAAAGCGCCGGGTCCAGGAACGGCTGCGGCGCCGCCGAGAAATCAGCCTCTGTCCGCTTATTCTCCTTCTCTTTTTCTCTCTTCCTTGACTCGTCCGTCGGCGCTGTACTGCGGAGTGTGAGTGTCGGGGCTGTTGCGATCGGTTTGAAGCTAGGCGTCGCGGATCGGGTGAGAGGGCGCTTGGATGGAATGAGGAGCGTGGATCTCGCGCGGTGTGATGTGAAGGCGTTTGGTGCTTTTTGAGGGTCCTCCATGGATGTTGCTGGGGTTAGGCCGATGGTGAGAGAGGTAGGCTGTTGTAACTTGAATGAGATCAGAATTCCGCCTTTAATGCGGAGGATAAGATAGACGGAGACCCACTGCTGGGCTAAGATGAGGCTAGTCTGTAAACGGCTAGTGCCTAATGTATATAGATTAGGGCTGTCATCAGTCGAGGTTGAGGATTGCATAGGGAGCCGCGAATGTGAGTGGGGGACTTGGAAATAACATGGCCTCCGGTATAGATATGCTTAAGTAAAGACAAGATAATAAGAGCGGGGGCATTGTGGTGGTCTTGGTATCCTATTAGGAGAGCAATGGAGTGCGCGGAGTTGAGGAAGAAGGGGGTGGGATCAACTCCGAAAGGGCCGGGGTTGAAATCGCCACTTTCTACTTAATGAACCCTCAAGGGCCTCGACCTTGACCCTCTGAACATTCGACCTGCTGTAAACAACATGGATTCCCGGGCTCCTGAGCCGCCATATAGTATTTTCGACAAGCGCCAAAAATGGCTGATCATTGTTCTCGTCTCTACCGCTGCCACATGTATGTCCCGGCATAATACGTTGTAAGCAAGTTGCTGACCTAACAGTCTCCGGCTTCGCATCCAACATCTACTTTCCAGCTCTACCAACAATTGCCGATGACCTTAACGTCTCTCTCGAACTAATCAACCTCACAGTGACCACGTATCTAATCTTCCAAGGCCTCGCGCCCAGTCTATGGGGTCCTGTATCTGACGTCAAAGGCCGTCGAACCGCATACATCGGCACCTTCATCGTCTTCGTCGGCGCATGCATTGGACTCGCCGAGACCAAGAACTACGCCACACTGATTGTGCTGCGATGTCTCCAGAGTGCAGGCAGCGCCAGTACCATCGCTATAGGGTCGGGCGTTATCGGCGATATTACCACACGCGCTGAACGTGGCGGGTACATGGGCATTTTCCAGGCTGGCCTGCTGGTGCCCGTTGCCGTGGGACCAGTCATCGGGGGCGCCATTGCTGGATCCCAGGGATGGAAGGCCATCTTTTGGTTTCTGACCATCTACGGCGGTGTTTTTCTGTGCCTGCTGATTCTGCTTTTACCAGAGACGTTACGGTCCAAGGTTGCGAATGGTAGCCTCACACCAAATAGTCTAGTCACCAAGCACCCGCTAGTCGTCTATCAGCGGACGACGAAGGTCGAATGGCAGCGTGCGCCGGACAGCCAGCCTGCAGGAACGAGGAAGATTGACCTTCTGGGGCCCCTGCGCATGCTTCTCACCAAGTCCGCCGCTCCGATCATCGTCTTCCTGGCTGTGTGCTACACCGTCTGGCAGATGAGCATCACGGCCATGTCCTCCCTCTTCGAAAGCCGGTACGGTCTATCCGAGATCCAGATCGGACTCACATTCATCGCGAACGGAGTCGGCTCGATGGTCGGCACCCTGATCACGGGGAAGATTTTGGATGCCGACTATCGGCGCGTCAAGGCCAGCTACGACGCGTCCTTTGAATCTGACCCCGAGCAGTCAACACCTCAGGCCGAATCCGAAAGAGAAGAGAACTTCCCCCTCGAAAAAGCCCGGCTCCGACTCATCCCTATCTTTTCTTTCGCGCAATGCCTCTCGATTATCCTGTTCGGCTGGACAATCCAGTACGCGGATAAAGTGCACATTGCGGTCCCCATCATCTCGACGTTCATTACGGGGTGGACGGTTGTTTCGACGCAGAGCCTGATCATGACTTACCTTGTTGATTTGTTTCCAGATCGCAGTGCGGCGGCCAGTGCGAGCTTGAATCTGGCTCGGTGTTTGTTTGCGGCTGGAGGGACGAGTTTTGTGGTGCCGATGATCAATGGTGTTGGTGTGGGTGTTGCCTTTACGATTTGTATTGCAGTGCAGATTGTTGCGTTGGTTGGGCCTTGGGTACAGTGGACTTTTGCAGCGGGTTGGAGAAGAAAGGAGAGGGAGAGAGCAAGAGCGAGAGCTGAGGAGGCTGGCGATGGAAAGCAGTGATCCTGGGGATTTGTGCATTGGACAGTGGATAGCTTATGTAATAGATCTAGACTATAATAATACACTTTATACATTCTCAGCTCCGCACTCAACTCCGCCACTCCGGCGTCCCGACCAAATACCGTTCCAATCCAACTACATACTTAAAAGATACCTACAACCAGAATCTAGGATGCACACAGCAAGATACTCGACCTCCCGCCAGAAAGCATGTCGGCAATGCTCCAGCGCCAAAGCTCGCTGCGAGCGCAGCCCCGGACATGGGCCATGCACAAGATGTATGCAGCGCGGACTGCAGTGCTCAAAGGCGCCTGCAACGAATCCTACAGCTCACCATCATGACACGACAAACATGAGTCTTGACATGGCACAGCCGCCCAGTCCATTCTCAATATCCGGATTGTCGCTCGCAAGTCCTGGAAGTGTTGAAGGGCTGCTAAACAGAAACAGGGACGCAAATACTACTAACCCCAGAGCTCATCCTCAGCTGCTGGGATCTCCGCAGAGACAGAGCACAACTGCACCTGCGCTATTGGAGGTGCCTCAACCAGCTCCAGATTCAGTCTATACCAGCCAGGAGTATGCCAGTTCAACGACTGCATCTATACCCCATAAAACAGACAGGCACGATGATGCCCTCGACTTCTCAAACCTCTCCCTCATCTGCCCCATCAACGCAGACGATATCAAGAACCGCTGGATCCAGGCATACATCCCCCTCCCAGGCCAAGCAATCAAGAAGTACCCTACGGGAGTGAGCACGTTCATCTACCGAACGCTCAAGTCATATACATCTCTTGCCGTGAAAGGGCGCGGGTCGCTCCTCCCATTCATCCACCCAAAGCAATTGACCACAGGAGGAGAAGCAAGCTCCCCACTAACAACATGCCTAAGCGTTCTCCGCATCTGCGCGAACTCGAGCACCTTCCCCGGTAGCAAGATCGCCGCGGCGGGGATCCTACGACGCGAAATGCACAGCTTATACAGCGAGCACACAACCCCAACCAACAGCTTAAGCGAAGCCGGAGACAGAGACGGAGACGGTGACCCTTTGACAGCTCTAGCAACCTTCCAATCCTACCTCCTCTACACAATGACACTCTTCTTCCAGCTCGATCTGCATCAAACAGGAACATCCTCCCTGCGCGCCGCAATGACAAACCTGCAAGACCTCGCCTGCACCAGCGCAAGACACGGCCTCCTCTGCACCGCCGAGTCCCCTGCACACCGTACCCGCCCCCGCTGGGAAGAGTGGATCGTTGCCGAGGCGACCCGCCGCACGCTCTTCGTCATGTACCTGTTCGACAGCATTCTCTCGACGCAGGAGGGGCTGCCGACCTTTCTGGGGGTTGAGTTAAGGGGACTTCCGGCGCCTGCGGTGGGGTTGCTCTGGCGTGCGGGGTGTAGGCGGGAGTGGGAGGCGGAATATAATTTGTTTCTTGTGGAGTGGGGTGGGCAGGGGATGTTGAGGATTGAGGAGCTTTGGCCAGAGGATGTAGGTGATGATGAGAGGGAAAGAAAGAAGGTGAGGTTTGACAGGTGGGTGGAGGGCTTGGATGAGTATGGGACTGCGCTTTATGCGATTATGCAGTGTACGCATGGATGAAATAGGGATTGTAAAGAATATTGTGTATATATGTTAGTAATATAAGTCATCAGTCGTATAACTAGCCCGAAAAACAAGGCTCATGCGCCAACGCCTCACACCTATCCGGCGAAGATGCCGTGATACACCCATTGGTATAGTAGTACAAAGAAAGCCAGCCCAAACACAAGCGCCAAGTAAATCAAGATGATGAATAAAAGAAACAATGATAAAAGTATTATGCAATTCCCTGTGTCTCCATGCCAGAAACGGAGTATGGATACGGCAGGTCTACCAAGCCGTCAAGGAGCCAGTTCAGGGGATCAAAAACCTCATAGTTCGGCTCCATGAAGCCGCTGGGCAGGGCGCCAAGGTTGTTTGCGGGTTGTACACCCATGCTGGACTGGGGAAGGAGAGCTGGAGCGAGACTAGGGTCGCCAGCGGCAAGTCCGGGTGAAGTGCGTGGTGGCCCTACGGACGACGAAGCGGAAGAGTCGGCGTTTGAATCGGGGTTCGTTGGGTTCTTGAGGTACGCTGCGATAGATTAACAACCTAGATCAGGCTTGATTGCATCAAGGGTGTTTACCTTCAATGTTGCGGCCCTTGGTCCGCGTATCCTCCCGCCAACGCCACACCGAGTCAAATAACAGAGACATGCTCATGCGACATCGTACCTTGAGCATCAAGGAATCGTCCATTTCAACATTGTCGGGAGGCGCCTTTGGAGACGGTGTGCTTCCAAGCTTCCACATCTGAGCTAGCACTTCGGCGAGTCGCTCCGGAAGATCATTTGAAATCACCGATGCGCTGCGGATAGCCCAGATGGTACGGTTGAAAAGGCCCTTGGCGTAGTCCATGTCAATATGCGACGCAAAGAAACTCTTGCAGAGCTTCAACAGAGTACAGCCCCCAGCAACCATCATTTGGTAAATGTAATATGGCGTATACGAGAGCATCGGCCCGATCTGAGTCTGTAGCTTCATTGCAGCTTCAAGGAACGTGGTAGCTGCGAAGAAGAGGGAAAGAAGCCGTTCGCGGTAGTCTTTGGCAGTGAAATCGTCAAAGAAAGCAGAGAGATGAAGGTGGAGATTCGATGCGCGCAAATACAGATCGGTAACATCTAAAACGGTTAGTCAAGCTTGCAGTGATGACCGATGGAACATACAATCGTTATGCGGCTTCAATACAGTCTCCAGCTCATCCAAGTCTCGCGAAAGGAGAGACGTTAATGTAGACCGCTCTTGACTACCGCACAATCCAACGGGATCTCGGCGGTTGGTGTACAAGGCTTTCGTGACCTTGTCGCAAAACTTTTCAACGTCAAGCCTGTGCCTGATGCTTTCGGGAAGCTTGAAGTTCGGGTCCATCGACTCCTGGGATGACAATGTCCAATCATACATTGTACAAGGCGGTTGTCCATATCCCGTTGCAACCCTAACAACTGTTAGCCAAGCGCTGCAAGAACATGATCGGTCGCATACCGTTGCGCAACTATATTGCAAGTAGCCCATGTTCGGACTTTATCTCTGAGCTCTTCCTCTACAAGCTCCACTCTGTATTTGCTGAAATCTTGCGTATGTGACGGCCGGTGCAATCCAAGCTGCATGGCAATCTGTATCATCAAACCACATAGCATAAATGTAGGATCCGAAGAGGTGCTGCTCGTAGGAAAGGGCCAACTGCAGAGCAGACAAAGCGCTTTCACGACATGATAGCTCTGTGGGACGTCTGCCAGCGTACTCCAGACCAGTCGTGTTACCGGTCCAGCCAATGAGTTTAGGAGGTTTTGATCAGGTTGGTACCGCCGAGCGCCAACGCTAATAATGGTCCAAAATATCAACGGCGAGACAGTATAATACTCCTCAGGTGATTGCTCGCGGTCAAGGAATGGTAGGAACGGGTGGTAGTACGTGAAGAACCTGGTCCAGTTAGCACGCTGACTCGGCACGATGATCCTCCCCAACCTACAGATCAAATAGTTCTGTCACCCTCTCTGGAACCACTGCGACATCTTCGATGCGCTTGAAATGTTGGTTCCCGTTCCTCATGAAGTTCGAACCGTCGTACCCCGAGCGCAAGTCGAGTAGCGAGGCAACAGCTTCGTGTGATCCCATGAATTGATCTGCCGTCGACATGGCAGACGGTGTTTGGTAAGTTCTGGCCGGGCTGACTTGATTGGATAGGTTTTCCTGTTTCGGAGTCTGCTGTGCCGAAGGAAGATGCGATTGTTGCTGCCCTACTGGCCCGGATTGTACGCTCGCAATCTGCTTCCTGAGCTCGATAATCTCCCGTTCCATTTCCGCATTGCGACTTCGTTTCCCAACCCGTTTGAAGTTAGATTCGATTTTGCAATCAAGTTTCAGTCGGCGACAGCGGGAACAGTCCATCCATGGATCTTGAACTACATCACATCGGAGCTTCAACCAGAGTCAATCGTCAAGTCCAATCTCTAAAGAGCGCAAACAGACTCACCTTTTGCTGGCGACATTCATTGCAGGCCCGCTTGACTGGCTGTCTTCTTTTCTCGTCGCGAGTCTCGCCGTCTTCAACATCATCGATACTGCCGGGTGAGCTGTCGAGCCCCGCCATACCAACATTTCGCTTCCTGGCCTGACCAGCGCCATCAGACGCAACGGCCGGCGAAATAGACGTATGACCGATACCTCCCATCACGGGGCTGGTGACAACTGAAGCATTATTCCGCGGACTTGGCTTGGGTGTGATTTCTTGCAGACTTCCGTCTCCAATTCCGCTGGACGAACCTCCAAACGACGCCAGACTGGACTATGAGGTGAGAAGATAGTCGACTGAAGATAAATTGTTCGAAAAAAGGTGTGGTGGTCGATCTGGGCTTGCTCGATGACGATAAGTAAAAAGCATGCGACTTGCGAGGCGAAAAAAAGTCCCGGGGAATGGAGTCACGCCTTGTCGAGCTCCACGGGTGGAACTGCCAATCAGCACCTGAATTGACAACGCAGAGCTACTGCAGATTTCCGACTCCAACGCTCCAAGTCGACGTCTCACTTTTCTTCTTCGGTCAGTGCGGTGTCGGTGGGATGATCCGGAGTCCTGGCACTGCTCGATGAGTAACAGAGTCAGGAATCAGAGGCGGGGCCGTTAAAGTCACGTGCTAGGTACACGTGACAGGCACCGTCGCTCTATCCTCGCTCCACTGGACCCTCTTGTACTACTCAGCACTCGCCAGTGTCCAGGAGTCTCATTGTAATGCCCCTGTCAGCCTTGCTTCGTCTATACTACTGAGGCAAATTAGCACAATTACACCTGCACTGGGTGGCGACTGCCCGAACAGTACCAATGTTGCGCTGATTATCTTGATCTAATCTTGTTGCAGATCACTTGCATCATCGACTATCCTAGTGCTAGTACCCACAATGGGTGCGCACCTAAGAAGCTTCTATACCTTCCAGAACACCACCCAAGGCCACAGTTTCCATAGTTGCCCGTTGGCGAAGCAATATTATTCCCAGGATCATGTATCCAGCCACTGACGTCTGCAGCGTGGCAGTGAGGAGAACAATGCGCCCGGAACTTTACCTGGTACTGGTAGAAGGCATAAAAGCTCCGGGGCTGTGTCTCCTGTGCCCGAAGGCCGTTCCTTGTCGCAGGCGAGGCTTAGCATTTTGGCCAAGCCGATCTCTAGCCGGTGTCGTAATACTCCAGGTCATTGAGCAGGTAAGACGCGGGGCAACGGTGCCCTGAAGATCGATTCGCCTCGTGACAGTGCATTCGGCTGTCATTGCCTTTCTCAACCCGCCGGGCATTGCGAACCTTACGGGCTGGCTGGAAAATCAATCCCGTGGGTGAGTCAATAGCGACGCTGGATATAAAGGGCAGAGAAGACCCTCCCAACTCGTTCATCGCCTGAGCACATCCTATCAGAAATCCTAATCTCTACATCACAATGGGCTTGTTAAGCAAAACGATCAAGATTGAAGAGAAACTGTCACAAGACAGTCTGCCGGCATATACTCTGACTCCAGACCAGCAGCCAGGAGTTCCTCAATTAAACTTGGCTCAGAATGCGGGACCTGCAGCCTATACGACTGTCACTCACTCTGAATGCATCGCTCATCTCAAATTTCTCGCAGCGTTATCTGATTTGCGTGATACGGTAACGAGCATTCCAAATATCTATGACATACCAAATCCCGACGCAGGAGGGTTTGGATCTCATATCAACGAAGCTTGGGCTCTCGTCAAGGAGAAGCGGTGGGCTGTCTATACGGCCAAGGCTGTTGCGCGTTATACATCCTGGTGGAACGTATGCGTTCCAGCATCTCGCCCGCGGCCTACTGTCCAGGAGATTTCTTCCTCTGAATTCAACAATATTACCGTCTGTGATAGTCCCTTGAGCTGGGCCCAGAACGAACTGCCTCCATTAGGTTGGTCTTCACCTTTCTAATTCTTGGTGGGCCGCCCTGTTTACTAATGATCTGTCTAGACGTCTTGATGGTTTGGCATGCACATATGCTCAACCCTAGGGCATTCCTTGAAGACTGCATTCGGCATGGAAAGATCAGCTTCTGGTCAGCTGGGTTTCCATGGGAAGCAATCAATGCTTCCATCGACGACCAAACACTGGTATATGACGCCGGAACCGAGGCAACCGCGGCCTTTACCAGCAAAACCAACGGGCAATGGGATAACCTTCAAGACCTACCATTGAAGATGATTGACTGTCCCAGTTGCAGCCATTCAAATTCTACACCCTGGACTCGCGGGAGGGTAACTCTTCCTCTTGAGAAGACATTTGACAGCTGGACTGGTTACACGGACAAGAATTTTGGAATATACTGCAGCCAGTGCAGGCTTAGGATCACTCACGATACGCTGCGTGTCCAAAAGTTTCGAAATGATGTCAATGATCTTTCGGATGGGGATCTTCCCATGCCAGGGACCATACTTAACTCATGGGGCATACCGGAACCCCAGAGCGCAACGCGCCGACGACTGCAGCAAGCGAATTTTCCCAATCGGCTGCTTCAAACGGCCAAACGTGATATTCGTGAGTACATGAGATCGACCCTGTGGGTCAGCCCTAGCGTGACCATGCTGCGCGACTACCTGGGGGCCTTGGTGCAAGACAAGGAGGTCATGCGTAGAGCGAACCCGACCAGCGTTGGAACGTCCCTCTATAAAGACGAGAAAGTTGCCTTTCGTCGCATGATGTCCAGATACTGGGACAACAGCTCCCAATTCGCGCTCGACCTCGTCGGCGCGGTCGTCCGCCAGGGAGCCTTCATTAATAAAATGGATAGCCTCGACTGGCTGCACTCACCAACCTTAACGGAGACTATGCTACGCCTAATCCGAAAGTACGCCGTCTTCTTCCAGATCATGGCTGGCAACCCAGGTCACATGGCCGTACCAACCCTCGACGTCGACCTCGCCTGGCACACCCACCAACTCACGCCCGGCCGCTACTTCGAATTCTCCCTACACCGCACCAAGCAGGACGGCCGCTGCCCAATCTTCATCGACCACGACGACAAAGTTAGCGAAACAAAGCTCTCCGATGGCTTTGAGTGGACCGCCAAAATGTACCGCAAGCTCACGGACGGCGGCATCTACAGCGAATGCACCTGCTGGTACTGCGAGGCCACCCGCGGCCCAGACCTTCACGGCCGGATGCACTTCCCAACCTCCTCCGGCGCAAAGGCCCGCTCTGCAGCTTCCAGCCTGCATGATGATCCGTCGATCTCCTCAGACCCAGAGAAGAACCCGCACATCTCCGCGCACAGCGCTGTCAAGACGAAAAATACGACCACAGGGATAGACCCTAACCTGTTGAAATTCCTCAAACTCCGCTCCGACTACGAGCGGAGCCGCCGCCGCGCCGATAAGCGGAACGGAAAGTCTCCGCCGGACAATGATACCAAGGGGAGACGCGACTCAAAGTACGACGCTGACGCGCACGCCGCGTATCCGCTCATGTGGGGATATCCCGTCTTCGTGCCTTACTATGTGCCCTATGGCGGAGACCCTGGTGTGCATTGTGATGCGTATGCTGCGGATCCAAGCTGCATGAGTCTGCAGGCTGGGCATCCTGGGAACTGCGCCGCTGGTACTTGTGGAGGTGCTGTTGCTGCAGGAGTATGTGGTGGGCATGGTGCTGGGTGCAGTGGCGGGTGCGCTGGTGGTGACGGCGGAGGCGGAGGCGGCGGTTGCGGTGGAGGGGGAGGGGGTTGCGGGGGAGGAGGAGGAGGAGGCTGTGGCGGAGGTGGTGGAGGTGGTGGAGGATGCGGCGGAGGAGGAGGGGGTTGTTAAGGTTGAATGTGTGCACGATTTTGCGAGATGACTTGAGCGTTTGTTGTTTGTTTGCCAACCCCTTCGTTCTCTCCACGAGATCAGAATGGTCATTCATGAGGAAAATTCCGCGCTTAATGGTAATAATGAAATCGATCTTATACTTTCCAACCTCGACGCTATAAGAAGCCACAAGCGAGTGTCCAACGGGTATCTACAAAACATAAACCCATGCAAATGATCAACATCTGATAACATTGGTTCCAAGAGAACAGGTATATACCCAAGGATGTATTCAAGAAAATAGCCAACATGATAAAGAATATGTAGGTGGACAATATACAGTAGAAACGAAGAACTGTTAATCAGAAGGGGTATTTCACATGACGGCACACTTGCTTCGCTTCTTGCTTCTCTCGTAGATAGTGCGCTCATTCCACTCCTCGATGCGTCTTCGCCATTGCTGTTCCGGCGCAACGGACTGTGCGCTGGAGTGTGTAGGATCGGTAGATGCCCGGCGGTTGCGGAGGGCTGCTGCTGATAAGGGTGGTTGATAGTCATATGATTGGGTGCGATCATGCTGTCGAGCGCTCGTATGTTGGACTGACGTTGGTGTTTCGGGGCTCTCTGGTATAAGATGTTCCGGGATAAGGTTTGGCGAAGATAAAGAGTAGAGGTAGTTGTTCATTGCAGGAGGAGTAGGTGGTACCGCCGGCATAACTAGTTGAGAATAGCTAAATTGTGTGTGGCTTGGAACTTGAATAGGCGCAGGTTGGGCTTGAGCCTGTATTGTTGGAGCAATAGGATTTACCAGCATTGTTCCATTTGGCGCTGCTGGTACAGCAATAGGCACCATTTGAAAACCCTGTGGATGTGCCGGTACCGTTGACTCGTTGACGCTACTAAGAGGTTGAGTCTGAGAGCTCGAGCCTGCTCGTCCTCGGACTAAGCTAGTATGTCTTCGGTGGTGACCAGAAGTCGAGGTCTCCCCAGCGTTTCCTCTCACTCGTGAAGCCAAACTCGAGCCCGTGATAGTATTCAGCCTGTGTAATGAGGGTCGAGATGAAGATTCTGATGAGAAACGAGTTGAAAGAGACCTTCGGAATGACTCCGCTGCATTCTGACCGTATCTTCGCGTTGGAGGAAGCAGACTCCTTCTCAGGTAGTCGGGAAGAGGTGCGTCTGCCTCGCGCGAATAGGGAGGAGGTGGGGGAACCCAGTTATCCGCATCGCTTTCGTGAGGAATCTGAAAAACGGCAGGAACGGTGGAATCTTGTATCGCACGGCGGGTTTCTTCAGCCACTCGCCTACGATTTGCGGCGGCAGCAGTAGCAGCACGCCGTAATGTGTCTTGGGATCGCGGTTGTGTGTTGTCGTAAGGACTATCCAAAATAGGAGGGATCTCACCGTCCGCAACTTCACTTGACGAGGCAGAAAGATAAGAACTGTTTCTGCGGGGGCGAGGACGGTTATTCGAGCTGGCGGCCGGATACGACTCGCGGTTTCCTCTGCCGGTACTCCCGCGATGTACACGAGTTCTTCTCCTTTCCAGCTCAACTTCAGTGTCTAAACTGGAATTCGGTTCACGCAGCAACACAGGCTCTGCCTCGCCGATCTCTATGATGAGTTCTGTCGATTCCCCGTTCGTGGCCGAGCATGCAAAGTCTAAAAGTAGTATCCGTCCGCCGTCCAGAGGTACGTCTTCGTCACCAAAGCTGGCATTATCGACGCCGCCAGGAGCCACAGCGGCTAACCTTCGTGGTTGCCCAGTGCTATAGTTACGCCTCACCCAGTGAGCAGCAGTGATGCCGGCAATATCAGTTACCCTATGACCGTTAATGAGTACCTTTGGTCGTGTTATGGTCTGCTGCAGTCGGCTAATGTTGGTTCCCGTATCTGTACCGACGGTCGACTGGCTCTGAGCAGTTCGAGGTCGTGCCTGCGCTTCGCTGGCATTTGGCGTCACAGGAGCAATATCAAGTCGATCAGGAAGACCGTAGACCCATACCCCGGAATCATGAAACCCCAAAGCAACAAGTTCGCCCTCGCAATCCGCAGAGGCGAGCATCATCGGAGGGTGCTCCTTAATCGTATCTTCAGACATGGGACTAGCAAAGTATATTGTCCCGGAGCTAGACTTATTAAGCCCAGTGGCTCTAAAAGTACCTAGTTTGTTGTCATATCCCAGAATCCAACTCCCTTCACCTTCTGTATGTGATGGCAGCAGACAAGCATAACTATAATTGTGGACAACTTCCGGGAAAAGTATTTGGGTAGTCCACATCTGAACTTGGACATCCTTGACGGAGATCTCGGGCTCCTGCTCGCCGTATAGGGGTACTGTTATAGTAACCAGGCTTCCCGTTGAAGGATTATCGGAAGAGCCCAGAAGGATGACTCCGTCTGACGAAAACGAAAGGGAGTCCACCCCTGCACAGCGAACGGCCCTTCGCTCGGTTGCTAAAGCCCCCTCGCCGACGGCGTAGACTTCAATCATATCATTGTACGCAATAGCAAGAACGCTACCAGCCGGAGAGAGAGCCAGGGTACGCGGAACGTCGTTCAGTTTGAGATTCTGAATAAGCTTGGCTTCTGCGTTAGAAAGGGTGTAGATGTTGACCTGATGACTTGAAGACACAACGGCAAGAAGCGAACCGTCATCCAAAATAGTGGCATGCAGCGGGCGCCTCAAAGTTTTGAGCTCATACTTCACGGCTGGGGGGTCCGCTGCCACATCAAGCACGACAATGCGAGAAGAGCTGATACAAAGGATAAGTTGACCATTCTGTGAGAAGGCAAACCGAAAAGCTTCGCCGCGAGGGAACGCCGTCGACGAGCTCATTGAGGTGGAAATGAGTTTGACCAGAATTTGGTGGGGGCGAAAAAAGACATCGAACCCATTGCGCCTGATTTCAGAAAAGAATTGCCGCTTGAGAATAGCCAGATCACCGGTTTGCGTCCGGTCAGCATCGGCAGCTTTCTGCGACAGTGCAAAAGATGGGCACTGGCACAAGTGATGTCCATATAACAGGGGCGAATTGGATATTCGCCGCCATTTTCGGTTCAAAAAAGCCAGCGATGCGAATGTACTTGCATCAGCTACATGGAGAATTCTGCACACTGAGTCAAAAAATGCTAGGGTTTACATGGGGTCTCAAATTGAAGCCCTAGCCTCGCAGCTGTAGGAAGGCGAAGCAGAACTTACTGCTCAATCACAGTCCGAGGCAGACGACTGAACGGAGTTCCTGGCGTATCCCGGGGGGCTGGCGTCCCTGGGGCCTTTTTGGGCAATACATGCGACTCTGTGGTTTGGGGTTGTTGCGTGGTATCGGACTCGACGAGCGACTCGCCATCACCAAGTCGCTCTGGCGGAGAGGGCCGGACATCCTCCTCCATCTTCAGTCGAGGTACCTGGGATATATAAAAGGCATATCCGATATCAATTGCATGCACGCATGGTCTTCAATGTCAATCTCAGAGAGAAATCAGGGGGTGCAGGTCCTGTAAAAGTCAAAGGTGCTCGCTAGCGACATGGGCAGGTGGCTGTGTCGCTTCGACGGAGATCTTGCCCGATCACAAGAGGGGCCGCTTTATTGGCTCTCTACTCTAAGCCCAGTTGCAGCAGCAGCGCATCCCCGCAGGGATTTCAAACACACTAGCACGGCCTGACACACGATTGGGATGAGAGGCGGAGGCCGATAGCCAAAGACTGCGGATTGTCGAGTCGCGAGTCGCGAGCTGTGGCCAGGCAGAAGCGACCTGGGGTTGATGGTGTCCATCGTTCATCGTTAAAGGCCGATATAAATAAAAGGCACGTGGTTGGCCAGGGCGATGACTCAGCATTCTCCCCCACAGCTTTTGTCTTTTGGCGGGCGATAAGAAAGTTCCAGTGGTCCAGGTCCCAGAAAAAGAAAAGAAACGAACTCTGCTGCTATTTGTTGGCAGGAGGGCTACAGAGTACCAAAGTACTAAAGTACTATTGACTCGGAAAGGATTGACCTGTCAATTGGCCATCTAGCTCTGTGGGCTTGTCATTGTTGCGATCAGAGACAATGTCGCATGCTGACTGCTGAGTGACTCCGCAATTAGATGCCGCGCTTGATTAAACTGCCCTGTCAGGCCGTCTCAGATTGAGAGAAGCCTGACTGAATGTTCTAGCCCAGAGATAACGGTTTATCTGTTCTTATCTGGCATATCTACCTGCTCCCGGCTGCAGATCACAAGAGATCTCGGCAAACACTATCTTCATCTCCCTGCTCGATTCCGCCTGGCCCTGTCAAGAATCTCGGAATCCCGCCCCGACAAGCGGGTGAGTCACGTGCTCCACTGTCCTTCTTTGCGCCGTATAATCCATGCGCCAGCGTTGGATTAATTAGATACTTGACGTCGTTGGGGCACAACATGCCTCCTGCAGCTGTCAAGCCTAGCCCAAACCCAAAGGTTGCCACACCGTCATTGAACGCTGGGGCAAGACCGTACCGGTCACACAAGGTCAGGGCCTGTGATCTGTGTCGGAAGCGCAAATCAAGATGTACAGTGGACATTCCAGGCCAATCATGTCTGTTATGCCGAGTCCAAGGAGCGGACTGTCACTATCAAGAGGAGCCCGGCAATGAGCTGCCCGCTCCCCACAGCCAGGACCCTGCAGGATGGCTCTCGGACCCCGTTGGCGATGGTTTTCACACAGGCCAGAAACGCAAGCGCTCTCCAGACACTGTTTCCCCGCCAATGACCTCCCGTCGGGAGGATGACATGTCTGAAGTCCGGCGGTCCCACTCAGCAGTACCCCGTCGAGGGAGTGAGCCAAGACGACAAGGAGTCGAGGACCCTCACAATGAATCTGTATTCATTGTCGGCCCAGTAGTAGCCGACGACGCCAATGTGATTGAAAAGCACATGCCTCCGCAGCAATCCAACAAGTCGGTGGAGCCAAAGAACCACCCATACAATGTTTATTCGAACGACCCTAGAAAACCCATTCTGTACACCACCGTGTCCAGAAGGAGACAAGGCATGCGTGTTGGCATACCGCCCGGCGAGAATCAGAAAGAGATATTGGAACAGATACTTGGACCATTTAAAGACGATTTAGTCAGACTGTACGCTTTTCTGGGCATTTGACCGTGCAACTCGCTAACGCTAATCATAGCTTTCTAGACCGATTCAATGCAGCTTTCCCCATATTTGACGGCGAAGCCTTTTGGGAAGCCTACATCTCAGACTCGCCCAGCGAGCCGCCCGCTTCCCTCCTATGCCAGGTCTATTCTATGTCATTAGTTCATTGGAAGCACACACCTAAACTTGCTTGCCATCCTAAACCAGATGTCCGGTATGCTGTGAATCTGACCGTGGCAGCCCTTCACGAGGAGTTCTCCGCCCCAGGGCTGTCAACTATCAGTGCAGCTCTTATTGATTTGTCTGGGCGACCTATCTTTTCTATGACTGGTAATGCTATCAGCTGTGGACGGATGGTATCCCTCGCTCATTGCCTTGGACTGAATCGAGATCCTAGCAACTGGAAACTGTCCCAACAGGAGCAAAACCAGCGTGTTCGTCTCTGGTGGGCTGTTGTTATACATGATCGCTGGTTAGTGTGGAGATTTCTTCACTTTTAATGTCTTATGGCTACTAACATTTCGTCAAGGGGGAGTTTTGGGCACGGTGTGCCTCCCCAGATCGCTAGAAACCAGTACGATGTGCCTCTTCCTACTGTCGAGGTCCTAGTACCTCCAGCATCGCGTACTCCTGAACGAGTAAGGGCAGCGCATTGTCACATTGCGCTATGCCGATTAACCGAGATCTTGGGTGAGCTGCTTCCGCTCGTCTACGGCCTCCAATCTCGATTACCTCGCGAGACGACCAAGAAGGTTCGCCAGATTCGGACAGACCTTGACGTCTGGGAAGACTCTCTCCCAGACTGGTTAAGATCACCACTGGGTCCATCAGAGGACAGGATAGCAGGCCTCAGTAGCTTACAACTAGCCTTCTTGGCCGTGAAGTTGCTCGTTGGGAGGGTAGAACTGAATGTAAGCACCCGCCTCAGGAGTACGCGGGTCCAAGCACCAGACTAATATACTATAGGACGTGAACAACTCAGAAACAGATCTTCCTGAAGCCCGCCGGTACTTCCACACCGAGTGCCGAAAGGGAGCCGAAGAAATCGTGCAGTTCATCTCATCCCTCCGGAAAGAGAACTTCAAAGAGTTCTGGCTGCCTTGTACGTGGACCTCCGGCGCACCTCAAAACACCTCGCTCAATATAGCTAACACCCAGCAGACAGTGCCTTCCACCTAACCTCAACAGCAACGCTCCTCGTCCGCTGCGCCTTCGAAACCTCCGACCCCGAAGTCGCCCGCACCTGCCTCGCAAACGTAGAATCCTTCCGCGCCATCCTCCGCCGCGTCCGCGAAGAGTACGACTGGGACGTAGCAGACATGTGCCTCGATCACTGCGAGCGCATCCTCAATCGCCTCCCTGGGAATGGCCTCAACGGCACCGCGTCTGCCACGGGCGTTTGCAACGCGCACGGGGCCAGCGGCGGCGCAGGCGTCATGGGACCGCCCGATAACACGAATGGACTAGTCAACCCAGCAGCAATCTCGATCTCGCTGCCTGAGACACAGACGAATAATGATATTGTGGATGATATGATGTCGATCTCGAACACATTCGGGACCATGGATGGGTTCCCGTTTGATATGACGGGGATCTGGGATGTTTCGGTATTTCAGGATGTGAATCTTACTTAGCTTATTTGGCATACGCTACGAGATGGGAGTTGTGAAGAAGAGGAGGGGAGAGGGGAAGGAAGGCGATGGTCCTCTTAACAGGCGCCTCCCTGTGTAGATGCTTTACTTATATATACCCAGTCTAGACGGCTCGCGGTTACGAGTCACGAGATGCATGTTCAACAATAGCAGGTTCATAAATATATGTTTACCATTGGAGCACACAGTCTCAATTAGACACCGAGAGGTGATAATTACAAGCACGAGACTATTGGGGATAGATAGTCCTCAATTTATACAACATTATATTTAAAATTTCGCATGCTATTTTACAATCACTCATGATGCTCAGGTAGTCACTAACCAAGAAAGAAAAAGAAAAATGCCCTCTATTTAATACACTACCACCGGAGAAAGGAAATCTGCAAGAGCGTCGGAGGCGCACATTATATGGGAGGGGAGAGAGAAAAGGGGCTTATAGGCAAGCAAGGGTTACTCGTCCTTGCCATTGAATAGACAGCAATAGAGATGTTATAGGCATTCCTCATGAGGTAGTATTGATTTACTCCTTCTTGGCACCGCCGAGGAAGCCGGTCAACGAACCCTTCATGCTTTCCATCTGCTCCTGGCGAAGCTTCTCTTCCTCGGCAGCCATTTCAGCAAGCCATTTCTCTCCGTTCTCGCGGATCTCCTTTTCAATCATCTCGTAGTTCTTCTGGCCACGCTCGCGAATTTGGTCCCAGAGCATCTTGCCCTCCTGCAGACCCGCGGTGGGCGACTGTTCACCATCCAGGGTGCGAGGGGATGACTTCAGACCAAGCGCCGAGGCCAAGCTACCAACGCCACTCCTGGGGCGTTTCTTCTGCTCCTCGGCAAGCTCCTTCTCAAAGCGCTCGCGCATGGCCTTCTCACGCTTGGCAAACTCAATAGGGATTGGTTGGTCTTCGAAGGACTTGAGGACTGTGCGCACATCATCCACGCCCATACCAGCAATGTATTCAAGGAAGGGAATCAGAGCAACGAGGGTCTTGTCCTTGGGGTTTCCATTCCACTTGTCAAGAATAATAGCGTTCTCAGGCTGTAGACGGGCGTGCTCATCCTTGGTGTCAATCAAAATGACCTTGGAGAGGTCACGGTTGAGGTAGGAGAGATCCTGATAAATCAAGTTAGCCACAGAGAGCCCATTAGAGTAAGCTATGCCTATTACATACCTTGATGTATTCGCCATCCTTGTACCTGGTAGCTTCCCTGAACAATGGCCAGCGGATGATACGGTAGGGGTCGAGCTTGCGAAGTACCTGATCGGCCATCATGCTAGGCACACTGGTGAAGAGGACAAGTTCGTAGTATTGGTTAAGATAGCGAAGGAAGTAATCGACTCCAGGTCGTTTGGCGACCCGCCATCCATGTTCACGGCTCCACTCGCTGTGCACAAGCAGATCCTCCAAACTCAAGACCAGTGTGTAGGGTTGGCGAAGGTTAGGGTCTTCATCGGGAAGCAGCTTTGGGAAGGCAGGGTCTTTGTAGTAGCTGGTGATGTCGCCCGATCGAGCTTTAATACGGTTGTACCAAAGTCCGAAGCCCCAGCCGGATGGAGCCTCCGGATGGGCGTTCTCCTCTTCGACGGTATCCCAGTTTCGCCCGAAGTATGCCATACCACCAGCGCTTCCCAGCAAGAGAAGTGCGTACATCAGCTTAGCCATACGGGCTCGCTTGCGGTCCAGAGACGATTCGTAGCCGCCCTTAGGGATATCGCCACGGCCGTCATCGTTGTAATCTTCCTCGAACCGGGAGGGGTCTTCAGTTAGGTTCAATGATCCGGAGCCACCTTTTTTAGTGCGAGCCTCCAGTTCAGCGGCGAGGGTGGAAGGGATACCCTGTGTAAGGTCGGGGAGCGGTCTCTGAGGCGCATCTTGTTCGGGTGGTGTAGAAGAAGATTCCGGCTTAAGTAGTCAAATTAGATCAAACTATACCCACTGGTTTGAAGAGTCCTAACTTACAGAGCCGGAGGATTGTGATGTAGTGTTTGCGGTGTTGGCTTTAGGGTCTGATGTCGTTTCGAACTCCGTCTGTTCCGCGGCATATTGCTCTTGTTGCGAGGCCTTGGCGGGCTGTTCAGGCTTCGAAGACTTGACGGATTCGGGGAGCTTGTAGGGGGTCTTGGGCTTGGAGGCCTTCGCGTAGCATCGCGAATGTGAAACAGGGATAGCTGATAGGCGAGGAGCGGAGACGAGACCGCTTGGCCTCGTCAAGGGTAAAATGGCACGGCGAAGCATGCTGTGATAGTTGAACGGAAGTTAAGAAAACAGTATACACCTGCTCAGCACAAGAGGGGTGAGAGCGTTGGCTCCGGGCCAGAAACGACGCCGCTCGGGGTATAAAGAGTCAGTTCGAGCGGCGAGAGAAACAATAATGTAATACTCGCAATTGAAGCTGAAAAGCGGCCGGGTGTCGAGGTCGCTGCCAGGAAAACCTGAAGTTTCATCATCGCTCTCGCTGCTACGGCGGAAGGTCACGGACCACTTGCGCATTTTCCGGTCCTATATAAGGACCCGCCGCTTGCCAATTTCTTACCTTTTCTTTTTTTTTCTCCAATTTTGAAAGTTGATCACCCAGTCCACAAATTTGACCCTTCGTGCCATTTTCACATGCATGCCGGGTTGTATTAGCTGGGGAGACTGATATTCCCACACCCAAGAGCCGCGGCGAAGAATTTTTGTGCAGCCGCAGCCCCGTTAGTGGGATACAAACCTCATATATCTGTCTCTCGTTGATAAGTGGTAGGCTCATGCCTGCTATCTTGTGAAAACGTATCGTCCTGTTCTTCACGATTTCAGTTTAAAATCAATAATGGCATGTTTTAGACCATCAATCGCCTAGTGACGGCTTACACACTTCCGTATCGTTCCTGCGTATATTTAGATCACAGTCTTTCAATCTCCCACGATGACCGACGACCTCATAGAACCTCTGCGGAGAGTACGTTTCGCGGATCCTCCACCCGGGGGTGGTCGATACAAGCTTCGCAATATAGCGTCGACGGCGTACGATTCTGACGAAGACGAAGAGGAGGAGATTTACCCCACGCCGAGTGAGCCATTCCGCTTATTCGACTTGCCGGCTGAAATCCGTCTACGCATCTACCACTTTGCCCTTTTCACACCCCGGCGTCGCAGCAAGGAGACAAACGGCAACGTGGGGGCTTCCGCGAGGAACCCCTCGCGCTCTCCTCAAGCGGATCGAATTGCTCTTTTTCTCGCTTCGAGACAACTGCATGATGAAGCATCTGATTACTTTTACTCGACGCAAGCTTTTCGCATCTTCCATATCCAAGACTATTCACGGATACCTACTGTCCGGAGTATACCGACCAAATATCGCTCATGTATCGGTACGATCGAGTTGATACTAGGATCAAGCTGGACGGCACCGCCTCGCTCATGGAGGGTTACTCGCCAACTAGGGCTGGAAGAGATGACACGCCTCCGGGTTCTGAAGGTCTTCGTCGAGTGCGATCCGTCCCATCCAGTATTCAACGGCTTCCGCATCTCAAATGACTTCTACTCCGACTTTGCCGGCGGTTTGCTACAGCAAATCCTGGAAAAACTGCCACGTTTGGAGTACGTCGAATTTGATGGAAACCCGTCCGTCATGAAGGGTGGAGCATTGATGAGGCGACTGCTGCATGAAGCAAGAACAGCAGGCAAGAAAATCGTGTGGGGTCCTCAAAGAGGTTGGACAGACTACGATAAGGAGGACATGATTGCCGAGAGGGTTGTCTACGGATTGCAGAGCACTGCCAGAAGACCCCAAGTGACTTATGTCAGAGAGAACCCTTCATTCTTTGAAGAAATTGTGTAAATATAACTTGGATGAAAACTCTAAGGGTTTTGTACATAGGTTTTTAGCCACTACGTCTTAATCAAAGGATTGGTAAACCATGTCGTTCAAGCTCTAGGTCTTTGGTCAAACACGCAGACACGACACTCGGGATGTCATTTCGTCAAGTCAATAAGATCTGTAGCTATGTTCTAATAGCATATATCCATTATAGCTCCTCGTCCACTTCCATGCTGGTGCCATTCTGAGGGCCTTTGCCATTCGACTGACGTGCCACCGAAGCCTCCTTATCGATCATCTGCCGTGAGACAGCAACAATGTTGTCTTCGATCAACTGTTGGCTCACGTCCTCGATGTCTGGTGTATTTGTCAGAATATGCTCCAGATCATTTTCGTAATGGATATTGAGCGCTTACGCTTCTTGGGGTCAACCTTGCCAACATATCTCGTCTTCAACTGGTCCTTGGTGAGCTCAGTCTCTTCCTTCACTCGCTTCTCGTAGCCCTCGGCCAAGTTGACGAGCTGCTTCATACGGTCAACGTTGTGCTGGCATTCGTCATGGAAGTCATTCATTTGCAGCGCCTCTGTCCAGACTTGCTTGTGAAGGTTCATCAGCATGTTCTCCTCAAGTCCTGTCTTGCGGTAGTTGATGCCAATGCTGTAGTAGTGTCTGTTTAATCCATGAATCAGAGCCTGAATTGATGGCTTGTTCAAGTGACCAAGGTTGGAGGTGGTTTGTCGGGGTTCTTGACCCATAACAACGGTCTGGGGCTGAATAAGACGGAAAGCATCGATGACGACCTTGCCTTTGACGGACTGAATTGGGTCAACGACTACAGCGACGGCGCGTGGCGTGAGCTGCTCGAACGATTGCTGGGTGTTAATATCGACGGAGGAGAGCCAGCATCCAAAACCGGGATGGGAGTGATACCAGCCGACAACAGGTTCCGGTCTAAAGCTACTTTTCAGCACGGTCCGAGCATTATCGCCTGAATGAAACCTACCGTCCAGTTTGCCGAAGCATGTCCATCATCTTGGTCTGGAATACGGGGTCGACAGCTTCGACACTGACACCTGTACCACTTTGAGGCATGGCAAACACATCCGTTACCCGCACCGTATATTCATCCACAAATTCACCCAGCATCAGACCCATCACTTCCATGGGCACACCTGCTCGTCCATGCCTTAGCATCTTCAATAGCGCGAGTGATGAAATGTGTACGGTTTCGCAGTTATCGAGGAGGTTCGTGTCCTAGATGGTTACGTATCAGCATATAGGACTCGGCCTCTCTACACGCCGGGAAGTTCCAAGTAATTAAACACATAATGCTCAACTTCAGATAAAGCAGTAGGGTAAGGTAGCCGGGAAATGTCCACTCACAGCACCTGGGGCCGCGCCATTCATCCCCATGCCTTGGGCGGCCTGGATCATTCGAGTGAGTCTATCCATTGTTGTCGATGAAAACTAGAGGAAGACGAAGTAATCGGAAGCAAGAAGTAAAGGACTACTTCCTCAGCGGAAGCTTCAGATAGCCTGTTGGCGTTGGAGCGGCGCCCACGGGATGAGAATAGAATGTGGAAAGGAACTCAAAGTTGTACAGATATTGAAGCAGAGGATGAGAGAGCAGAGGAGAAGGACGAAGATGGGGGAAAAGGTATCGAATGAGGCGTTGGTTAAGATGCCGTGTCCGTGATGATCCAGGCTTGAGCTTCGCAGGCATGAGAGGCTGACGAAGGCGGTGAAGGCAGCTCCTGTGCGGGCGCCGTCTTTCGTTCGGCCTCCCCTTCGTTTCCTCCCAGCCCGGAGTAGATTCTCATCCACCCTAATCTACCCCATAGCTCCAATCTCTCTGATGTATACTCATTAACCCTTTTACTCAATAGACGGGTGTATCTGCTTATTTCAGGCAAGATTTGATCCCGGATCTTGCGTTTCCTGCCTTTTAACACGGCCTTCTCTATTTCCGAGGAAACTCCGCGCTTTGGAGATATTCCCATCCGCCGTCCTGACTGAGAATAGACTGTCGCCTTATTACGAACCAACCTTCACCATGGCCTCAGGAACCTCGGGGCCTGCAGGGCCTCCTTTGGACCCCATCAATCTAAATGGAGCTTCAGATCGCAGCAAGAGAGTCGCGTATTTCTATGACTCCGATGTGGGAAACTATGCATATGTATCGGGGCATCCCATGAAGCCTCATCGCATCAGGATGACGCACAGCTTGGTGATGAATTACAGTCTCTACAAAAAGATGGAAATCTACGTGAGTTATTGTGGATATGTTGGTTTGGGAAGCTTTGCGCTAATCGATGCCCTTGTAGCGTGCGAAGCCCGCTTCCAAGTTCGAAATGACCCAATTCCACACCGATGAATACATCGACTTTCTCTCAAAAGTAACCCCCGACAACATGGAGGCCTATGCGAAAGAACAAAGCAAGTACAATGTCGGTGACGACTGTCCTGTATTTGACGGGCTGTTTGAGTTCTGCGGTATCAGCGCTGGCGGTAGTATGGAGGGTGCTGCCCGCCTCAACCGGAATAAATGCGATATCGCCGTGAACTGGGCTGGCGGCCTCCACCACGCCAAGAAGAGCGAGGCAAGTGGTTTCTGCTATGTCAACGGTAGGTCAAATGCTGATCTTTGAATTTTACGGCATGCTGATGGATCAATCCAGATATTGTTCTCGGAATCCTTGAGTTGCTCCGCTTCAAGCAGCGAGTTTTGTACATTGACATTGATGTCCATCACGGTGATGGCGTGGAAGAGGCGTTTTACACTACAGACCGCGTGATGACCGTCTCATTCCACAAGTACGGCGAGTACTTCCCCGGAACCGGCGAACTGCGCGATATTGGAGTTGGGCAGGGTAAATACTATGCTGTCAACTTCCCGCTCCGTGATGGTATTGATGATGTTTCGTACAAGAGCATCTTCGAGCCTGTCATTAAGAGTGTAATGGACTGGTACCGTCCCGAGGCTGTTGTTCTCCAATGCGGCGGCGACAGTCTCTCGGGTGATCGCCTAGGATGCTTTAACCTCAGCATGCGTGGCCACGCGAACTGCGTCAACTATGTCAAAAGCTTCAACCTACCAACGCTGATCCTCGGAGGTGGTGGTTATACCATGCGCAATGTTGCACGAACTTGGGCCTTCGAGACTGGTATTCTTGTTGGCGATAGCCTAGGCTCTGAGCTTCCTTATAACGACTATTACGAGGTAAGTACCCCATTGGTGGCATATTAATCAGTATGCTTATGCTAGACAGTACTTTGCACCTGATTACGAGCTTGATGTCCGCCCATCAAATATGGACAATGCGAATACGAGAGAGTACCTGGACAAGATTCGAACACAGGTTGTCGAGAACCTCAAGCGGACAGCCTTTGCTCCATCTGTGCAAATGACTGATGTCCCACGTGAATCCCTGGTAGACGGCATGGATGACGAAGCCGAGGCGATTCTCGACGATCTGGATGAGGATGAAAACAAGGACAAACGTTTCACAAAGCGACGGTTTGATCACTATGTCGAGAAGCCAGGCGAACTAAGTGACAGCGAGGATGAGGATGAGAATGCCGCAAATGGCGTCAGCCGCAAACCGACTCACTTAAAACGACGCAACCAGGCCAACTACCGGCTAGATCTTGCTGATTCTGGGATTGAAAGTGGAATGGCTACACCACAAGATGCCTCATCGGTGCCTGATGACGAGATGGACATTGGTGCCGATGCTAAGATGACAGAAGCGCCTGGACCAGAAGGCGATTCTGAAGCCCAGGGAGCGTCTTCCGCTGCCGATGCTCCGTCCAGAGCAGAGAATAGATCCACTGACGAGCCATCTGAAATGATGATCGATGCGAAAGAGCCCGCTCCTACATCCGTGCCTGTTTCTCGCCCAGACTCTGCAAAACCAGCAGATGAAGATACGACCATGGAAGACGCAGACATTCCCGTGCCTGATGTAAACCAGGAGCAAGCGTCAATGGTAAACGAGCCGCTGCATAACAACCCCGCAGAAGAGACACCCGCGTCAGAGAGTGCCGTGCCCGAGACGACGCCCCAAACAAGGACATTGAATCCCAATGCAGGCCAGGAGCAGAAAGAGTCAGAGGCTGCGAAGGGGGCCGAATCCACGACAATGGCGACCGAGCCCCAAGACAAGGCTCCTGAAGCTCCTCAAACTGAGGTCACCCACGCGGTGACAGCGGAGCAAGAGACGCTCAAGCCCGAGGAGCCAAGTGCAGAGACACAGCCCGAAGCCTCGAAGGCGTAGGGGCTAGCCCCGCAATAATGGCAGCGGCGTTTGTACTCGGGTTCGTGGCGCAAAGGGCACGGTGTTTGGCTTGCAATGTTCTAAAGGAGGGTTGTTCTTTCGCATTTATGCTATACCGCTTAACATCTAAGCTTGATGAGGAAATAATTTATGTACTCAATTTCGATTCTTGTATTACATTGATTCTACGTTGCCTATTTCTTAGTTAGATCAAGAGAATTATTCTAATACCAAGAGAAGGAGAAATATAAGCCAGGCATCTACTCACGGAGTACCGCTCCAAGAGTCATAGATATAGCTCTCATCCCTATGCGATGCCCTCATAGATACAGCTGACAAAGCTAAAACAGAGATGTCTTCCCGAAACAGCAAAGCCTTAGGGCTCAGAGACCCCACTCAGAAGAGCCAATGAGGCCCCACCGCCAAGATTTTACAGAGCACACCCGCACTAAGCGAGAACACTGAGAAACCCAAGTGGAAAGCCATCCAACTCCGTCTCGACCTCTCGTCGCCTCCCTTCTGTCGCCAAACCCGTTATCCGACACCGTTAACGCGAATACATAGCCAAGATGTCTTCCAAGAGAGGGTGAGTTTTTGAGTTTATTTGGTCATGCTTGTGGTTTGCGCTGGGATATGCTACGCCACGGACGATTCGATTATCCGGCTCAATGTTGTCAATACGCGGAGAAGAAGCGATTCAATGATGAATTGGACGAGGAAGGGGGGGATATAAGAATTTATAAAACAAAACGACATGGACCGAACGACCGATCGACTTTTTTCCTTTCTCTGCGGCCGGGTGGATTCGATTTCGATTTGGGATTCGAGATTTGCTGGGGAAATGACCATGCCTTGAAAATACATTAGCTAACCGGTCTTTTCTAATCAGTCGTGGTGTTGCCGGCAACAAGCTGAAGATGACGCTCGGTCTGCCTTGGTACGTTCCATCCATCAACCCAATCCGAACCTACACAAAATGCACGCCGAACAGCGATCATCGAACATGAAACCGAATTCTCGATCCGTTCTACCCTCCTCTACACTCCAAACGAACCCACCGAATTTATCCCGATTTGGCTAGGAACTAGGACTAACATTCGAACAGCGGCGCCGTCCTCAACTGCTGCGACAACTCCGGTGCCCGTAACCTCTACATCATCTCCGTCAAGGGTATCGGTGCGCGCCTGAACCGTCTCCCCGCCGCCGGTGTCGGTGACATGGTCATGGCCACCGTCAAGAAGGGAAAGCCCGAGCTCCGTAAGAAGGTCATGCCCGCTGTCGTTGTCCGCCAGAGCAAGCCCTGGCGCCGACCTGACGGCATCTACCTCTACTTCGAGGACAATGCCGGTGTTGTACGTTTTCCCTGCGCCAACCGTTTGAGATGCGACCATCGAATACAATGAAGTCGCTTGAATTGAGAGGAACATGTCTAACATATGTTCAGATCGTCAACGCCAAGGGTGAAATGAAGGGTTCCGCTATCACCGGCCCCGTCGGTAAGGAGGCTGCTGAGCTTTGGCCTGTGAGTTCTATCCGATACTCTTATATCCGGTTCTCAACTGATGTGTTCTTCTCCAGCGTATTGCCTCCAACTCCGGTGTTGTCATGTAAACGGGTGTCCAACGGGAAATGGGATGTATTAGAACGAAATACCAGCGGGCTTCTTTTTAAAAATGAAAAAGATCTTGATACTCTTTCCATCTGTTCTCCTTGTTTTTCTTCCATCCGTCGCTCGGGCGAGGCTACATAGGCTGTCGTACGAATGGACAAATTATGACTCGATGAGCAATGATAATAAAGGGCAAAGAGACGGGTGCCTCTATAGTCTATACTCCGTAGTTACCCTCTTCTCTAGGCCTGGACCCCTGCTCTTATCGGCCGTAATCAGTATCCTTGTCAAGGCGGAGTATGCGGACATGTACAATTCTTATCCATTTTACACCCGGTGGTCATTCTAGACATCTTTCCAACGCTCTATTAATATACACCAAAAAAAAACCAAAATAATATCATATAGTACAAGAAACTCAATAAGAAGTCTGGTCCCTTCAACAAGACAAGCTTTCGAACCAAGCTCCTTATTTCGTCTTCTTATCAGCCGCGACAGGTGGCTTGGATGGCGATCCAGATCCAGAATATCCAAGCACCGAAACCAAAACATACAAGGACCCGACAACCAGCGTGATAAGATCAATCACATGCACCGCCCACCAGATATGCTGCACACCAGCAGGGCACATGGTGACAGCGTACTTCCACTCTGAGGCGGTAGCGTCGAACCATAGAGATAGAAGGCCTGCGTTGCCGCCATACTCGCCCATCATGGAGCGGAGCGTGATTTCTCTGATTGACGGGGAAGATGACTGCTCGTGGTTTCCGGCATTAGCATTATAACGTGTTGCATTCCATGTCCAGGCCGGCTGGTCATCTTTGGCTTCCTTGCGGAGAGTATCTTCGTTGTCCTCAGCAGCCGACTGTGATTGTTTCTGTATGGAATGAACGACATCACATCCCGTATGATCATGGCCTGTCAGGATGAGCCCGTTTCTCCCTCGGCCGCCTGCCGGCGCACCCTCATCCCCGCTCATTCCAAAAATCCCCTGCAGAACCCCATTGGAACTAACGTGCTCGCTGAGATGATTCTGCTCGCGTAGCCCGCCGGCCTTATATCGCTCTTTACTTGATTCATCGTCCTTCTCGAAGTAGGTAAAGTAAGGGCCATCTGTGCAGACGCCATCCGGCTTATGGAGCGGAAGGTGGGTAAGCAGAAGCGTAAACGTGCTCCGGTCATCGACAGGGTATGATCTATCAATAAGACTGTTGATATATGCGTACCCCTGGCGCTGGATATCCTGGGAGTAAACCGGGCCGTCGAGCGTCAGGCTATTGAGGTTGATAAGATGCAGCGTAGGCGTGATATTCCCAACCGGGGGGTGATGGAACCGGATGTCCCAGTTCGCACGGCCGAAGACTTCTTCAAAGCGTGAGATGCGCTGTTCACTGGCGTCCCCCGAGTACCCTACGTCGTGGTTGCCAACGATGTTGATAATCCGGTGTGCCCATTCGGACGAGGAGGGCAGTAATTCCTTTTCATTCTCGACCCCAGCAGCTTCCACATAGTCCTTTTCACCCGTTCGGGTAATCTCATCATCTACGCGCTCTCCACCCTTGAAGACACGCTGCCAATACCGATCCCCCCTCCGCCGAAACTCCTCGTCCGTAACCCATTGGCTTCCAATAAGATCGCCCAGGACCGTAACATGCGTCGGCCTTGTCCACCAGTGTAACGTGCGATATATGTGCGCGAGATAATAATCGTTTCCTAAGAGATCGAGTCGTTTTCGCTGTGCGGCAAGGGCGCGCGGGAGATCTTGCGCGACGAGGCTCCGCAGGGCCGTTGAAATCGTCTTCCAAACATCAAGGTGCGTCGGGAACGGCGCGATGTTGATGGATTCAAGGGTGTCGTTCCAGTGTTTCTGGATTCGGGCCCCGAGTTCGTTTTCTGGACGTGGGAGCGAGCTGTCGCCCTCGAGCTGGGGGTCGGCTAGGACGAGGAGGCGGAATATTGCTGGGTCTTGGTCGGAAGTGAATTGTGGCGTGAGGTGTTGTTTTGAGGTATATATGAATGCGCTGGCAGACTGCGAGGCATCGGAAATGTATGAAGGAAGAGGATATGCGCAGCCAGAGAAGACGGGGTAGAGGTACAGGTAGACGGTGGTGGTGACGGCGAGCGGAAGAAGGCCGAGGAGAAGCCGGGAGAGGAGCCAGCGCAGGGACATTGAAGCGACACAAAAGAAGGATATAAAATATTACATACGTTATAAAGTCATGTTCAATGATAGTCCATCCCTCAAAGTGGACAAGGAAGTTATAAACCATGCCTGACCTGGAGACTTAATTTCGAGGGCGGCTGGGCGGGGAGCGTAGATCATATTTGACAGGTAGAAATAGACACACTGAGTATACTAACCAAGCAGGCAGTTAATAATAAGCTCGTCAATTATTACAGGATTAGTAGCTAGTCGCTGTTGTTATATAATTCTGCATACACTGATCCAGTCTTACAAGTCCTCGCTGCTTTCGTGACTGTCCAACAACTTCCAAATCATCATCCAATGTCCCATCAAAATCCAATCACTCCAAAGGAAACCCATGTCAGATTATAAAAATAGGATGATGCTGACTGTTGAAACACGTTCCGAAACAGGGGGGTATATCACATTAACGCCAGGGGTTAAAGAAGGAGCCAAACGAACATAAAAGATTAGAGAGTGTGTGTGTGTTGAAAGAGTGCAAAGCTATCATCAATAAATCACTCAGCCTTGAGAGCGGGCTGCATCTGGTAGCAGAGACGAAGGGCCGGTGTCAAGATCTCCCAGCGGGTTGGGATTGTTGAGATCGCCCACATCCACCGGCGAGTCGACTTGCTCGATATCAAGACCCTGGATCATTAATCCGGCTCCCTTCTCGTCCTTCTCCGTGACATCTTCAATCGGTGCATCTTCAACCAAGGCATCTTCGACCACGACGTCTTCTGCTGTTACTTGACCTTCGGCCATCAAGGCTGGGGGTCGCTGTTTGCTCAGCTGGGCCTCCTTGAGACTAATGGTCCTTTGCTTGTTTGTCGTTTCAATCGGAAGATGGATGTCCCGCTCAATAGTTGCCTTCATCAAGGCGGCCATCCACAGGCGACCCTGTTGAATACTGTCAACTTGGAAATAATGGACCGCGGGTTTCGTGAATTGCACTGTGCGAGTCGTCTTTGGTGGTATGAGTTTAAAGAAGAAGGGACCTTCCTTGTCCGAGCGCGACCCACGCTTGGATTCCGAGGCCGAACCGTTTTCTGAGACTGAGCCGTTAGCTGTCTGCACACTCCCTGCAGGTGACGTTGGCGAGACTGTAGCGCCCGTAATCGTCGCATGCAGCGCAACAATCGGATCATTGTCAGCTCGGAGGACCCGATGAGCGGTGATATCGATCAAGCCCCGTTCCTCTGTATCATTCTCGGAATAGTAATAGGATAGGCGACGACCACGCAACACAAATAAACGAGGCTTCCAGGTGGTCATTAAGTTTGAAGACCGTTTCTTCATCCATCCGGAGAAATCGCAGCCATCCATTTGTTCCTGTGGTGTCTTCTTCTCCAGTCCTCGTGTATAGGCACTGGTGTCCTTTTTCGATTTTACACCTGACTTGACAGACGGCCGAGCTCGTGGCATTGATATGCCACCGTCTGCTGTTTTCCCAGAGCCGTCGGTGCTATGTCGTTCAGAGCTCTTCGACGTCGAAGGCGTCGTCGACCCTGTTCGAACAGAGGCCGGATCGTTATCATTCACAGGGGATGCCGGGACTGCAGTTGCATCGGCACTCTTGCCAGTTGCCTCGGACGTTCGGAGACCAACAGCACGCCGAAATTTGGGTCCCGCCTTTTTGATCTGCTGCAATGGTTGCGGCGCGGTGCGTGCAGAGTCCGTGTCCGGCTTTCCGGCCTTTGGGCCAAACGAGGAGAGGAACCCACCGCCAGATCCCTTAGATCCAGAACTTTGGGAGGATTGCTGAGCAGAAATACGGGTGCTCAGACTCCGCAGCCGTCCTTTGGAAGAAGGGAGGGGGTATGTAGTACCCGCATTCAGCGCGTTAGGGGGGGGATCTGTGATTGAGTCCAGGCTGCTGATCCGCGAATGCCTCCGAGTAGCCTTGGATTGCTCGTCAGGTTGGTTTGATTGCAATGAGTGAGCGCTACCAGTCACCGATGTTCGCTTCTGGAGAACTCTTCGTTGCGCTCGATGATCTGTCTCCGGTCCTGAGAAATATCCACGGTCCAAGTCATCAGCTACGGCCGAATCCAATCCATTGGAGTATTGGGATCCGGCACTAGAAGCCGCCAGTGCGGTTCCTGGACGCGGAGTGGCCCGTTGCGCTCCGAGAGACATGGTCCAACCGCGATCAAAAGATCCCTTCTTTCCATGAGACATACCGACGTGCGGAGACGTTTCTCCTGTTATTGAATAACGACTTGTAGTGTCCAATGACGAATGTCGCCTTTGGTGGTTGATCTCTCGGATCGACGCAGCAGAAGGTCGACGGGTATGGTCCATAAAGCCTGTTGACGGTGTTTGCGGAGTTATAGGAGAACTCGTCTCACTCTGCATATTATTGCTGACCAAACGCGGATGCTGACTGCTACTGAAGGACCCTCTGAAATTCGGTATTCGCGGACGCAGTGGCCCTGTCGGACCAGCGCGGCTCTGAGAACGCTCTTCAGACATTGTCGAAAACGCGGCAACCGAGCCTCGGGCAGTCGACGACTGTTGGTCTTTGTACCCTTTGATCTCTTCCTGGAACGATTTGATTTTATGCCAGGTTTTCAGTCGTCGTCCCATCACACCAAAATCGAATTCTTTCATCATGAGGAAATCCTGGTTCATATCCAATAGCACGTCTCCAGAGATCTCCTGTTCTTCAAAAATATCGCAGTGCTTGTCTTCCACCCCGAGCTGACGCAGTTGTTTAACAGTCTCTCCAACTTCCCACCTTCGTACCTCTTCCTCAGAGGGTTGGTTGCCTTCTTCCTCATCGGTTTCATGGCCGTTTATGTACGACATTCGGTGGTCTAGATGACTACTGTACTCACTAGCGGAGTCATTTATCGTCTTCTGGTCAGCTGATGGCTTCACGCTGTGGCGTGGCGTGCTGAGGTCCGTAATATGCTCATCGATGACACTTAGCGTCTCATTCATGACTGGGCTGTCCTGACCGTTGGGGTGGAGATTGAGTGTCTGTCGCAGTGATTGTTGGATGTCGCTCGCTAGCTTGCTGTTCGGTAGGGGGGAAGAACTGGACCGGTTCGGAGGTTGCTGCTGCTTCGGCGCTAGCAGGGATTGATTCGTTTCGCTTTGTCCGTGAGCGCCTCGGAGGTCGTTCATGCTAACGTGTCGAGACGCATGCGGAGTCGAATCCTCGCTCCTGGGGGTCGAAACTAGGTCCCCGGTTTCTGGTGTGCCTATCCCTGGGTACAGTGATGTCTCTCTATCTCCGTCTGACTTGAGCGCATTCGAATCTAACGTATCGGTTCGAGGTCGCACAGGGATATTGGGTGCTCTGGTGGTATAGACTAAGAATAGCAATTGCCCACATTAGTAAAAGAACAATCGCGCTATTGTATGGAATATGCAGGACAGGGCACGCCACACACACCTCCTGGGAAAAGGCCGGTCATTCCAGTCTTCAGGTCCTTCCCTAGGTACCATCCATCGCCAAAGCCATCATCCAGCTCGACCAACTCGATTTTCTCGCCCTTTCGCAAGTCGAGTTCATCCTCTGAGCGCGCGGCGAAATCATCTATATATTAGATTGGCCTGCGTCAGTCACGTAGTAAGACAAGAGAGGGGGGGAGGAGACCGAGCCGCGGAAGGTAATCGAGTGGGGTGGGAGGAGCATTTCGCGACCGGCAAACGAGCGAGAAGAAACTCACGAATAACGAGGAGAAGATCTCCTGTATGATACGCACGAGGCGCGGAAGACAGCGCCATGGTGCTCAGCCTGAGGAGGCCCCAGGGAAACCAACTGGCAGAGAACGACGAGGACAAGGGAGAAGAAAGGGAGAGGTCACAGGCGATGGGAATTCTCCGTCCTCCGATGCCGTAATAAGTCAATGCAATATGGGCTTAATATAAGAGCAAGGGCGGATCTGCGCGGCGGGCGTCACCACCGCTCTCTCAACGGCGACACTCGAGGGATGGATATTGAAGTAGTATATGACGATAAAGATAGCGGAGGATAAAAGAGTGTCTGCTAGTACTAGTAGTAGAAGAAGAAGGAAGGGTTTTTCCCTGATCCAAGCTCTGGATACTGGACTGCCCTGTTGGAGGTGGGGGGTAGAGTCTGTGGTGGTATGGTTCTGGTCAAGGCCCGGACCAGAATTCCAGCTAGGAAGGGAAGGACAAGGAAGGAGCGACTGTTGTCACGCCGATGGTTCTTTCAAGTATTGGGCAATTGGCGAGGTCGGGATTCCAGAGAGTTGAAAGTTGAAACTGAAGTGTCAGTTCGGACGTGTCTGCGATTGGTGCCAGCATGCTACCTGACGGAGTACAATTGAGCTAACAGACTTCTATTTTAACATGCTTGAATGGTTACCCAGAGCTTTCTGTATAGGTATAAAATGTTAGTCGTCGTCTCTATTATTTTGATGAGAACGTCAAATGCCGGACATGGCTGTCTGTATAGGTCATGTGACCTCTTTGAGCATACGCCGTATCTCTTTGTTGACTCCTTATTTTTTTTTTTTTTCTATAATTAAAAGAAACGTGCTGCACAAGTCAATGATCTTGGATTATGTCCTGGACGAAGGTTTAGCGCGCCATATACTTTAATCTGGCAAGGCCTCTGCTTGTATAGACTACGCTGCTCTGATATATACTTCTGGCTCCATGCAAGCGATTGATAACTTTATAAAAAGCAATCAAAGGCTGTCCTAATCAAGTCATTCCCAATGAAGAATGTCAAACTCTAAAAGGCCGGAAGATGATTCAAGAGATTGTGACTTGTGCTGAACATCCTAAATCCCGTCTTCGTAAAGTGTACTCTGTGGTATACGGATCCCTGCATTCCTCAGACTCTATCGTTCTGCTCCAGACGAGACCACAATCTGCCTTTAAGCCAAGACCAGGGGTCACAGGATAACATTTCTAATGTGTACCTCGACTCTCTGTGCTCCTGGCAAGCCTTTGGGATCTAGGAGCCACTGTTAGTCCACTTCTCTTCGTTCAGCTTGACATGATCTATCTTGCTGTCGACCTTTGCGTACTTTCTAACCTGCACATGTTGAGGATGCCCTAAATGGTTATTCTGAGCTTCTATTGACCGGACAATAGCCTATCTTCAAATTGACAGAGCCCGATTCTCTCCCAAGAGGCGACAGTCCGCAACGGTCGTTCTAACTAGTTTAAATTGCTGATATACGGATATTCCTCGAAACCACGGTTCATTGCAGGATCTTAGCAGTATGCCGTGTAGATGGACGAGTGCTTGCATGACCAGCAAGAGCTGGCGTTAACCCATTAAATCTGAAGCATGAGGTCTTTGAAGCACGCCGAGACCCCGGCAAGCCATAGGGTACATCTGCTGTCTCAAAACATCCTCCTGTCTTGGAGCGCCAAAAAGTCAAGAAACCACTCGAAGACTATAACTCGTCAGCAGGACGGACTGCCCTTTCCCGGCTATGTGCTTACCGACTGCAGGACACAGGTGAAGCCACGACTTCGCTGCAGCGATGAATGTAGGTAGCCACGGGCATAAATCGAATGGCAAGCCAGAACCGAACTGCTGATGTTGTGGTGAATGAACTGGTAGAATCGTCCAGAAGATAGCTAGCCATCAACGTATCTAGAAAGATCTGCTGCCCTCTGTTCATATGCCAGGCCCTCGTCTGAGCCTCTTGGCTGGTTATGGACAGAGCCCGGTGAAGGACCCATCATTCACTGCGTTGGAGACTTGGTGAAAGACCCATCATTCACTGTGTTGGAGGCTTGGAGTACTGTAGTCTTCCCTAGTGACATAGGATATTCACTAGAGTGGCATCAACCCCAGTGAATAATACAAGGACCAGTCTTGTGAGTACCAGAAATACCATCTCCAATGAATAGCAGGACCCAGTATAAATAGCAAGCCATCCGACGCCTCTGGTGTTTGTTCTTTTGAGTCTTTATTTCTTTTTCTCCTCACCGACTTCAAGCTCGCCCGAATTGGAAACTCACCACCTGCGACTTGATTGCGGACAAACAACGGGAGTCGGCATCAAACATCGTGCATCGCCTTCGCGTTTTGAAAAGTACTGCCAACATGCTAGGATGACTTCGCCCATGGCTAATAAGACCAGTCGTCCGCCCGAGCCCGCCCGCCGCAAGACCGTCTCGGGGACCAGCTCGGCCAACTCCACCGTCAACATATTTCTGGGCGCCGCTCGGAATCGGAAATTGACGTGGTTGAAGACAACGACTGCCGACAAGAATAACCCTCATCCTCCCCGCCAGCGCGACAAGCCGGTACAATCCCCGGAGCCGTCACCTCCTCCTCTTTCTCCGCCTCGTCCTGCCTCCCCGGCCGCTGCTTGTTCGATTGCCCGTTCAACTCCCCCCGCCCCGAAGCCGACCCTGGCCGCGGACGACTCTACCACGACGCGCCCGACAGGCATGAGCCATCTTTTATCCCCGTCACAAGAGACCCTCGCCTCATTCCGTGGTAATCAAAATTCTGTCGCCTCGTCAGCCCCCGCAGTTACTCGAGATGCGCTTCCTCGTCTTCAAATCTCGGCCACCCCCAGTACACCACATCCATCGATAACGCCCTCGCCCGCCCTTCAAAACAATGAACTCCCTCCTCGACCAGTCAATGCTCAAGCGCAACAGCAAACGCAACAGAGGCTGCCACCACGGAAACCGCAGCAGTTGCAGGCCCACCTGAAGCAGCAGCCAGCCTCCCTTCCTTCCCCGGATCCCTCCATTCCTTCCAGGGCGCACGCTAGTCCAACATCTGCTGTCGACAGAAATGGTCCTCCTATCACCAGCCCATCTGCAGCCGCATTCCCGTCGCCACCCCTCCAGCAGGCTCCTTCAAATCAACTGCCGGCGCGACCGAATGGTCCTGCAGTAGGGGCATCTCCGGCCTCTGTACCGGGCAATCAACAAGGAAACACTTCATTGGTTCATTATGGAAGCCCGCGCATTATCCAATATGCTGGGTCTGGCCACTCTCACCCTGCTCCTGCTCCTGCTCCTGCTCCAATTTCAGCTTCTCCATCAATGCAACATCAACCGCCGATTAGTGCCATCCAAGCATTGGCTGCCAACCGCCCTTCGATTATTACGGCGGAGTTCTTCGAGCGCGCAAAACGTAACCTCCTTGCGTTCATAAGAAGCGAAGGGCCGTTGTTGCTTAGTAGCGACCGGGTGGATTTACCACGGCTTCATCTCCTAGACCATGCGCTTGATCACCGGGATCTCATATATCTTGCCCTTCATCAGGTTTACTGCTTTAGCAGTCATGACCCGGCACGGCTCCTGCAACTTCCCGAGTTTACTCAGGAGCATATGCAGGCCTTGCATATCATTCAAGATCTCCTGGTGGACAATCAGAATCTCGCTCCTCATATTGTGCGATGGTGTGTTGATTTCCCCCATTCAATACATGAGCTACTCAAGGATTGGCGGTATCTGACCCAATACCATCAAATGCTGCGTCTCTTGGCCGATTTGGTGGCGGAATGGCCCCGTTTTGCAGCACACGTACATAAGACAGGACATCCGCCACTCATGGATGATATGAAATCACTCGGCGTCATGTCGGTTACTCTGCAGCTGAACATCTTTTTGTGTCTGTCCCGGCGGATCTCTAGCTCGGGGAGCGAGCTCCCGCTGCGAGCAATTCACATGCAAGACCAGGATTATTTCTGGCGCAGTCTCAAGGAGCCGGTCTCCGCTGAACAGAGGCGTCGCGAGAACATGGAAATTGTGACTAAGTATCATGAAGTTATCGCGGCGATGCAGCGGGACAGTGCAGGGCAACCTAGAGTCACTGCTCCTCACAGCATGCCTTTTCCAGGCCAAGCTGTACCTACCCCTGTGTCTGCACCAGCGGGCCAGTTGAATATGCAGTATCGTTCACCTTATGCGCAGTTGCATCCTGAAGCGCAAAACCGAAACGGCATATCTCCGGCGACTCTTAGAAGCCCCCTCGCCGCAGCCCCGCCCATGCTTCCTTCACAGCCGATCCCTCAACAAGCCGTCGCTCAGCAACGTGGCGTAGAGCCGCAGATGTTATCACCCGTAACCACTACGACACCTCAATTCATGGCCCCACGCGAGTTACCTCGGGGGCAACCCAGTCAACAGTTTCCCCACCAGCCTCGATCTCAGTACCCGCATACTCAGCAACCTCTGCCTCAACATCCTCGGCATACAGGGCCACAAAGCCCGACACTCGCCCCAAACCCACTTCAACACCCTCAGCAGGCTCAACCTCAACCTCAGCCTCAGCCTCAGCTTCAGAATCCTGACTCTCAACATCTTCAAAACGCAGGGCCACATAGCCCGGCACTTACCCAACCCCCGTTCCCACAACTTCAGCATCCTCAAAGTAGCCAAAATTCGTCGTATACAGCACCACAGAGCCCGGGACTTGTGCAACCTCTACCCCAACATCCTCAGCGTTTTCAGCACTCTCAGCGCCCTCAGCAGTTCCAGCATTCTCCAAGCCACCAGCTTCTCCAGCAACGAGGGTTACAGAGCCTGACGCTCGTTCAACAGCCACTTCAGCGGCCGCAGACGCTAGCAAGCCACAGCATACCTCTCCCAAACATACAATATGCGGCACAACAGCAAACACAGCTTCAGCACCCCCGGCAGCCACAACAGCAACCGCAACGCCGATACTTTTGCGCACCTCTCTTGCCCCCACCCAATGTGCCTCCCGTTATGAACACAAGGCCGAACCCTAATCGACTTGCAATTCATCAGGCACATCTTCGTGATCCAGTAAACCGGTTCATTTCGATGGATGCCACTGGAATGAGCGACACGGAGCTATTGCCGCACATGACCTCGTTTCTTATGAAACCAAAGATTCTTCGCCGGGAAGACGGTCCCGTCAAAGAAACGGTTTCATTATCAAACAATGAGATAAGAACCTGCGCATTCTATCAAGAACAAGAGAGGGGAGGCCGCGTGCTTCGGACATTCAAGGAGGGAACTCAAACTTACCGCATCAGATGCATTAAGGTCCCGAAATCAACCAAGGACTTGGACGTACATTCTTGGTGCGTTGCTGAGACTGCGTGGCCTACCGCAATATATGTGCATGTCAACAACATGGAGCTTTTCCCGCGCCGCAAAATTCACAATACCAGAGATCTCCCATTGGATATTACTCCAGCTCTCCTCGAGGGTGCGAATAAGATTGAGGTCAGCTTCATTCCGAGCCCAGCCGAGCAAAAAAGCTTTACATTCGCTGTCGCTGCAGAAGTACTCACGTTTCGCTCTCTGGCCCCTGCGAAATCCCTTGCCCAAACCCTACCCGCTGCCGACTCACAAAAGCGTATCCACGCCAGACTTGCACGCAACCCTCAGAATGATGATGACGAGCTAAGAATTGTTAGCGACGATCTGAAGGTTACCCTTGTTGATCCGTATACTGCGCGTATCTTCGACGTACCTGTACGCGGTCGTCACTGTGAACACACAGAATGCTTCGATCATGAGACGTTCCTGCAGACTCGCCTTCTCAAATCTGGAAATCAATCTGCTATAGAAGCAGACTGGAAATGTCCCATCTGCAGCCGAGATGCTCGCCCGCAGAATCTCATCATCGACGAGTTTCTTGCCGATGTGCGCAGTCAATTGGAACGTACGAATCGGTGTGATGGCGCCCGCTTCCTAGAGATCAAAGCCGATGGCACTTGGGATGTGAAGACTGACGATGATATCTCCTCTTCTGAGCAGACCCTGAAGCGAAAGTCAAGCGCTCAGGAGAACGGCCTCCGACGACTCAAGGTTGATCGCTCTGCCTCTGTGCCAGATCGCACGCCGAATCGGTTTCCCGCAGTCATTGTTCTCGACTGATGAGCTGCGATCCACAAGCCTGACTCGTCCTAATCCCGTCTTCTCCTTCTATCACTCAATACCCTTTCTTTTCTGCCTGTTTACATCTTTTTCAGTCGACTTCTCTCGCATTTGCACAGTTACAGGCGCAACGGTTTCTGCAGGATGATACCCCGCGATTTCAAATCTCATGTCCAATTTAATTCTTTCTTCTACTTATTTCTACTTATTTCTACTATTACTTTCTTCTCACTCTATCTTTTATGAAAATCGTGTTTAGTTCTCAGAGAACAACATTTGTCGCGAAGACTTCGTCAGGGTCCGAAATTCAGCATACCCGAGTTGGACTCCCTACTCTCAGCGGCGAGTGTCAATGGTGCTTCGTGCATCTGCCTCTCAAACCTTTTCACCGACTTACCATTGCAATAACTGGTGTACCGGGTTTATTTCTTGTATTTTATGATGGCGGCTCTCGTCGATTTGTTGGCACTTTGGTCGGTAAATAAAAAGCAAGGTTCGGTTGCTCACCTATCTATCATCTACTACTGTATGTAGCTTAGAACGCAGACGCACTCCGTTATATGATGAACGAGGAATACATTGTATTTTTAACCCTCTTACAAGCTCGTAGTTGGAGCATTCAAGCTTGTAGGATTGCTTGTAGCACATTGATTGCCCAACCCGCGCCTTGGTCTGATGTCCAGGAGACGTAGTGGCTCGCATTGATGGCGTACCCTAGGTATTGTCTCCATGTCTAGTTAAGTTCCGTAAATCTGCTCATAGAAGAATTGCTGGGTATCACGACCAATGTAACTGTCAACGAGCATTTACGGTCAAGCGGAAGGGCCGGTTGACACACATATATTTTGCAAGAGGATGTCCAATTATGTGATACAACTTGATAAGAAGTTAGCGCTCACTGTGCGGCGAGAGTACAAAGACTCAAGAAAACGTGTCCAAGAAGCTTATTATCATTTGCTTCGCTCTTGGGTCATGTCATCAAACATGAATGGGAGCAGAGGGCCAGGAGGTCTGAGCAACACTAAGTAGTAGGTATAGGATGTGGAGGAGAAAAAGCGCTATTTATGGGTTGGCCCAGGTATGGATGGATGGATGAATGGATGATTAAAAACGTGAATAGTATATAAAGATCGTTCTTTTGCTTCGTTCCTCGTTCGTTATTTGCGTACACGCCGAGCGTGATTTACTAGGTTCTCGATTACACCCTCGAAAGCCTCTTTTTCGCTTACGAGGCCATCGCGGCGCTTGAGCCAAAATTCGAGGACAGCGGAGGCGCGCAAAGTGGCTTGCTCAAGCTCCTTGACATGGGTTTTGAGCTCCGTGTCGGTCAGTCCGTCCAGCGCGGCGTCGGTGGTTGCGCAAAGTCGCCGAACTGCCGTGAGATCGAGCTCTGGCGGGGAGAGCTCGCGCCGTCTAGAGGACCTTTGTCGAGTTGCAGTGCTTGATGTGCGTGGACTATTTGGCCCGCTTTGCGAGTCTTTTCTGGCTAAGCTTTGCGAGCGAGATAGCGTGCCGGTGGCGGTCGCGTTGGGAGCACCGATGTTGATGGATGGAAGAATGAGTTTGTTCTGTTTTGATGCAGGAAGGATTTCATCAAGGTCTACCGGAACACCAAGGGAGACGAGGAAGAGGCGGCGAATCCGGGATTTGACCCAGTTCTGAGGCTGAAGCGGGGGTGGGGCAACCAGCTGAGACCATAGAGAAAGTGAACGCTCAGTGCTGAAAATGGCAGAGGAATTAGAAATAGGTTGCAGATCTGACTGGTCGGAAAGCGCGGCTTTAGATGCAGGGAAGAGTCGGTCAAGGGGTTCGTCTAGAGTGGTGAGTAGGTCGGACACAGATTCAATAGATTCAAAGTCTATTAGAGGGGGCTATTTTCATGAGTTAACAGGGGGAGCAAGTATGGTCTACCGCGGAAGGCTTACGACATAAGGCGGCGCTGGTTGTTGAGAGGGCTGTAGAGAGACAGGTTCGGGTTCGTCGAGAGCTGTATCTGGTTCTTGGAAGCCGTCGTCGAAATCGTCAAAGTCGCCAAAGTCATCATCGCCCCCCTCCTCGAAATCGTCAAAGTCATCGCCGCCTGTGATTTCGGGAGCTTCCTCCCCCGTTAATGTTGATTTTCGTCGAGTGTGAGTCGGATGCGTGGGGCTATTTGATTGAGGCGCAAGATCTGAATTGGTCAATCGTCCCTGAGTTTTTGAGCCCTCAAAGGGAGTAAAGAACCGGATGCTTACCGGGTGAGTCTGCGACCGTCTCTGTTGCATCCGGCACTGTGTCACTCGGGCGTCTTCGATGGGCACGCGGACCAGAACGTAGTGTACTGTCGTCCGGTGTATCCTCAACTTCAGAGAGCAGCGTTCCAGGAACAGGGGTAGTCGTGGCGTTGGCCTCGGTGGACTCTGAGGGAGACCCGGAAAGTGTTGTGGACTCTGAGGTTTTTGTAACTATATCTGGGACAGCATCTGCTCTTCGCTTCTCGTACGCCTCCGTCCCAGGAACGTCGCCGTAGCTTGGTTGACCGGGGTCAATCTTTTCCACCACAGTCCGGGGAATGCGCGTGCCGCCCGGGGTCACAGACCTGCGACGCTGCCCCGCAGTAGAAGGGCTCCTGCTGCGCGAGATCACCTCGACCTCGTCAGGCACAGCATCTTGCTCCCTCTTTTCATAGGCGCTGGTCCCTGGGACATCGCCGTGGGAAGGGACATCGTCCACTTTCTCCACCCGAGTCCGGGGTACAGGAGAGGCACGAGACGATGGGCGAGAGCGAGAGCGTGAGTTGCCTTCGCTGGCGTCTGAAAAATGTTCTTCGTCGCTATCGGAGACTGCTGATGACAGATGTCAGTAAATAAGGATGCCGACGAATGATCAAGCGTGGGACTGCATGAGCGCTTACTATGGTCAGGGGCCCCTGGGTCCTCGAGCTCCACGCTCTGCCTCGGGGGCTCCAAGTACGAGCCGGACGGAGGAGAGGGGCGTTCCGACATGAAAATAGAGTAGGCTCTAGGCTCCAAAAGAGATCATAAAGATGTAGAAGATATGCGTCTTAGCTGGATGGAAGACAATAAGAAGCACAAAAGGAAGCAAGGCTAGCGAGAGCGGGTTGCAGCTTGGATGGAATCCAGATCGTCTGGTGACGAAGTCCAGCCTCGACCGTGGGCGGCCTGAGCGCCTGGAGCGCCTGGACCGCCTGAGGCAAGCAATATATCCTACCTGAGGTGTCAGTGCTAGACGCAGATAAGCGCGCCTTGAAATGATTGGCTGCGGTAGCGCAACAAACTTCGCGACTAGCTCCAGCGGTATCTTGGTTTATTATCCTGAGCGACTGTCTGGTGTTATTATTGCTTTACTTTCGGTGGTGTCTTGCACTTACTCCCGGATAACCGTATACTCCTCCATCTCTGGGCGCAGTATGATTCTATGAACTTCCTTTCCCATTTGCGAATGGCTCGAACCTTGCTAACTTCTTTGTCTGTTTCCTAGGGCAGCCCTATCGCGACATCTACCTTTCTGCACCATGGCGTTCAACTTCGGAGGTAAACCGAACTCGTCGGGGGCTTCAGGCGGTGGCCTATTTGGGTCAGCTGGCGCCTCAAACACGGGCTCGGGCGGCCTCTTCGGAAATATAGGAGCAACCACAAGCGGCACTGCTTCGCCATCGCCATTTGGAGCCGCCGCGACCTCCAACCAAAGCGGCTCTATCTTTGGTGCGAATGCCGGCAGTGGTACTAGCACTCCTACATTCAATTTCGGCGGCGCGGCATCCAGCGCACAAACGCCCAACAAGCCAGCAGAGACGCCAGCGCCGGGGGCAACAGGCACCGGTGGATTGTTTGGTGGTGGTAACAAACCTGGAGGCGGCCTTTTTGGAGCTACAGCAACTCCTGCGTCGTCTGGCTCCAACCCACTGTTTGGTGGCCAGCCATCAACCACTCCTGCTGGTCCTCCGCCACAGGGAGGTGCTGCCACACAGGGCTCGTCTCTATTCGGACAGCAAAAGCCTGGCGGTCTCTTCGGACAAGGAGCAACCTCGTCGGGATCTGATTCAACGCCCGCTACGTCGGCACCTTCGCTTTTCGGCGGAGCTGCTCAGTCTGGTACCAACAGCCTGTTCAAAACAACAACACAAGAGAGTGCACCATCGTCTACTAGTACTACCGGTAACCTGTTTGGCAACCTGGGCGCAAACAAACCAGCTGAACCCACAAAGCCAGCGGCCCCTGCAGACGGCGCTCCTAAGTCTCTCTTTGGAAATGCCGCCGCCCCAAGCACACAAACATCTTCTCTATTTGCGGCCCCGTCATCTGGTGCTGGTGCAGCACCGAAGGACGCCCAAGCAGCCACATCCTCGGCTACACCACAGAAACCCCTTTTTGCTATTGGTGGAGCAACCTCATCTGCTGCATCTTCTACATCCGCAGCCGCTCCTTCCGGTGGCTTATTCGCGGGTCTAGGCGCGTCAAAACCTGCAGAAACCACGACTTCACAGCCTGCGGCATCGGCAGGAAACTTGTTCAGCAAGCCTACCGAGACCGCGGCAACGCAAATCCCAAGCACAACCGCAGCGTCAACCACAACCGGGACTGCTGCCAAGCCGTCGCTGACTGCGACATCTGGACCTACCACAGCCACCACTACAGCAACCACAGGTACGGGTGCTACCACCACAAGTGGCGGACCTGCACTTGGCGCATCGACTGCTGGCCCTCCTCCTCCGGCTCAGTCACGCCTTAAGAACAAGACTATGGATGAAATCATCACCCGCTGGGCGACAGACTTGACCAAATATCAGAAAGACTTCCGGGATCAAGCTGAGAAGGTTGCCGAGTGGGATAGGCTGATTGTTGAGAATGGAAGCAAGGTGCAAAAACTGTATGGCAGCACAGTGGATGCCGAACGTGCCACACAGGAGATCGAACGCCAACTCGCTACCGTTGAGGGACAGCAAGATGAGCTGAGTTCGTGGCTTGACCGTTATGAACGTGAGGTGGATGAGATGATGTCCAAGCAGGTCGGCCCTGGCGAGAGCCTACAAGGACCTGACCAGGAACGTGAGCGAACGTACGTGCCGCTTATTTTCTTTCAGACCTATTCTTGTGCCTTCGGCTAACATATTATCTAGCTACAAACTTGCCGAGAAGCTCTCTGAACGCCTTGACGACATGGGCAGAGATCTTTCAAGCATGATTGAGGAGGTTAACAACGCCTCATCAACGCTCAGCAAGACAAACAAGGCCGATGAACCGGTAAGGAAACCTAACCTGACTGCCTTTCTTTCTCTTTTTTCTTTTTTTCTCTTCGCAATGTTGAATCCATACTTACGGTCTTGATAGATTTCTCAAATCGTTCGCATCCTCAACTCGCATCTCTCCCAGTTGCAGACCATTGACATGGGTACCACTGAACTCCAGACCAAAGTCGCCGCGGCACAGAAGGCTGGGCAGAGCATGTCGGCACGCTTCGGACACGGACTCAGCATGTCAGGCGTCGGGAGTGTAAGTGCCGCGGATGACTTTTACCGCTCTTATATGGGCCGCCGGTAAAAAGCTTGGGGTTTATGTGTTCGTTTTCTCATTTAATATCATCTTTAGGATCAGGACGGCAATGGGATGGTACTTTCTAGGCATTGATGTGCATTGCTTGAAACTCGTATTTGTTAAATGTTGGCGCTTATGTACTATCTATCAAGCTTCATTCAATTCCCATTTCGAGTGGTTGTGCTTATTGTGCTTAAGACTGTCTAGTGGTATTCTAGTTATCCTACGTTGTACATGGCACTCGAGCGTGTTAATGACATGAGATGGGTGTCAATTAACTAAAATACATTGAGCCAAATATATCAGCGCTAGATAATGCGAGTGGTATGTGCTGCGCGAACAGGCGGGATATCATTTGCCCATTATAGCGGCAACTTCAAGAAGACGCGCTGCGTTCGCAAATAGCTAAAGCAAGAAGCATCTATTTCTTTCCCTCCTTGCCGAATTCGTCACTGCGTACTCGTTAGCTACCATATTCACCAAGCACCATCAATTGAGTAGTAAATGCCATTGGAGGGCAGCAAAGGTAATCATACAGGTGCTTGTCAAGCTCATTCAAGTGCTCGCGCTGCTCAGCGATCTTCTTTCGCAGAGCCGCGATTCTATTTCAAATTCCGAGGTTAGTAAGATATCCCAAAGTCATAGGCAGTCATTGTAGCGACTATAGAGGTGGAGAGGCATTACTTCTTCTTCTCCTGTTCATAGACATAGAGGTTCTCTTGAGCGGCTTCGCGCTTCTGGAAGGTGTCGCTGTATTTGAGGTCTTGTTAGCTATCTCCAGTCATCTCGATGGTGTGATTCAAGCTTGGATGAGGGAATGACATCATTGCGATTGAGGATGCATCAGAAAAGTAGTGAGAGGATGAGCTGGGACAGAAATGTTTGCTAGTGCTGCGAATGAGGAAAAAGCAAGAATATTCCGTATCCCTACCTCGCAGCAGAGCCACCAGACCGGGTAGCACCGGTATCGCCTTCACCCATCCTGGGAGCAATTGCGGAGAAAGGGCGGGCGAGGATAGCACGGGATGTCGTGGCGAGAGGACGAGTGATGGATTGGCGAAGCATTATGAGTTATGTGTCGATGTAGGAGAAATTGTAAAGTTTGATTTCGATGATGAGAGTAACAAGATGAATGTATGGGAGAGAGAAGAAGAAGAGGGGTGGTCAGATGCTGAGCGACAAGACAAGGTACCTTAATTCGTTGCCTTGGAAATATGGCAGTGTCCGAAAGCCAGGCCGAGCCCAGAGGGCACTGACGTCATGCACTGCTTAGAGTAATAATGATGAGTCAGCCGCTAGTTGGTCATGTGAGCTTGCTATTATTACGGGACTGGGCCCAGGGGTGATCTGAGGAAAATGGCAGGCGATCTCTGAGGTCTACAGACTACTTAGATCTGTCAGGGATGGCACTTTGAAGTTTATAAGGCACCCCAGCATTGGCTTGCAGTGAATTAAGATAAAAAGCCAGAATGGCGTGAGGAACGAGCGTAGCCATGGAACCAGAGCAGCAGGAGCGACGACCTGAAGATTCGTCATGCTACGGAGTACGGCTGTAGAACTCAATAGAAGAACTGGATACCACGAGTCAAACAAACCATGCATCACCAGAGCTCTGTTCCGTCTGTAAACAGGAAGGGGGCATCACTAGCAGCGAGGCTCATTCAATAATGTGGCGATTGGCGGAGGGAAATAGGGATGACGCCGGGAGTGGCCCACTGTTGAACCACACACACGCTCAACAGAAGGGGGAGAAGAGGAGATTCTCCTCGTCATGGAGGCATAGTTGTGGAATCGACGATTGAACAGATCAGAATAGCCAGACGAATCGATAGAACGAAGTAATAGTAGACGTGTAGCGTGCCCTCTCTAGTTATCGAGCAGAGGCGAGTGGGCGGTTTTAACGGTGAGGCAGCGAAAGCCCCCAGCAAATGGCAGGAAGAAGGCTCCCCTCCCACCTCTTGGTCTCCCCCTCTTCCAACTTCGACTTCCTCTCCTCCTTTTGCGATTTCGCTCTCTCATTCCATCTCCCCCTTCACTTTTTCAACTTACTACCACTTCCAAACACTTCATTCTCTCCTACTCTCTCTTCTTCTTAATCTTCAACTCCCTCAACAACTGATCTCTCATTGTTGCCGTTGCCATCACACAGGTGAGTGAGCCAATACCCCCCTTCTGTTTCCTCCCACAGTCTTGCCCTCCCTCGCCCTTGCCCTTCGCCTCAACACACCTATCAATGTTATCTACGGAGTTCGTCAACTGCCATATTCCCACTCTACTGGCTTTGGTCGAGTCTCTCGAGCTGTCTATAACAGTGGTCTTGGGTGGAATTGCGGTGTCTGGTGTCCCAAACCGCCCCCGGCTACGCTGGACTCTATACCCGCGATGCTGTTTACTCGCTGGAGGAGGACTGGCGGAACAACAACCCACTCGATACGTACAGCGCCATTAGAACTCGCGACTGGTTCGACATTGCGATATCGTCAAGTTATTTTTTGACCTGAAAATGCGGTCTTTTGACGAGTTTGCGACTGTATTGTGCTATCAGCCGTGTGACAGACGGGGTTCCCTAGTGCAGGACAGACCAGGGCAGCCTTCGCTCATAGCCTCACTCTTCCTCACCCCGTGATACTTTCACATTACCCCTCACATACCTCCCACAATCTAGACCTTATCCCCCAATTTTTTTTTTTTTTCGCTGCTCAAGTTTCAACTTTGATTTATTTTTGTCGCCCACGTTGTTGTGGAAGGCCACTTTACTCGGCCATCGGACACCCGTGCTAAGTGACGTTCGCTAACATATTATCTCGTCTTCTGCTGGTAGATTTTCAAAATGGGTCACGAAGATGCTGTTTACCTGGCCAAGCTCGCCGAGCAGGCTGAGCGCTACGAGGGTTCGTAATCCACCTAATTCATGATCTTTGGTGGAACTTGCATCCGATATTGACGGACATCCATCTAGAAATGGTCGAGAACATGAAAGTTGTCGCCTCCTCCGATGTAGAGCTCACCGTTGAAGAGCGGAATCTTCTTTCTGTTGCCTACAAGAACGTCATCGGTGCTCGCCGTGCCTCTTGGAGGATTGTCACCTCGATTGAGCAAAAAGAGGAGTCCAAGGGCAACGAGTCCCAAGTCGCTCTTATCAAGGAGTACCGCCAGAAGATCGAGGCCGAACTCGCCAAGATCTGCCAGGACATCTTGGACGTTCTCGACCAGCACTTGATCAAGTCTGCCCAGAGCGGCGAATCTAAGGTCTTCTACCACAAGATGTAGGTCGCCTAGTGTCCATTCGCTCACGACGAGTGTGTAATAACCATTTTCTTCCACCCGACAGGAAGGGTGACTACCACCGTTACCTCGCTGAGTTCGCTATTGGCGACGGTCGCAAGGGTGCCGCCGACTCCTCCCTTGAGGCTTACAAGGCTGCCACCGAGGTTGCTCAGACCGACCTTGCCCCTACCCACCCTATCCGTCTCGGCCTGGCCCTTAACTTCTCCGTCTTCTACTACGAGATCCTCAACTCTCCCGACCAGGCCTGCCACCTTGCCAAGCTTGCTTTCGACGATGCTATTGCCGGTATGTGAAACAATGTTCAAATGAATATATGGCTTGCGCTAATTCGTATCGCAGAGCTCGACACTCTGAGCGAAGAGAGCTACAAGGACTCCACCCTGATCATGCAGCTCCTCAGGGATAACCTGGTTAGTTTATTTTCCCATCGTGCTCGGAACCTTCATACTGATGTTGTTTAGACCCTCTGGACCTCCTCCGAGGCCGAGCCTGCTGCCGAGAACGCCCCGGCTGAGAAGAAGGAGGAAGCCCCCGCCGCCGAGGGTGAGGAGAAGCCTGCCGAGTAAAGAAAAGATGATGGACTCGCGTCCGACATGGATAAAAGATCAACCATGGCAAACCGGGGCTAAGCTGTCCGCGCGAAAGTGGTTTAGGTCCTTACGAAGGTCTCCGGACCAGAAGAAGATGTACGGTCACAGTTCCATCCGCATGCATGTTTTTGACATGACGCTTCTGAGTGTGGTCGGTCGCGGTGCTTCCTTGAATCCCTTGCCCCTCAATGGTCCCGAGCTTTCTTCAACGACAGCATAGCCGGTGAACCGGTTGTCTCAATCCGTGACACGTCGATTCATATATTCGTTGGTTTCTTTAATTTACATTTTGCCTATTACCTCGTCTCAAAGAATACCTTTCCCTTACCACTACCCCATCGGATTATCCCCCCATCCCCAAGCCTTGACTATGTTATGAAATCTGTCTTGGCCTTACCTCTTTTGTGCCACTATGGCGTTTGTTATCGCCTTAGCTCGAGTTTAGATCTCAGTCCGGCAGTGGCTTCAAAGAAAGTTGAAATTCATCATTCCATTCGTACCCTAGGTAGTGTGCCGTATGTTCTTGAACCGAACGCGCGATTCGAATGTCGCCCGTGGGATAATCCGATTTCAGACTTCCGCAAGACCCTTCGCCATGCGCCTAGCTGATCTTCATTGTTCCTTTCGAGAGCACGAAAGGCGCCAACCTCCGATCGGAGTAGGTCTTGTCACATCCATCCATCAGCCGCCATCCATTCATGCAGTTGAGGTTGGAGAACAAAGAACAAAAATGACGTATGCGGCTTGCAACAAACAAAACACAGGGCGAACCTTCGAAGCCCTGCATCCTTTACTCGGCCCCTATCTTTAGGCCTCCTTCTTAACCCGATTCCCGCGCAGCCCACGTTGTGCGTGACCCGGGTCTACCTAGCATATGAAAACGGTCCCCAGATCTACGCCTACTCAACCGATCTCATAGGTTCGATATGTCCTTCCCGTTACTCCTGTGACACCAAGCCCGATCCAACGGCGCAGCGAAAGAAGCTACCCATAGATAAATGAGGTCATGTATGGCATATGATAACCTGGTTGACTGGCCGACTTCCTTGTAAGGATGTAGTACAGGATTTCCTTTGCCGAGGTCTATTGAATAGGCAGCGGAGGCTCGGGGCCCATTGAATCTTTTGAGACTCTTGCGGGAAAGAAAGCGAAAGGGTATGGCTCAACCCCCTACACATGTTATTGTACTCCGTATGGGAGACGGATCTCGCCTCGGCCGGAAAGCACCCGTGGTACGCGTAGGTTGAAGGTAGAAGGTATCCAGAAACCTGAGACCTGAGGTATAATGTCCCTCAAATATACGCTGTAAATCGAAGCCTAGTCTTCACCCTAGCAAGTACAAATACAAGCTTCGCCAGCGCAGCTATAGTCCGCATACCTACCTATATGTACTACTGTAGGGCGCCGTAAGCAGTAAGCAGTACGGGGTACCCCGTACCTTGCACCAAGTAGCAGGTACAAGTACTAGTACTTGCGAACTTAGTACGCAGAACTATAGGTAAGATACGGCGTACCAGAAGCATACCGGAGAACAATTCCTCAAGGCGTAGGCGCAGATGGGCATCAAAGCACGGGGTTGCAGCAGCCATTGGTCCAGTGTGCTGAGTGGCTGGCGGTTGGCTGGCTGCTTTGATAATTGGGAGCGTGATCCGTGGGTTGTGGCGTTTTTTGTTGCCTCGTTTATGGGTCTAGGTACCGTAGCTATAGGCTGATGTACAGTGTACATACTCTGTCGCGAGGACCCGGAGAATTTATTTGCTTTTGTGGAGTTAGGGAAGTAAGTTCAACCGTTTTGTGGGCTTCTGCAGGCTGCAGAAGTACGGTGTACTTGTCTACTCGGGAGTAATATTTTGTAAAGGATCTCAAGCATATGTAAGTACAAGAAAAGGTTGAGTAGTAATGTATATTTATTTGATTTTTTTATGTGCTTTGCTAAGATAAATAGATAACCGCTTGGTTTGGGGTATGATAAGCAAATGTCTTCAAAGCCCAAGTAGAAAATAAAGCTGAGTGTCAAGGGCAACCCGGACGAATCGTCAGACCAGGACGATTTCCAATATACAGGTGTGGTGGTGACAGAAGAGGAAGAGGTATGATCGGGCGCAAGTGAGGAAGAAAAAATGGAGTTGAGAAGAGAAAAAAGGGGGAGAGTTAGCTGCTCCTTGAAAATGCTTTCCCGTTTCGCCCTCTTTTGCTTTGTGAAAATTGCTGCTGTGTGATTGATTGAAGACCGTGAGAAACAAATGCGAACCCCCAGTACGGTTTCCGACGTCTAATGAAAAATCAGAATTTCCCCAGTAAAAAAGCTGTCCTAACGCCGAGCGTGCTATGCCACAAAAATACACCATGCCGCCCGTAGAATGTGAGGGAAATAAGAATCGGAGAAATGCGAGGTCGGTGGAGAAGGATAATGGTCAATATGAACAGTTGAAACCCGAATTATCTGAGCGAATGTGTCACATTGCCGCGAGGTCGGTCAGAGATTGGCCCTCGTCCTCACGCATCGGCGCCAAGGCCGGTGATCAGACCTCAGCAGCCAACACATAGCAAGCAATGATGTCACGGCGCTCGACAGGGTGTCTATCGGGAGAAGGAATACGGAGCGGGAGGCGAATGAAACAGAAGTAGAACGTTGGGTGAAACCGTGACTGATGAACGAACTCGAGGCGAATCAACGGCTGTGCGATCGATAGAAATTCATAATCGATGTGTTGCCCCAAAGATGACCTGGAACAAGAAATATAGTCGATCTCGCGAATACCGCCTTTTTGCAAATCGTCAATGGCCTTGCTTTCATACCGACGGTCCACCATCTGTAGTGCTGGATGTGTTCTTCGACATATAGGTTGTTCAAGGTGGAATGATGATGATGAATGATCGCACAAAAGATACCCGCCAAACACCAGGAAAATATGCGTATGAAGTATATCATCAAAGCGATTCATCTTTCGCAAACTCGAAGCGAAAAGAATCCCGACCGTGCTGAGTCCGAGTCGGGATGACGACGTCGCGTCGCCCTATTTGTGCGATTTCTTGACCTTAGTACTGGATCTTGACATCTCGCTCTTCATATTCCGTGTCAGCCCGCCGATATAGTCCTGCAGGAATCTATTCTCGTTCTCGAGCTTGTCGTGATCTGTTTTCACCGCATCGATTCGTTCCGCTAGAGCTTGAAGAGACGACTGGAGGGCCTTGGCTTGTCTTTAGAGATTATTTATGTTAGCAATGGTGAAGGGGGGGGAAGTTCTCTAGGCGATACTCACTCTTGTAGAGTCTGTCTGGCCTCTTTGCCCAGCCGTTCAAGATCCGCAGAGTTGCGGCGAGGACTCATGGCTCGCGCGTCGTCGGGCGGAAACTCCTCCTCTTCAATCTCAATTTCGGGATGATCCCGGGGCACCAGTATTGAGGCGCTAGGTTTTCGACTAGCCATACGAGGACGTTCAGGGCGGCCCCTGCGATCGGTCTCTGCGTCGGATATGGAAGATGAGGACGAGAGCGAGGACATATGGGCACGGTTGGTTTCGTTTGGCTGAGGCAGAGTCGGAACCGGGCAAGAACCATGCGCGTCTGACGTCGATGCCATATTACTAGGGAAGTACACCTGTGGTCGACTTTGAAGGGGTTCTATGGTCTGCGGTCGACAAGAACCCAATGGAGAAGAAGGTTGATTGTAGGCGAAGACGGGTAGATATTGTCACCGCAGGTTGAAAACTACCTCTAGCGATCACCTCAGATGAAGAATCTGCGTTTTCGCTAAAGGTAGCTGTCGTGGAGGCTCGAAAGGGTGTCCCTGGGAGGGTTTGCAGAGGGGTGGAGCAACCAGCAAGCCGGCAAGAGAAAGGGGAGAATGGAAAATAGACAGGCGACAGAGGCGAGATAGGGAAAGGGAAAAGAAAGGAAAAGAAAGAGGAAAAGAAAGCCGGAGAGAAACCGTTTGAGCGATCCAGGGGAAGGGGAGGAAAGCTGGAAAGAACTGAATTGGAGGGGTGGAACTGGGATTTTAGCGAAGGTTGGGACTGAGCGACTGATAGATGCTGGACAAAGCAATTCACGTTTTATGGTTCTGGTTCTGGCAACGCTGCTTTCGACGTCGCTCGCTCTGCCTGAAAACTAGCCAGGCACTGCTATCCAAATGGTGTTTCCTTTCTCGGACTTGGATCTGGTGTACTGCAGCGTGGTAGTATGATGGGCGTGAAGAAGTTTGGGTGGTCAAGCCTGAAAACGGCGGGCGGAGTCGCGGTCAAAAAAACGTTTAGTCTAGTAGGGGACCACACGAGATTCTGGGACGTAGAGGACGGTAAACAGCTTGCAATGAAGATCCTTGTGACCGTGAAAGAAGGGAAAGTCGGAGGAACGGTGGAAGTAGGAATTGGATTGTCGTTGTAGAGTGCAGGCTTGGTAAGGTACGGAGTAATGTTGCCTCAGATCTTTCATCATTCGAGCAAAAGTACTGTATTTTAACCCATAATACGGTTACACGCTAGGCTCAAGCTGTGGTCCCCCAACTCGTGGCCGCCATCCGCTATGCCCCTAAGGTACGAAGGCGCGCACTCCATGGTTTTGGCGGTCCAGTGAAACAGCCTGCGTGGCTTGATCTGTGACACAATACAGAACTATCCCGAATGCAAGAGAATATCCTCTCATCTCGGTGAGGCCAGGAATCGCAGTGTTTGGTCGGGGGGAGTTTAGGGGGTTCGTTGGTAATACCCATTTGGCCCGGCATTCGGTCGGCCATCCACGGTTCTTTTCTTGACCTTGTCAGCCCCTTGGTTCGAGTGGACGGCGCTAACCAAGGAGAATTCAACAGACGGTGATCCTCATCATCGATCGCTAGGTTTCTACAACCGATGATCATGACGAAGAAATCATGGGGAATCATCATCATCATCATCATCACCACCACTCCTGACGCTCTCCGTCTTGAGTTGCCACTGCTGCTGCTGCTGCCTGCGCCTTGCCTTCCGAGACCTGCGAGTCTCCAGTCTCACTCACCACCGCTTCAAGGGGCCGCTGCCACCGAAGGAGCAAATGAAATATCCCCTACCTGGTGGCAGATGCAAAATGCGAGTGCCGATGGATCGTTAGAATATGGGGTCGGGTCCGTCTCGGTTACGGGTGGCTGAAATAAAGGTCTCATGCTCGCAGCCCAGGGAATTATGAGGTCACGCAATGTCGATCAAGTGAGAGAGGATTGATTCTCCAGGAATCATTTCATCTCAAGAGGCTCAGCGCCGACGTCCAGTACGGATGCGATAATTATGATCCGACATTCGCAGAGCTGTCCTTCTCCAGCCGTTGGTTGGATTCATTACACGGCAGATGAGGTCGTCCAGGGCGCTTCCTGAACTATCGTAGACAATCTCTCCTCCAGTCGTATCTCATCCCGTACGGATCACGGCCCAGGGTACAGAACTACAGGTATGAGCGACTTTATGTTGGGCCAGGAGTCAGCCCTGGCGGTATTCCCCGTTTTCGCGACGCTGATCCATGGGACATCGCGGCATCGCTTGTGTATCAAATTTGGCAGATTGACGGTATGCATGGATGCTTTATTTTGCTTGGCTGAAGTCTCCAGGTCGCCAATTCGTACGGGGTAGTGCAGGAGGCGTCTGCCAGCGCCGCCTAGTGGCTATCAAATTGCCCGATTCAAAGTAGCGTGTACAAAGATCGATAGCAAGGGGTTTAGAAAGAAAACGGAATCTTCTCTTCGAGGTTCCCGCTTGCTATGCGTGTCCCTTGCGCTTCACCCATTGGACCAATCCGTTTTCAGCCGTTCAGACGTTGGGACTTGATTCCTCTCATCGGCGTCTGGGATAAAGGATTGGCAGTTGGCGCTGGCAGTTTGGCACCACAACGGCACAGCACATCATGGCGCTAGCGTCTTATTGGCTTTTCTCGCCAGCAATGCCTCCTCATAGACTCATAGCCTCATACGGAGTAGTTGAAACTCTACATTATTCTATACCGTTGTAGTTCTGTTCATGGACACGCTATCAATACAGTGTCCAGTGGCGGTGGGCCACCCACTCCGTCAAGTCTCAAATGCACCGCCATCTGCTCAGTCTGACCCGTCGGCATCGGCAAAGAGAAACAGCAACTACTACTGTTTCAAAAATTCTACCCGCTTGATGTCTGGGGCAAAAGAAATGTACGTCATCGGCAGGGCCCCTTGGTGGTATGCTGGGGCAACAAAGAAAGCAGCTGATCGCGACTCCACCGCTCAGGACCAGGAATCGTGGTGATTCTGCAGTCAACGTACATCAGCCCCGTCAGGTGAAGGCTGTCGGAAAGTTCCCCGGTTGTTCCTTACGCTTGACTGCTATGGACAGGCGACGTCTCAGGCTTTCACAAGTCACGTTCATGTATTGCTGGCGTGTCTTGACCGACAACGCATCTTCCAGCCGACAAGTTTGGTCGCTCCGGGAATACGATAACTAGTAATATCAGCCTCCCTGCTGGAGACGACTCTTAGACTACTGGATCCAGTTGATGCCGTTCTTGTTGACCCCGCATTAATATAGCTTGTGACCGATGAGGATAGCTAGTTCGCCTCACGCGGTTGAAGCAACCTCGCGATCGGCTGCCTCACTGTGAGCATGCTTTTGTCATTGCCGGATAGACTATAGAGACCGACTGCTCTAGCAACTGTGTCCCCCATCAGCATCAGCTGGCGGAGACACAACAAACACAAACACAGACTATAAATTACAATACTGTACGGTAAGAACCTCATGGGCAATTACTCTTAGTGTCGGGTACAGGCCACGACGCCGCCGCCGCCGCCGCCGCGTGACTCGGGACTGCTCCACCGGCTATTCCTCATTTCCAGCAATCCCTGGTTCGGCTCTCTTCCACGATACTTGGTAATGCCGTTCCTCGGAGGCTTGTTCTGCTGTTATGATATCTTGTTTATCAAGATAATCTACCCGTGTGTTCACTGATCGACCTCTATCCTTGAAGACTGACATGTGCGAGTCGTTGATGATGTCGACATCAGGATTGCAGCCATCAAATCCCTGTTCGGCCGATAAAGAACGGCGCTGATCTGCAACCGGCCATTGGCTGCGTCTACTCACCTTTTTCGAGTCTGTCCCCGGCTTTGTTTTCGTCGAGATCCTGGCCAATGAAGCGCTATAAGAGATACTGATTAGATTGCTCTGTACCTGCTACGGGATATCAACTCTGGCTTCTTGGTGGTCAAAGCGAAGAGCATGCAAAGAGACGGTCGTTGAGGCCGGTCTTGAATATTCACGTCTAAGCCTAACGACGATGACCGGCATGCCCCATGCAGTAGTGCTCATAAGGCTGACCGTCCAATTAGTCTTCGGCGGAGCTCTCCGAGCCCGGCAGCCAGCACTGGATATCAGCAATGCGCTTTACCAATAGTCATCAATATCGCACTGAACGCCCCAGTTTCAATTTCTCTAAATCATCCTTAACTCAAACCTACTAGTTAAGCATACTTACGCGACCAAGTACCTTGAAAGGCTATACTCACCACAGCTCGCGAGAGACCGGCCTCATTAATATCACTGATATTCCCGAGGTCGCAGTCGGATTGGACCCTGCCTTGACAACATTCAAAGGCGGCTTGACAACCCCACCCGTGCTGCATGTGGCTTTTCTCTAGCCCAAGAGCTTTGAACGCCCAACATGTCGGTTCTTATCTCGATCAATAATTCGATCTAGATAACTACAGGTCAGCATGGCGAGGATGTAACCTGAAATACCAAGTAGGCAGGTGTCTACGAGGCCAAACCGCGTCCGCAAGCAGTGACATGCTTACCAGATATCTCGAACTCATTCCTTCTCGCGAATGAGATAATATAACCCTACAACCCCCGCCCCAACTATCGGTGAAGAAGACCAGCAAGCAAAAAGCAAACACCACCTATATAATGATCAGATAGGATCACCAGCGCACTGACCTGGCAGCCAACAAGCCGAAACGAAAAGGAAAAAACAAAGACGCGCGAAGCGCTACCTTCCACCTCGAAGCTTATAGGCCCATCCAACCCTAACCCCGGCCAACCATCGAATTTCGAGGGTTCTAGCGTGGGATCCCTCTTCTCTTCTCCCGTCTTCTAGCTCATCCTTTACTGCAACGGCATGCTCCATCCTGGCCCTCCACGGCCTACGAGCAAACTAGATAGCGTACGGAGTAGATCTCGAGATACGGAGCAGCAGACCTGACATATTGACGAAGTGTCAGAAGCAGTCCACTTTGAAATCGCCCGGCTACGTACCTCCCGGAACCCCCAGCCGGATCCGATGGATGCAGCCACCCTTCCCCTAGCTCATCTGCCAGCCAACGGGCTGGCTCAACGAATCCAATCTCGGTAACTGCCGTGCCGGTGTTTGATTGCCTAATCTGCTGTGCTAACTATGGACACTGGACTACGTCTAGTCGTCTACGAGTGCGTTCATGTAGGACAACAGCTGTCGCTGATGTCAGTTGGCGAATGTAAGCGCCCAGTATCAAACATGACCGGGATGCGGGATCGGGGATAGCCTGCCTGCGCTCTGACCAGAGCCACAGCAGCACTGGCACTCGGGTACGTACTCGAGTCCGTGGATCTGACAACTAAGCGTTCCAGTGTCAGTGCGGTTGATCTTGGAGAGATATGATGCCAGTCACTCATCTTACGCACATATTGAGTAGAGCCCCTGCTCACTATTGGTGCCATGAAGTGTGCTGCACTGATTGGACGAGATTTGATCTGTGTTCCCCCGGCTGGTGTTTATCCTATCCTCTTCCTCCCGGTATTCTGTCCTACGCCGTAGGAATCCCACCCGATCGCTTCCTATGATATGCGGAATATCTAAATATGCCTGCTGATGGCACACCCTCTTTGACTATCAGCACGATAATATTATCATTACCTACAAATCCACGACCTGATAGCGCATCTCCATCCCGCAGCCTTCGGTTGGATCGCTCAGGGCAACGGAGTCTTGATCGATATGCAGACATATCTACCTAGTATACGCCTTCCTCCGCAAGCCCTACTCTGAATCCAATTTCAATCTCGTCCTTATATGCCACCAGGTGCTTGATCCAGGCTAGTCTATCGACAAGGATCCCGTCCCAGTCCCCTCCCACTCTCCAAACCTAACCCTGTGTGCACTCTAGCTTACGCCTAGGTCACGGCCGAAGGATCGCCCGAACAAAGCCGACCACCTGGGCGGATTCCTTGGATGAGTTCTTCGGACCAACGAGAGGAGGTCGTTTTTGGGGTTCGATGAGTGTTCAATATAGTGCCCTGGTCATAATAAGTGAGATTAGAGTGTGGTTCTAAGTTAGCTCGTCAACGTGGTCCGATGGGTTGGTAATGGCGTCCAGTAGGCAATCCGCCTCGGCAGCCGAACGGTTCTTGAAAAATGGATCCCCGCACCCCCCGTTATGTATGGGCTTTGCGAGTGTGTATTCGTATGAGACTAGTTCGTCAGATACAGCTGTTATGAGCACGAAAGGTAAGAACGGATGTCTTTGTTTATGTGGATAGTAGTAGTAATAATGATAATAGTCCTCCGTACATTTACGCATAGACTGCCAAAGTACCATGCAGGTGCTAAAAATGCAGCGTGTTGTCATACATCGCCCGCCAGAGACTCGGCCGTTTTCCACTGGTATAAAGCCCTGAGCACCGCTACTCCCCCAGACTGCGTTTCTACGGTGCGTCCCCGGCCGCGATCATTATACTCTGGCACTTTACCATCATCTTCCTCCGCCTCAGTTGTTGAATTCCGAGCTGCCGTATTCCCCGACCAGAACGTATCTGGGTGGTTGCGGTAATCCACTGCGCCAACCGGCAAGAATGTATCGCTGGTAGAGACAGACTCGTCGATCTCGCGGTATCGTCTTCCCCACCACATGCCGAACTTGCCCTTCTCGTTCCTTGTGACGAGTGCCGCCTCGGCATTGTACTCGATCCATGGGCGGTAGGTGCTGCAGAGCTCTTGATGCCAGTCATAGGTCTGCTTGAAGCTCGAGTCATGATAGGATTGGGTGCGGAGGAAACGCTCCTCCTGTGGGCGGAAGGGTCGGCAGAACTCGGCGAAGTGGTGCCAGAAGATGCCTTTGAAGGTTTGGCCGTCTTGAGAGCAGTCACCGTTGGAGTCGCATGTGTCTTCCATAATCCCTGCACGGCCTAGGCCTTTCCATTGCTGGTCGTAAATGTTTGGCCACCCAGTTGCCCTTTGGACGTTTTGAATGAGCTCGTGCCCATCGGCTAAGTACTGTTCAGATCCAGTGGCCAACCAAAGCCCGCGAAGTCCGCTCAGAATCACGCCCTGGTTGTATGTGTACACCATTGTGTTGAGCACGTCGCACTTGCCCGTTCCTGGATGCTGAGGGCCCCGGTAACCGCGGACATGGAACCCATCAGCATACAGGTTGTAGATTCCTGTCATGTTGGAGTGCTTGAGCCAATCATAGGCCACTTGCGCCATCTTAAGATAGGAGGGATCGTGCGGCAGGCCGTCCTCCGACTGTTCGGCAGCAACGAACGGTGCATCGATCGGGTCGCCAGGAAAGTAGAGATACATCCCAATGCTCGACGATATGTACAGTTCATTCGTGATGGCATTTTTATACGCGCCCAGATGCGGGTTCCAAATCATTCCACCACCACACACTGTCGTGTCCCACCCTTTCGACGCAAGCTCGTAGAATATCCGTGCCCGATGCGCAGCTGGTATTTGGAACTGTGTCCCATGCCACGGCCTTCCACCAGACCTGGACGAGCCTTGTCCCTCGAAATGCAGATCAGAATGCAGCCTCTGGAATTTGATATTCTCCAACCATCCCAGCACAACCCACAACATATCATCGTAAGCCTGATCTCTGAGCCCCAGTGCATTCTCTCCGAAATAGTACGTCATAACCTGCGCGAAGAAGTGACCGACAAGGTTCTCAAGCGCTAAGAAGTTCTCGGTGATGGAGTCATTGGCATTGTCTGTTTCGTTCCCGCCCTCATCCTTGTCATCCGTTAACGAATTCCCCAACAGTTCGTCGTTCGCAGATGCAGTCAACGCCGCCAGAGTGGCTGACACATGCGTCCCGTGCACAGCCCTGGTCCAATCATTGCCAGTCGGCCATGTGCCTTCGTATAGGACGAAGTACTCGTCCTGCATGACATCGAGAGCGTCTATCAGATCGCGCAGGGTCTGCTTGTACGGGGCCGAGCCAAGCGGCTGTTGCTTTGAGTCCTTATCCTGGGAGTCGTAGAGCTGGGGTTGCGGCCGCGCGTCTTGTACGAGCACACGCGCTTGCGCCCCCAGCAGACAGCTGAGCGATAGAACGCTCCATAGCGCTCTGTAAAGTGGTGCCATTGCAGATAAGATTATCTTTTGCTTCCCCAATTCGACAGATAGTCGGGGAAGACGACCGATGGCGTCAGCGAGGATAAGAGAACCTTGGGACCGATAAGAGACGGACGTCAGACACTCCGCATAAGATATAATAAGAATGGGGAAGGAAAAGCAACCCGGTCCAGTGATGGGATCAGGGGAATATCACATAATTCAATGCATTCCCCTGGACGTCGTGCATAGAAGAGTGTGGGAGGAGCGGGCAGGGTTGAAATGCGAGAAGCGGGGAGACTTCCAAGGAAGGTTGGAGACGCCCGGCCGTCCCTTCCTCAACGTCAGTGAGAATGCTCCGCCTGATGCGACGCACGGTGGAATGCTCGTCAAAGCTCTTCGACTATAGTTTACTTTGGATACAGATCCAGTTCCACTTGTTGAGGCTGTTCGCTCTATTGTCTACATTTACACCCACACTGAACGTTCTTGGCAGACGGCGATAGCATCACGCGGGAGCTCCCCCAGTCCCCACGTGCGCCAGAAAAATATGGGGTAATCCAGTACAGCGCCTCATTCGCCCAGAGCCTCAGAAGTGCGCGATGCCATGCCTCAAGAGGAGAACAATCGCCAGTTACACTGAGCTTGCTACAGAGTTTCTCGTATAGAGTGGGTGCGGGGTTCAGGGAATAAGCCATAATCCAGGTCACACGACACTTTGTATTGTCGGAAATTTCACGCGGAGATTCCCGAGTCTAGCACATGTAGTTTGTAGGCAATTTGATATCTGGTGAAAGTGGAACTGTTGGTGTCTATGTTACCTGTCAGCGAGAGCAAGCGAAGAGATTCAAATGGATCGTCCATACCTAACCAACCACTATGCATGACGCCGGCAGACATCCCCAGCACCGTTTCGATTTGAACTTTGATGGTGTTCTTGGTGAGGTCAAGGGATGCTGCCGGCCACGGCCGCTTGCTCTCGGTGGAGCCTTGATATCGAAATGAAAGCCGTAGAATATCTCGTGCCCTGACTGAGCGTAATCATGCGAAAAGAAAAAGCGCGGCAAGTTCATTCCAAAACAGCGACGAGTGATCATATATGGCATCTTAATCCCTCTCGTTCTCAGCCCCGGGGCTGCGACTCCGCTCACGGCTCCTGCTGCGGTTCCTCCCTCCTCGGCCCCCTCTTCCTCCAGACTTCCCCTTGTTAGATGGCGGTGGTCGGACAAATGCGTAGTCGACTTCAATCGTCTGATCCAGCAGCTTTGAGCCGTTCAATTCCTTGATTGCTTCAGCAGCTTCCGGTAGCGTCGAGTATTCGATCAATGCGTAACCCTGAGTAAGGAAGAACCGTTAGCACTTTCTCGAACTCACTTTAAGGGACAGAAAGCTCCAGGGGCCAAAGAAATATGAAATAAACCTACCTTCACGTAACCCGTCCGGCGGTCAAGGTTCAGACTGAAGTTCTTGATCTCGCCATACTCTGCGAAAAGGTCGGTCACATCTTCTTCCGACGCTTCCTCGTGGATGTTTGTCACGATCACGATCCATCCTTCGATACTGCGAACGGCAACAGCCCCAGTTTGTGTTCGTGCATCGGTGCCACCGTTGCTGGTCTGCGGCTCGGTCTGCTCTTGCGAGACGGGAGGGTCGACTTCCATTTCTCCGGACATTATGGCGGTATCAAATTGCTTCTTCTCTTCTGGTTGGGATATCGCGGGGTAGAAACGAGGTGAGTTGAGTGGACTGGCGACTGGACTCTGGATGTTGAGTCGCGACGGATCTGCTCAACCTGCCGAAACTGATTATGTAATCGGCAAGTATTGGATTGCAGATGAATGGTGTTTTCAAGACATAACAACTATTCAAATTTGAAATTGAGAATTAAGAGCTGGGTAGTAAGATATGGCCTAGAAGACATCTTCATCTTATTACTACGCTGCTTTTGTGGCTAGAAACTGGAGTGTAAAGAGGGTTCGGCGGGCCGATATGTACTTCGGAAACTCTACTTAGTAGATATATTCTTCTGACATTCACCACGAGAACCTGTGCCTAAAGTAACCGTAGATAGACCTCAACATTATACAGCGATTTGCATCAGGGCGTGGGATTTGTGTTTTAAACAGCGGTTTAATTCATCAATGTTCTTCCTGATTGACATTCGTGCTATTTGTATATGAAATCACAGTAACATTCTACATTTATGGAGAAGATATGAGAGTATTGACTTACAGAGCTTGCACACATGGCAGAATACATGTAGACTTGTATGGAGTACTCTTGCTTATACTCCAAATCAACAAGGATTCCATGGATGACTGTGAGGGCAGCAATAACTTGAGCTCTGTTTACAGACCAGGGTAAGAGAGAATACCAGAGGACCAAACACAACGTAGATGACTCCTTTACTGGGTAGCTGTAAGCATTGTTCATCTGCTTAGGGACCCCTGATTCGTAGGATGAACATGTTTGTCCTTGGAGAATCTGGCAGATCTCTGGTGATCCCGAAGCTTCGATAATCTGATTGTCAACACTCCAGGTATCACCCATAGAAATGGGAGACGGTCCATCTCCAGAGGTTGCGCTGTGATAGCTCCATGGGCATTCACTGACATGTCTTTTATTAGCTCATCAGTGAATGTTGTGTTCCAGAAACCTGCTCAAAGTGAATATGTGATTCCCGGCCACCCACCATAGCAACAGAAAAGAAACTTCAGCTCCAACTTCCTCACAGCACATCTCTCAGAGCCAGAAAAAGCATTGTTCCCAATAGAAAACAGTCCTTTTAGAGTGATCATACCCAGAGTTTGCAATATGTTGTGGTGAGTTCCCAACTCCAGAGAATTGCAATTCCAGTACTGACAAGGACGCTGCAACACAGTGACGATCCAAAATGCCTCTGCCATCCACGCCCAAAGAAGCCCTTCCCAAAGCTTGAGCTTGTTATCCGTGGTTCCAACTCCAGCGAGTTCCGTCGACTTCATCAAGCGGGCGCGCAACTTGATGTCGTGTTCGACCTGATAGGAAACGACATGACGCTGCGAGAAACAATCGGAGACCCAACCATGGCCAAAGCCTCCTACTCAATTGCCCTCCTCCTCAAATCGAGAATGATGGACTTCGTGAACTTGAAAGGCCTCGCCGACAACTCGCTCCTCCTATCGTTCCGAATGCAGAGCTCGTTCTGCGCCGCGACGGGCAAAGACAGAGTGATATTCAAGGAGAAAGTCCAAGGCTTCTCGTCCAATCGACTTGAGAGCAGACTGTATAACGACTTCTATTCATGCAAGTGGTCCCAGCAGAATCTCGAGCTACTTCTGCCGGCGGATCGTATCATGGGCTGGAAAACGGTTGCTCTCGTCCTGAAGACGTTCAAGCGCATAACGCCGGAGAATTGGTGCCACATGGTCAAGCTGAGGAACAAGCCAAGTGTTGCGGGTCTGGACTGGATGGCCATCGAGAACAAGGTCATGCCTGCGAAGCTCGAAGAGCCCGTCGTCCTGGTGCCTTCCGGTGAAGGAATGAAGATGCACTATCTTATGGAGAAGAAGAAAGCAGCAGCAAAGAGGGCCATGCAGAAGCAAGGACTACTCTGCCACTAGAGTGCAGCTTGTGTGTTTATTGTACGAGCGACAGTTGGTCCATGGTCAAAAGCAGCAGAAACGGATGTAAAGGTCAAGTTTGGTTGAAGTCTCACTTCAGGCGATGTTTGAGATACCCAGCATGTAAAGGCGTTCTGGCTATTGGAGAACAGCTTGGGTTTAATATTGATCAGTCTGGAAGACAAGACATATAGCATAGCGTGTTAGACTCAACTCTTGTATTTTAGGAGTCTGGAGCAATAAGAACAACGGGAAGCTGTCCAGAATGGTCTATCTCCATTGAAGACAAGGGTATTGTCCGATAGCACGAGCCAGCAGAATCTCCTTGCATAAGATATAAATGAGATTCAAACCTCATTTGCTGGACAATACTGGACAGTTAGTCTAACTAAATGAACTGTTTCAAGACCTAGGTACCTTATCACCAGCCACATTGGGATGGCCTTTCGCAACTCGGCCAGCTGTTTTCCCCATATCTTCATGACGACCAAGTCGAGAGGTTCTATTCTGAACCAATATTCGGAATCTAACCAAAAACAGCACTGCATAATGCAGGCACATCGTGAACATACCATGGCGCCCCGGACACTTAATATAGTTCTGCTTCAAGCAAGCGCACCCCTGGAACCCACCCGGCTCTAACCTCCCAACGGCCCAACTCCTGGGAAGGGTTGTTTTATCCCTATGAAGGCACCACGTTTGTGAGCTCGGCTTCGTCATTCGCTTTCTACGCCGTCATCCGTCTTTTTGAGCTTCTGCGCATTGATATCTGGTGCCAAAGATATAGAGGTACCCGCGTCTGTTTGTTTCCACAAGCCGAATAGATGCCAACCTCTAGACAATTGCTGTCATGGCTTTACGCCGCCACACTCGGGGCATCGGCTACCCCAGCGCTCGCCACACATATCGACTCCTGGAAGACGAGATCGGTATATCAAACTATGACTGACCGATTTGCCCGCACCGATGGATCGACCACTCATGCCTGCAACCTCGCGGACGCGCTATACTGCGGTGGAACATGGAGAGGGACAATAAATCACCTTGATTACATCCAGGGCATGGGATTCGACGCTGTTATGATCTCTCCGATAGTAAAGAACGTTGAAAAGCTAGCCAAGTATGGCGAAGCATACCACGGCTATTGGGCCCAGGACATGTACTCCCTGAACCCCCATTTCGGGACACATGAGGATCTGCTAGACTTGAGCCAAGCGCTTCACAACAGGGGCATGCTCCTCATGATGGACACGGTCATAAACAACATGGCTTATACTTTAAATGGGGGCAATCCAGCAACAGACATCGACTATACCTCTCTTAATCCTTTCAATAATAAGAGCTTCTACCATCCTTATTGCAGGATTGACAATTGGAACGATTATCCCCAGTCACAATACTGCTGGACAGGAGATAACATCGTTGCGCTACCGGACTTGAACACAGAGGACGAGCGAGTCCAAACAATACTTGAGATGTGGATTCAGGAAATAGTAGCAACCTACTCCATCGACGGGCTTCGTATAGATGCAGCGAAGCACGTCACCCCAGAATTCTTAGGGAAATTCGAGAAATCAGCCGATATTTTCATGTTCGGAGAGGTATACGAGCGATCTGTTGAAATCATTTGCGGTTATCAGGACAATATAATGTCCAGTGTCACCAACTACCCCATCTACTTCGCGCTCCTCGACGCCTTCACTCTCGGCGATACAGAATCTCTCCCCAACCAAGTTGAAACAATGAAAAACAGATGTCCCAGCGTCACCGGCTTAACGATATTCTCCGAGAACCACGATCTACCTCGTTTTGCAAGTCTGAAAGACGACATCAACGTAAGTCATTCTTTTGCTCCGCCAGCGGAGCCCTAACTAACTTAACCTAGCTCGCTAGAAACATCCTAACCTTCACTATCCTCTTCGATGGCCTCCCAATAGTCTATCAAGGCCAAGAGCAGCACTTATCCGGCTCGACAGATCCCTACAACCGCGAAGCCCTCTGGCCCTCCGCCTACAATACATCTTTCCCTCTCTACAACACCATCCACGCCCTCAACGCTATTCGCAAACACGCTATACAAATTGACCCGGACTACTACATCAATTACAATACTTATCCAGTCTACCGCGGCTCCTCGGAAATGGCCTTTCGAAAGGGCCGCGAGGGTAGGCAGATTATCATGGTCCTCTCCACTCAGGGTAGTAATAGCGGGGCGTATACGATCCGTATGATGAATGGTTTCCAGCCTTCTGTTGTCGTGAGAGATGTGCTTAGTTGTAAGACTTGGACCGTGAATGATATGGGGGAGTTGACGCTTGATATGGACAAGGGCGAGCCGAGGGTGCTTTTTCCGGAGTCGTTGATGAGGGGCAGTGGACTCTGTGGGTATGCCGGAGAGAAGGTTACTTACTTGGATTTTGTGAATAAGACTTACTCGCCGCCTGGGTCTGAGGAGGACAAGGAGTCCGGAGGTGTGGTTTCTAGCAGTGTTTGGGTTAGTGGTGGGCTCGGCGTACTGCTGGGTTGGGGGTTGTTAGGGCTTGCTTCCCTCGCAATTTTCTGATTTGCATTGATCGACAAGAATTTATCTGTAGATTTACAGCGATAGAAGACCTCAAAAGAGGTCAGCTGATATAACTTAACTTATCTTTGTATTATTGTTTTTCTGCTAGGTGAGTGGAGATTGTATTCAATACCTCCTCCGACGGCAAGCCCGATAGCAATTTGTATTGAGATGAAAGTGACGCCCCCAAAATAATGCGCCATGAATAACGATTCCAAAGTAGTAATCAACATAGGTGTTTGCCCCGAAGAGGGTCTTCATAATGGCTCTTTAAAACATGCTAGTAAATCCCAGATGGTCTCTACCTCCGGTTGTTGTTTCGCAGGGCCAGAATCTGGACCATGCGGATGAAGATGTTAATGAAGTCCAGCTCGAGGCTAATAGACTCATTGACAATATCCTTCTGGACAAGGCCCCGCTCAGACATGCGGGCGTGGTACAGGATCTTCTGGACATCGTAGAGAGTGAAACCTCCGAAGACAGCAAGACCACCGTACAGCCAGATCTTCTCAGACCACATCAGGGCACGGGTAGCGGTGGCGGGCAGAACAAGAGGCGCAAATCCGGAGAGAGCGACAATGGTCACACCGGCAAGAAGAGGACCACCCAGGTACAGGTACTTCTCCTGCTTAGCGGTGGCACCGACGAAAGCAATGGAGCCCATCATTCCGACGGTGTAGAGACCAGCGCGAGCGAGAATAGCGGGGTGCATGAACATGAGAGGTGCGAGGAGAGCAGCCTGGGTGATGTTGAAACCGGTCCAAAGAGCGTACTTCTGAACGTAGCTATAAAATAGTCAGAAGATGGACCAAGAGAGATTGAGGCGATGTTCGACTTACTTGTTAGGCGAGGTGTACAAAGTTCCATACATAGTTCCAATGCTGGCAACAAGTCCAACACCAGCAACAAGCCAAGGGTTCGTAGCCATGAGACGGTAAGACCATCCGCTAGTGTGCAGAGTCCGAGCAGCGATACCGATGATTCCAAGACCAAGTCCAGTGTGCATGAAGGTTTCGTTCAGGTAGGCACGTTCAAAGGCGGGCATGCCGCCATCTTCCCGAGTCTCGCGGTTGAAGACGAAGTTCGCCGCCAAGATAGTTCCACCAACGATAGCCGCGCCATAGATCAGTTTAGAGGTCAATTCTCCTTGCGAAGCATTGGCGGTCTGCTGCATGTAGTTGCGACGGAAGGCATTCTGGAAGGTCGGCCTTGACTTGGCGAAGACGGAACAAGAGGCGGGACTGAGAGGCTTGGGTTGAGCGGGTTTGAAAGGAGAGCTGTGGATGAAGCGAGCGGTGTTCGCGGATTTTGGCAACTGACGGAGGGCCGTCGGTACGGCGAAGGGCCGGCGCAAGAAAAACGCCATGTTCGTAATGACGATGCGACGCTGATGCAAGATCTGGGGATGCAACAGAGTCTCTCTGCTGGGAGTCTCGGGAGTATTTGAGGGTTACCGGCCAGTGATATCACTTTGCTGACTACGGTGACCCGAACGTTCGAGAAGTGTAGTCATCAATCACATGACTGAGTGACTAACTCTCGGGCATAGTTTGTTAACTCCGGCAGTCTATCGTGGGGTTGACTTGAAGCTTCATAGAAAAAGTCCATCGGTGATAGCGGACGGTCTCTATTCTCGAAATTTCGGGCTCACTTTCTCTCATTACCAATACATAGCTCTCAAGTCATTCGCGATCCTGAATCCAGTTCCTTGAGATGTCACCGTCCCTAGAAACAATTCATCTACCCCACCTCCCCTCGTCGCTAGAGGTCCATGCTGCACTCTTTAAAGATGTACAAAATGCTGCTTCCCTGAGGCAGCAGCTTCTGTCAGCTAATGCGGACTTTGAGTATGCATTTATTGACGCAAGTATGGTATGTGCAATCGACCCGGCGAATGTCTTGTCATTGGACATCGCTTACCTTGAATATCAGGTCATCTCTCGAGCGCATGCTCTCTCAGCTGTCTTTCGTGCCGTCAATGACTATTTGAATGCCCGCTTGAAGTCTCGCAATATCCATTCGGAAATTGTCTTTTCGTTCAGCCCCACGAATAACGTACGTTAAACCGCAACGATCCATGTTCTCTGGGCTGACGATGTCAGATTGCCGACTCTTTTAGGAAGTTCGGCATAAACGACACCACCAGTAACTTACTGGTGGTTAAGGTCTCCGTGACTCCGGATATCACTCATGAGTCTGTTGCTGCACATCTAGCACAGAATGTCCAGGGGACGCTTTTGCCATTTGATGATGAAGCACTTGCAGAGCTCTCCGACGTAGCGAAGATCAAGAAAGCATATAAACTGGGCTCCTTGCCGTCCGCTACCTCAAAGCAAGCGAACGGGGCACTTGATGAAGGGAAGAGGCAACTCGAGCTATCTATATTGGGAGCGATGGCATTGCGGGGAGCGACTTGAAGAGACATTTGGCTTTGATACCACGATATCTCAACCACTCAACTTGCACACCGTGAGCCGAGAACAGGCCGAGGAAATTGGTTGCGGCGCTATCGAGTACGGAGTACAGCCTCGAAACCACTCCCAGAACCCCCGCGCAGCCTCGCGATGATCGAAGTGCCGACCAGGCTTACATCATGTGTGCTCACTTGGTCCAGACGCATACCACCGCTGAAACCGGGCGTGCGGTTAGTGTCTCCTGGGCTCACGTTTTGGACATGCAAATATAACTTGGAATCGCTCGACAACAACTATAGCCATGACGAGGCCACTCCCAATCCATGTAGAAACCTCTTGTACATCATTGTAGACCAGTAGTATGTATGCGCTGTGCGGGGCATTTCTACATTCCATTGGTTGCCCGGTCTACAGGATCTTCCCAAAACGGTAGTTGGTCTGTGCCAAGGTTGTTGACTCCGCTCTTATCGATTGCCACTCCGATCTCTAGAATTCCTGCTGACTTCGGCCTGTAACTGGAATTGCAAGCATACAACATGGCGCCTTGTGATATTTCTCTTTACTGACTGTATATGCGCCGCTGACAACCTACCTCCCGTTCGCCTTACAATGCGGACCGCAACGGATTTCATTGTGCTCTCTTCGTCCCCAGAGAACAGGGCTATTTGTACTCCGCCGCTGTCGCTAGGAGATGTGAAGGCAACATCACTGCGTGATCCGTCCATATCTCCATTACCTTCGCTATCCAAACGCTCTCAACCTGCGACTCGCTCAAGATTCTTTTCCACACCTCCATACAGTCAGGCCAAAACAACAGACCGAGTAGCGGAGGTACTTTCAAAAAAGAAGGAACCGGCGGCAGATGCAAACCCAATCCCTGAGGATAAACCGAAGCAGAGAGGACGAAAGGCTAAAAGTGCACCGCAGGCGGAAGTGCAGGGCTTAAATCACCGGGATGCGGACAATAAGGAAAATGCACCGGCGAAGCCCAAAAGGACCAGGAAGAAAAAGGAAGACGGCGGAGTTGGAGGCGAGAAACTGAAGAGCAAAACGATATCTGGGAAAGTCACCAAGTCTGGGCCCTCGAAGCCTAAGGCAACTGGCGCGAAGTTGGTTCATGGTGAAAAGACTACGCGCGAACAAAGTGCAGGAAAGGAAGACACGCACGGCTGTGAGAAAAATGAGACACATGACTTACAGTCAGAGATTGCTATGAAGAGGAGGACGGATTGGACTCCGACAAAGAAATCGGACGACCTAATCATTGACTTGGAAGGTCAGGATGACGCTACAAATGGACAACAGGGCCTCGGTACATTGCTCTCCGAGTATGAATATAATGGTACGGGATCGGCAGTGGACAGAGATCAGGCTCCTGGAGATATTGAACCGACGAAGCGTCGCCGAATAGAGGTATCATGCTACTCAATTTCTTTTAGCGAAGTGCTGAAACTAACATCAACCGCTACGAGTAGCTTGTGGATCACAGGGTACTACCAGTAAAATCGAAACCTTTATACGAAGACGACGCCGCTCATAGTAGTGAAGTGGACGCCTCTCTATCTGCAGCTTCTAAGCCCAGCAATAAGACGAAGCCGAAGGCAAAACGGTTAACAACATTGACCGCTCGTGTGACAGCCTCCTACTCCGGTATATCCACGAGTCGCGCAGATTCATCAGATCAACCAGCTTTGACTGCGGAAAACACAACAGGAGCGAAGTCCAAGAGCCGCAAATCAAAGAAGAAGGCGGACGAAAACACGGCGTTCAAAGTACCTAGGACAGTATGGCCCCCGGAGGAGGCGACGAAGTCGTTAGACCAGCAGGTCCTGGTCTTTGGGACATGCAGCCAGCTGGAGCGCGAAGATTCTCCCACGTTGCTTAAAGATACCCAGGTCGCGCTTCAGGAGTCAGAGAAGGAATCAATGAACGACACGGCTTTATTTTCAAGGAATGCGCGCCAATCCACTGTCATATCTCGATTCGCAGCCCGAAGAAACCTATGGTCAGTTGCGGCGAGGGACGCAGAAGGGCAGGTGGCTGATGTTGAAGTTATTAGCCTTGTGGACTCACCCGAAGCAACTAAGTCTATTGCGTCGTCCCTCGATAGGGAAAACGGGGAAGATCAAGTATCGAATTCACTTGATGCATCTATACCCATTGCTTCGTTCTTGGACGATGAGCAAGGGAAGGATGAAGGTGAGAGCGCTGGTACTGCAAGCAGTTCATTTGACGCACCCCCGGCAAAGTCCTCGACTTCTATCGATGTCCCCCTCAACGACAAGTTACCCGCGGCGACAAGCTATACTGCTGAAAAACCGGCATGTAAGAAGCCAAGAGCTACGTCCCAGCAACCAATGCCATATTACCAGGGGAAGACGGACCTTCAATTGGCGTTCGAGGTCCAGAGCTATGGATTCAAGCCGCTCAAAAATCGCGAGAAAAATATCGAGATTCTTGAGAAGTGCTGGATAGCGAAACACGGACCCGGCACCCATGAAGCCAGCAAAGCGACGGCAACAGCTCCTCCTGCATCTGAAGCGAACATAGTTGAGAAAGAGCCAAAGCCGTCCAAACCAGCCACTCAAAGAGAAACCGCGAGAATACGCCCTCAACCACAACCAAAAAAGGACAATCGCGAGACTTCAGATGCCGCAGCAGTGAAGGAGAACAAACAACCTAGCCCTAGCCCTAGCCCGAGACCGAAACCGATACCGAGACCGGAACAACATCGGTCTCCTAAACGCTCCTACATTGAGGTCGAAGAAATTCAAGACTCCGAAGACGAAATCCTCTACTCTCCAACCGCAATCTTGAGCCAGTTCATAGGCAGTCCGCCGCAAGGAGAAAAGGCCAACACTAAAAATAAAAAACAGAAACAGAAACACCAAGAACTGCCTACCTCTACCATACCGTCGAGTCCGAGTCCAAAGAGCCCATGGAAACCTGCTCCTCTCTCGTCACGACCACGCTCGCGACAGCCAAAATCTAAACCCGCACAAAACAAAGCAGCTCTACCTGTTTCAGCGGATAGCGACCTTCCCGATTTAGGCGAACAGATCACCAAGGCCGTACGTGCCCAGCCACGGCAGAGTTCAAGTCAAAGCCCCGCCGGCAGGAAACGGCTTAGCTGGCATGAGAAAATCCTCATGTATGACCCTGTCTACCTTGAAGATTTCACTGCCTGGTTGAATACGGAAGGGCTTGCTCTTGTCGATGAGGATAGGGAAGTTGCCACCGGGTTCGTTCGTCAGTGGTGTGAGACCAAGGGTATTTGCTGCTGTTCTAGGGTTAAGAGGAACGCTGGGCGTTATTAGTTCCAATTGCGACTTTGCTTTTTTTTGTCTTTGCTTTTCTGTCTTGGCTCAGACCTGATCATTCTTGGCGTTGGTTTCCGGATATCTTTTGCTTTTGTTTCTCTGTCTTTGGGACTTTTGCATATACGGAGTTGTACTTTACACCTGGAATACCCTTATGTACAATGTGAGTTATAAGTATATTACCGAGTTCATTTTGATAAGGCGTTCGATTGGATTGGGGCAATGCGTATTGTAAACAAAACAAATCATAAACATGCGAGATTACTGTCTTTAGGGGAACATCTACAGACGCTGGAACATATATCAAGCAAAGCTAGCCGGAGAACAAGCGGGGATAGGAGCTCAGAAAAGAGAGAAAGAACTCACTGATCCCACATCCTCTCATCCAAGTCCTCATCGTCGTTGTCTCGCTCTAGAACGGCATTGTCAACGTCACCAGACCAATCCATCTCTTCTGACTGGGAAGCTTGCTGAGCCGGAGCCGTCTCAGGCTCGGCCGACTGCGCTTCACGAGGTGCACTTGGAGGAGATTCGACCGTAGATGGCTGCGCAAATGCTGGGAGGGTTGCCGGGTTAGTAGTAGGGACATTTCCCCCACCGTTGTTGGGACGCGCAGGTGCCTGCGTGTAAGGGTTGCTCGGAGGAGTTTTTGCCCACTCGGGTACTGGAAGCCCGATTGTCGTCAAGATATTACTCGCAAATTCTTCAACAGAATTGGCACTGCCGATGTTCATATAGCGATATGGGAGACCAGGATGACTGACGCCGATAATGTTATCGCGACGAGCAGGCCTTGACGTGGATAGGGTTTCCTGGCGAGTTGCTTGGTTAGTAGGATGAGCATCATCCCTACCGGCGTCACGATGAACAGGCGTCTGTGAGGAACGACGTCCCGCGCGAGTTGTTTGTGCATCATTGTTATCACGACAAGCAGGTAAATGGAGGCCATCATCGATAGGGCTAGCAGGTGGGGAGTCGCCATTTTCGGCAGGATCGTCAATGTCGGCGGGATTGGTAGGTAAACGGCTGCTATTGCTGGCAGGGCGAGCAGGTGGGGGGTTCTCTGTGCTAGCAGGAACCCCGGTAAAGGCCGTTAGGGATCTTTGCAAGCGCGCGTTTTCTCTTTGAAGTCGCTGGTTTTCCAGCCGCACTCGACTGAGCTCTTGGAGATTGGGATTTGCGCCCACTTGTTCGCGCAGCAAGTCGCGTTCCTCGACCACTGCTGTAAGCCTTCTCAGTAGTTGGGCATCTGCGGCTGCAATGTTCATGGAAACATCGGTACCACGTTCCCAAGTAACATGGGAAACTTTGTCTGTGACAGTGCAACGAATGTTGGCCTTTACACAGGCGCTGCAGCCATTAGGATCTTGATTGCAAACGCTGCCTTTAACCTAAATAAAATAGAGAGGATGTAGTTAGCGTCATCATCACTAGCAATATTTCGCGGACAAAGGAAAGGAAAGAGTTTGCCTCCCTGGCTGGACTTACCCTGCACCGATCGCAAGTTGGGATTTGTTTCTGGTGTTTGTACCTATCGATCAGCAGTTCCGGCCAGTTCAAATCCTGCTCACCACCGGCCGCCTTAATGAGGCGGCCTAACTCCTCTTTATTGGTCCTCGATCTATTTCGGGCGTTCTCCTGACCACGTCTCTTGGATTCAGGTGCTTGTACGCGTGGTTTGAGCGGCTTTAGGATCCGATTCGCAGACTTTGACCGGGGCTGTGAAGCCTCGTTCCCCTCAGGACCTTGAGCAGATGTAGCAGCCTGCTTTACCGGAGCTGCAGCAGCTTGTGGAGCATCGGTAGTAGCTTCCGTAGGGGGTCAGCAGGAGGCTCAGTAGTGTCTCTCGAACTGGCGACCGACTCCTGATGAGTGCGCCTTTCTCCAGGAGGTGTCATACTGAAGAGCTTGTTGCGCATTTCAGATGATCAGGTCTGCTCAACTGCGGAGGTTGGAATAGAAGCTGCAAGACTTCTTGGAACCAACAAACGTGCTCAGGTTCACTGTTGAAGACGGAGAATGATTGTGATGAATGTTCTGGTGGGAGCCCGCCTCCATAGGAGACCTGTGTCTATTAAACAGACAACCTCCTCGAACCGAAACTGTTGAGTCTTCATTGTCAAGAGTCTTTCTATTGTCTATGGCGGTTTCATTGTATAGAGTGTTTTGAACATAGACGAGAGTCGTGAGACCACAGCCTCTGAACGAGGACCTGAAACGGACGTCAAAGAGGCTTGAGTAGACATGAAAGGGATCAAACAGGAATCTTGTGGCACGGACAATGGCCTTGCCGCTCTCCTCAAAGACACCAAGAATCAGGAGTCAGTTCTGGGGCAGGGGGCGATGAAGGAGCGACGAACCTGTTCTTTGTCGACATTTCTGGACTTGAACAAGAAGCGACGAGAGCACACACTAGGCGCGACACCAGCTGCTGCAAACATGAACGACACCCAAACAATCGAAACCACAAGGTAAATAATAAGAGAATGGTTTCACTAGGCGCTTTGAGCTTCATTTGATCTAGAATATGGGCTGGACAAGCGAGGGTTGCTTTCCTCTCCCAGCGGCGAATGAAATGAAAAGAAAAATCTAAGATACATGTAAAGCCTCCAAAAGTATAGGTAGTCCCAACATGCAATATGAACAAGAGGTCAACCGATATATGCTGGTATTGCTGCGTCAGAGCCAAACTCCTCCCTGTGCACCTGGACAGAAGTTGTGGAGAAAAAAAGATAGCACCCACTGAATAAAAGACTGTGTATGGCCGTGATGTCAACCCTCGCGGCCAACTCGCTTTAAGACTAAAGGCAATGCAGGCAAAGTTCGTGACAGCGACCAACCAAAGACCCGCGAAGACAAGTACCATAACTCCGGAGAAGAACCAGCAGGAGTACTCAAACGAATGCATCAGAGCAAAAAATTGTAACCAAGTTGAAATCGGAGGGGCATAAGGATATCGTGATGGAGGACAGTATCAAGCAATATATGACCTCAGTATGAAAGGGTATGGGGCCACGGGCTCCGTCCAGCCAGGAGAAGCGGTCTTCAATGTAAAAAGGCGGATGTCAGGGGTAGTAGTAGAAAACGCGCGCTATCGGTAAAGCCTTCCGTTCACGGCAACAATGTCGAAAAATATTTTGTCCTTGTACTTTTGGATTCCGCCTGCTTCAAGCCAGGGAACTAAATTTTTACACTGGCTGACATCGAACGCCTTCAACTGCGTGCAGCCATCCGCTACTGATTCCACTCCAGCCCCGGTCACGCGAACGCAACCGCGTACTGAGAGCCGGTTCAGGTGCAGAAGATGCAATCCAATGCTGCGTAATGACGGATCAGATATGGCGGAGCCGCAGAACGACATGTTGAGGTATCTCAGTTGAGAACATTGCAGGGCAAGGACCTCCGTTGCCGTGTCTGATAAAGCGCAGCAGAATGACTGTAAGAACAAGAGTCAGCAAGCATACTATAGCAACGGACAAGGGATTCGCGTACCAGGTCCAACTCCTGCAATTGTTTTGCAGCATTGGTAAGATATACAATCGCATTATCCGTCAAGTAAGTGCAATCCGCCAGACAGAGCTTCCGAAGATTAGTAAAATGAGCGTTACCCCAGAATTGGAACCCGCGGTCAGTGATCGTTGTGCACCGTGTCAGATCCATTTCCTCAATCCTCGGAGCAGCATGAGATGCAATGTGATGCATAGATCTGTCAGTTACATGCTTGCAGTATGACAGAGTCAGCTTTTTAAGTTCCGGGCACCCAAAGACCGCTGAACCCGTGGGTGTCAGAAACGTGGGCTTGAGAACGGGATTGCCGGACTTCGCGGGCTCCTCTGGGGGGTTATACGGCCCTGGAGTGGTCCATCCGAGGATTCGAGCCAAAAGCGTGTCGCTAACTTTCCGGCAATTACTCAGATCCACCTCTTGCAGGCCATTCGCTCTAAGAGCCATCTCCAGGATAGCGGACGCAGTCACATCCCAAACGCTCTTCATCTTCCAAGCCGCAACGTTGGATCCACAGGTGTTCACCAGATTATTAAAGCCTTCATCTGTAATATGGAAGCAATTGCTGATATTAATGTAGCGTGGTCTGTTGCCGACGAAAGGGCAAACGACTTTCGCCAATACGTCGTCGGTGAGGCAGCGGTTATAGACGCTCAAATCCAAGTAATGAAGCAAGTCCGGAGATGAGTTGAGTATCTCAGACCAGTAAAGAGACACGGCTCGTAGACGAAGAAGATCATGAAGTTCAAGATACTGGAAAATCTGCACGAGTACATTATCCGGCAATATCCCACGGTTATCATTGCTGGGTTCGCGCCGTGTCTTTTGCACTGGTGTGGTTGGAGTCCCTGAAAGGGTACGAAACGATGAACTGCTTGACAACGGTTCGGTTGGGGATGGACGTTGCTGATCTCGAGTGGCCTCTTCCGGGGTCAACGGAGCGACAGAACCCCGTCGACTACGAAGCCGAACATTGTCTAGGCCCACGTTGAGAAAAGGGTCTGGATCAGATGGTCGTAGTACGGTGTGATCATCTATGCCGTTTGGTGTCCTCTGAGTACTGTCCAGCTCGGTCTCGGTGAGTGTCAAAAGCGGCATGGATTGCCTGCGAGCGGACCTGATCTTGAAGCTCTCGTCAGCAGGACTAGATCCATCGGTGTCTCCTGCCTCGGCCATGACAACATCGCCATCTGATGCAGACTTGAGTCTGTCTTTCGCGGTCCGTTCAACCTGCTCGCGGACATCTCGCGGGCATTTATCCCACAGTTCAGCTAAAACTTCACCACTTATCATGAGACATTCGACGGCATTGATTGAGCGCACAGTGGCAGTCCGTCGAGGTGCTAGAGAGAGGCTCACCACCTCGCCAAAATATTGGCCTTGTTTCAAGCGAGCCTTCACTTCGAAGCCAGGATATTCGATGGTACTAGGGAGGGGTCGCCCCCCATTCCGGGAGTCCTTCTTCTCGCTCAGGACTTCCACATCGCCACGGACAATGAAATAAACCTCGCGTCCTTGCGAATCCTGCTTTATGATATCGGTGAAGGGTGGAAATGATCGAGGTTGCGCATTGAGACCCAAAAAGTGAAGGATATCCGGCGGAAGACTAGCAAAGAGCGGCAGCTCCTTGAGCAAAAGACGTACATTCACGAGCCCATTCGCCAGAGCACTTGAGGTTCCATCAGCTAGTCCCGGGCTGGGGGATTTGCGTTTCTTATTGACGAACTTTAGGCTTGCACCATTCTGTTCACTGAGCGAGAGATCACGGGAAAAGGTCTCGCGTAGTCTTTTGGACCCTCTCCGACCTGCATCTATGAGGTCGGCAGAAGGTACCGAGGTCTCCTTCTTTTTCTTCTCGAGAATCATCAGCCGCTCTTGGGCCTCGTCCCTTATGGCCCGCTCTACGTCGGGGAAACGAGGAAGGATTCTCCGGAAGTCCTCTTTGGACAAAATGACCAACAAGCATCTTGAACGGGCGATAATGGTAGCGGTACGTGGCCGATCCATCAATACACCTATTTCACCAAAAAAGGCGCCCGGTTCAAGCTCCGCATATATACTCTCCCCATCTCTAGAAGTAACCGACACCGCGCCTCGTACCAGCCAGTATATCGCCTTCGCCTCATCGCCTTCTGTCAGAATATAGTCGTTCGGATTGCATAGCTGTGGGCGCAAGTGTTGTCCGACCTCGATGAGAAACGATTCCGGCGTCGATTGAAACAGAGGAAACGAGCGCAGTCGGTCGACGAGGTCCAAAGGCAACGCTTGAATGTTAGACGAAGCCAATGGAGATGGGCGCACCGGGCGATTGGGGTTCGTGATTGAATCGAATGAATGGATTAACGATACGGTGTCGGAGACGGGTGTCACAGCTTTGGTTGAACCTCCGCCGCTCCTGCCATGTCGCCTCATGATGAACGACTGTGACGCTTTCCGGTAAGGTATGAAGCACAAGACACGAAAACTCAGTTGTATGCTTCAAGCAGTGGTAGCATAGATTCGTCGGACCCAGAGAAGAGTGGATGACGTATTGGAATGACGGGAGCTTCAGAGCATCCCCAGTTCCACGGCGCGGGGAGGGTCAGTAGCGAGCAAACATTTGAGCAGCCGACCGGTACCGCTGTTCGCCAGGAGCGAAATCAAAGCTATCGGTGGGCTAGAAGTCGAGAATCGGAAGGAGGCAGGGTACTGACAGCGAGCATTCTGTGTTAGTAAAAGAGCTTGGGCAGGTATAGCAATTCATTAGCTTGGAGCTGGGCCAGACTGAGAATACCTCTGGAGGCGGGGATCTCCCACGTCAAACGCAAATAATCAATTTAGCTCCACCAGCAAGTCTGCGCAGTGCGTACTAGAAAAATGCAGTGATCCGTGCGAGAGCGAGATTAATTGCGAATGCCGAAGCAGAGAGTGTCTCGCTATTAATTTGAGCGATTCTATCGCGCTCGTGGTCGGACTGACAGAAGCAACGATGATCGTGGGGGAAGTGGATGCGGTTCGAAAGCTCAGCATAAGATGATCCTTTTCCGAAAAAGTAAAAACTGATGCTAGATAAAGATTCAATACAGTGTAAGGTAATAATGGAGGAGGAGAGCTGGTGCCCGAGAGGTTGCAGAGAACCAAGTAGTAGTGGTTAGTATCAAGAACAATAATAGGGCATGAGGAGGGGTTCGCCAGGAAAGTAAGATAGATCGTTCTGAAGAACTTCTAGAAGGTTTCCGAGGCGCTTCTCAATTGCAGGTCTGAGGCCTTGAGTCTGATTCAGTCGCCCCCTGGCTCTCTCTGCTTTTTTTTTTTTTCCGTTTGTCGTTATCAAGTACGGCCGGGCCCAAGTCTGAGAAGCTGCCCATGATCACGGTGGCTGTGGTCGAAGAAGCATACGGAGTAACTGATCCAGAATGAATTTCTTGTGCCTGAGGAAGCGCTCACATTGCACTACTTCCTGCATGAGATTATTTTTGAATGCTTCCGAACGCTTTAGACTTGTTTCAGGATGATCTAATCTACCAGGTTACAGCACCTGCTTTTCCCAAAACACTGGCTTCCGTACCTCTCTTACTGTGCATCTTATTGTATGTAAAGCATGAAACGAGAAAGGACTTGTAAAGACACTCATCCGTGATGTGGCAGTCGCGGGGGTGTAGTCACCTGACGTTAGATAGATAGGGGGAATAAAGAAAGTGACCAGGGCGCCACAAGCCAGTCTTGGCGTGTGTGTGGTATTCGTCCTTAGTTGTGTATAAGAGTCACCAACGTGTTCCCGATAGCAACCGTTCTTGACGTTCAATCCCGACACGAAGATCGAGAATGTGTCCTTGGACAACCGGGTCTGGCTGTCAGCGTAGAGTAGCCCGGAAAGTAGGTCAAACTCATCAACTGGGGTCAATCTCAATTCATCCATCCAGGCAGACAGGTCTTCTCGCCCTAAGTGCGATGTCCCTACCTCAATGCCTAGCCTTTCTGTCAGGTATTAAATCAAGATGATTGGCGACATGGCTGGCAAGAATTGCTTGGCGAGCATTCGGCTCTGCGTTAACTCTTCAAGCGTCTCATTCGATTTTAGAGCGTTGACCGAGCATAAAATCAACATAGGCAGGTCTATTACCCTTCAAGCTTTCGAGTCCATCCTGCAGCAGTCCATAGACGAGGCTTAGCTTCAAGCCCAGTTTTGTTGTTCGTGCCGCGGTGTAAACATCGTGCCGCGCTAAAATATAGACATCAGATTGTTTCCTCGGAGCACATTAGGTGAAACATACCTATCAGACTGTAGATCCCAGAGAATGATAGTCCAGCCGTCACTGTGGATATGAAGTCTCTCTGATCGTGACGAGCGTAGTCCACCGTCTCCTCAAAAAGACAGAACGCCAACGCCCCAGCGCCGAGCTTGAAGCCCATTTTCATGCCCTCCTTGACACCTCCAACTATGGATACGTAGTTCTTGGTTTTATGGTATTGGAACCACCCGGTCGGCGTCGTAGGGAAACGGTGCGCATTTTCAGCCCGGAAGAGATACGCGGCCTTCTTGCTTCCATTAATCGAACCGATAGCCAGGCCGGCTGAGAACGCAGACATGGCGGTTAACGGTAGTCGTTGCCCAACTTCTATACCCAATCTAGGCGGCGCTTCCGACTCGAAAAACTTGTCCCAGTGCAATATCTTGTATAAGGTCGTAGACTCCGGGCTGCGAGTCGCGGAGGGCTGTTCAGCGTTCATTGTGGGAAAGCAGCGGCGAATTCGAGTCCTCCGTTTCAGACAGTTGATTGAGGGAATAGAAAGTCTCAATACCAGGAGGAGAGGTGGCGTTTAAATTAATGTTGAGAGCTCCTGAGTTTGGGGCAAGATCTTTGATTGAGGTGTGTTTGCGGGAACTTTTGACGTTCTCCGCTCCAACCTCTAGGTCCCTGCTCCGTAACGCAACAGCCGCGGCCCCGCCAGAGCTTTCTATCTAGTTTCTGAACCGTCCTGCTAACTGCGAACAGAGCTTGACATCATGGTAAGTCGGGCATCTCACTTCTTGGATGCGGATATATTTTCAAGAATATGGAACTACGCTGACTCGGTTGACGAAAAGTCGCAACCAGATCCTCTAAGCTGGACCCTACTGTTCAAGAAGCACAGAACGACTGTACTTTTGCTGCTCCCACCTTCTCAGACCATCGAGGCCACCAAAATAAAGCTTCTCGAAGCACTTCGAGCACGCGGTCTGGAAGATATCAACGGAGACCCAATTCCTGACGACCCTGCCGAAATCGAGTTCGGCGTTGCAGTGGATAAGAATGACCTGGAGAAGGGATGGACAAGCCTGGATGCATTGAACACCGAAGACGATGCTCCCAAGCGAGGGGCAGGGAAGAAAGCTGCATCCCGCACCTTGAAAGCAGCCGAACTCAACAGCGGACAGGCCGTTGCGTTCAGATTTCGAAAAGCAGGCGATCTCGGTTCGGATAGCCCCAGCGATCTCGAGTTAGCGGATCCCGGCTGGGATGTTGTTCTCCCTAGTTTTGATGATGAGGACGAGGGTCCATAGTACGCTATTTGATTCCGTTTGTTTTTGGCGCAAGAGTCGATATAGACTCAACCGGACGGAGTTTTTGATGTTTTCCCCAAAGTAAGTCCTTTGCAACAGGGTTTGTCTGCTGTATTGCAGGTCCTATTTGAGATGATTGAATGCTTATGGGATTTGCGAGATATCTTCACGTACGTATGTACACTTTTGCATCGTTCGGAGCCTATGACACCTGACCACTTCGTGAGGTACTCATACATGATTAGATTGGGCCTTGTAATGGGTAGTAGAGACATCACAAGCCGATGTGGAACGTAGGCGCTGACGTGGAATCCTCGGTCGCAAGATTTGAGAATCCTAGCCCAAATCTACCACGACTTGATGTGCTGTTCCCTGCATGATTATTTTGTTGTTGGCAGACATAACTCATATGTGCGTGTCGATAGAATCTGGCCTCCTTCCAAAATTATTGATACGGCCGGTCCACTCCCGGGGTTGCTCGAGCAACCAGACAACGGCAGCAGTCAACAAATCAAATGGCTTTAAGCCTTCACCGTGCTTCGGCGTAGCTCAACAGGGGTGAGTTCTGGGGATCTCGGGAGAAGGCCCACTCTTGTCAACATTGTTCATCGGAGAGTTCTCTCTTATCTCTTTTGTTTGTTCATTAACTACTTCGCGGTCCCCAGCTGTCACGCCAAACGGACGGGGCGGACGGCCCTCAATTTCACGACACTTCCACCGACTTACGAGCTACTAACCGACAACATGGGAGCCCCGAGCGACTCTTCGTCTATCAGCGTCGCTGTCAGAGTCAGGCCATTTACCATTCGAGAGGCAGCTCAGCTCACCAAATGTGAAGATGGACCACTGTTTCTCGGTGACGGTTCTCTGGCCGGGGCACCAGCCCCAAAGCTGAACCAGAAAGGCCTCCGTTCTATCATCAAAGTCATAGACGACAGGTGCCTGTGAGTATATACCGCGAATTGCCTGTCCAGTTGCGTGCTGACCGGCTATTCAAAAGAGTATTCGATCCGCCCGAAGACAATCCCGTACAGAAATTCTCGAGAAGTGTTGTTCCCAACGGAAAGCGTGTAAAAGACCAGACCTTCGCGTTCGACAAGATCTTCGACCAGAATGCCAGCCAGGGTGAAGTTTACGAATCGACAACACGAAGCCTTCTCGACAGCGTTCTTGATGGGTACAATGCCACCGTGTTTGCTTACGGCGCGACCGGGTGTGGAAAGACACATACAATTACTGGCACACCCCAGCAGCCAGGTATAATCTTCCTCACAATGCAGGAGCTATTCGAGCGTATTGAGGAAAGATCGAGCGAGAAACAGACGGAACTGTCCCTTTCGTTCTTAGAGATCTACAACGAAACTATTCGCGATCTTCTCGTTCCTGGCGGCGCAAAGGGCGGCCTCTCCCTCCGAGAAGACTCAAACAAGGCAGTGTCGGTATCCGGATTGTCTAGCCATAGCCCCAAGTCCGTGCAGGAAGTTATGGATATGATCATGAAGGGTAATGCGTGCCGGACAATGTCTCCAACCGAGGCGAACGCCACTTCTTCTCGATCTCATGCAGTTCTTCAAATCAACATAGCACAAAAGGACAGAAACGCCGACATCCACGAGCCACACACTATGGCAACCTTCAGCATTATCGATCTGGCAGGAAGTGAGCGTGCGAGCGCAACGAAAAACAGGGGAGAAAGACTCTTTGAAGGTGCTAACATCAACAAGTCTCTCCTTGCGCTAGGTAGCTGCATAAATGCACTCTGCGATCCACGCAAACGAAACCACGTCCCTTACCGGAATTCGAAGCTGACACGGCTCCTTAAATTCTCGCTGGGCGGTAACTGTAAGACAGTCATGATTGTCTGTGTCAGCCCATCTAGTCAACATTTCGACGAAACCCAAAACACTTTGCGTTATGCCAACCGGGCAAAGAACATCCAAACTAAGGTTACGCGAAATGTATTCAATGTGAACCGCCACGTCAAGGATTTCCTGGTCAAGATTGATGAACAGATGGCTTTGATCAACGAGCTCAAAGCGCAGCAGCGGGAATCAGAGAAAGTCGCATTTGCCAAATTCAAGAAGCAATCAGAAAAGAAGGATGCTGCTGTACGGGAAGGCCTCGCTCGCATCCGAAACGCGTATGAGCACTCGTTACCTGAGAGACAGGAGAGAACCAACAACATGATTAAGTTGAAGCAGGTTAGCCGCAGGATCGGCTTGCTATCCTCTTGGATTGCAGCTTTCGACAATGTTTGCGCGAACTCTGAAAATGAGCTGCCACTGGCAAATCTGCAAGCTCTTCGGAAAACAGCCCAAGGAATCCTGCTGGAGCTGGAAGGGAGTAGGCAGCATTACCACCAGCGTCTGGCAAAGAGTACCTGGGAACGCGGTATGGCCTCCGCTGTAGAAAACGCCGTCCAGCAACTTCAAGAATTCAACACTAGCGACAAAAGCGACGTTACCAACCTTCGGCGCGAGGCGGAGCTGTTAAGGGCGAATACTGAGCGAGAAGCTCTTTCAGCGGTTGCAGAACACGACAAAGCAGGAGAAACAGCTACGGTTCAGCTGCTGCTTCAGGCACACTTTGAGGTAGCTGCGTCAATAGAGAATATCATGCACCTGGGCGAGGAAGAGGCCGTGGAAATGGGCAGACGAAGTCTAACCAAAATGCTTGACTCGTGTTGCACCGCGACTTCGAATGTCGTGAAACCCGACGGCAATATGCCGCTTATGCCACCCTTCAGCCCTACCAAGGCCAGCCCTTCCAAACCGAAGAAGAGACTGAGTCTAGCCATCGTCCCTCCTTCAAAAAGTTTGAAAGCCACGGTTGCATTACACCCGACAGCTCCAGTCTCACCCACGAGGGGTTCCCCTCGCCGTCGTAAGATGGGCACCGGGAGAAAGAGCGTTAGCTTTTCGCCCAAGAAGGCACCAGCAAAGCCGCCAAAGAGGAGCGTCCGATGGAAAGACGACGAGGAAGACGGTACTCTGACCGAGATCCAGAAAACACCACAAAAACGTGAAGCCATCCCCGCTCCTCGAAATATTAGTCCTCAAGAACCCGCGCTCCCAAGGGTGTCTCCGATTCCGCGTGGCATACCGGTGCCAACCCGAAACTTCAGTCCTTCCGGCAGCTCATCGCCCATTCCAACACCCTCCGACCAACCATTAAGCATACCCAAGAACAACAGATTCAAGACCGGTTTTTTATCAAAAAAGGCCGGCTCCCCGATTGCTGCCCCTCCTACAGCACCCCTCGCACTATCTGACCGAAATTCACCCTTGCGTGATATAGAGGGCAGCAGCTTTCTAAACCGTGCATCTGCCGAGCGACCATCTAGAATAGCGGTTAGAACTCCAAGCGGCAACTACTCACCCACGCCCGCACAGCTTGAAACAAAGAACGAATGGAAGGCTAGCAAAGACGATGTGAGAAGAATCAGTACCGCGATGCGACGCATCTCCATCGGTTCTTTCGGTCCCGGCGCGTCTGCGACTGCGCTTCGTGCTCATCGGCGACGAAGCCCGACATCAGCGACTTACGGTAGCTCACCACCAGAGAACACAATGTTTACCGCTCAGGCGAGGCGGATAACCAAGGGCGAAAAGGACATCGAAAACAAACCTGCGGTTCTAGGGCCTCGAAGTCTTCCTATCAAGAAGAACACGAGCCAGCGGCGCACAACGTTTGGAGGGGACATCCGTCCTAGGGACTTTAGCTTCACTGGTCGGAATGTCCGGCTAAGTGCTATCGGGCTGTGAGCGTCGTGGTCGAAACGCGGCCAGAATTCATGATTGATAATATTTTGTTGTTCGAGTTCTTTGGCGATACGGTCTTGAGGCGGCGTTACTCAGTTTTATTTTCTTCATGGGACATACTATTTTCGAAATGTGTACAATAACAAATCCTGCTGGGGTTTTATCCAGGATCGGAACCTTAGCTGATGGCTCAATGAATCGCTCAGCGATACCATATGTTTAGATCCAGGTGTCATATGCACAAAAGTAGAGTGATGATTCTCTACTAGACGTGTCTGGTCTCGCGACTTAATTAGATCGACCGCGATATCATGCATGAAATGACGCCACCGACCCCAAGCTTAGCTAACGCGGCGACATTATCGCAACGACATATCTTGGACTATATCCCAGCTTGTCCATTTATTTCTCTAGTCATCTCATATATTATATATCCATCATAGCGAAAAGAAGCAGACATCTCTATCAGTTTTACATAAGACTTGTATGGCGTTCGCCGCCTTCTCACAACTTTTCCGCACATTCTCCACCACATCTCCGTCCCTCTCACACACACCAGAATTAACGTCGCGCGGTATCAGTATGGCTAGTGCATCTACACAAACGGCGACCGTCGCCGCGGGGTGCTTCTGGGGCGTTGAGCACCTCTTCCGCAAGGAATTCGGGCAGGGCAAGGGCCTGCTCGACGCGAAGGTCGGATATTGCGGCGGCGACACGGCGTCGCCGGATTACCGGGCTGTTTGTACGGGGGATACGGGACGTGAGTTGCTGAGAAGCCCTGTTTAGTGCTTTGATGGGATGCTGATTTGTTGGCGGTACGCAGACGCTGAGGCGCTCCAAATCACATTTGACCCGTCACTGGTGAGCTACCGCTCGCTGCTGGAATTCTTCTACCGCATGCACGACCCGACGACGAAGAACCGGCAAGGTCCGGATGTCGGCACGCAGTATCGCAGTGCGATCTTTACGCATGGCGACGAGCAGCACAAGCTCGCGCAGAGTATAACGGATAAAGTGAGCAAGGAGTGGTATAAGCAGGCTCTCTCGACGGAGATTATTCCTGCTGGCCAGTGGTGGAATGCGGAGGAGTATCATCAGTTATATCTACACAAGAACCCGTCTGGATATGAATGTCCTGCACAGTAAGTTGATCCGTAAGAAATGGATTGGATTGGGCTTGTGCTGATAGTGTTATAGCTTTGTCCGGAGCTTTCCGCCGCTTTCTGAGTGACTGGGAGCTAGAATATAGGATTGATAGCTAAGGAACCATATGCGATGACTGGAATACCAGAAAGCCCCGCGTAGGTATTACTATTGGACATATTGAAGATGGCTATGTTCTTTGAATGAATGTAACACGTCTTAACTTTGCTCAGTGACTGTAGAGGGTGATACACTCATCCCTCTCGTCTGGACAGGTTTTTCAAGTACCTTTCGGTCAAGCGCATGGGTTAGCCCGTAGGTTATCTGGAAATCTTCTCGGTGACCGCGTGGCGTAGGTGCAGATGCCTAGGACCTGGAGTCTTTGGCCACAGGCCTTTGAGCGCGGACGCGCAGGCAATCAACATTGCGACAAACACCAATTGCAAGGATTCTAGGTGGATCACAAAGTCATGATCCTTATTCCTGCATAAGGGGTCATGGAAGGGCAATCAGTTCGTTCAGTCCAGCAGCTGTCACTCAAGGCCAGGCAGTGTCTGACCTAGACAAGCTGAACAGGTCCTGCTCCGGAATCATCCAGGGTCAGAAAGAAGTGCCTGATCCCTGCGAAGAAGTGGAGCGCAGAGGATTGACTGGTGAATGAACTTGCTCAATTGCCCATTGTGGTCAGTAACACTAGGGTCTCAGTTGAGCCTCTGATTTCCCATCTTCCCCATCCCCCTCCTCTCTTCCTCCATCTCTTCTCCCTCCCAAGGCATCGTCTTCTTCTCCCTCACCTCTCCTCGTGGCTAAAGCCCCCCATCTTAATTTTGTTTTCTTTCTTTGATTTGATCGCCGTTCCATCTTTTATCTCATTTCCTCAGTACTCTCTTGCTTGGCCTTGGTTCGCTGGCCGTCAGTTCACCGGGAGGAAACCACAAGAGCCTCTCTCCGAACACCGAGCAGTCCAGTCTCTGCTGAGACTGGCTGGCTGCTTCGGTTTGCCTGGGATATTCTTCAAAATATCCACTGTTTAGCAGCGAAGCGCCAGAATCGCTGCTACTTTAGGCTCCTCGTCGTGCCTTGCCTGCCCCCCCTCAGAAAGAAAGAGGCTTCACAACAGTTCTGAAGTAAGATACCCTGATTAACCCAGTCAGTATTCTGAGGCAGATGACCTAACATGAATTAATCTGTGCAGAGCCTTTACCTCCTATACATCTCCCAAATCAAACTATCTTAACCTCGACCAAATAATAGCTGCCACTTATTCCTCGGTTGACTCCGACCAAACGAAAAACAATGGCCTACACCGTTCAGACAGCAATGGCCGAGGCTTTGAAGAATCTTCAGAATGTTGAGGATCATGTAAGCGTTTCAAATATTGCTGCGAGGCAATGGTATACTGATATGGCAACAGCTTAGAAAGAATCAGCAATCACCCGCCGCAAATGAAATCGGCAAGCTGAGCGCCAAGATTGCTCAGACAGTTAACGAGGCCCTACTTTATATTTCGCAGGGCACCGACGTCAATGATATCGAGGTAAGAGTTGACTTATCACTATGCATCTTGCTTGGGCTTAAGCCTGTAGCAGCACACCAACGCAACGACGGCCAACCCTAGCGTATCTCGCCATGAAGTCAAGCAGCATGTCAGCGGTGGTCAGCATGCCATGACCAACCACGGCAGCCCCATCTTGCGCGAAGTGTATCAAGCGCTCGAATACGTCGTGCAGAAAGAGCAGAATAAGCTTGCCAATAGACCTGCTCACTTTGAAGGTCTCACGCTCCAGACTCTCCCACAAGCCCCCATGCCCGCCGTTCAGCCTCATAGCTATGCTCAGGTTGCCGGCTCCACCACTTCTGGTCCTCCGCACGGAGTGGCCCAGTTATTCTCATCCAAATCGATGACTTCGTTTTCCGGCTCGAAGGTGGGCCAGAGCAGCGATGATAGCGGATCCATTGGTGATCTTATGACTTTTTCGTCTAGTCCAGCATCGGAACGTCCTGAGGAGAAAGCAGGAATCATTCGTGTTCATGGACAGATGGACGAAAAGTCTCTCGCTCATTTTACCTCTTGCATCTGGGAGGGACCCTTGCAGGAGGTCCTCATTGAAGCTCAGAATAGAGCTCGTATCGTCTTCCAGCACTTATCGCACGCGCGTGCGTTTTATCAAAGTAACCAGGACCTGGTCAACGAAGTTGGCTATGGGCGTTTTGGAGCAGCCTACCATGTTGAGATGGCAGACATTGCCCCTTGGAATGATAACCATCGGTTGATGAATCAACCGTTTAGACAGCGTCGACGTCTCTCTTTCGCCAAAAAAGGACTCTTTTCTTACCACCGCCGTTCCGCGCACGGTACTCTGATTCGTGAAGACTGGGAACGGCATATGCGCGCCATTGCTGGCTCTGGTAACATTGAGCGCCTTTTTGTCTTCAACTCTGGCAATGGTAAGTTAGCTTTAACTGTTATGTGCTACTCAGAATCTTGGAGCTAACGCTGTTATAGCGACCGCCATATTCACGAGCACGGTTGTTGCTCGTAAAGTCTTGGAAACGGTCAATCAATGGGCCCGGACCAAGGCCGCCTACCGTGGTGTTGCAGTTTCTTACTCGTCAGATCCGTGTGAGAAGGAACTCGTTTTGACCGACGACAAGTGCATCTTTGGTCATGACAATGGCCCTAATCATGATCGTAATGGCAACTTTAATCGCAACCTCCGGGGCGGTCCCGCCAACATGCGTCGTGGCAATCACAACTTTATGCCACCTCGACACCGTTGACGTGACGGACTATCGGCCGGAAGACAGCCAGTTGCATACCACCCAATAAGCACTTACTTCAGCATGGAAAGAGAGAAATCTGCCGCCGACAGCGCAAAAAAAAGCACAATGTGTAAACACCAAAAACAGATGAAAATGAAAGAAAGACAAAAAAGAAGGGGGACCTGGGCAAGGGCGCGAGTCCATCGAGGCAACGTGCGTCGCACACAAGGCACGAGTTTGATCGGTGCCAGGGAGAAAAGGAGAGAGCTTCCTGGCTCGAGATCACAGTTTCATGGGTGCCTTGGAGCATGATCATTGGAGAAAGGAAAGGAGAGCGCCATTGCCTGGGACGAGAGAATTTGTTTTCATGCGTCCCATTTGACATTCAATTTGTTACACATTTACCCACCTACAGCGATCAATTTAAGAAGTCTTATTGGGTTAAGGTTAAGCATTTTAAAATTTCTATTCCATCGGCAGCGGCATGAACCCGAGTTGTGTAACCGTAGTTTCCAAGCAGATCGACGTACGGAGGAGCAACATGGGGTTCTTTGTTGCTTGTGAGGACGGCAGGCTACAATCGCATTCTCTCCTGAGATTGTGATGGACACCCGCATCACATCAAGCAAGTCGTTTCTGCTAGATGAAGCTGTATCCGTATATTTGAAACATTCGGAAAAACGCAAACTAGCACTTAAGGCTCGGGTAGCACAACAAGCCGTTGAGACGGCGCCCGGTCAAAAAGCAAATAGCCAGCAACATGTGGTCCTCGTACATCGTGGCGCCTGTACTCCAGACAAACAAGGATCATTGCTTTTGTATTGACGCGGGATACGCGCCGTACATAACTTGTACAGCTCATCTGAGTACCGACGGTCCAACGTACTCACCGTAAGCCCTTGCATAACTTATGAGCTCCATAATCTCAGTCTTCCTCGAGGGGTGTCTCATGCATCATAATGATCTAGACTCTCGTATCGACCTCAACCATCCCAATAAACAAAGCCATTATAATGCGCCAATTGACGGAACCGGGCATGTTGGATACGTACGGAGTACTATGTGCCCCTGGACCCTTAGGGTCGATACCTCGATCTGATCGCGGAACAGACCGACATCACCAGGAATGCCGATTTGAAACTGGGATTGACGTCAAGAGCCACGCGGTAGGGCCAGGGCCAGGGGGCATTCCTTGCCCAGCGCTGCAAGGACGCTAAAATGAGGATTTGAGATTAGTTTTGGCACGGTATCGCAGTCACAGGCGCTGCGCAGCCTGCGCTATACAGGACCCAGATGAAAGAAAGAGAGGGCTTTGTCCAAGGGACTAAGGGACCAGCTAGGACACTGTCGGCTAGCCCCCGAATCCCTCCAGCTGTTCTTGCTCAGTGCCGGATATTATTAGCCGGCTAGAGTTCGCTAGACGGTGGGCTCTGGGCGCTGGTGGGGTCTGGTATTACCGATACCGAGGGTCTGCGCCCTGATAAGGAAGGGTCTGCTTGCGGAGGTTGCGGAGGGTGGACTCGATGTTAGAGACCGCAGTTGTCTACGTTGTAGATACAAGGCAACGTGTTGGGACTCATTGTTTGTTTCCGGAGAATACTGTAGCTTCCATGTGCTCAGTCAGTGGCGACTCCGAAAATAACGGCGTGGAGCACCAAGCGCCATCGTTCCTTGGAGAGAAAGTCACGAGCTGGTGCCTGGCAGTGGCACTGGGGCTGCCGAGTGAGACAGACGCTCAACTCCCTCGGGTCCAGCATCCGACTGCACACGGTAGACTGTGTGGTACTCTGCTATTGGGGAAGATATTTTCTAGTAATGGATAGCAATAATAATAGCTCAGATGGTTCTCGGCATAAAATCAGTCTTCTTCAGGCTTCCAGATAAGGGTCTGTATTGGCAATACACAGGCCTCCGGAAGCGTTGACTGATAAGCGCACTCTCCAAGATCGGCGGCCTTTAATAGTCCGTCCCTCTCCCTTTCCCCCGTCCTTTCTCCTCGATCCGGTCGTTCGTTTCTTCTTTCGTTTTCAATCTATTCGAGACTCGATCGCTAACGGAGCAGAGCTTTATTGCCTCTACTCCCCATCCCGGCCCTCTCTCAGCGGTGATTCTTCTCCCGCAGTCCCTCGTTGATTGGTGCGCTCCTCGATCATACAACCATACTCGAGTGCCTTGTATAAATCACCCTATACTCTCCATATCTGAAACACAATCTCCGCATACTCTTTGTAAGTCCACCCTCGCGCTCCTGGTCATCGTCAGCTGCAATTATCTTGCAATCTGCATGTAATTGCAACGGTCAGCATGGTCTCGCAATTCCAGTACCAAGTCCCCCTGAGTGGATCGTGGACAAAGACTTTGATCGAGGCCCACCTCTATACCAATGCGCTGAGCTGCTCCCTGCGTCGGAAGTGATTTTAAACTGATCTCTCCGCCGTTTTCTCCAGGCCTTGTCCCCTGTATATGATTCTTGGCCTCCTTTGATTCTGTCACATCATCGCCATGTTGCGTCTTCAATCCGCTCTGTTCCTCGCCTCTCTGGTGGCCGGGTCTGTCGCCGCAGACGACTTTACCCCTCCCAACTGCAGTCTCGATGAGCAATGTCCCGAAGAATACCCATGCTGCTCCGGTATGTCTAAATCCCTCTCATATGCACTTCACCCGCTCATGTTGCATCAGTGTACGGACAATGTGGTACTGGCGCTTACTGTCTCGGCGGTTGCGATCCCCTGATGTCCTACTCTCTCGACTCCTGCGCTCCGATGCCCATCTGTAAAAGCAAGACCTACAAGTGGGAGAACCTGGACAACGCCGCCACTAACAGCGAATACCTCGGAAACGCCTCAGCAGCCGATTGGGTGTACAGCGGAGAGCCCAAGATCGAGGACGGGAACCTTGTGCTCACCATGCCCAAGGAGAGCACCGGTTCTCTCTTCGCGAACAACCACTATATCTGGTACGGCAAGATCGGCGCCAAGATCAAGAGCAGTCGCGGTGCTGGTGTTGTTACTGCCTTTATTCTTCTCTCTGACACCAAGGATGAGATCGACTACGAGTGGGTTGGTTCCGACCTGACCGAGGTTCAGACCAACTACTACTTTCAGGGAATTCTTGACTGTGAGTCACCTTTTTCACCATCTGCCTATCATCGTACTAACCGTCGTAGACGACAACGGCGGCAAGTCCAAGGTTGATGGTGATAATACCTACGCGGATTGGCACACTTACGAAATCGACTGGACTCCTGAGAAGATTGACTGGTTGGTTGACGGCGAGGTTACTCGAACCCTCACCAAGGAATCCACATTCAATGAATCCGCCGACCGCTACGAGTACCCCCAGACCCCATCCCGAATGCAGCTGTCGCTTTGGCCCGCTGGTCAAGCCAGCAACGCTCAGGGTACCATTGAGTGGGCTGGAGGTGAAATCGACTGGGACTCCGAGGACATCAAGAACCAGGGCTACTACGCTGCCTATTACCAGGATGTGACCGTGGAGTGCTACGACCCTCCTTCCAGCGCCAAGGTTGACGGCGATGTTTCTTACGACTTCAAGGACGACAAGGGTCTTGAGAGCTCCGTTGAAATTACCGACAACGACACTGTGCTTGCCTCCCTCGGCGCTACCGGTCTCAACATGGACCTCGGTTCCAATAAGACCAGCAGCAGCGGAAATTCTACTGGCACCATCTCCAACTCTACCGTTCCCCAGAACCAGGGAGGCACCGGTAACGTCATCGGTTCAACCAGCGGCGGAAGCGGCTCCGGCTCCGGCTCCTCTAACACTGGCTCTTCCGGAGGCACCTTCAGCCAAGGCACCGAGGACACCACCGACGGCGGCGAGAACGCTGCCCCCGCCGAGCGTGTTCTCAAGGGCTCCTTCTTCGCTGTCCTTGTCGCTGTCGTTGTCCTCATCACTATGTGAAGACCTTCAACTTCTTCTTTTTCTTCTTCTCTATTCACATCTTCTTGGGTTATATTTATTTATTTCTTCTTTCATCTCGGCCCCTGGACAAACAGCACTACGCGTGGCCACCTTTTTAAATATACAATTCCCGCCGTATCATCTTTGTTATGTTATACCTTATGTTCTATACCTGGGCACGACCGCCTCTCTCTATCCTGCTATCACTTTGATACCAGTGATTTACTGTGTTCAAGTTCATGTCTATTCATTGACTTACCCTTGGCTCACTTGGATGTCCTCATGTTCTACCTACCTATCTCTATCATGATCGCGCAATGCCTGCGCCAAATCGTACTGCTACATATCTGGCGGGCTTGTGGACCCCGACCAGACTCTCCAGCAACAAAATCTATAATATATACCCTCTTCTCTTGTTTCTTGCTCTTCTGGATTTCCTTGCCTTTGATGCATCATTGTCATATTAGTGTTGGTCCTGGGACTTGGCATTCACTCATCGCATTGCGCTGCTTCGGTTTGCTCTGCTTGGTATTTTGGCTGTTTTGCTGGCTCATTGGGATTGCCTAGTTTGCGCTTGTATATTGTTTGCGTTTTGTAGTCGCTAATTAATTCAAATAGTAATACCGAACCTATAACATAAATTGAAGTATCCCACCTAAGACCATAAAACTACGCCTCTCTGATTCGCAAGGATGGCGAGCTGCCTACCCTTAGATCTACAGTAAGGGCCATGACTGTACAAGGAGGCTCGCAGAAAGGTATGCGGCTCAATAATATATATATGCAGGCCGAGTAACCAAAGTTGCAGGAAGGTAAACACAGACCGCTCATGGACAAGCGCCCTGTGAACCATGGCCGGAAGAACCAAACCAAGTTGGTGGTGTATTTTCCAACAAGTTGATGCAACTATCTATAGTACTGGCGCGGAGATGTTCTACAATCAATACTAGGTGAGTATCCTCAAAGTGACACCCTTACAACCCTAGAAATCCTATGGAAGATCATGATAAATTGCTATGAAACTCACTATAGTACATAGTGCAGTACTGAAAAGAAACCCAAAACCCAAAATATCCTTAGTATGCATGGCTATTATGAAGAAAAAAGCATATGTAACACCGTATATGAGTACCGAGCAAAAAAATGGGAGGTAAACAATTTAGCAACAATCTACTTTAAAATCACATACCAACCCAAACCAATTCCAAATCAATGAACACCGCCACATCCACACTCGTCACTGACTGATCCGCGCTTCCGCTTGAAGTCACCATGGTACGTATCGAGTCCGTCGGTGCGAACTTCGTCGCCGAGCGGGTTACCCAGCCAGTTGAACTTTTTGTCTTCTGTGGCCGCAATCTCGCTTCCAGCATCAGAAGCGGCGGTCCAGAACTCAGAGTGCTGGAGGCGCTTTGTAATTGCGCCGACGTCGAGGCCGAGGTAATCGGCAAGGAAGGCACCCACTTCGGTGTTTTCGTGGTTGCCCTGGAGCGGCCAAGCGTCCTTTGTGGAGGAGGCATAGATATTGACATCAACGCCTGGTTGAGAGAAGAATAATGTTAGTATATGGTGAGGTATTTGCTGGGTAAACGGGGGGGCATACCGGAGTGGCCGTGCGTTGACCAGCCAATTTGAGCTCTGCGGCTGATCATGTCGGCGAAGACATAGGCTGGGATGATTGGGTTGCCGGGCTCAAGAAGTGAGTCGATCTCCTGCTGAGTTGCGTCTTCAATTCCTAGGGCCTTCTTAAGGAGGTCCCGAGTGAACGTCTCCAAGACAGGCTTCTCGGGATTCTGATTGAGATACTTTTGAAGCTCGTTGGCGGCATACTCTGAAGAGTGGCTTGCGTTGGCGAGCACACCCGGATACCAGAGATAGTCAGGGTAAGTATCGTGTAGCTGGCGGGCTGCGGCGAGACCACCGGTTTCGTGGTCGGATGTGGCGACCAGAACGCCTGGCGTGGAGTCCTCTTCGAGAAACTCGAGGACCGCGGCAAAGGCCTTGTCATAAGCGAGAACCTCATTGACCTGCGCGGCTGGGTCGTTACCATGGCCTGCATGGTCGATACGGGAGCCTTCAATCATAAGGAAGAATCCTTGCTCGCTGTCCTCCGTAGCCTGGCTTAAAGTTTTCAGTGCGGTCCGAGCCATCTCCTCCAAAGATGGATACACATCATTCTGAGAGCGGCGGTCAATCTCATAGGGAATGTCCTTCTCTGCAAAGAGGCCCAAAAGCGGCAGTTTTGATTCTGTCCCGCCATTGAGGCTGTCAAATCCCTTTCGGTCGCTGATGTACGAGAAACCATTTTCCTTGGCGATGGCCACTAGATCACGGTCATCCGCCCGACAGCTACCATCCGTTGTGTTTGGCAGGAAATGGCATCGTCCACCGCCCATGATCAGGTCCACCACGCGGCCCAGCGGATGTTCACCAATCTCCTGCTCCGCAATCTGGTCTTCGTACTGTCGGAGGTTTACGTGCGACGCGAAGCAAGCCGGTGTAGCATCGGTGATGCGGGTAGTGACCACCAACCCCGTCTTGTAACCGGCCAGAGACGCGGCCTCGAGCACAGTACCACAGGGGGAGTGGTCGGGAAGCACAGAGATGGCGCCGTTGTAACTCTTGAATCCGCATGAGAAGGCCGTCGCTCCGGCCGCCGAGTCGGTGACCAAACTCGAGCTGGACCTTGTCCGCGATGTACCAAGAATGTGCTTGTCCAACACGAGGACCTCATCTGCTGGAAGCCCCTGTGTAAGTTGTCTGAAGCTCCGAGTCATGGTAAGGCTGGTGGGACCCATTCCGTCGGAGACCATGAAGATAAGGTTGCGTTTCCCGGTCGGTCTTCCTCCAGGACCCCATGGTTCTTTCTCGTGGCTCTGTGCTCGGCTGGACTCGTGCTGATAGACGACTGCAATAACAATGACGGCGACGGTGGCTATGAGCGCCCAGGCAAAGAGGCCGACTTGTCTCCAGAATCCCCACCCCCGATGACCTCCGCCGCTGCGGTGGATGCGCTCACCAGTAAGCAGGGCGTCTTCCTCCTCGGCATTTCGAATCGAAGACTGTTCTGATGATGACCTTGGAGCCAGAAGAGGCTCCTCCCGCGGCATTGTGGAGGAACACAGCGAGATAAAGGGATGGCGGGGGTTTGAAATTGGAGTTGGAGTTGGAGTTGGGGAACTTGGGGGTTGGATCGGGCCAAAGCTGTCAAGCGGCTGACTGGAGGGCTTGGCGCGGATTTACGTCAGATCCACTCTCAGCCCTGCGCAGAGGGAAGAAGTAGATTGCTATATAAATATAGATATTATACAATTTGAGACATTGGAAGTTTTATCGCCCCTTCCACCCGATCGGAATCATGGCGGCCGCAATCTCAGAGACTCCCCGCTCGGTTGCGAGCAGGTTGAACTGCGCAGCGGCGTTTCTCGTATCCACCACTTCAACCCGGATCCCTAGCGAGTTAATGTGCTTCCTAGTCTCTGGCGCGAGAGGGTAGATAGAAGCTCCCATTCCCAGAATCAGCAGATCTATAGCGCATAACAGTTAGCATGCCATATGAAAAGGCAGAGCATAAGGAGAAACCAAAATGATAGTTAGAGAACATACCCGGACGAGGCCACACCAGGTTCAAAAGGCCCCAAGCCTGCTCATCCACTTCAAACTGCCCTTTCGCATTGATCATGCCTTTTTTGTCCCCGTCCTGCTTCCCCATCCAAGGTTTCCAAGTGAACGCCTCTCCGCCGACCAGCATCACACCGTCACCACCTGTGATCTTAACGCCATTGTCTAGATGGAAACCTGTATCCAGACAGGCATCGACCGCCGTTGTCGGGGTAGGGATGTTTCCGAGAACATTCAGCGCAGCGAAGTCAGTCTGAGTATCCTCCTTTGATGGTGGGCCGCGATCATGGCTGCGAGGTTTCGATGGATGGGCGCGGGACACCATGCGGGCTGGGCGAATGTGTGTAGGTCCATTCAAGCTGCTGTTGTTACGGCGAGAAGTATCGAATGGCGAGGCGATGTGAGCTTGCATGCGGGTTAGGTTTGCGCAGAGAGGGATGGTGGCTTTGACCGTGTTTGGGGATATGGATGTTCGCAGAGCTCGAAGGAGCTGGAGAGATGGTGAATGCATTTTGAATTTTAACGATGTGAATCTTTTGGCCTCAAACAATTACACACGTATGGCTGAGATTGGGGAACAATCTTCGAAATCAATCTTGCGATAGTAAAAAGGCGGAGGTGATGAAAGCCAAGAAGCCTCATGAATTAGGCACAAATTAATGAACCAATGACAGGCCACACAATTACCAGAGTCTGTACGGAGTATACTCAGTTGCAAGAGGAATAGGGCAATGAGGTAAGAACAAATTTTCATTAATTATAGATACTGCTGTAGATAGTATCCATTATCGCAATATTTCCAAACGTAGCTATCTAGGAAAACCCCTGCCACCCTTCGCGGCAAAGGTCGAGTTTCTGTCAAATGTAAAGTGTCATACAAGGTCGTATATCGCCCCAAACGCCTTTTAGCCCGGAAAAGAACATGTGAAGCAGATGAACAATAAAACACCAATCACCTCTCAAATCTACGAGAGCAGTATTCCGTCCGCCGATCTAACTGAGGTCTTTGATCGTAAAAGATAATGCATATGAATGTCGCCGTCGCCGTCGCCCGTTTCAGCATGTGACGATACTGGGCAATAACTCTAAGGATGGTGAAATTGTGCTTGTCGGTTCGCATTTCGGTGAGTGTTTCGGTCCTCATCGGACTGGCTGGAGCTGTCCTCCGCGGCCGCCGAGGTGGATGCACTGCGCAACCGCTGAGCTCGGTCTTGCAGCACTTGAGCTTTCGCAGCAGCCTCCTGAGCGCGGATTTGCTTGCGCCACATGCTTGCATATCGACCCTTCATCGCCAGTAATTGGTCATGCGTCCCGCTCTCTGTGACCTTGCCGTCGCTTAGGACCAGGATCCGATCAGCCGTTGTGATAGTGCTCAGTCGGTGTGCAATGACGAGCATTGTACGGCCGCGAGATAGTGTTGACAGAGCACCCTGGATGTGTTCTTCCGTCTCGGTATCCAGTGCAGCAGTAGCCTCATCCAAGAGAATGATTCGCGGATTCTTGAGAATCGTCCGAGCAATTGCCACTCGTTGTTTCTCTCCGCCGCTGAGTCGCAGGCCACGCTCACCAACCTTGGTGTTGTAGCCATCTGGGAATGACATGATCTTGTCATGAATACTCGAGGCCCGGCACGCTTCGTAGACATCTTCGTCCGTGGCATTTGGATTGGCATATTTCAGGTTATACATCAAAGTCTCATTGAAGAGAACAGTGTCTTGCGGCACTACCCCAATGTGCCTCCGGAGGGAGTCGATGGTGATGCCTTCGACATCATGTCCGTCAACTAGGATTCGGCCTCTTTCAGAGTTGTAAAATCGGAATAGCAGGCGGAAGACGGTTGACTTTCCTCCGCCAGACTCACCGACCAGCGCGGTAGTAGTTCCGGGTTCGCAGTGGAATGTAAGCCCGTTCAACGCCGGTTTACGGGCGTCGTATGAAAATTCGACATTGTCAAATTTGATGTCTCCCTGGCAGAGCGGCAAAGGCCGGGCACTAGGTCGATCAACAACCGTAGGCTGTTCCCTGAACAATTCCAACAAGCGCTCCGAGTTGATCAGAGCAGACTGGATGGAACGATAGAATGTTCCGAAAAAGTTAAGCGGGCCCTGTAATTGGGCCATGTATGTGAGAAGCAAGACAAACTGACCAACATTTCGTTGACCGAGAGAGACTTGATAAGCGGCAATGAAGCAGGCAATCAGCAACCCTAGCATAAAAATGGTGTTCTGCGAAGTGTTCATCAGGTTCAGAGAGAAAAGAACATGGTATTCGGCCCTTTGGTAGTCGGCTACTGCGCCTCGATACCTCCCGAATTCATAATCTTCCGCGTTGAAGTATTTGACTGTCTCATAAGAAACCATTGAGTCATTCCTAGAAGCGTTATGTAAGTATATTGCATAGCATAATCGCAAACTGTACAACTCACTTCACCGCGTCTTCTTGCCGGGACGAATTGACCATCTGCCGCCGGATCTCTGCCCTCCATTGGGCCATACGGATAGTCACGTAAAGATAGCAGAAAGTAACAATGGTGACGACGAGAGCGTAGTACGCATCTAGCGCGACAAGGAAGTAGACGATCGCAACACAGAGGTCGACCAGCATTGGGACCACCTGGAAGGTAATTTGCTCTAGGAATGTGTTGATCGAGCTGCCTTTGCTAAGAGCCGAAAGAACCTCGCCCGTTTTTTTCCCAAGATGGAAGTCCAAGCTAAGTCCATGAACGTGTTCAAAAGCGGCGGTCGACAGTTCCATGTAAGAATACTGGCTGACAGGAATCCATAGGGTTGAACGCAGAGATCCAATAAGACCCTGGTTTCCTTGAAGCCATCGAAACAAGATGTATAGGCAGATGTCGAACCATGGCACGCGGAAGTCGTCGTCCTGTTCGGATAGTTTATTGGTGATCTTAGCAACCTGAAGAGGAACGAGGACGTTGACAACACGTTGGAGAACAATCAGCAGAAAACAAACCAGCACCACTAATTGCAGACGGCGGGACTTGGATGGCCAAAGATATGGGAAGAATAACGAATAGCCACTGAGGTATTCCCACCAACTGGTGGATGGCTGTGTCGTTGGGCGAACCCACGGATCTGCGGGCTTGGGTTTGTGCTGATCACCATGAACACCGTTAGTTGAGCCATAAGCATGCCCGTTCTCTGTCCCAGAGTGAAGAAGCCCAGTAGTTTCTGTAGGGCCATCCCCGTTAGTACGAGCCGCTTTATGGGCCACAAACGGAGATCTATGGGAGCTGCACGCATAAAGCATGACCAGGACGAGCAATAACAGGAGGCGGATGCTGTTGCAGACGACGCTTACAGCCTCCCACATGGTGATACCTCCTTGTAATTGGCCGCCAGTGGGGGCTCCAACTGCAGGCTCATGATGCGGGCGAGAGTATATGGAGATTGAAAGCCCAAGGATCGCCATTTCAAGGGGTGTGGCTATCAGCCATGGCACAAACTGAGCGAATGTTGGTGACGGGTCGGTATCCAGCAAGGACACAAGGATAATAGCATAGTCAAAGAATGATCCCACGACATAGATCTGTTAGGCATTAGCTACACATAATCCTTTGATGGATTACACAAGCCGCAGGGGGGTATAAAGGAGATAGGAGAGCATACCACCACTGCTTGGCCACACCACCACTGCTCCGATCTGGCAACTATGACATGAGCCACGTTCACAGCAGCCTCTGCCACCAACGTGGCCAGAATACCAACGGAGAGCAATTTGAAGCAAAGTTTCGCGTTTCGGGAGAACTTTTGGGCTGATTTTACCACGGTTATTGTACTCCTCGACCGCTTGGGGAGTGGACGCCCCCCCGGGCCGGTCTCTGAAGCAGAGGAATTTCGGTTCGCAGTTCTGGCAGTCACAATCGAGTTGGCTACAAATGCCGACGCAAACACGACGAGGATCAGGATCGGGTAGCCGACTCGAAGGGATTCCAGAAATCTCCGCATGACGTTATGGCGACCCATGGTGAGCAATTCCCTCGCACAGGGTCCTAGGCACTATATCCGCAGACCGTCAATCAGAGTATTTCCATGGCACGGCGACAGCAGCGTTCCTCCAGCCTCGGTATAGCTGAAGACTGGGCAGTGGTCGGTCTGGAGGCTGGATTGGGACGCGGGAAGATTGAGGAGAATCTCGGCGAGCGAAATTTCGAAGGGATCGACGGGGAAGAGCACGGTCTTCGCAATTGTTCTGCTTGAGCTGTAGCTCGAAGTTAAAGAGGTATTAAAGTTCCAAAAGAAAGGAGAAATAAAAAGAAGACAATTGCAGCAATTGGAATGCAATGTACATAAAACAAGGGAGCACGCGAGAAAATAAAACGGGTAGCAATGAAGGGCCAGCAACAAACGGCTGGTGGACGGAGCTGAGGACTACCCTAGAGGGAAGAACAAACTGGACATGAGAAGGAAGAGGAGGAGACAGGGAGAGGGAGAGGAGAGAGATGTTGTAGTCCAAAGGTTCAGGAAAAGTAGAGAATGAGGACTACTAAAATACCGGTGACGAAGAGACGCATGGAGCTTCTGCTGGCCATGGCCCAGAACGATTCCAGACTCGACTAGCTGGGCCCCAGAACCGAGCTCTGCATTATTCAAGCTCACTACAAAGAACTCTCAGATCGCATTTTTAGGAGACCACCCTGGGAATTCTCGCCGGTCTTCTCCTTCATCGATGATGATTCTCTGGCGACGGGTCCTTTTCGCGCTCGATGGCCGCGTTCCTGCGATGATCGCTCAACGCTCCTACAGGTACTCTGTACATGCCGTGCCCTGAATGACTATTTTACAAAATCGAATATCGACAAAATGTGATGCAGTTTGTGCGCTTGCTCCCCCAGGATCTCGAGATCATCAATGGCCAGCACTCGTCAGAGCTAGGTGGGCTAGAAAAGGATCAGTGCCCAATGAGATCTTGCATTACAGGGAAGTTCCTCTAGAGTAGATGGCGGTAAAACCTGAAGGCCAGTCTGCTTGTGATCTTGAAGATGGACTGCGACTCGAGAGTCTCAAAGTACGTCCGGAGTACAGCGATGCAGCCGACGTTGACTTGCTAAGCTCTGGCAAGACAAGCAGAGCACGGAGTGTTTTCAATCCAGCCGAGTTTGACAATCTTGGAAGGGAGGTGGCATCAGATCTTGAGTGTTTGCTCCAGAGCCAGATCATCGATATCAAACCTCAGCGTCCTATCAGTCCCGAGGCTGCGGATGATCTAAGACCTGCTAAGTTGCTAACGGAGGGGTTGAGATCGAGATTCGAGGCCCCCCTACACGCCTATACATAGCACAAAGGTGAATCTCATGATCGACTGGGAGCTGGCTTGCCATCCAATTCGCTGCCAGACTTCCTCCACGTCAGATGGTCAAAACATAGCAACTCGAGTCCAACTCACCACGGAGTATGCTGCCGTACACCGCCGTTAGCTGGAAGGTGAAGCTCGACGTTCAAGGCAGCCAGTCAACCCCTCCCTTTTGCTCTGTTTGACGTTTGTTCCAACCAGCCTGCATTCGGCCAGGGTTTTGGGCCAACTGGAGTTGAGCTCGTCCTTCCGCAGCGTACGTACGTTGGTTGCTCAGGCGTTTGGAGTTGAGGCGATATGGTCTAGTCGGGCTGTCGGGGTGATATATCAGCTGGACGTTTGGTACAGGTCAACCTAGATATTCGTATCTCAGACACCCCGAGTCGTATTGTAATGGGCCATGGTCGGCACTAAGCCAGATTCGAGCGTAACTCACGCGCGTGAGACGATTCTCAATTGAGTCGATTCGCGACAGATTGCAGCGACCAACCACATCAGAGATACTTTGCATTGCCCTAGAATCCTTTGCATCGGCTCAACAGACATTTACCTCAATCCCTACTCGTCTGCTTGAGATTCTTGCCGCGTCGCCCAGCAGACTGACTAATCCCGGCCTCCTGGCGACTGGCCGCTTTCCATCTCGCAGGGAACCGTCGCAGCTCGTCTCGGACACCTTTCCCCGCGCGAGTGCATCTGACAGCAGCTTGTCGCAAGTCGCAACCCGCTATTCCCCATTGTCCGTGACGACCATGGAGCCTCGATCTGTTTCAGTTAGGTCTTGATGCTGCGCGACTGAAGCATGACTTCCCCGACTCCGCCCCCTCCTCCGCCTGCCCCGATACAACAACAGAGCCAGAACCAGCCCAAGTACTCCCACCGCGCGGCCAGTGCTCTCGCTAGATTTGCCCAGCCCTTCTTGTCAGGTTCTCGGCCGCCCAGTCCGCACGGCGCCGGGGCTCGCACAGAGTCTGCTGCTGCCCGTTCTACAAGGTCTAGGTCTTTGTACAGCCTCCTCGTCTCCCCTCCCTCTCCTTCCTTCCGTTTAGTCCGTCTCTCTATGCAGCCTTGTAATAGGTTCCCCCTTGGACATCATCTACCATGATTCTGATTGGATTTTTCTTCGTGACCGTGAAGCTTTGACGCATCCATACTAATACTAAATGCTCTGTAGGCCCGGCGCATCGCAGACAATCACCCATGAGACAGGCATTTCGATCGCTGCGTTGGATATCTCCCCGCAACGGACACATGCAGTGATTGGAGGGAAAGAGATCCTGAAAACGATCCGCGTCCTGCCGGATCATTCGTCGGAGGAGTTCAATCTACGCAATGCTATCATCGGTTACTCCTCGACTCATGGCGTCGGCGGCGGGGTTTCCGCGCGGCACAAGGACCAGCTGACGGTCAAGGATGTTAAATGGTCACATGGAGTTTACGACCAGATTATCGCCACCGCGGTGGCCAACGGCCGCATCGTCATTTATGATCTACATCGAGCCGGCTTGGAGTGGTGCCGGCTTCACGGCCACGGCCGCCAGGTTCATCGCCTAGCCTTCAACCCGCACCAGGCATCATGGCTGCTTTCCGGCAGTCAGGACGCCCACATACGGTTGTGGGATTTGCGGGCCGTGCCATCGGATCGTGGCGTCACAATATGTGCAGACAGTGAACACTTTAATGGTAATAGCGACGCTGTCCGTGACATCAGGTGGTCTCCCACCGATGGAGTCATGTTCGCGGCTGCCACAGACAGTGGCGCAATCCAGCTATGGGACATGCGCAAGACGAATAGTCCTCTCATGCGGATAACTGCTCACGATAAGCCTTGCTACTCCGTAGACTGGCACCCGGACGGGAAGCATATTGTCAGCGGCGGTACAGATAGACAAGTTAAGGTCTGGGACTTCTCAACAAACGCCGAGCGGAGGCAGAAGCCTTCATTTCAGTTTCGGACTCCACAGGCGATTCTCAATGTCCGCTGGCGTCCGCCTTCGTGGTCCAGAGAGACGGACAGTTCCGGTGACTGGCAGTCATCGCAGGTAGTTACCTCCTACGACAAAGAAGACCCGCGAGTTCATCTGTGGGATTTCCGTCGTCCTCATATTCCGTTCCGAGAGCTTGACCGATATGACTCCACCGCCACAGATTTACTTTGGCATTCCAAAGACCTTCTCTGGACTGTAGGTGATGGCGGTGTCTTCACTCAGACCGATATACGTTATGCCCCTCAGGTGGTTAACCGGCGTCCGACCTGTTCGGTTGCCTGGAGCCCCAGCGGCGAGGTTCTCGCTTTCTCCCAAAAGCGTCCGAGGAGGAGTGTTCGAGGACTCAGCACGAACGAATTCATTGGCTACTCTGAAGCAGAGGATACTGCTGGGGAGACGATGAGCCCAAGTCCTGCTGATGAGGTGGTTGTTGATGAGCCTTTGTTTGCTTCGATTCGACCTCGACATAGTAAGTCCAGTAGTATCCGTACATCCAAGTCTCTCGGCAGTACTCCGCCGGCAACCACAGACCTCGTTCCCATACTCCCGCTTGAGAGACTCCTCTCGAAAGAGACATCCTCGACTTTGATCCAGATGGGGGTAATGGTAAGCGTTCCTGGAGCTACAATGGATCGAGAAATGTTCCAGTATCTTGCTCGCGAGTACTCGCCCCTTCTTCAGGGCCAGCTCTATGGCATGCAGAAAGGCCATCTATTGCCATTGTTAGATTCGCTCATTCATAATGCTCAGCGTGCCGAAGACATTTCCTTGCATAAGTTGGCTCAAACCTGGCGAGTTATGGAATATGCTATTATCCAGGAGCTGCAATCGAGGGAAAGAGAGCAACGCCAGGCGCCGGAAAAGGGAACTCGCAGTGTTAAGAAGAAAACATCTTTGGATGAGCCGTTGACGGAGAAAGTCCGAAACCTTGAGGACACGAGGCACGAGAAGATGAAGACTCGCTTCTTCAAGGGGGTCATAGAGAGCGAGCACCCCAGAAATTCTCACACTGATCTCGAGAGTGGTTCGAACGTGACCACACCTCTTGCTCAACCGCTACCGGATTCGCCTCCACATCCGTATGACAGCTCCGGTTCTCAGTCCAGGTCTTTAAATGATGTTGAAGACATTCAACCTCTCCCACCATCAGTTTTGAGCTCGAACCAAGGCACCATGGCTTCAGACGACTGGTCATCAATGTCAGATATTGACTCCCGCCCCGTTCATCAACTTGAGCATCGAGAGTCTAACGGCAGTGAAAATGTGCGCATACCGTCAAACAGTCCACCAGTTGGTCGCCGTGACTCGGTGCCGCACGAAGCCCAGGAAGAGCAGAGGTCTGCCCCGTTGGCAATTGCTGGCAGAGCTGATTGGTATAACCGCAGTCGACCTCTACTGAGAAAGCAGATTTCGGACGTGGACGAGTTCGATCAGAAGATGGAAGACAAAAGGGCTGCTATTCGTGACTACAAGTCCTTCCCAAAAAAACCCCTGTCTCTGGAGGCACATACAGGACCCATCAAACCGGGCTTCTATCGGCACGAGTCCACAGAAAGCTTTCCCATGTTTTCCGCATCCACCACGAGTTCCCACCCCAGCAAATCGCCGGCCGCGTCGTTCATCTCTGCAGCTCGGCTTCATGATGCATCTGATGCAGGCGGGGATAGTCACCATACACACTCGAGGAATGAAACACTATTAAGAACCCGCAGCGACTCAATAATCACCGCCAATTCCATCCCGGAAGAGGAATATGATGTTGACGAAACGTATGAGGAAAATCCCGCCGACAACAGTCATCTTCATCTTGAAAGACCATCCACTCCACCTCCCCTTCTGAAGGAATCTACGCCCTTGAAGCCTCCGACCCAGGAAGACGAAGGCGTCGCAGCATCGACAAACGGTGCCTCAACTGCTGCGCCCGACTTGCCGGATGGCTTTCCACTCGTCTCCATTCCAATACTCTCTGACCAAACAAGCAATAACCCCTGGAATGCGGAATTGCTGTTAAAGGAAGCAGTCAGACACTATCACAGCAGTACCGACGTTGACATTCAATCTGCTGCCCATCTACTCCAAAAGCTACATATACTGTATGAGGACATTGAGAACATCCTGCCGGTCGAGGAGAGCGAGGTTATCTTCAAAGCGTATAATGAAGCCCTCGTACGTCAGTCTATGTACTTGGAAGCAGCCGAGCTTCGGTTGCTCTGCGTGCCGTCGTACCCCACGGTCTATGAGTATGCTCAAGGAGACACCTACATGAATGTGTTTTGCTTTGAGTGCAGAAGACCATATGAAAATCCTAAGAACGACAATACTCGCTGCCACCGATGTAATACTCCGCAGGACCCTTGCACAATCTGCATGAGCCTTGACCCGCCACCAGAATGGGTTGCGGAGCAGAGTACCTTGCCCCTAGATGGAGCCCACGACTTGGATTCGGATTTCACCTCCCACCTTCTTTCATCATCCCATTCCTCGCTCAAAACGGAGCCCATCCCCCCTTCCGAACTGGAGCGCATTGACGGCGTGGCCCCACAACCCTATGAACGCCCTCGCCCAAAGGGAACTACACTCTGGTCTTGGTGTCAGGGCTGCGGCCACGGCGGCCATCTCGCCTGCATAAGCACATGGCTCAGGGACATTGACGTGAGTGAAGGCGGATGCGCAACCCCCGGGTGCATGCATGACTGCGGTCCAGGCCCGCGTCGTGAACACAACCGCCGAGTCCTCTACGAGGAGACGAAGAAGCGCGACAGTGCCAGTCGCAAAGCCGGCGTGGGCTTCGTCAAGCGCGACACATGGGCCAAGGGAGAAAGCAAGGCCGTTGAAAAGGTGCGAGGCATGTTAGGCGCTGGCACCAATTCCAATGCTAGTGCTTCGACGACGGGAATTGCATCCGCTTCTACCACCGCGGCGACCAGCGCGGCCCCCAGTGCGACGTCGTCGAATCTGATGTCGTCGCCGAAGAAAGTGCGCCTTGTTACTCCTAGCGAGCAGGAAAGGCCGCTGAGGACAACCTCTGCGCGGACGAGTTTCGGTTGATAGCTCAGCCAGGCACCTGAACCTTGCAGTTTCCATGTGATTCTGTTTCACGCACAACTACCCATAATTTTATTCATGTATATATATAGTCGTTGACGCTACGGTCAGCAGCAGGCGTACTGAGTTTCATACCCTGATTTTAACGTTAATGATAACAATATGACTCATTAGCCTATATTCATATTTAACCCTGCTAGTTGAGGTTGAAAACCGAGATACATGAAAGTCGTTTCCAACATGTCCAAGTATATCATAACAAAATCGCTATGCACGCCGTATGTCTCTAAACCAAGTCCGGACATATATTCAACGAGAAAACAAAGACCAATTTATCTAGAACCTCCGCTTTTTCTTCGCAGGAGCTTTACTCTTTGCCTCAAGCTGCCTCTTCAACTCCTCTCGCTTCCTATTTGCCTTCTCTTCCTCCGTCTCCTCGCGTGACGGCCCCACCGGTGTTTCTCGCTTCGATGCCTTCCCTTTCTTCGGAGGAGAGGGTTGGGAGTAGGTGTCTTCTTTGCTCTCTACCTCATCCTCAGTATCGTCTAGATCTTGCTTCGCTTTAGCCGGTGGGGAGTGAGCCTCAGTCCATGAGGATCTCGGCCCCTGAGAGCTGGTATCTTGAGAGGCTCTGGCCTTAGACTTTAATCCACCAATGACACCAATCCTGCCTAGAGGCTTCTTTCTTTTCGGGGATGTTTGAGAATCTGGAGTGCGAGATTGTGATTTGGATCGGCTGTCATCGTCTTCTGACCCTGGCTCTAAGTTTGTTTCAGGCCGGGTCTCTGGTTCTGGCGTTGGCGTTGGCTGCTTCTTTTTCTTGCCTCCGATAACACCTAGTCCTAGTTTGCGGGCTGGTTTGGGGGCCGGTTCGCGATCGTTCTTGGTGTTCGCTTTCAGTGAAGTGTGGTGCGGCGCTGAATCCGCGTCCGTATCCCCTGAGTCTGTTTCATCATCTGTCCGACTTTGCGGGGGTTCGTGCTTACGACGCGGCGGAGGGGAGGGGGTGCCCTGGGTCCGTGAGGGTGAGGTTGAAGGTGCAGGTGTAGGTGTCGCCGACGGTGATGGCGATTCGGGTTTTGTCTGCTTCTTGCCACCAATTGTACCCAAGCCTTTCAATTTCCCTAACCGGGGCGCTTTGGGGCGGATTGCAGGGGGAGAGTTCTCGGCCTGGTGCTTCGCTTCTTTTCTCCTCTTCGGAGAGATTACCTCTTCATCCTCTGATTGCGTTCCATCATCTTTCCTCTTCCTTGCGGAAGGAGATTTTTGCGGACCACTGGGCTTTTTGAGCCTAGGTGGTGTTTCTTGCCGCTGGAAGAAATGAGAATTTGCGTGGAAGTAATGTGCTTGGAACGTACCTCGAATTCATCATCATCATCCCCGGTCTCAAAGCCGGCGTCAGTGTCTGTTTCCAAGGAGTCTGTTGTGGGTTTAGTTGTTGGGTTCGTTTTATCATCTAGAGGTGTAGAAGTGTCGGATGCCGTAATGGTTTTCCACCATGCATCTGGGGGAGGTTTTAGTGAGTCTACACTCCCAGTTCCAATTGACAGCTCTGTGACAATGTTGGCAGATAGCTGAGAGGTTGAAGATGATTTCGAGGCATCGTCACGCCACGATTTCTCATCAAATGGTGCAAGACCTCTGATATACTTCGCTGCTTGTGTGAGCGTCGGGCCTTTGCGGCCACGAAGTCCAGAGGCTCCAGGAAAAATCGTAGTCAGATCAACGCCCAGACCCTCAAGTTTATCAAAGAGCTTGGCCAGCACCCAGTCCTTTTTGTGTAGCTCCTCAATAAGGGACTGCTGGCGCGCTTCCTGATCCGCTTCAGCGTTGATGAAGGGGAGCAGCAGATGGCTTGTGGTTGAAGACTGAGGCTCTTTGGCCAGATGCAGCTTCCATTTAAGAGGCTCGAGAGGAGAAGGCAGTTTTGAAGTCACAGTGAGCTCCAAACTATCAGCGCCTCCTCGTGTTTTGGTGCTGATTGATACTTTGCTTCCAGGTTCGTTCTGCAAACCCTCTCTGATTTTCGACAAAAGGACATTGAGTTGTTCAAGATCTTCACTCGGATCAATTGGGGTTTCATCTTCATCGGCTCGTTTGAGAACGCCTTTCCTATCTAAACACTCCGACCAGATATAGTCGAGGTCTGTCATATACAGCTCGTAGCCGCTAGCTGTTGGTGAGTATTTGTACAGAAGAGGGGGAATATCTCCGCCATTTGCGACATGCAAGCGCTGCCATTTTCCAGCCATCGCAGAGGCTCAAGCTGATGGTTGGACTGCAAATCTTTGAAAAGAGCGATGTTTATTGCTGGTGTACCTCTGTAGGCAGCCGATGATGAGGCAGCAGTGCACGGACCACAAAGGAAGGTCTGGCGTCGGCTCACCTTCCATCTTCCATCCCCGAGGACCTGGACTTCTCCAGATCTCGCCGCAACAACTCAGCCTTCGAATACTACAGTCGACCAGCAATATGTCAGCGCGATATCCAGATAGGTCGCGCTCGAAGCGATCTCGATCCCGTTCACCGCACTCCGACTACCACCAGAAATACGCCCAGCGATCTGACGAGCGAGACCAGAGATATGACAGCAACAGATACCGCGACCGCGATGCGCGACCGGGGCAATCTCATGCTCGAGGCATGAAGGATCAGATGCGGCTCAATCAGCTGCAGGAGGACGAGCGAGTGCGCGAATGGGTGGCGCAGGAGGACGTCTTTGTTCTCAAGCAGGCGAAGAAGAAGGCAGAGATTCGAGTGAAGGAAGGCCGCGCGAAACCGATCGACTGGCTTACAGTGATGCTACGGGTAATCGACCCGACGAGGAACCCTCTTGATGACGAGATTGCGGATTCAGAATTGGACTTGATAGACCCGGAGGGTGTTTTTGAGGGTTTATCTGAGACGCAACTGGGAGATTTGGAGAAGGATATTGATACATTCTTGGGTCTGGAATCCAACCCTCAGAATAGGGACTATTGGAAGGTGAGAACTCTTGCTCTGTCTGTGGCAGCAACAACTGATCCATTCCTTGCGCAGACGATGAGAGTTATTTGCAAAGATAGGCAGAAGACGACAGCTCCTGAAGGACGTGCGCTCAACTCGGTTGCTGCGGATATCAACAAGCTTCTTAGCCCGAAATCCTACGAGCAGCTACAGACACTGGAAGGGCAGGTCAGGAGGAAGCTAGACTCCAACGAACCCATCGATACGGATTACTGGGAGGAGCTCTTGCGCAGTCTCACTGTGTGGAAGGCTCGCGCAAAACTGAAGAAAGTCTACCAGGCTGTCATTGATGAGCGCGTCCGCGGACTGCGTCAGCAACAGCGCGAGGAAGCCGAGTCGGTTCGTACCAAGCTGGCCCCGTTGGCACCCGTCCGGAGCGGCTATGCGAACAACAACGAGGGAGAATTCCGTGATCTCGATCCCGATCCGTTACTTCAGATCCGTCCAGAAGACAAGGTATACGAAGTGATAGATGAGGATGCCTTCCTCGATCAGGTGGTACGTTAGCGCATACCTTTCCACGCACCTACCGGTCACTGACTGCCGTTTAGGCCCGTGAGCGCCAAAAACTTTCGAAAATGGGTTATGTCCCGCTACGTCAACGCCAAACTGAGAAAGCATCAGCTCCTGTAATGAGCAATGTCGCAAATGCCCCTGTGGCTAGTAACTCGACCCGCTTTTCATCCACCCCCAACGAAGACTTTTCTCAAGCGACAAAGGCTCTTTACGAGAGAGAACTCGCGAAAGGGGTAAGTGAGAACGAGGAGATTTTTACTGGCGAGGAGTCAGTCAGTACAGACGCACAGCCCCAGTGGGCGAACAAGTACCGGCCTCGCAAACCACGATATTTTAACCGTGTTCAAATGGGATACGAGTGGAACAAGTATAACCAAACACACTACGACCACGATAATCCTCCGCCAAAGGTTGTCCAAGGGTACAAATTCAATATCTTCTATCCCGACCTTATCGATAAAACTAAAGCACCCACTTACCGGATAGAACGAGAGCACGGAAGAAAAAGAGGGCAGTCATTCGCCGCAGCGGGAGAGGAGGATACCTGCCTTATTCGGTTCATGGCTGGCCCACCGTATGAGGATATCGCATTTCGCATTGTCGACAAAGAGTGGGATTACAGTGCCAAACGGGAAAGGGGGTTTAAAAGCACATTTGAAAAGGTATGTTTGCACACACACCTCTCCAGCCTCAACATTACTGACCCATCCAGGGGATTTTGCAACTGCATTTCCAGTTCAAACGAGTATGTCACTCCACATTTTTATGGCTGATTGTACCTGCTGACAATCACCAGATTTACTACCGCAAATGAAAAACCTGTATGTGGCTCGCGCGCATCATCCAGAGCATGCTTAATCCGATCCCGACGCAAAAAGCATACGATGTGTAGGAGGCTCCAGAGAAAGCCTGCAGGTCCCGGCGTTTGTCGCGCTTCTCCGCCTTTTCCCACAGCAGGACAAACAGCTTGCGCTGCGATTGGGCTAGAAACATTAACCTTCTGTTAAAGGATTGGGTTCAGCCTGGCGGGTAGCTCGGACATATGATATCAGATACCAGAGCAGCTCCGGAGCAGGGTTTTTTTCCACGTGCATGGAGCGAACATAGAATGCTTATTTCCACCCCCTCTAATTATCCTCCGATGGTTCCATCGCCGCCCGATCGGGATCTTTCCGTACTTTGTCTCGCCGGGATCGAGCGAGACAGCCGTTCCTTGTTGCTTTCTTTTCTTCTTTTCTTCTTCCACTTGGAGGCGAGACTATTTCAGTGCGACATGGCTGCATGTCTGTTTCGGAGATCCGGCTGGTCGGGGAAAGCGGGAAAGGGCCTCAGGGTGCAGGATGCATCAAAAGGGCGATTTGAGGTCAACAGGTCAGTTCCAGAAGGGTCTTTCTTTCACGGCCATAAAGGGCCTAAATGCAGAGTCTGGCCAGTACAAATGGCTGACCCACCGGAGGTGCTGCAGGCTACCGCGCCCTCACCCCTGTCCCAGCTACACGCTCAATCCCGGTCCGTCAGGCATTGTAGACTGCTCTTGTAGACTCATTGCGTAGCACGAGATCCAGCCTCTAGCGACCAGCGCAGAGATCATTGGCCGTCTGTGAGCATGATCGCGTTTCACGACGCCGCTGTAATGGCTGTCTGCGAGAACAACCCCGGGGGCGAAGAGCTGGAGGAACTTGTGTCTTATTTTTAGCGGACTGTGGAAAAAAGAAAAGCAGACCCTCATTTCCAGCAGGGGATGTTTGTCTGGAGCTTTAAAGGGCTGCAGGCAGTTTGCAGCAGAAGAAGAAAGTATCGGAGGGTGTTGTGTTGGCACCTTCATGGGCTTGTAGAACTGTGTGGTATTGAGTGGTCACACGTACCTAGTGGGCTTGAAGCAGGTACCTAGACGACTTGCAGTATTTTTACTATTTGACCTCTTCTCCGTCAACACTTGCAGCCCTGCCTTCTTCTTGCCTGATCGCAGCCTTATTGTCTTATATGTCTTGCCGTTCCCCTTCTCCCATTCTCAATTGGCCTTGCAGCCTTGTCTATACTCAAAAGATGCACTCCTCCCCATACCACCAGCCCGTATACTCCTGCGCCAGCTCCAGCTCCAGCTCTAGCTCCAGCCCCGAGACTCCCCCTTCTATTTTTGACCAGTGGGCAGACTCCAGCTCCAGCAGTCCTGAAGCAATGTTGCCTTACCAGCAGCCGTGGGCCGTCGAGCCCGCTATGAACTGCTCGCTCTTTCAGCCCCAGCCGACGGTCGAGCCCTCGCAGGATGGCCTACCTCGTGTAGTACCCTCTATGGGCCGTTGCAACGAGTGGCCCGGGCCTCTAATGGCGTCCAACTACTCCTCTTCCAGGCAATTGAAGCCTGAGATGCGGCGCCTCCCTGCTGGCAAGCACTTACCGGATTGGGCACACTCAAGGCCATCAGAAGCCGCTTCGTTCTCCTTGTACAAGGCCTCACATCCTCTTCCCCCGCACTCGCACTCATCCTCCTCCTCGAATCCGGCTACGACAATAGTATCGCCTCCATCGACCAGCATGCCATACCAATCGCTTCCATTGAGCGTTGTGAGTCCGCCCATCAAGCTCGAAATGGACCGTGACGTTGCGCCGACCGCAAGTGCGGACGAAGCCGAAGATACAAACGCAGATCCCCCATATTCGCAACTTATCTACGAAGCTCTTTCAGCAGCGCCCGGGAAGAAGCTACCTCTCCAGGGTATCTATTTGTGGTTTGAGAAGAATACAGCCAAGGGAAGAGACCGGGGCTCGAAGGGATGGCAGAACAGCATCCGGCATAATCTGTCAATGAACGCAGTAAGTCAAACTTTTAGCCTATTCTCGATAGCTGCTGACCTGGTTGACAGGGGTTCGAAGCCGTTCGGGAAGAATCCACGCCAGGAAAGAAGGCCGTGAACTATTGGCGCCTGACAGATGAGGCCGTTAGCAACGGCATCCAATCTACAACGCGGTACAGAAAACAGACGAATTACAAGAAGCCAATCCCATCGGAGCCGCCGGCACCCCAGCGTCAGCGCTCCGGGGCCAAGGGAGGAAAAGCTACGAAAATCACGGCTAGATTTCGGAGCAACGGTCTCAGCATAAACAGCATGAGCCAAGAGGACTACCGACGAGAACGGGCATACCGGCAACAACACCATTACCAGCTCCAAAACTACAACCAGCGCGTGATGCCCTCCCAAAGACACCTCCCCAAAGGCTTTATCTACAGCCAGTATCTTCATCGCCCGCCGCCCACGACAACTACAGCAGCATATGCACCAGGGGTGGTGGGAACAGCACCCACAACACTCCCAATGACAGCGGCACGTTCTTCAGCCATCGATGGTTTCAATCTGAGCAATATCGTTGGCTGCACTGACGCCCCTCCCTGCACGTCCGCTACTCCTATTTTTTGCGACATGGCGGGCCCTAGTCCAGACTGCCTAGTCTTTGACGCCGGGTTTATGGGGATGGACGGAATCGATTCGTCCTTTGCTAGCTCCGAGATCTCGACTACAGATCTTCACATTGGGCTATAGGTGCCCGTGAGCATGCACTAAGAACGCACGCGCACAACCACCCCTGTCCATTCCTGCACTGCCTGAACTGGGCAGGTGGCTAGCTACGAGCTAGTTAGCTAATTAGCTATTACGGCAGCTCTGCTGACAGACGGCGTCAACAAGACAAGACGAGCCGAGATGAGATGAGATGAGACAAAACGAATGTGACGGTCCAACGGAATGTACGTTAGAGTCAGGTGTTCGAAAAACTAGCGCATTAGTCTGCCCACTTACTATGGCTATAGTCTCGGGCTGGGGCGTTACAAGGAGTACGGTCTATGGTTTCTGCTGTATCTATCTATTCATATTACCAGCCCCATCCCGGGCGTCAACGGCCATAGCCGACAAGTCATCACATTCATGCATAATCTCCTTAGTACTAGTTCTAGACAGAAAAAGAAATCATCCACAACCGCAAATCCTTCTGGCAGCTAACCCCGGCCTTCAAAAAATTGGCACTTCGGGATTTGTCAACCTGTCCGACCTCTATCCACACCATCCACGCCCATGGATCGGATCCTTCTCCACGCAGTTGCGGCAGTGAAGGGGGCCTCTATCAAGGAACTCGAGGGTGTGCAGCAGGAAGCCATCCCAACCACGATCTTGGCGGTATTTCAATTCCGTCTGATGATCATTTAATTTCTTCTGCGGGCTCTGACGTTGGTCGTTGGTCGTTGGTCGTGGGCCGTGGCGGCCGTTACGAGTGCCCAGGGAGACCCGTCTGACAGGCGGCGATTATTTGGCATGGATCATGCCTGTAAGCTAGGTGTGATTCTGTCATTCTGTCATTGTGATTCTGATTTTGATGACCGGGGCCATAATGCGCGGCAGCCTGAGGCCTGCGAACTACAAGTTCAGCTCGCCACCTGGTGAATGTATGTATGTACGGTAGCATGTACAGAATGTACACTAGACGCCGGCTGGCAAATAAATCATTCGATATAGTTTCTGATACTCTGTACTTGGGTACTATTGTGGGCAAAAGAAACGAGCCGGGTGACAGCTACTTACTTGATTTAGGTAGGTATGAACAATGTCGCTGTCGCTGTCTGGTGCTGTCGCGGCACCACTGAGATACCCTGCCCTTCTCGACCCTACTGTCTTCTGCGCATGCGGAAACCTCGGTAAGGGGAGGTGAGGGCAAGGGTTGATCGAGGGAACAGATTGAGAGATCGGGGTTGGATGGGATGGTTTTGCTAGGTACTTGTCACGGTATGTCATGCATGGGAAGGCTGGAGTGAGGAGTTGGGTTGGGTAGTAAGTAGTGTGCCAACTATATATATAAGCTTAAAGTACATGTGATCATATGTTGGTGATGAAGGGAATCGTGTACCTATATTAGGCTGCCTTACCCAGCTTCGCTCATCGATACATGCCCAGATGTAGGTAAGCCGGGTCGTTAAGAGCAGGGGTTCTATTCTCCATTCCAGTCCGTGCCGTGCCGTTGTTCCAGCACAGCACAGCAAAGCACCGCCTACCAACAGGATTATTCGAGGCGCCCAGTTAAGGACCTTGCTCGGTTTGGGGTAAAGGTAATGGACCTTCTCATTTGCTGGTCATTTTCGAGACTTGGTGATAGTGGCTGATGGCGTGAGAGCGGGTTGGCTGAGTGGGGGAATGGTCAGGACAGGACAGCCTCGGAAGTGTCAGGTCACCATTGAAGTTCAGGTTCAGGATCAAGGTCAGGGCCAGAACGGAACATGCCAGAATTTTCCACGAAGCCCTCGTGATGGCATTGAGAAGCCGGCTGGGAACGTCGAGAGGGGTCGAATTAGAAGGGGGAAGAAGGAAAAATGGCTGCGAGGCTGCTCTGAGTGGTTGGGCTGGGTTCTGGGACAACGGGGTTGGTGGCAGGGTTGGCCTGGCGGATTGAGGACCAGTGTGTCAAAGCGTCGTACTTTTCGTCGCGTAGAGGTTAGAGCCGTATCTTGTAGAAACTGGGACTATTGATCCCCACAGAAGCACCTGCGGTCGTGCAGAGACTGAAGAGTTGCCACGGCTTGCCACAATGTATGCCGCGTAGATCCAGATCCCGGATCAACAACAAAGAACAAAGAAATCGTGAAGAAAGTCCCTCGGACGGGCGGCGGGCCGCAAGAGCCCTAACGCAGCTAAGCAAGTAGTGTGTCAACTGTCAAGTGCCAGTGGCAGACTGACAGTAGTTAGTGGCTGTGGGTATCTATCGGCCTGCATCGAGCCTGCCAATTTAGCCGCAGCAGTTAATTACGGCAGTCTAATAGTTATTGTTATGTACGTCTGCTAGCGGAGTAGTGCTCTTCCCACTCTTTTTCCTCTTGTCTAAGTGGCCGTCTGTTTTTGCCGACAGACTATGACTCGTAGGCAGATTTGTCGAGTCTCTGGTATCTACCCCGTACTGGTGGGCTAGTGCTCTACATTGCATCGACTATTG